>NC_087524.1:18589819-19231069 GCF_963921805.1 Phalacrocorax carbo
GCTGGCTGCAAGATGTTAGCGCTGCTCTTAAAGATTGCATAAACTTTGTAATTTAGGTGGAGTCACCGCTTCTGTTATTAATTCCTGTTTTTGAAAGGTTTATCAGTTGAACACAGAATATTTGCTTTAAGGTTAAATGGTAGGTAAGATGTCAGCTGAGGGGGAGATTTGTTTTGGAATTAAAAAACCCTTCTCTGTCAGTTGTTGTCATCTTTTGATTTACAGGCATGCACCCAAATTGTCATTTTGGGATGGATCCTGCCCCGCCGCACCTGCCAGGGACCGTGGCCGCTTGCCCCAGCCCAGTGCTGCAGCTACTCCAGGGCTGGGAAACTTCCCCGCAGCCATCGGTGGGCGAGCACCTTCCACCCCTCCTCGTGCTTCCTGGGTGCAATTTCACGGCCTCTGTGAAATTAAGTGCAGAGCATCACTGGGCTTGCCCAAGGTTTCCCACCAGCACGCCCCAGCACAGCCCAGTTTATCTCCCTCCAGAGAAAGCGTGAACTCCCCAGTTATCTTGGCTCAGCCTCCCACTAATGAGCACCCTGAGTTTTACCTGGGAAGTATGAAAAATTACAAAGGAAGGTCAGAGATTAGGTAAAAGAGTTGAGTTAAGGCAGCATGAAACCACAGGCAGTAGCAAAAGATTTATTTTGCTGGATTTATATCAGCTCTTTAGGCCAGATTCCAGGTCTTGCAGCTACAATTCACGGCAGCAAACACTGCAGCTGGGCTCTTCATTTGAGCACGCGTGGGAGCTTTATCACCCTTGTCCAGTCGGATGCTGCTCCTTATTTGCCAGCCAAGCCAATAGTGATTAAATGACATTTCTCAGCATGCAGGTTGGAGCGTTATTACCTCTTATCTCTAATTGCCGTCATTTTGAAAGTGTTTCGAACAGATGGCTCTAAGAGAATAAGAGTGAAAAGAGAGTCTTTCATACCTGTGACAAACAAACAAAAAAAAATTGCTCGCTGAGCTTCCAGCTCATGCTTGTGGGGTTAAATATGGGGAAAACAGGCCAAATCTCACTCTGGCTTCTGTAGGAAAGGGAGCCAGAAACACCAGAATGGCCCTGGGACGGGTTCCCGCTCGCTGATGTCTGTTTGCTCTTCCAGAGTGACCCTGTCCTCACACCACTCTGCCCTGCCTGGCGGGAACGTGCTGTCAGGGGATCAGTGGGGAAATGGGCATTTCCCTGCACTTTGGCCCCGATGTGCAGCTCTGGGGGGTCAGTGGGGCTCCTCTGGGTGCCCGGCGCCGGGTGGGGTGCCTTGGTGGGGTGTGTAATGTGACTCATGCCCTGGCTGCCTGCCTGACCACGTCCCACCGCTGGCATGTATGTACCAGCACTGCAGAGGAGGGGTTCGACCCACTCCAGTGTGCTCCAGGTGCACAACAGTTACTGGTATTAAATCATCACCTTTAAAATAATCAAGCTCATTACTAGATTATGTGCTACAAGGTCTGGGTGCATAAACCCTTAGCACGAAAAATTCTCTTAGTTTGCTAACTGCTTAAATGTAAAAGTGCAACAGAAAGAAATTGTTCCTGTGACTCATATTTTTCATCATTTGGTCATTAAATAGTGATGGATATAAACCTATAAAGTACCTAAACTGAACCTTTTAACAATCCATGAGCAATACTATCATTTCTTTCACAGAACTCGCTGACCGTGCCTTTCTCAGATGCCATTTGTCATTTTCAGCGTGCAACAATCAATAACTTGGCTTTGAAATAAATAATATAACAGTCACAATATATTATCTTTCAGGCTGGCCTTATACTAACCATAAAACAAGACTTGGAAAGATGAAAACTTTAGGTAAATGCCAAAAATGAAATAACTGAGAGCAGGAGCTAAATGAACAAGATGCTTTATATAGTTTCCCTTCCAAATCCTTTGGTAGCTTCCTTCCTTTGATGAAACTATATCTACTTTCAAAATAAAAGCAAGAATTTGGGATCACCTGAGTTCAGGTTTGGGAGAAACGCCATCCCCTTGATTCCCTTGCCCGCAGGGCTGGTGCAGCGTTGCTCTCCCAGGCAGCAGGTCAGCAAGGCGTGTAAGCACCGGCATCAGGCTGCTGTTATTCACCAGAGCAATTAAACACATGCTAAGTTTTAAACATATGATTGTTGCATTAAAATCAATAGGGCCCAAGAGCGCGCCTAAATTAAATGAGTTTCTAAACCCAGCTGGAGTTTAGAAAAGCAGATCCCTGACAAGATGGCTAAATCCAGCTGAAGTTTTGGGGAGTTTCCCTGGGCCCTGTGAGAGCAGGAGGTGGTGTGGGCTCTGAGAGCAGAGCCGCGTGCAGTGCTGAGTGCAGTGGCATGCGCCAGCTGCCCCTTCGGGGACCTGAGCCATCACCCATGGAAATCCCTGCACCAGTGCATCGTGCCGATGCGGGGTGCTATGCATCATCTCACGGATGTCTTGGCCAGAGTCTGTTACAAAGTCTAGACGTGTCTGTAGACACCAACATAAATGCTGTCTGCTTCCTCTCCCACCTTATAAATCCTTTCATACAAGTAGAAAGGACAGGCAAGAGCACTGTGTAAGACAGGGCACACACAAGATGAAGAGCAAGCTTAACTCTGCATTTCCTCCTTTGACTGAGTCTTGCTGAAATCCTAAAATGTCCCATCTATTTATTTTCCTTTTTGAATTCAGTCTGTGGCCAAGAAAGCCTGCCAAAACCCCTGCTCAGCCTGGGCTGATGGTTGATCACTTCTGCCTAAAAGCAAGCCTGAGGTTTCAGTTCTGGGGCAGATGTAAGCAGGGAAGAAGCCAGACCTTTTTCAGGTTCGGGAGAACAGTCCTGAGAGCAGAAGAGCCCCTAAGAGATCCATTTTTCTATTGCGCTCTTCTTAGGAGTGAAAGCTCAGAAAAGAGTTTGCATCAGAGTAAAACCTCCACGTCTGAACCTTTGGCACAGCTGAAATCCGCTGGCCCCAGCACTGCTCCAAGTCCCTTGCCTGCGTCCTTCACTTAAGAAGGGAGCGTGGTATGTAGGAGCTGACAGAGAGGGATGTTCATGCAGCCATGGGCTTCCTCCTGCTCTAGAGCCACTCAGCAGGGCAGGGCTGGGCAGCCGGGGCCACCGCGGTCCCCATCTCACTGCTTGGGCCTGGTTATTATTATCTGATTAAGGAGAGAAGCGTGGGCTCCTGCTTCACAAATGCGCTTTTAAGTGTTGTTTCAGGACTCCCCACTGAGCTTTTCAAAGGTTTGAGTCTGAAAGAGCAAGGGAAAAGGTGAAGACTTTGTGTAAATAAATTCTGGCAGTTAAGCTCTGAGGCAGCTTTTTCTCAGCTGACGGTATAACAGCTTCATCTGCTCTTTCCAGCCAAGACCTCTTTTTAGAATCTCCCCTGGGCCACAGCGATGCCCACAGTAGGGCTATGCCCAGCCCTGGAGGACAGCACTCGCCAACAGAGGGGCAGCCATCAAGGAGCTTCACACAGATCATTGCCTGTCATCCCGGGTGCTATTTAATTGCTGAGATTTAGATATAAACAAGAGGAGTTCCTGTCCTCAGGTCTGAGCAGCCTTTGTCACTCTTATTGTTTGAAGTAATGATAACAGTTAAAACCACACAAGATCTGTGTTAAACTGCTTACATCCCCTGCCGCAGGTGTAATCGATACGGCCCCAGCGCACACCATCCAGATGAGCCACTTCATCTTGACCACGTTTTGGAAGTCACTTAATCACCCGTCCTTCCCCTGCCCCATCTCGACTGCCAGGTCTCCAGGGCAGAAATGGCCAGTGTAACAGTGGTTTAGTGCTTCAGACAATAAAGTTCCAGCCTCAGCTCAACTCCCCAGCAGCTCTTGTAAACACAAGTAATTAACTTAACATTGTCTTTTTAAGAACAGGAAAGAGGGAGTTTGAAGGAAGTGATTTCATTTGATTTGCTCTTTTACTTTTGAGCAGGATTGAAGACTACAATTAGGGTGACGAACTGGGAGATGCCAGGCAAGAAGGAAACTTTAAGACCTCTGAGGCAGGATAACTGGAGTCTGTAGAGCATTTATTATAAGTAACGCCAGCACGTGAATCTAAAAATAGTGTCTCTCATGCTGTGTGTATATGACTGATATTAAAAATGACTGATTTAAACGAAGGTGCTTCACCTCTGTTGCCAACCAGGAAGGTAGGTCTCTAGTATTCTCAGACTTAAATGCTGCCAGTATTTCACGTTAGGATAGTCATAAAGTTAAAGGTTAATAGGCTGTACAAATGACAGAGTTTAAAGGGAAAAATGAAGATGGGAAGATTTCTAGCGCTTATGGAACATTTTAAAAATGAAACTCCTCTGCCTAATGTAATTTTTCCTATATTCTTTCTCACGCTGTTGATCATTATTGAAAATATTTCTATTTGCATAAGTGATTTCTCCTTCACTGCCCACCTCCGTTTGCTTTCTGGATCATCATTACTTCCCACAGTACATGATGAGTCATAATCCTGCTGCCTGCCATAACAGTCTGCTGCCCTGAGAGTGTGATAGGGCGAGATTAAAGCCATAGCCTCGGAGGGAAGATAGGCAGGGAGACCCAGAGCACAAGGAAGGCTTTTATTTAATTGCCAGTCATTAGAATTGGCAGGTCGAGGAGAAAGGCAAGCACGTGCATTGCTGGAAATGGGATTTGGTTGTGGTGTTTCAGATTAGCTCAACAGATGTTGCGAGTGGCAAAAGCCGATTGCTGCGTCAGCCTGGCTACTGTGGATGGCATGCGCTTTGTTCTCTAACACTGGAGCTGGAAATTAGAGTCTAATGGTGAGATTACCATGACTAAGATAAACACTTTTACACGGACACTGCAAGTTATCGCATTTGCTTTTACACTGATGAAGACAAATTCTCCCTTGGTTTCTGCCTAGGCCTTTCAGAGCAACTGGAAACGGCCATGCTTTGAGCATTGCTTCTTGTGGCACTCCTGGGACTGAAATTGCACGGCTGTTTAAAATGTACTGTTTCTTGGGTGGTCCAAATGCTCTTCCCTCCATCTGATCAGTTCTTGATTATCACAGAAAGGTTTAGGGTGGAGGACATCTCCTCCGGCCCCTGAAATCAAGGTGATCTTTTTCCTCTGTTCCCAAGGACGACTGCTACACATATCATAAGGCTAAACAACAATACACAGTTGGCAATGAGTGAAAGCACCTTACAGCCAACATTTATTCTTACTGCTTTCTTCACACCTGCAGGTGACAGACAGTCACTCCAGGTACCTCTGAAGTCTGGCTGTGCAGAGACTCTCCCTGGGTGCGCTGCATGGGAGGCAGAGAAGTCTGGGCTCTGCTTGGCGCTGATGTCTGCTGCCACACAGGCCTCCACCAGTGCCCCTGGCTATAGTTTGTTTTTCCTGTGTGTTCTTCAGCTGACTTCTACTTTTCTGCAACATGTCCTTAAAAACCTTCTGGGCCTGAGAGGTGCTGAAGAAGTCAGATAGTCCTGATTTACTGTAGTCTGAGCAGCAAATAGGTATGGAATAAATATGGCTGCTGAGCAAAAGCCTCCTCCACTCTGAAGATAAAATGAAATAGAGAAAGGGCTGTGCCTTGGTGCTCCCTCTGGTAATGAATTTTATGCCTCTACCACAGGAACAGTCCTTCGTATCTGCATAGAAACTTCCTGAAGTTGTAGGAGATGATCCATGCAGAGCTGCTTTGGAAACCAGGATGTCAGGCTTCGCATTTCCTGAGCAAGGAGGGAGGTAAAACCCCGAGAGCCCCTATGACAAATGTTTTAAGGATTACTTTTGTTCTTGGTGTCCTGCAGCAGCAGGTTGAGACTGCAGTGGAGCCATTTTGTGCTATGAAAAAATGCACATAGCATATTTTCACAATTTTCTATGAAATTTCCAGGATTATTGAATGGCGAGGTCTCGTTTTCTTCCTTCCTTCTTTGCTTGAGTTTCTGTATTCCAGTCCTCGCTTTCTGCTATGCTATATATCTTCCTAACACTGTAACATTAATTTAGCAGAACACGATAGCATTGAAACCCTTGTTTAAAAGATGTGCAAGCACTGTATTTCTTTTGCACGTGACACTGCAAAGAACATGATAAAAATATTTTTAAAAATGAAAGCAGAGGTAAACCCACCATAATCAACCTCCTTGATCCTTCCCGCAGGGACTAAAGTGCTGAGTAAAAGAAATAAAAGCACTGCAGGGAGTAAAATGTTTGCAATGCAAACAGATTTCTCAATAATTTCTTTTACCATTGCTTGGATGAAAAAACTTTTGCAAGATCTCCAGTAGTTAATTTGCAGAGTGTTTTCCTTGTCTGAAACTGTCATGCTCTGTCTTTGGAAGTTTGCAGCTCCTCCTTCCATGCTCAGGACCCCTTGCTCTGCCACTGGCTTCTTGGATCCAAGTAAGATCACTGCAGGAAAGAGATGCTTTTCACACTGAGTGTTTGTCTCTGAGGCAACTTTGCCTCAGGAACCCGCACACCGCTGGCATGGCTGCTGGAGCCCTTTACCCCTCTGCATCAGCAGTTACTCACATAAGCCGCTCTGTGGAGTCAGTGGAATTGCTTGTGTGAAGAAGTGCTCACCTAAAAGCAAAGAGCCCTTTCTATTTGGTCCTTTGTAATTTCTGGCTCTTCATACATTTTTACAGACAGGTGGAATGGTTATAACGTCCCAAAATAAAAGACAATTTTCTTTTGAAAAAGAGGCCATGCCTAAAAGTTGAGGTGGAAAATGCTGCTTGTAGCCTTTTATTAGCTTCATTCACCTTAATATATTTGCCTTGTATGCCAAGAAAAGTATAAACAAATGGCAGGGTATTGGTTTTTCAATAACAAGGTTTAAGCCAAGGATATAAAAAGCATATCCTCTCTGACACTATCTATGAAACAATTAATATTGTCGATGTCTTTTCCATCTCCTCCAAGTTGCACATATGGCATAAACTTTGATATGTCTCAAAGAAGTACAAAAAATACCAACTGAAGAATAAACAGGGCAATGCACAAACACTGTCAGAAAGGGGAAGGATTTCCATGTCTTCTTATAAAATGCTTTGATATTAAAATAAATCGGGATGTGATTCTCTTGCTTTTGCCTGTGAAGGCTCAGGGCACAGTAGACAAAAGGTCCTGGTTTTAGGATTTATCTGCAGTTGATAATTTTGTTGTTCAGGAGCCTTTACAGCAGCAGCAAGGCTCTAATCCTTCTTCCTGCCCCATGGATCGCAGCAGCTGGGTACTTGCTCTCTGTCCCTGTTACGCACCCACATGAGCAGTAGGAGCTCTGGGCCTGCAGCCCACTCACGGCACTGTCCTCCAGGGACACCCAGAGCGCGGGGGGTGCGGGATGGGACCCACCGGCCCTAAGCCTGCGGGAAGGCTCTCTGCACGCCTCCGTGTCCGTGCACTGCCCCACACACCGCCCAGCGCACCGCCTGCCCCACGCACTGCCCGCCCCGGCCACCGCCCTGCGCACTGTCCCACGCACTGTCCCACGCACTGCTCCGCGCACCTCCCGCTCCACGCACCGCCCCGCGCGCCGCCCCGCGCCTCCCGGCGCTGTCCGTGGTGCTGAAGTGGGGCCGCGCCTCAGAAGATAACGTGGTGGTACACTGGTTTATTATTGTTTTAGTTTTAGTTTTAGTATTAGTACTATCGGTATAATAATAATAGCAATAATTCTCTGCAAATTAATATGGAAATCTGTTCCCGAACAAAACCGAAATAATTTTGGTAAGAATATCCTACATAGCCCAAGTTTCCCTGGCGAAGATTATTGTGGCAGCTTTGCGTTCCTGTTTTAATCGCCTCCCCTGCCCTCGCTTGCCACCTGAAAATTTCAGAGCGGCTTATCAATAATCCTCTGTGTGTCACGCTGCTGCAAAGCATTCCAATCAATACATTATCATTTCAGAGCGTGATTATGAAGGTGAAGGGCATTATCAAGGACATGGGGAGATTCCGATCAGTGTTCAGCAATCTCTGGTCAGCTTCGGCGTGTTACAGGCAGAGTCTCTGGAACAGAATAAAATCAGAATCTCTAACCAGAAAGGCAGCGCCTTGTCCTCTCATTCATAGCAACCCTTCCTGCCAGTAACCAAACCCAAAGCAAGGGTAGCTTTCGCACATTTACACACCTGCCCAGAGCACATCCTCTGTTCTTCGCTCCCCTGCGGCTCTCAAGCACAGCAATACATAGGGAACTTCACGTGGCAGCATGATGTGCACTGTATACGATTTTCCTGACTGAAATACTTGAGGCAAGAGCGATCTGGAGGAAAATGGAAATATATTAGAAGTCTTTTTGTTTGATTTGGGTTTGGGGTTTGTTTGTTGGTTTTTTTTTTTTGTTATGACATTACACAGGTAACTTAAATCTCATACTCTGGGAATAGACACATGGTAAGATTACACATCAGGCTGCTGAGGAGAAAGAGCTAGCGCTTCCTTGATATGTTAGGATTATTATTTTGTCAATTCTCCAGCTCTGTAGATACCCAGGAGTGCTCAAATGTGTTACATTTCATGCATATGCCAAGCTGAAATTGTTCCACTTTCTGTCATATGTAATATTATTATTATTTGCCCCATCTGCCACCTTGAACAAGATGTTCTGTTGTACACAGTCCCCTTTCATTGTTTTCTCTGATATTTTTCATGGATCTTTAATGACAAGCCAAAAGTCTACACAACATAAAATAAGGTGACAAAATCCTCCTTGGTTCCTAGCTAGCTTTGTTAGTGCTTCGTGGTTGCTTCTCACATCTCTGGATGAGGAAGGGGTTTCAAGCCACCATTCTGGACTGCAAGGCTGAACTGGCCGGGTCCCTGCAGCTTAATGTCAAAGGCAATCTCCAGTTATGCAGAATATGGTGATGTAACCATGGCGGCTATGACACTGATGAAGCTGAGTATTGCAAGTTTTGCACAACAGTGCATTTAGTCCTTCTACAGCTCCTCATCAGCATTGCTTTAATCGGGTTTATTACTGATGAATTCATGAGATGTATTGCTAATGTTTAACTAAAATATATTTAAAATATTTTCTGCAGAATGTTTGCCTTTCTAACAGATTTCTAATTTTTCAAGCATGTAAAAAAAGAAGCAACACATGCTACGTAAATGTAAAGCTGTGACTCAGAGAAGGGTGGTTTGGAATTTGGCTTTGGAGGAAAGAACCCCAGTGCAGTAATTTCTTCCCCTCTGATGCTTTATCTTTATAAAGTGGGTTTGAGCACTTATAATAATATATAGAGAGTGGAAATAACAAACTTTGTTAACAAGGATAAGGCTTTCCCTGGAAGGTACAGAAACTTTATGTGGAAAGAAGCCCAGAAACCTTTTCTCTCTTCTGTTTTGCAGAACTGGCAGAACGGAGTCTGTGCACCATGTGCCTGAGCTGTCTGTGTATCTGAAGACAAGACGTCCTGTTGATGCCCCAGCCAAAAGAGGCAGAAGGAGCCTCCTATGGTGTGCACATCACTTGGGCTTCTTGGGGTTCCTGAAACATTCAGCTTGCCTGAGGAGTAGTCGTCCCTGGGGACCAGCAGGCGAGATAGAGTCATTAGTAAGTGCAAAGCACACTGAGGTCTTGACAAAGAAGCTCTTGCTGGAGCAAAAAATGGCCCTATCATTCATTTATTTTGCAAAACCATGAGCTATTTTTGGGATCTGCTGACTCAGAACAAGCTGGTTCAGATTGTCATGCCATTTATAACAAAAGTTCTTAGGAAAATTAGGGTGATCTCTGGATCTTTTAATAAAATTCAAAATACAGCTCATGTTCAGTATGTACGTTCAGCATAACTGCCATACAATTGCCAAGGATTTCTGATATGAACACAAGACTATAAGCAGCTGATTTTTGAGTCAATGGGCTGTAACACTTTTGAAATCGATGATTATTTAAGAACTCTTAAAAGAGCACATTGTCTAGCTGCTGTGCACACAAACATTGGATCTACTCTGCTCTCTGTTGGCTCTCTGCAAATGGATAATTTGGATCTGAGGGCTGAAGGCTGAGTGTGGATTCTAACACCTCTTTTCTAGCCAGGCCAGTAAAACATTCACTATAGAGCTTTGCAGCAGCTTTTTATTTCAGTAGGACCTGAAAATACTCAGCACTTTTCAGGTGCAGTTCCAGGACACTCATGGATTTTCATGAATAAGATATTTGATGCGACAAAGGAATCTGTTTATTCTGGATTTCACCAGTGTTGATGTCTACATAGTTGTTTATATATATACATATATATATATATATATATATATATATTTGACATGATAGCTCAGAGTTTATGACTTGGTATAAGAACCAGTCTTCAGATTTGGAACAACGAGCTGCAAAGCTATTGTGTATCCATTTTTCTTTGAGCATTTCTGCCCTTTCATATTTTGAAACAGGTTAAGATGGGTTACAATGAAGCTTACACCTGGATGAGGTATTAAAGCACAGCACACATTCTGCCTTGAAATCCCCCAATGATACTTTTCACAAAAGATTTCCTGCAGCATGTTTAGCTGACCTCTGTTCTCTGAGTTCACTTGTGAAAGCGATAAACTGTGCACACATGACTAGTGTCAATGCAAAGATGATGACACTTTCTAGAAATGAGACTGGTGGGCAAGGGCACAACAGCAAAAAGAAAGGGTACATTGTACGAGTTTGTGATGACTTCAGAGCATCGCATCACCTTACATAGAGCAGGTGTGTAGTGCTGTATGAGGTGAAGGCTGTACTTAGACCACTTCTTTTGCCCATCAGTTCTGTCCCCGTGGATTTATTCCAAATGACACGTGAGTTTGCAACAGAACTTTTTTCACAAAAACCTAACAACCTAGAGATTTTTCCTTTTTCCTGTAAAAATTATATCTTTGTGAGTCAGACACAGGACTGTGATGGACCTCAGAAATAAAAGCCTCGTAATTTAAACAACCTGCTTTCTTACAGTACAGTAAGGTTCTAATATTTGTCAGGAAAGACTCTCAGCTCGCCAGGAAACTGTCGGAAAACCGAGACTTACAAAGCCTTCTATTTAAACGTACAAAAAAATGCCATTGTAAAGCATAATAAGGGAACAATTTTAACTGTTCCAAAATACCTCCCAACCCACTCACATCACAAAAACCCTGCCTCACTCAGCCAAGTGAAACCTGAGATAGGTTATGAAGCATAACTCACTTATGTTTTTTTCTAGTCTTGAATAAAACTTCTTGATCAAATACATCCCGCAACAGACGTTTCTTTTGATGAGAAAATAGCATCTCTTTTCTGGGTAACCTCTGTTTGTTTCCAATCTTGCATTTCAGAAGAAGCAATTGAAAGAATGACAGAGAAATGCAATGTTTCTGAATAACTCAGATTTTACAATGGCCCTGATGGTGTGTAATGATTTGCAGTAGGACAGGGAAAGCCATTGACAGTGGCTCAAACTCTATCGTAGTTAATCTTTGGCATTCACAAAATTGTTTTTAGCTGTCTGGGCAGCATAACAGCAGCTCTAAAATCTGACAGTGGGAGAGTTCATTTCCATTGCCTGGGGAAGGAGTGTTTCTGTGTGAGGCAAGCTGTTAATTGTGTTCTCATCCCTTCTTTCTTCTCCCTCTGGGCATCTAAACCCTGATGCAAGGAGGTACTTCAGCACTGCCCTGTCAAAGAAAGTTAGCCATGAAATCAAGTAGTGCCTTGATGTATTACTGTGTCCCTATAACTGCTGTAAGGCCAAATGCTGCAAACGCCTACAGGAGAGCATGGGGCTGGTCCAGGGAGAGATTTCTGGCTGGCCAGTGCCGCCTTCTGCAGAGACGTGGCAGGCTGTGCAGGAGGAGGTGTGCCACCGTCAGAAACCTTCTGTCAGAGCGGAAGCAGATGCAAACCTCACCGCTTCTGCCCTGCGAGTCCTGGCTGCAGCCCTCCAGTGGCTGGGCTGCCGGGCATGCTCCCAGTTGGACGAACAAAGGAACGAGGAAACCAAGCACTGTGCTTTCCTCAACCCCCTCGGGATGGGAGAAAGGAAACTGAACGCAAAGTGACGAATGTTTGTCACCTGTGGTTACAGTGGGAGACACTCGGGGATGACAGTGATAAAGATGGTACAAAAAACTGTGTGGCATGCAGTGATTGCAGGCTGCAGCGAGTAACTTCTGGCAGGCAAACAGGGCTGTTAGCACAGTGCTCTGTGAGTGTATAAAATGAGGACACTGGAAGGTAGGACATTTTGGAGCTAATATAAGTATGGTCCCACAGAATCATACAGCACAGAGAAACGCTTCAGCTTAGCAAGAGTGTGGTTCTTTAGAAAAATAATGAAAAAGAAGAGGCAGTGCCGAGACAGGAAAAATAAGGAGATAAATCACTTTGCAGTACAATGCAAGGCAAAACCTGAAAATAAACAATTACTTTAAATCATATCAAGCACCTATCACAAACATCACATTTATACAATTGATCCATGTGTAAATTAGCCAATTAATTCTGAATTGAAACACTAATGAAATAATAATTACCTGTTTACAATGGAATGGTAGGGGTGCGAGTCTAGAAGCAGAAATAAAAGGAAAACTGCAGCAAAATTCACTCAGCTCCACCACCACTGGGCATGGGCGGGGTGGTCAATACCAGTCTTTAATGCCCAGATATTGCTGGGGAAGGGGCATAAATAAAATATATAAATGTGTAAAAAAACCTATGGGCTGCAAATGACAGGAATGTAGAAAGGCTCTTTTAGAACATTACTTGCAGGATTTTTGGTTGGGTTTTTTTTGTTTTTTTTTTTTTTTTTGTTTGTTTGTTTGTTTTTTTTGTAATGAAGAACTGCAAAGTGGAAATTTCTTTTAACTTCTTCAGAGGCTGGCTTGGTTTTTTGTCCCTGCTTGGCTTTCTGCCACGAGTTGTTGCTTACCCTGAAGGACTCCACAGGGATTACGACCTCGTAGTTACCAAAGCAGTGAAAGATGGATGGAAAAGGGTGGGAGTTTCAGTACTGAATGATTTTGGCGACTTATGTCTAAATCAAGATCTTTGCTTCTGTAAGAACTTGCGACCTTGGTTTCTCATGTAAGAGCTACAAACAGATAAAATAGAGCTTTAGCCCAGGTCCTCATAGGATAGGCAAGAGCCCTGGTTGGTTGACTAGGCTCTTTTCTGTATAGAAACTATTTTCTGTTTCTTATTTTTTCTATATGTTTTACCCCAGAGTTGATTATTGTTTCCACTGAAATAACATTTCTTTGAAAAATTCCCCATGAGCTTTACTTTGCCTGATGCCCTTAAGTGAAACAGTTGTTGACAAGAGCAGAATATTTCTGTAAACTGATGAGACCCCATCCTCAAGATGTGCTTTGCGTATTTTTCATTTCTGCACCTCCCTGTATCTAAACTGCTCCTCGCAACAAAAATAACAGTTTAGAAATGGTCACATAAGAGACAGTGCTCTGAAAAAAGTCACATACACTGAAGGTATGTGAAATATCGTGCCTGCTGCAGCCAAAAATGTTACATGATGAGGTCTATGTACATTTTCCCTGGATTTATAGTCCCAAATGTTCAGGGGGAAGCAGAACTCCTGGGGATTGATTGCAAGCATCAGCATTGAGAAGTTTGATTCAGATAAAAGACGTCTTATTTCAAATTGCCCGATGGGTGTCCTTAAAAGGGAATAGCAAGAGAAATCTGTTCTATTTGATCAGGGCATTAAAACATTTAACTATAGAGATTGTTGCCCCATGAGCACACGTGCACACTTCTGAGCCTATTGCTCTGCATATGCCAGGACAGATTTTTGCAGTGCATGTATTTCAAATGTTTAGAAGCACATCAGGGCTGAGAGGCTGGTATGTGCTCTTCACCTTCCTTCCTTCCTTCCTTCCTTCCTTCCTTCCTTCCTTCCTTCCTTCCTTCCTTCCTTCCTTCCTTCCTTCCTTCCTTCCTTCCTTCCTTCCTTCCTTCCTTCCTTCCTTCCTTCCTTCCTTCCTTCCTTCCTTCCTTCCTTCCTTCCTTCCTTCCTTCCTTCCTTCCTTCCTTCCTTCCTTCCTTCCTTCCTTCCTTCCTTCCTTCCTTCCTTCCTTCCTTCCTTCCTTCCTTCCTTCCTTCCTTCCTTCCTCCTCTCCTTTCCTCTCCTTTCCTCTCCTTTCCTCTCCTTTCCTCTCCTTTCCTCTCCTTTCCTCTCCTTTCCTCTCCTTTCCTTTCCTTTCCTTTCCTTTCCTTTCCTTTCCTCTTTCCTTTCCTTTCCTTTTCCTTCCTTTTCCTTTCCTTTCCTTTCCTTTCCTTTCCTTTCTTTCCTTTCCTTTCCTTTCCTTCCTTTCCTTTCCTTTCCTTTCCTTTCCTTTCCTTTCCTTTCCTTTCCTTTCCTTTCCTTTCCTTCCTTTCCTTTCCTTTCCTTTCCTTTCCTTTCTTTCCCTTTCCTTTCCTTTCCTTTCTTTCCCTTTCCCTTTCCTTTCCCTTTCCCTTTCCCTTTCCCTTTCCCTTTCCCTTTCCCTTTCCTTTCCCTTTCCCTTTTCCCTTTCCCTTTCCCTTTCCCCTGTCCATCCGGACGCTGACCTCCGTTACGGACTCAGCTCCAAAGGGGAGCCGCTCCTGCAGGCCTCCCCAGCCGCCGGCGGAGCGGACGGACCCACGGGCAACACTCGGTACCGCAGCTGTCCCGGAGGTACCGCCGCGGGCGCCTGGGGCCAGAGCCCCCGCCCGCCCCCGGTGTACCGTGCGGGGCCGAGGGACACTGCGGTGCCGCCGCGGCTGGCGGGAGCCCCGACCCGCCGGTCTCGGGACGCGGGTGGGGGACGCCGGGCGTTCCCCCGGGAGCGGCGCAGCCCGGCAGGGGGCGACCTGTGCCCGGCACGGGGCCGGGGCCCCGGGAGCGGCGGCGGGCTGGGCCGGGCTCGGCTGGGTCGGGCCATGCCGTCTGCCACGTCGTTCCTGCCCCGGGGCAGAGCCCGGCGCGGCCCGGTCTGGCTGAGCGAGGCGAAGGGGGATCCCGCAGCCCGGCTCGGCCCGCTCACCCCCGGCGCCGGCGGCTTTTGTTACCGACGGTGCGGGGCGGGAGGGGGGACGCGGCGGGGGGGGGGGGGAGGCGGCGCGGCGGGGCGAGGAGGGGCGGTTTTGTGGCGGGAGCGGCGCGGTCCGTGCCATTCGCCTCCCGCCGCTCCCGTGGTGCTTCAGCCGATCCGGGATCCCTTTGTGCTAATAGCCCCATCCTCATTTGCCGCCTAATTGGACTATATAAAGGCAATAACGGGCGGGCGCTCGGAGCCTCCAGCCGCGGCAGCACGGCGCGGGGGGGGGCCGGGGCCGCGGCGGCCACGGGCAGGGGCTGCGCCGAGCCTTCTCCCTCCCGGCCGCCTCCCCGCCTAATCCCATTTGCCATTGTGCGTGCCCAATCGCCGTGTGCTCCCCGCGTTTAACTTGGATGACATTTTGATTTCATCATTAGCATCCGGCGCCAGCTTGACGCAGCAGCAGCGGCGGCGGGAGGCGGCGGCGGCTGCGACGACCCCGGCTCTCCGCCCGCCCGCAGCAGCCCCCCGGTGCCGCGGGCTGCGCGGGTCCCATCGGCCCCCCGCCCTGCCGCCGCCCCATGCGAGGGGCCCCCGGCCGGCCCCGCCGCCGCGCTCCCACGCCGCCCCGCCGCGCCTCTCCCCCGCCCCGCCGGGAGCCGCCACCTGCGCGCCGGGCGCGGGCAGCGGGGCCAGCGGCGGGCAGGAGCCGGGCGGGCACCGGAGGATGCCGGAGACCGGGCAGGAGCCGCCCAGCGCCCCGCCGCCGCCCGCCAAGGAGTCCTTCTACATCAAGAACCTGCTCAACGGCGACCCCCCCAAGGCGCCCCCCAAGCAGCCGCGGGCGCTGTTCGCCCCGTCGGGCAAGGCGGCGGTGGACGGCGGCGGCTTCGCCCTCTCGCAGGTGGGGGACCTCGCCTTCCCCCGCTTCGAGATCCCGGCGCCGCGCTTCGCCCTGAGCGCCCACTGCCTGGAGCGCGCCCAGACCTGGTGGTACCCCTACGCCCTGACCCCGGCCGGAGCCCACCTGCCCCGCACAGAAGGTACGGCTGCCCCCTCCATCCCTCCATCTCTTCCTCCATCCCTCCATTCCTCCCTCTCTCCATCCCTCCCTCCATCTCTCCATATCTCCCTCCATCCCTCTCCGGCGGGGCGGCGGCGGCGGAGCGGGGAGAGGGTGGCTGGCGGCGAGGGTCCGGCCGGCTCGTCCTGCTTCCCCCGACGGGATGCGGGGGCCGAGCGGTGAAGGTGTCTCTTTGTGTCCCTTATCCCTCCCCACACCTCCTCCCTCACCCTTCCCTTCCAGCCGCCGAGAAATCCCTGCTGAGGGACTCGTCCCCCGCCTCGGGTACCGACCGGGACTCCCCGGAGCCGCTGCTGAAGGCGGAGGGGGAGCAGAAGGAGCTGGACTCCAAGAGCCCCGACGAGATCGTCCTGGAGGAGAGCGACTCGGAGGAGGCGAAGAAGGAGGGCGGCGCGGAGGACTGGAAGAAGCGGGAGGAGAGCCCGGAGAAGAAACCCTGCCGCAAGAAGAAGACGCGCACGGTGTTCAGCCGCAGCCAGGTTTTCCAGCTGGAGTCCACCTTCGACATGAAGCGCTACCTGAGCAGCTCGGAGAGGGCCGGCCTGGCCGCCTCCCTCCACCTGACAGAGACCCAGGTGAAGATTTGGTTCCAAAATCGCCGCAACAAGTGGAAGAGGCAGCTGGCGGCCGAGCTGGAGGCAGCCAACCTCTCCCACGCCGCCGCGCAGCGCATCGTCCGCGTCCCCATCCTCTACCACGAGAACTCGGGCGCGGAGGGGGGCGCGGGGGGCGGCGGAGCCCCCGGTACCCAGCCCCTCCTCACCTTCCCTCACCCCGTCTACTATTCCCACCCCGTGGTCACCTCCGTGCCGCTCCTCCGGCCCGTCTGAACCCGCCCGCCGCTGCGCGGAGGGGCGCGGAGAGGCGCGCAAGTCACCAGCCCGCTTGTAAGTACTCCAGCCGCTCGTGGGGTTCAGCCGGCCGGGGTCTGCGGAGCTGGGGGGGCGGGGGGAGAGGGGTGCGGGGGTGGGGGGACCCCTCGGCGGGTGGTGCTAGGAGGAAAGTCACGAAAATTTAAGAAACAAACAAAAAAACATAAACAACAAAAAACGGGGAGGGGGTGGAATAAGGAAAATAAAAGTGTAACTTGTAGAGAACCCTGGAGCTGTCACACCTTTTGTAAACGTGGACAAAAACCGCGATGGTCTCTGTGGCTTTAGTTTTATTTTTGTAAAAAAAAAAAAAAAAAAAGGAAAAAGAAAAAAAAGGATAATAATAATTAAAAACAAAATGATCCCAGGCCACTCCTCGAGATTTGCCAAACGCTAACGGGAAGGTGAATTCCTGTTCCTTTCGGACCTCTCCTTCTGCCTCCAAATTGTTCAGGCTCCTGATCCTGTCGTGACTCAAACTTCATGGACCGCGGCTTGCCGTTTGAGCTCACCTCGGTACCGATTTGCCTCCTTGCTTCCCCACGTTTTGTACCTTTCGGTTCTCTGACACGGGACTTTATCACGAGCGAGAAATGCAGCCTCAAAGCGAACCATTAAACACACCCGCACACTTTGAGTGACCCTTATTTATTATCGTTTACTTAGATATTTTTAATTCTTGTTTATAATTATTGTTTTCCTAGTTGCTGGGTTGGCTTTTTTTTTCTTTCCTTGTAAAGTTATTTCGGTATTTTGGGGAGAAAAACTCTGTACCCTTTTGCTTTCTTTTGTAATACTAATTATTATTATTATTGTACTTTTGAACTGTGCAATATTGTACGACGATTCTTAAAGCACTGCTTTTATTTGGATGGTGAGGAAAGGGGGTTTAGCATTGTATAACTGCGTTCATTCATGTTGTACAAAATAAAATGAAAAAGAATTAAAAGTGGAGGAAAGTCAGAAGAGAGGAGCAGGGCATAGGAATAAGCATCAGCCCGGCTTACACGAATAAATAAGGGAGATTCGGTGAGCTGGGCGCTTTAAGTGAAGGACAATCAACTTTAGGGTAATTTTAATTTATTTGATATGATGTACAGTTTTCTTCTAAAGTCCATCGAGTATGTGGATTTTAATAGACAGAAATCAAGCAAGGAGTGGACACCTCTAGTCTCTCTCTGTCTCAGTGTCTGCTCACCTGTTGTCTGACAATTGTTTGCCGTCTTCCCAAGGGTTTGGGTTGGTTTCGTTTCTTCATTTTTTTCCCCCTTTCGGTTGTACTCTCTGCCCTCTCGCTTTCTGTTAGGGATCGGTCCTATTTTTAAAACAGCCTATATTGTTATAAACTTAATGTTGTGGTGGAAAAAAAAATCAATAAAACCCGTTCCTTATAATTTTTTTAAAGTGTGGCTTCGGAGAGAAAAAAAAAAAAAAAAAACAACCAAAACACAAAAATAAACCCAAAAGCTACACGCAAATAAAAGAAGCGTTGTCGGGAGCGCGGGGGTCGCCGGGGGGTGTCCGGAGCCCCCCCCCGATCGGGAGCGGACCGACACGGAGGGGGTCCTTTCCCAGCCCAGGCATCGCAGCTGGGTAACCCCGGGCGAGCGGTCCCACACTCCACGGAGCTCGCCGGGACGGGCCGGGGGGGATGAGACGCGGGGGGGTCCCCTCCCACCCGGGGGCCGCCTCCCCGGGGGCTTCCCCTGAACTTCTGCCCCCCACCCCCACCCCCTTCCTCAGGCTGCTTCGCCTCCCGGCGGGGGTCGGTACTCCCCTCCCCTTCTCCCCCCTCTCCCGGGGGGCTGCCACGGGGGGGAGGGGGGGTTGCCAAAGGTATCCCAGCGTGTCGTGTCCCCCCTCCCACGGGCTGCGCCCTCTGCTCACGGCCGGAGCCGTCACTCGTGTTAATACCCCCGGCAGAGTTATTTCGAGATACGATCGCTCTCCGCTTCCCGAAGATTGGCCCGAATCGACGTGTTTATAGCGCCGAGGGCGGGATGTCGGGCCAAAGAAATCAAAATAAAACTCAGCGTTGCGAAAAGATAATCCTGCGTTTTCTTTTCGTTTGGGATAAAAACCCCGGCAATGGGTCGTAAATGAAAAATAAACAGCGTTTCGGAGTCAAAATACGCCGCTCGCTGTGTCGCCTACAAACAGAGTGATGCCTTTTCTGTTTGCAGTACTAACTTTGGGACAAGCCGCTCGCAGTTCATTAAAAATATTGTTGTAATAGCAAATACGTCTTCCCATTTTACGGCGCGGTAGCACGATGTTATCAAACGGCAAGGGATAAAAATAAAAGGAAAAAAAAAAAAAACCAAACCCAAACTCCCCACTTTTATTTGTCGTCGGTCCAGAAAATGATTCCGGACGGTCCCGGCCCTTCCCCGGCAGTCGCCCCCCGCCTCCGCGGCTCCGTCCCCGCAGCGCGGCCCTTCCGCGGGTGCGGAGAGTGCCAGGCCCGGCGCGGAAAGCGGGCCCGGTACCTCCTGCTCCCCCCGCCGCCGGCAGCGGCATTTCCCAGCACAGGTTTGGTTTCGGTGGGAAGTGATGGGGGTCGGGGAGGCGCTCTTTTTTTTTTTTTTAATTAAGAAAAAAAGAAGAGGGAAAAAAAAAAAAAAGGAAAAGCAGAGCCCGGCTTTTCCTCTTCTTGCTGTCCTTGCACGCCGCGGAATCGCCAGCAGACACCAGGCTGTGAAGCCGCGCAGTGACGTTGGAGGCCGGCGGTGGGGTGAGGGCGTGGGACCCCCGTTCGGTGTCCACCCCTCCCGCAGCGGGGATCCGGGCACTGGGCGGGCTTCTCCTCCCTGCCCGGCCGGAGGGAGCCCGCGGAGCGGGATGCTGCGTCCCCCCGCATCCACGGCGAGGCTGGTCGGGGCGCTCAGGCTTTTCTCAATCCTTTCAAAATCTCCCCAACCTCCATCCTCTCCTCCAAATGCTCCGGCAAAACGAAAAGGGAGCTGTTTAATCTCTCCCTCGTAGGGACGAGGTGGCGTCGGGCGGGGGATGGTGCCCGGCGAGCGAGGGTTCTGCAGTAAACCCAGCTTTGCCGGCGAGCAGCAGGACGGGCTGCCAAGGTTATCCCCCCACCCCGCACCCCCAGCCCTGCCTAAAGTTTCTGAAGAGCCCGCATCAACTGCAGCTCTCGGGTGGATTGAAAGGAATCGCTTTGAGTGGTGGAGAGCGGAAAAAAAATAAAATCATTTTTACAGAAACAAAAACTGTTTGGCGGGGAGGTTGGTGCGATTGGAAGAAAGTTGCTTCATTCCTCCAAGCTGTGAGCAACTCCGCGGGCACTTCTGTTTACTGCTGCAGCCCCGCTCGGCAAATCTCTGCCTTTGTTTGCTGTTCGGGAGATAACACGGTTCTTCTCGGCCACTGTTTTGAGCTTGGCTGAACAGAACTAGCTCTCCTGTTTGTGGGCGAAACACACATGTATTTCTTTTATTTGGTAGTAAATAGAAGCTTGCTGTGTATAGCAAACAGCGGCAGGGAGGTGAAAAGATATAAACTTCCCGGCCACCAGATTTGGGGATTCAGAGGAGTTTTTGCGTCCCGGAGGGCTGAAGTAGGGACCAGGCGACAGGAGAGGGGCCGGCAGGTGGTTCGGCCCCTCCAGCGGCCCCACGCTCCCGGCCAGCGACTTTGGGAGGTTGGTTATTATTATTATTATTAAATTTTTTCCTTTTTTTCATCCGAAGTCTTGCAAATTTTCTGGTACAGGTCGGTGAGAACTGTTTGCTTGCTTGGGCGGGGGCCGCGACGTGGGGCGGAGAGGCACGGGGGGGGACACGGGCTGGGGACACCTCGGAGCCGCTCCGGGGGAATAATCCCGCTTTAAAAACAGTGGTGGAAATACGTGTGTGTGGGGTGGTGTTTTTCCAAATATTCTGCAAGTGTCTCTGTAATAATCACTTTACTCTATCGACTCGGTATAGTGTGCTAACGGAATGAGAAGACCATTAAGAGCATTAACAGATTGGTACAGCATAATGCTTCAGTTCATATTGATCGCGAAACGTCTGTAAAATATTGTTTCAAATGAATCTATTGTTCCTGAGCTCTTTCGGCGCTGTTGATGACCTTGGTTTGTTCTCGCACATCCAAATTATCCTCCTCTGGCCGCTCCCGTCCGATGGGGAACGGGACGGTGGGACCCGCCGCCCCCGGCACCCCCCCCCCCCCCCCCGACCCGCGCCCACCCGAAAGACGGGGCTGAGGGGTTGGAACCACCTCAAAAATGTGGGGGAAAAAAAAGGTGGGGTAGAAAAGGGAACGGGCCCGGTGTATGCGTGTGCCCCTGCGTGCGAGGAGCAGCTCGGCCGAGCCTCTCGCGCTGCGTGGCTGTGCTGGGGGCCCCCCAAAACCGCCTCCCCGCGACTGCATCTCCGGGTTAAGCTGGCAAAGTTGCCGAACGGAGAGGTCTAAACCTGTTTACATCAATATCGAGGCGAAGTGGGGGGGCAGGACGGGCAGATCCTGTAGCTTTTCCCCAGACAGGCCCCCCACCCCACGTTCCCCGGGGCGAGGGGGGACGGCGGGGAGGGGAGTCCGCACCCGGGCCTTCCGCGACCCTCCCGAGCCGGTCGTGCATATTTTACAGCCCAAATCAGCCAATCCCTCTCCATCAGCGCGATGCCTCCGATTTAAAACTCCCTCGCCCCGCTCCCTGCCGCGCTGGAAGGGGCGGCCGTCCCCCCGCAGGGACATGCGTGTCCCCCGGGCAGCCTGCGGGGCGGCCCCGCCGGGCGCTCCTGCCGCCGTGGAAAGCGGCAGCTCGGCGGGAATAAAAACTCCGCTTCTCTCAGGTTCGGTCACCTGGTCTTGGCTCTCCTGAGCTTCGATATTTTAAATAAATATAAAGAATCTCTTGCTCTCCTCAGCTCTATTCGCCTTCATGATGGAGTGGAACCATCAGATTTTCATCAAAGTTCTATTAAGTGAAACATAGGTTGCAGGGCACCCTCTGATTGAAACAGTTTAAATTTTAATTGTGTTTTTAATTTGACATATAGTTGCAGAAAGGAATGACACTACAACGCCAAGGGGCGGTCGATTTTCTTAATTTCTCCCAGAGGAATTGATGAGTCTATCAGGCCACTAGATTGGAAACACATTAAAGCTCTCTGGTTAGGTTGTTAATTGGAACTTGATGGATAGGGGGCCTTGGATAGGCTATGCTGATCCAATCTTCATGACTTTCTGTTTTCCAATAAATTACACGATTCATTTTCCAGCCACAGATTACATAAATTGTACACCTCTAGGGCTCTCTTTTTCAAATAGGGAGCCCTTTTCCCCAAAAGCCTATTGCGAGATGTCATTTGCACCAAAAAACGAGCAGCAGAGGCTCTTGAATGAAAATCGAAACATAATCAACGTTTATACTTAGAAAATTTATTGAGATCATTTTCTCTGGTATTTCCTTATTTTAAAGTTTGGACGCGCCATATATCATAATCCACACGTGTAAAGGGGACTGTGTTTAATATTTATCGAAGCTTGATTCCAAGATCAAACTTGTTTATGACTTCATCTGTCATTTCCGAGGGAACCTTCTCCCGATATTACGGCCGCTCAACAAGCCTATTTTCCGAGTGCTGCAAAAGCAGCGGAGATCAATTTTTATTAGGCTCCCTTTGAAAGCTTGCTCAGGGCCACTTTAATATCGAGCATTGTAATAATCTGGAGATCTAAACTTTAACCGTTCGCTCTGTCTTTCAAAGTTTATCTTTGCCGAGGCGTTTGATCATCTGCGCCCCGACGGGACGGGCTGCGGGGCGGGGGTGGGGGGGAGCGGCCGGCCGGGGGTTGCCCCCACGCAAAACTCTGAGCGTGGCCGCCAGCCCCTGCCCTGATGAATATTTGATTAGATGGTAATGAGAGCGTGGCCGGGCTGCTTCCGCCCGCGGGACGGCGCCGGGGCCAGCCCGGCCCGCCGGTCCTCCCCTCCCGACGGCGGTACCCAGCATCCCGCGGAGCCTGCCTCGGCTTCTCTCTCTCCCTCCCCAACGGAGCGGCCGTTGCCCAAGTTTCGCCTGATTTCGCAGATACCAGGGAAATCTGGCCGTTTTCTCGCTGCGGCCGGGCAGATCTCACGCCTGCCCGCCGCGCTTGTGCATCCCGCCCCGGCCAGCCCCCACCTCCCCGGCCCCAGCATCTTCTCCGCAGCCCGCCCCAGGCGGCTCCCACGGGCGGGACCCCCTTCAGTGGGGAAGGCAGAACCTCTCCAGAGGCACACCGGGCCGCTGGCGGCCTTTGCGGAGAAGGAGGGCCGGCGTGGGCGGTGGCTGGAGGCCGGCGGTGCCGCCGCGGTGTCCCATCGGGGGGCTGCGGGGGAGCGGGGCTGCTCCTGGTTCGCTCTCCCTCCCTGCCCCGGGCCCGTCCCCGCGGAGGACCCGAGGGCTGGCAGCCCCCAGGGGTCTCCCCAGGTCCCCTGGACGGCTCTTGCCCGGAGCCCCCCTTATCCTGCTCCCCGGCCGCGGGAGGGCTGCTGGGGTCCGGGTGCGGGACCTGCCGGGGCGGCAGAGCGGGATGAAGGACGATTTCTTAAATTGTATTTCAGTGCGGGGTCTTTCCGGGTTAATGAGCTGACATCATGATTAAAGCTGACCATTTGTAATGTGTCGCGACCCTGCTGAAAAGCACTGAAAAGGTTAATGTGGTAAAACAGGACAGCACCTGCCCCTCACAGGGAGAGGAGGAGCTGGAACACTTTTCCTAATCAATTAGTCCATTAATGAGTCTATCAAGTAGTTAAGTAGTTAAAGATTATGCCGCTGGTCTGGGTAACAGTCGTCATCTCGCTATACCTAATTATATTATAAGTACGTTATTCAATATACCAGACATAATATGGTGACTCGGAGTTAATGAAAATGTCATTTTAAAACGTCTTGACATTTGTCTCTATTGATTTGTATATTTCCATCTCATTCTTTGCTTTCCCGACTTGATTTTTTTTTGTTGGGGTGTGTGTGTATGTTTCTGGAGAGGGGGAACGACCTCATCGGGGGGGAGGAATCAGCAGCCGGAGTCGGTGAGGACAACCCCCCCTCCCCTCCCCCCCCGCCCCGCCTCACGCCGCTCGGGCAACCCGGGGTTAAAAACCCGGTGCTGGGGCCCCTGCCAAGGCTAAGGCTATTGTACTTGGACACCAATGGAACCCAAAACACCGGGATTTCCGAGCTGGAGCAGGGTTTGCCGCTCGCTCTCCTCCGCGGGACGCCCCCCAGCCGGCCCCCAGCCGGCCCCCAGCCCCCCGCTGTGCTCTCCCCGGAGCTGTGCCGTCCCCCGGCCGGGACTGGCTGCGGGCTCGGGGGCAGCCCCTGCCTACGGACACGGGTGGCCCCGGCGGGGAGGAGGGCCCAGGGATGGGGCACAGCCCTCCCGAGGGGCGGCAGCGGGGAAATGGAGGCGGAGCGGGCAGGCTGCTCTGCCCGGGGGCAGGGGGAGCATGGGGCGGGGGTCGTGTGGCGGCGGTGGCCGGGGCGATGCTCTCCACAACGGCCCCGTTACAGGGGCTCCTTTCTGCGGCTTCCGTGTCCGGAGGGGAAGCGGGAGCCGGGCCCAGGCCGGTGGAGGGAGGCCCCAGCCCACGGCCCCGGGCGGCCGTCGGGGATCGGCCTCCACCCGTATACCCGGGGCAGGCCCGGAGGGACCGGGATCCCCGCAAAGGCGGGGCTGGGGCGTCCCTCGGGCCCAGCGCGGCTCCATGCCCTCCTGGGAAGGTGGGGGACCCCGGTGGGGTCCCTGCCCTCGGCCCCTCGCCCTCCCCCTTCCCTTGGGGCAAGTGCTACAGGTTGCCGCCCGCAAATATTCCCTTCCACGGGAAGCGGTGGCGGGGGAAGAGCCGCGATCGCTGTGATTTGTTCCCCCCGAGGGGGAGAGCCCCTCACTCCTGACAAAGTTGAGTTGGAGATGCCGGAGGACATCCCCTCCCTCCCTGCTCCCCCCGGTCCCCAGACCCTGGGAAGGAAAGGCAGGAGGCATTTTGTGAGGTATTTGTTATCAGCTGCGGCGCAAAACCCGGTTTCTCGCTTTTTCTGGCTTTCCCCAGGCAGCACACCCTATCATGTTTTTTCCCCTCTCCCCTCCTCTCTAACGAGCACGAAGGGTAAAGCTCCCTGGATACGCACAAGATGTTTATCCCAACACCCACCCCGCCCCGGCCGGCATAGGACATTCAGCCCACGTCCCTCTCACCCACTCGAGGAGGCACGGCGGGCGCTCAGCATCCCTCCCCCGGGGGCGCGGGGTCAGCATCGCCCCTGGAACCCCGGGGACGGCGGTGAGCACCCCGCAGGGGGTCTCCCCCGACCCGGGTACTTGCTGACGGTGGCGGGTCCCCCCCTCCCCAACCACCCACCCCCACCCCGGATCCCGCGGGTTTCCAAACTTTCCGAGGCCGCCGCCGCCGTGATTGGCGCGGCGGAGGCCACCTCCATGCAAATGAAGCCCCGCCGCCCGCCGCCCGCAGATCAATAGGGACGCGGGGGAAGGAGCATGCAGTCCGCCTGGGCAGGCGCGGGGAGAGCCGGCAGCGGCACGTCGAAAACACCCCCCAAAACAAACCCCCCGCCGGTTCACGGCAGGCTCCCGGCCCCCCTCCTCCCGCACACCCCGGACCCCCGAGCGCCTCTAAAGCGGGAGCTTCCCTCCTCTGCTTTCTTATGAACCCAGGATGAGCAGCAAGGAAGACCCCAGCAAGTGCTGTCCGGCGGCTGCTCCCATCTCCAGTTTCACCATCCAGTCCATACTGGGCAGCGGCAGCGCCGAGCCCCCCCGGGAGGCCGGCGGGAGGGCGGCCGCCTGGCCCGCCCGCGGCCGGACCCTCTCCCTCTCCTCGGAGGACGAGGAGCCGGAGGAGAGCTGGAAACACCGCGGCTGCTTCTGCCCGGAGGCGCACGGCCCCGCCGAGGCGTGCCACAAACACCAGCCCCTCAGCTTCACCTGTCTCGGTGAGTACAGACGGGGCGGACGGACGGGGCGACGGGACGGGGCGGACGGGGCCCGGCGGCCGCCGGGAAGGGCGGCGGCGGGCTCGGCCTCGGCCCGGCCCCGCTGGGGGCGGGGGGGGGGGGGGCATGTCGCACCCCCCCTGCTTTCGGGGAAGGGCGAATAGGGTGGCTTTATTTTTTTTTTCACTTCCCACCCCAGCCGGTGTTGATCCCCCCGAAGGGGTGCGGTGCAATAGATAACGCTCGTTTTCTTAGATTCTGCTTATTCACAGCGCTCGGGCGGGGGGAAGAGAGGTGTTTATTTTTTACCATTAATTCTGATTAAACGGTCTGTGAAATGCAACACTATAAAGTAAAATCTGCCGGCTCGTCTCGGGTGGGCGAGCAATCCTAGCCTGGTACTCAGCTGCCTTCACTGGGGCACGCACAGCCACCTGTCCGTCCGTCCGTCTACCCATGTGATGGAGGGACAGGGATAGCCCAGAAGGGGCTGGTTTTCCCCGGCCGCGGCGGTGTCTGTCACCGGGAGCGGAGGCGGCGGGTGCCTGCCCGGTGACTCGCCTCGGTCCTTCCCCCAGCCGGGGCGGAGGGGGTGGGGGCTTCGGCCGTCGGGGGGTGCCGGTGCCGCCCTGCGACCCCCGCGCTCTCGCTCTGTTGCAGGCAGCGCCAAGGGGAGCGGAGCGGCGGCGGCGGCGGGCGGCGGGGAGCGGGGGCCCTTCCTCTCGCCCCCCCAGCAGGACTGTAAGGAGGAGAAGGAGAAACCTCTGGGACCCTCCTCGCCCTCCTCCGGGGACCGGCAGCGCGACGGCGGGGACCGGCAGGCCGGAGCGGCCAAGAAGAAGACGCGCACGGTGTTCAGCCGCAGTCAGGTCTATCAGCTGGAGTCCACCTTCGACATGAAGCGCTACCTGAGCAGCTCGGAGCGGGCCTGCCTGGCCTCCAGCCTGCAGCTCACCGAGACCCAGGTGAAGACCTGGTTCCAGAACCGCAGGAACAAGTGGAAACGGCAGCTCTCGGCCGAGCTGGAGGCGGCCAACATGGCCCACGCCTCGGCGCAGACTCTGGTGGGGATGCCGCTGGTGTTCAGAGACAATTCCCTCCTCCGAGTGCCGGTGCCCCGGTCCATCGCCTTCCCCGCCCCTCTCTACTATCCCGGCAGCAACCTCTCGGCCTTACCGCTCTACAACCTCTACAACAAGATCGACTACTGAGCCGCCGCCCTCCCTGGGCATCCCCGCGGCCGCCCCGTCGGGGCTGGGACCGGGGCCGGGGGTCCCTGCGGGGCCTTGGCCGCCGCCGCGGTGGGGACAGAGGAACGAAACTGATGGGAGGGACGAGCAAACGGAGAACCCGGGGCGCCGGGGGCACCCCCGTCCTTCTCTCCCCCAACTCCCGCTATCCTGCCACTTGAAAAAAAATTAATTAAAAAAGCGTTATTTCAGATCTGTAAATATTTTTAAAGAAAGAAAGAAAAAAAAAACAACCCACAAAATAAAACGTTTTAAGCCTCGTTTGTAAATTTGCCAGCTCGATCGCGTGTTGCCACCGGGCGGAAGGCCCTGCCCGGAGGGGTAACCCGGGGCCGGGGGGAGCCCCGCAGCCGGGCCGGGCTCGGCCGGGACCCGCCGCTGCGGGAAGGACCGGCGGCGCCTCGGACCGATGCAGGGGAGAGGGAAAACGACGTGTAACGCCGAGGGTTTATTTATTTTTCCAAGCCTCCTTCTCGTCATCTCGTTTCCCGCCGGTAATCCCGGGCGGACCTGCCCGTACCCGCCCGTGGGGCGGCGGGATGGCGGGGGCTCGGTCCCCCGCGCGGGGCTGGAAGATTAATGGCTTCTCTCAAACCCTCAGGAGCAATTTCGGAACCGGGGACCGTTTTTCTGGTTCATTTTGGTTTTCGTGGTCACCGAGCCTCGGTGGCCGGTAGCGGGTTGGCAAGATCTCGGTGACCGACCCCGGCGCTCGGCGGCTCCTCTCCCCGCCCCTGGGCACCCACGGCCGCCTCCCCACGGAGGACGGAGTCAATCCTTCACGCACCAAAGTAAATCCCGCAGTAAGAGGTATTCAATCCGCGGCCACTGGCTCCGCGGATACCGCCGGTACCGGGGACGGGGATGCTTATGGCAGCGGTAACGAGGGTCCCTTCGCTGGGTAATGGGAAAAAAAACAGAGAAATGAGAGACCCGGAGGGATAAATAAGGTGATTTTCAATGCGCGGGAACGGGAAAGCTCTCCCAGCCCTTCCCAGCCGGTGTTTCAAGGCGCAGACCCCGGCTGTCAGCCCCGAGCTGCCCTTGGAGCCGGCCGGGGTGAGCTCAGCCCCGCCGCCGGCGGGGACACGGCCGTGAGGGCCGTCGCCCGCGTGCCCGCGCCGTCTCTCCGCCTTCCGGACTCCTTTTTTTTTAAGGGGAATAATTGGTATATCGGGTTTGCCCGTTAACGTTGTTACAGCCCAGCAGCAGCGGTCCCTACCCCCGCGCCACCGGACTGCCTGGGACCCACCCGGGCCCGCCGCTACCTCCCGCAGGGGCAGCCGGACGGCACCCACCCCGACGGCGGGACCGGGCACCCCCGGGGCGGGTATGGGGCCACCGCCCCCCCGGGGGACACCTGTGTGGCCGCAACACCTCCCAGGAGCCCCCGTTTGCAGCCACCGATGATAACAGGAGCGGCGAGGAGCGGCGGCCTCGCCCCGCCCCGGCGGGCCGGGCCCGGCGGACTACACGCCCCAGCATGCCCCGCGGCGGGAGCAGCGCGCGGTGCACGCCGGAACGCATAGTTCCACCCTTTCGAATCGACCAATAGCGATGCGGGGCGTGTGCGGCGTGACTAAGTGGGCGGGAGTGCGCCTGCGCGTGGGCGGTGGCGGCGGTTGTCGACGGGGCTGAGAGGCGCGGGGCCGGGCGGAGCGCGGAGGTGAGACCGGGATCCCCGCGGGGCCGGGCCGGGCCGGGCCGGGCCGGGCCGGGGCCTCGGAGCGGGGTGGGGAGGGGGACGCGGCCGGGCCTGCGCCGCGGGGCAGCGCTGAGGCAGAGCGGGCGCCTCGGCCTGCGGACGGCTTTCCGTTAGCCGCGCTGCGGCCTTTCCCGCCGCCCTCCCGGGGTGCCCTGGGTTCGCGTCCTGTTCCCGGCGGCGGGGGCGGGGGGCAGCACTTCTCGGCCCTTCCTGCACTCTCGGGCCCTGCTCTCATCCTCTCCGCTTCCCCTCGCAGCCGGCAGCATCTCCCGCATCCCGACGGGCTACTCCGGCACCGGACTGTTAGAGCGGCCGCGCTTGGTGACCCCGCCGCGCTTCCCGTGTCCGGTGCCACCGCTGCTGCTGCAGGAAGAAGGCTTTTTCTTGGCGTAGTGCGGAGCACCGAGAGGAACCCGTGCAACATGAAAACGGTACTTTTAACGTCTTTTTCAAGTAGCGGCTGGCCTAAAGCTGGCGGCACAGCGGCCCGCTTTGTTCGAGAAACGCTTCCCGGCTAGTGAAATGGCAGAGCGCGCGGTGCTCGGGTTTGCTGTCACAGCGCCGATTTCTTATCTGCTCGGTAGAAATGAGCTTTCGGGAACGGCGGAATAGCAAAGGTGCACCCGGTGGTTAAGTCAGCGTCGTGGTTTCAGCAGCACGCACCTGCCCTGTGATGCCTTCTTTATGAGTTATCTCTTGTGGTGGCTGGAAATTTTACCAGGATTTTGTTGTTTGAGGTGGGCGTGACAATTACTGTTGTTTGGCAACCGCGGTCGTGAAGCAGTTAACGTTTGTGAAAATGTGCAGAGCGTTTTCTGTGATTTTTTTTTTCCCCCAATTATTTTTTTCTTAACGTAAGTAGAAAGTAGGATATATTTAAATTCTGGTATTTTATACTTTTTTTGTTTTCTGAATTAAAAATACCTTTGGGACAACCTTCCAGGTTTCTGACATAAGTAACTTTGCTCCCTCGAGTGCAGCTTGTTGATTGCTTTTGGGCTGGCTAGTAACTGTTGAACCAGGCACTTCAAATCCTCATCTTTGGGTTTTCTGCCACAAGAAGACGAGGCAATTCGCATGTCCAGTCTAATTCTTGTAGTTGTTCTGAATTCCTTTAGATTTTGTGTTTTCATGCATCCATCTGAAATACTTATTGAAGGCTGTTTCACCGTTTAAAGTGTGATGAAGGTGCTGCTGAATTCATATTAACGTAGAAATGTGCGTGGCAAACTCTCAAGCCTATCTGTCTTTTGCCCAAGTATTCCCAAAGCAGAACTAAAAAAAGGGTTTAAGGAAAAAAGTTTTAATTTCCTCTTCCTAAAAGGGTTTTTTTTTAAATAAATTCCTTTTTAAATAGCAGAAATAGCACTTTGTGTTTACATAGTGTTTTTTTTTTAAGGACCTACCAAATTTCCCACTTAAATTCTTCCAGTGTAAGAATGTAGTGCTCACATCATTATACAACCTCATGATTGTTCAGTTACTAACAAGTGCTGAACCAGAATAATCGAACACTAAATCTGAACCTTGTCCTAGTTCATCTGCTCATTCTGTCTTGATTTATTCTCAGAGGTCTGATGTTAACCTCTGCAGTCATACGTACAAGTTCAGGAGTGATGGTGTTATAGAAAAATCTGACTTAATTTATGTCTGTGCCCTTTTAGTGTATGGGAAATGTGCTGTTAAGGCTTTCTGAAGCCTTAAAAGAAAATTTTGGCAGTTTTGTTGGCGCATATATAATGAGCTGTTTCTTCTTGCAGAGTGTTTGTAAGGTCTGCACTGTCTTCCCAGCTGAAATTTGCTGTTCATAGCCTCTGTTCTCCTTCTTTGAATTTTTGTACGTGCAACTAACTAGCCCTGTGAAGCGGGCACTGCAGTTACCTTCAGAGTCATTGATCTGTCACTGAATTGTTGATATTTTTCTTCCAGTCACCTCACAATTACACGTTTGCTCTACATTTCAGTACCCCACAAAGCATGCATAACTTTCCTTTCTTATACAACCTTCTTTAGACTCAAAGAGGGGAAAAAAAGTCTTAAAGGTGTTTCACTGGAGATATTTCATGGCACTTAAGGAAGCTTAAAGATTTGAAAGTTATAGAGAGCCTGAAACTATTTAAAAGATGATCCAATTGCAGTTCTTAGAAGTATATGACAGTCGTACCAAATCAGGAACAAAGCAATGCTTTTGTTGGAGTTTTCAAATTCTATTCCTTTCTGCCTGTGTGTGTTTTTTTACAGTAACTTTTTGATACTCCCAGTAATTTATAAATATTTACTTTTAAAAATACAACCACATACACAGTAGAGTGTGGTGGGAAAACACATTTGTAAGTAACAATATCTAAACTTATAGATAGTAATAATAATAACAACAATCTTTTTGTACTGTTTATTCCATGTTATATTTGATATCTAATTTTAAAAGCTCTCTGAAGGGGGAGGAATTATTGAGGCTTTGGACAGGGATTAGCATCTTGAATTTTAGAGAGCTTGTCAGAAATCTGTGTGTTCTGAACTTCTTCCATGTAAAACCCAGCAAACTTTTCACGTCTGCTTGAAGTTACCTTTAAGATGGATCAGTTAGCTAACAAACTTGCTAGGCTTATGGTCTTGTTATTACTAAAATTGTATCTCTGTATTATTGTCTTCAGATGACAGGATCAAACGAATTCAAACTAAATCAAACTCCAGATGATGGTATTTCATCAGTGAAGTTTAGTCCAAATACATCTCAGTTTCTGCTTGTTTCATCCTGGGACACAACTGTCCGGCTCTATGATGTTCCTGCCAACACCATGAGACTCAAATATCAACATTCAGGAGCTGTCCTGGACTGTGCGTTTTATGTAAGTGTGTGTTTTTTTTTTTAAATTATTATTTTACAGACATATAGTGCCCAGGGTACATGAGAAATTGTCAGTCCCTGAAATTAAAGGGATAGTGAAACCCTACCTGAAATCTAGGTTAAAAAATCCCAACTTCTGCCAATTGTTCGTTTTTAATGAATGTTGTTCTAGTCCTAAATATGAATATTTCCTGTGAAGGGTGCAGGTGCACAAGTAATTTAGTTCTGGTAGAAGTGGTAGGCAAAAGTAATTTGAGCTGGTTTGCGCTGTTTCTGCAATGGTATGCTAAATTGCGTGTGTGTTTCTTAAAGTGTACTGTGGGTATATAGCCAGAAATCATTATTCGCAGTAAATGCCTGTAGCCAATTATTTTTAACTTTCTCCTACTGGTTGTTTTGGAAACATGGCATTGTTCCAAGTGAGCTATATACTTGATTTCTGTATTTTTTTTAATGCACTGGATTTGAAATGTGAATGGTTTAAGTATATTGCTGCTGCCTTTTTTGTTTTGCCTTTTTTAAAAAAATAGAAGGGTTCCATTAGCATAATCTTTTTTTTGCATTGTATTCTTTTGTGTTCTCCAGTGACTTGATCTTGATATGTTACTGAACCTTTTAGGGATCGGTTTAAACTTTTAATTCTGCGTGTGCTTTTTTACTGCATGTTTTGTCACGTAGCTGACACTACGGTGGATCAACACACGGGTTCTCAAATGGTTTCTAGTTTCCAGATTAGTTTAGAAGGAATGCAGTTCAATTAGGTGGAACTGGCCTAGGTTGGTGGTTGTTTATAAATAAGCATTACATGTTTTGCTGTTACAGAAATAGAAATGATTTGATACAGCCTCTAACTGCTTTTGTTGCTTTTTAGTTTTACTTCGAAATAAAAAAAATGTATACCTCAAAGTGCTTTATTTAAACATCTTGCAAAGCTTCTGCCATCTGACTGTTTTAAGTCTGGGCTGGATCTTAACTCTTGTGTGTTAATTCCCATCCTCCCAAAACTCTTGCAGGCAAGTCCTGTGTAATGAGCTTAAGAGATTAAATGTATAGCAGCCAGGGAAACTTAACGCATGTCACAAGGTGAAATTTTTTGTTTTATAGGATCCTACCCATGCCTGGAGTGGAGGGTTAGATCAGCAACTGAAAATGCACGATCTCAACACGGACCAAGGTAAGCAGATTGGATTCTGTAAGTGGTCTGAACAACTGGCCTAAGCTTCAGATTTACATACTTACATGAGCAGAATATGTTTCAAGTTTTTAGATGGGGGATATCTACATTAAGCAGTAGCTGTTTAGATGTTGATTATAAACGTCTGTTGATTTTAAGTTGTCAGTGTCGGTGCTCAACAGTCTTCTGTGCTAGGCAGCCCTTGCTTGTCACCGAGACACAGAACAAGGCAGTGTTCCCTTCCGTGCAATTGAGGATTGTGCTGTCACACCTTTAGCAGAAGGGCCAAATCTGCTGCTGCCAAACTGAGGGTTTAAACTTTTCCCATGATGAATATCCATAGATGTGTTTTATATGTATATTTCTCTTTTAATTACTTGTTTTAAGGTGAAAATGGGAAGGAAGGAAACTGCTATATACTTGTCACACTGTTGATTTAAGGTTCACATCATATGTGCCTCTATCTAGCAGAATAACTAGTGGCCCTAAGAAGTGCCACCTAAAAGCATGGAAGCATTTGGCGATTTGACAGAGAGTGTGGTAGATCTTTGCTGTAGGATGCCTTGAACTGGATTTCTGATGGTAATCCTGCCCTGCCCTAGGCTGCTGTGTCTCAGTTAGGGAGATCTGGCTAAGCTGAACTAAAACTAAGCATGTTATTTTCCAAAGGTGTGTGGTTTAGATATATTTAGAATGGTCTTCTACAGGTGTGGCAGAAAAAAATCTTTTGCTTGGCCTTATGCTACGTTTTTTTCCTAACAAAACGCTGCTCAAAAGTAACATGGTTCTGGTGCCTCATTGGTGCAAAATAGGGAGCTGGTTTGTCTGAATTTTTTCTGTGTTTCTATGTGTTCTGAAGAGAAAAGCGAATCTTGGCCTGAGACAAATGTGGTCACCAGAACCAGCCAATAGCCAGGGCTCGACCAAGTTGTGCATGCAGGAACATTATGAAAAAGGTCAAGTAATTATGTTATGGATGACTTTCTACAAGCAACTTTATTAACCTAATATTTTTACTAATATGTAATTTTAATTCGTTTTTTCATGATGTTAATATATACAAGCTTAAGTAGCTTTCTGCATTAGTGTCTGCATCACAGGTGGTGAAGCCATTTGATACCAAACACATCTTTATACCTCTGAAGATATCTCTGTGGCTGCCTAAAATGCTTAATTTCCTTTTGTAATCTCAGGAGACACAAGCTTAAATTTAAACAGTTCTGATCTTTGCAGAAGTTATGCTTCTGAAGACTGAACTATCCGTAAAGAGACTCCTACCATATCAATACACCTGTGGGAGTGTCGGAAAATAGCGTGTTTGTGCCGCAGTAGTATCCTTTTCTTATTTTTCAACACATTCTGATTGTTTGTAGAGTCAATAAAGTTACAAGTTGTACTTTCTTACAGAAAGCCTCGTTGGTGCTCATGATGCTCCTATCAGGTGCGTTGAGTATTGCCCAGAAGTCAACGTCATGGTGACTGGAAGCTGGGATCAAACAGTGAAGCTGTGGGATCCCAGAACTCCTTGTAATGCAGGAACCTTCTCTCAACCCGAAAAGGTATGTACTGGGTGCTGTATTCCAGGTGGTACATTAAACAATACATCCAGTGACTGGTTAAATATCACCATACAGGACCCTGTCTTAAACAGAATTGAATGTGAAAAGTTGCGTTTAATGGTTTTTAAACTGAAAATGTTGCATTTTAAAATACTGATATTCAGAAGATATTGTATTTTAGGTTAAGGCCTCAAGCTTTCATCAACAGGACAGCATAACTTAATTCTTGGCACTCCTGATGGACTGAATACTTTTAAATTAAATGAACTTGAAGGAAAACCTAACAAAACTGGCATGTGGAATTGACGTAGTTGTTAATAATCCTTGGCTTAATTGTAATATGCACTATCTATTTCCTTAAAATTAAGACTTCTAGATATATCAAATCCTGGCAGTCTTAAGATCTGATTGTTTTGAAATATGCATATAATAAGAGGCCAGTTATGTTGCCTGAAATAATATTTTATTTTTTCACTTGTATTGAAAGGTTGAACTGAATTGCTTGTATTGTAATTTACCTGTCATTGTATTAATGCCTAGTAAATTTAGATGTTCTCCTAATACTAAAATCCTCTGTGCTAATCAGAGTCCAAGAGAAATAAGGTAAAATGTAATGTCTTAAGCTTTTTCTAATGATTATACGGTGTGTTAATCTTTATTCTGCTTACTGTGGTGTCATTGGAAGAATTACAGAACAGTAATTTCTGGTTTTTTTCGTAGACTCCTAAACACAGGATGGATTGATGGATAATTTTACATATGAGTGTTATTTTTGCCTATACCTTTTTTAAATTTCATTTAGCTCTGTCACATTGTATTGTCGAGTCACAATTATGAGCCATCATTACGTTCCCTATTGCATCTAAATAGCTATTACTTTTGTTACAACATAGCTGAATCTGCTTCTGGTGAGACCTTTGTTCAGAATAAAGTAATTGCATTATTTCTAGTTTTGATTTATAGTTGTATGTAGCATGTAAAGAACTGTGATAAATTGCTGACAGAATATCATATAATGGACAGCCACAGTGAATCAAGCTGCTTATTGGTTCAGCAAGGTTCATTATGTCATTTTTTTTTAATACTGCCTTTGATAAATGTGTGCACCTACTCAACTGCATGACAATGGTTTAGTTTGATTTATGATTGTGTGGTGTAGAAAGAATACTTGCTATACAGGTGTGACATCAGTTTGTAAAGATTTGAGATATTTAATGTTCTTTATGCCTTTGTTTCCATACATGTATACAAAAACATTATATAAAATGTTTGTTAATATTTTTGGAACAATTTTTACATCAATAATGAAGAGGGATTTGAAAAACTGTCTTGTTAAAGTGTGTAGCCACTGTTGGCTCAAAGTTTTCTTGCCCTTTTAATACGTAAGTGGGATTTGGCAGTTGGGACCATCAGAAATTTTAAGCAACTCCTATGTGAACATTTAAGACACTTCCCATCTTAAGACCTCAGTCTCAAGAGGGAAATTCAATAATCACATTTTAGAGCAAGAATGCATGCTGAAGGAATGCGTATTGGTTAAAGGAAGTCTTATATACATATACCCACAGACATACACACCAGCCTGCTTAGGTTTTTTAATTAGAAATTAACTTTTTGAAAACATAATTTCTCCAGCAATGTTTATAGCAAATGAAAAGCTGTTTTGTCTGATACTTCACTACAGCCTTACCAGAACCAAATAGCTTTATTGGGCTTTGTCAGAGAAAAGGAAGTGAAACTAGGTCCTTGGGTGAAATTATACAAGCACATGCCAAAACTAGATGGAATCCTTCTGGCAGGATACCAGATGTCTTACACTTTTGATTCTTGATCTGAGGTATACACCACGTCTGTTTCCTATGTATTTAGCTGCATTAGATCACTTTTTCAAAAGCTCATTCTTATAGTGTCCTCTTGTTAGCAGCTCAGTGACTGGGCAGCTGTAGGTAGCTGGATTCCATCTTGTCTGTGGATCAACAACTTGTAATTCACTTGATAGCACAGAGTTTTGACTGAACTCTTTCCTTTTTTTAAACATATTTCCAGATTAACTGCATCCCAAGTAATATTTGGAAACAATGATTTATATGGTGATTGTTTTAGTGGGAAATTTGGCAAACAAAAATTGAACCTCTGAGCCAATCCTTGGAGCAGAGTTGAAGTTCCAAGCCACAGTCATTTTTAATGATGACAAGCATATTGCTTCCTTCAATTTCACTTGATTTTATTAAAGTATACAAAGTACCATTTTTAAAACTATTTCTTGGCAATTTATTTTCCTTTATTAACATGAAGCTCAAGTTGAAGTATTCTGTTTAAAATGAAAAACACATGATTACCAGATGGAGGAAAAACAAGAAGAAAACATGTGATGTGGTATTGTAGGGCTAAACTGCAGGATCATTATTTGTTAGTGGGGAATGCAGGCTGTGCAGGTGAATTCCAATATCCACGTCCTTTTTTCCCCTGGTTACTGTGTATTTGTTCTCCTCTTGCCTTCAAATATCCAATACATTCAATGCTTGGAATAATTTTTTAGGAAAACTTGAATAATACTGATTTCCCTTTTGAATTATACATAAATACTTATGTTTTAAATGCTACATGTGTACATGAGTAATACCAGCAAGAGGAAGAAATCTTGTGTGTGGAAGGTTGTTTAGATATCGCTGAGATATGGAGACTGGTAACTGAACAATGTGTTTGAAACTTAGAATTCACAATAGGCATATGCATATTATATATTTTTAATGTTTTTTCTTTGCTAAATTCATTGTATGTAGTACGGTGCTGTGTTGGGCTTGATTTTTTTCTTTTTTATTCAGCTATGTGCGAGGGTACAGAATTAAGGGTGAGCTTTTGAAATGCTACATCAGTGTCTTATCAGCTAGCTGCGTACTACTGCTTCTTATCCCAAATTGGAGTTATAAATTGAAGGAAAGGGGAAATCTGTAGCTATACACTTTGTTGTAGATGTCAGCTGCTTTGTTATTGCATAGTGCAGACATTTTTTGTACAAAGAACAACGGATGTCCAGGCTGACGTGTTAAATATTGTAATTTTTTTAAAGGTCTACACGCTTTCTGTGTCTGGAGACAGGCTAATTGTGGGGACGGCAGGTCGGAGAGTGCTGGTGTGGGATTTGCGCAACATGGGTTATGTTCAGCAGCGAAGAGAATCAAGTCTGAAATATCAGACCCGCTGTATCAGAGCATTTCCGAATAAACAGGTATGGGAACCATGTCAATAATTATATTTCTGCTGAATATTCTTTAGGAGAAATGGTGGTTTATTTTTCAATCTTTCTGCATCTTTCTCTCATCTTCAAAGTTTTGTAATCAAACTCTGAGGGGGGGAAAAAATGGTGTTGTGGCTTCTTGTTCCAGGTTAACTCTTTTTAATAGCGTAGCTTAGCAATGTTTGCCACTGGCTTACCAGCATATTATGCTTTTTTTTTTGGTTTTGTCTCTTTTAAAAAATAATCTGTTTAATGCATCATAAAGCTGACATAGTTTAAAAAAAAAACACCACTCCCAAGTTGCAGTAGAAAAGACAGAATTGGCAGTGCTCAGCAGCCTTTATGCATTGTAGCACTACGTTCTGCAATAGGCTGTGAACAGGGGCAAGATTAAAACTAGAATGTCATTTATCTATTTTTCTTTCCCTTTTTTTAACTCTGAGTCTGTGTCATGCACTCAAGAGCCCATGATCCATTACCTAGGGGGAATTGTGCAATTTAGATGATCATACAGCTGTTCCATGTAGGTTGACATAGTGTATCTGGTATTTCTCTTTCTGAAGTAAAGCAGAAGATTAGCTTTTTCTGACAAACTAATTTGGAAGGGAATTTTCCTGTGTACGCAGTGGTAGTACAGGACTTGGGAGACCTAGTTACTTGTTCTTGAACTGGCATGAACACTTTGTCCATTTTCAGTTCTAGTTATAGTAAAACAAGCTCATCTTCCATATTGCGTTGTATTATGGGTTTTAAAGACCTTGCTATAGCTAGGTACCATTAAAATCCTATTTCTGAAAAGATCTGTTACGGGCTTAACTCAGAAGTTATAACAAAAGCATCTTGGGTTGCTCTGAGTCAAGACTGTAATTAACTGGGTAAGTGGACACCACTTATAATCAAGTTTCACTGAAATACTATTTCAACTTGAGTGTTTAGTTGCTAGTATAAAGCTCTGAACTAATTTTAATGTAATTCTGAAACTAAATAGTCCCATGAGTATCTCTAATATTTTAGAGATACTTAGGCCCTGGGGGATAGGTGGACAAATACAAGGGGTTCTTAACTCTTAATGCTTTTTTTATCCCAGATCAACTTGTGTTTGGATCTGCAGGGGTATTTAAAAGCCTTGCTGTCAGCTTAAAATTATGATGCAATGAGAATCTCTCGGAAAGCTTTTTTTTTTTTTCATTATTTCTTTCTTAGAAGCAGATTTTAGTGATTATGCCATGGATCTGGTAACAAACAATTTCTGGTTGTACAGAATATTAAGACTGTTTACACTTCATTTATTTGAATTTAGAGGGCGTATAAGAGAAATTGTATTGCAATCTCTTCTTCAGGTTTAAACTTCTAAAATGTGTATCTCCAAATTTTTTTTTCACTAGGGTTATGTTTTAAGTTCTATTGAAGGTCGTGTTGCAGTGGAATACTTGGATCCAAGTCCAGAAATCCAGAAGAAGAAATATGCATTCAAATGTCACCGTTTGAAGGAAAATAACATCGAGCAGATTTATCCAGTTAATGCTATTTCCTTCCATAATGTCCACAACACGTTTGCTACAGGTAGAGTAGATATTCAACTTTTTGTATTGCTCACATCGGTTCCTTTAGTTTTGATTTAAACAGGTCAGCCTTTACTTCATATGCCCGCACTTAAGTTTTTTAAATCCTATTTCTTGCAAATAGCAGAGTTCTTAAATTATTTGATGCGGTGAGAGTTGATTTCCTTAACAGAGATTCTGGGGAATAGTCGCTGTGCTCTTTACTGAATTAGGCAACTCTGTGTAACTCTGGGTTTTTATGGACAAAGTAATTCCAGGTAGTTTTCCTCTTTTAATTTTTTTTTTCTGTATCTTCTCAGTCTTACCCTTCTCCCAATTATAATTTACAAACTGTTTTTAAAAATTAACTTTCAGGAGGTTCTGATGGATTTGTAAATATTTGGGATCCATTTAATAAAAAGCGGCTGTGCCAGTTCCATCGGTATCCCACAAGCATAGCATCACTTGCCTTCAGCAATGATGGAACTACCCTTGCAATAGCTTCTTCATATATGTATGAAATGGATGACATTGAACATCCTGAAGATGGTATCTATATTCGCCAAGTGACGGATGCAGAAACAAAACCTAAGTGAGTATGCTTCACCTGTATTTGAGCCTTTCTGAGCATTCATCCCAAGATTTATTAATTTTCCTAAATTCATGAATAGCATTATTGATGCCAGTAGATAGTGCAGCTTGACAGTAGGGTTGGTTTTGATTTTATCTTGTTTGCCCAAGCTTTCAATATCCGTAGGTTGATAGACGTCTGATGGATAAAATTGTGCCTAGCTGTTTAGTAGAAGAATGTCAAACTCTTATCCTTTTTGAATAGGTGATATTATATGAAGCTGTGGAGTTATTGCTAGCTCATCGCTTCAAGAATTAAGTGAAGAATTCAAGAATAATTTATTTGTGTAAATGTTACTGTGTTTGGATATTTAAAACTTAAGAATTAATGAAATCTTTACACACTGAGTCTGCACTCAGCTGTCACAGTCAGAAGTGAATCTAGATACTGTCCTGGAAGGCTGTGTAAAATCAAGGAAAAGCTTTTTCGGTTCCCGTGTATTGGAGTTTGCTGCAGCCCTCTGATAACACACTTTTCTATCATTGTTGCTGTCAAAATGGGGCAAACTGATTGATGGAGGTAAAAGATTTCTGTTAAGCTCGCTTTGGCATGAATGTTACATAGAAAAATTGCCGTCACAGTGCAGAATTGCACTAGTCATCATTATGCTAGCACAGGAGCAGTTGTTTTTATTTTCAAATTCCTGCGGTTTGTCGCTGCCATTTTTTTCTTCTAGTACTCAAACTGTCTTATTACACTTTCTCTGGTTGTCTCTTATTTAGTATCTAAATGGCTAGGTAAATAGACACACGTAAGTGATCAAAGTTTTTGAGCTTAAAAGCTTGAGCTCCCCCCTTAAATGGCTTGTATGTTGCTTCGGAGCAGCCATTTTATCACTGTGAAGAAGTGAGGTGTAAGTTATAGAAGAATAAATACACCATTTCTCACTTGGAGATGTTTGTTTTAAAATAAATTTGATGCTCGTGGAAAAATAAAACCAGAACTATTTCAGTATTTATTTCTGGGCTTCCTCAAGCAAAAAAAAAAACAAATCACAAACCCAAAACCCAAAGATGATAATTCAGATCTGTTTTTAAAATCGGGTTGTACTTGTTATATACATTTGGGGGCGTTTTGGGGGGGAAAAAAAAAAAGGTGATAGAAGAATACTTGCTGCTATTGGTCTTGTAATAGTAAGAGCTGCTTTCAGTTATTTTTGTTCATTGCTAGTTACGGTTGCTAATTTTGTAGATGCTTCATTCTGCCGTATGAGGAGGTTAATCTACAATTAAACAATATTTCCTCTTGGCCTTCCATTATTTTCTGAAACAGATGGTTCATCATTTCCTGGGCTGTTAAACACAGCAAGGTTAAGGTTAGACTCTCGGGAATCAGCTAGTTTTGAATCTTATTAGGCTGTAGAAGGAAAACTAATAAGAATACTCCTTAACATCATTTTGTGACTGTAAACAATTATTTATTAGCAAACAATTGATCCCAGAAGGGCAAATTGTTTGAGTCAGTAATGAGCTGAGAAAAGACAGAGCATATCTGTGTATTTGGAAAATAATTGTAACGTAATTGCAATGCATTTAGACAGGCATCTTTTTGGACCTGTTTCTATCTTTAAATGAATTTCTGAAAACATTAACAAGGTTCATATGCTTTTCTGACATTTACAAGTTGCTTGTGCCAACCTTAGGGCACTAAGAATGATGCGTATATTTTAATGTTACAGTAGTGTGAGTCATCTGGTTTATTCTAAAAATATGTTACTTAGGACAGAAGACTAATAGTTATTTCCTAGTGATCTTTCTGCATATTAATTTGAATCTCTTAGTGTTTCTGCATGATGCATTCTTAAATGCATCAAGACAGTGCCATGTTATGTAAAGAAAAGATCAGCTTTTTGATCACTACATTATTATATATTGTGTCTTGATACAAGTGAAAGCAGTGTTTTACACATTCCTGCTTTTATTGAATGTTGACTGGTTTACCTGCTTATGATTACTCTAAACATTGCTGAAATGGGGTTTATTTATTTCAGGTCTACTTAAAGGTCTGCTTTGACTTCTGGTGATACTTCTCTACAAGAGGTGCCCACCTGCTCCCAACAAGACTAAAGTAAAACAATAGAAGTGAGAAGAACACTCTTTGTACTGATGATGTTTTTAACTAAGAAATATTTGTTTGTATATTCTAGTATGCCTTAATCTGTCATTACTTTTCCTGCTTATAATGTTGGTGGAACTGTTTTCTTTATCTGCTGTCTGTAGCTAAATTAGTTCAGTCCTGTAGGCAACTTTGCGTATGTCTTCATAAAAACTTTACCGCATTTGTAGTATCTAATTACAAAAACTTCGCACGGTCTCATAATTGTTCAATAAATATCTGTAGCTTTTTTGAAAACAAGTACTTTGTGTAACAGCCTTTACTGTTTGTGAAAGAAACACTAAGACCAAACCTTTAAGTTGCAAGAATTCTTGAGTTCTAGATCTTCCTGATGGAAAAGTTCTGAACCTTTTGCCTTTTCCAATGAGGTGAACTGGGAATGTCTTCATTACCCGGTGATGTAGGCAATGTTTTCACAGGGCTGTGAAAGCCTAAAGTTGTGTTAAGTGGGTTTGCTTATCCCAAGGACTTGATTGTTACTGGAGAACCATTAACTCTTTCTGGAGGAAAGAACTTGAGCACTGGTACTTTAGGCTTTTTCACATACTGCATAAAAGCCTAAAATTAATGATGGTTGGGAAGAATTGAGGGTAGAGGGGGAGAAAATGTTGAGTTTCAGCCTACAGCTGAGTGGTCTCTTCTAAGTCTGACCTGGTAGCCCAAGTAGAAACACAAGTGACAAGGTAGAAAAGATGAGTTTCCCCAAAGTGGAAAAGTCATTCTGGGTGCAAAAATCCATGAATATATGCCATTTCTCTGAATGTCTTGTTTGCCTTGTTGCCAAGAATTCCAACCTGTGATCAAGTTTGGTATCAGCCTCTTGAGGATTTTGGAGTGGTGGGTGAGTGTGAGAAGGTACTTGAACAAATTAAAAATTTCTCAGGAAAGCAGTATTAGAAAACCAACCTAGACACTGTGTGTTTCTTGTTTCTAAACAGGAGTGTAGATCTGATCAAGACACTAAACCTGCAAATCCAACCTGCTAAAAAGACTGTATTTGATGTTGCACATTCCTGACTGGTTTGTGGAAATAAAGATAAATGCTTTTTGATTAGTACTACCAATAAAAGCCATCGCATCCAGCCCTGTTTGCAGAACAGCTCTGACTCTGCTCAGTAGTAGCTCGTGTCAGGTGTTGGGAAGTACTTAAGTATTTGCTTTGTAGTGAATAGTAAGGAGGGACAGAACAAAACTGCTATGAGGCTATTAAAAGATGATTAAAGTGTGGGTGTTCTGGAATAGTGACTGGATTCATACTTCACTCCAGCTTCTTCTGTTCTGAGTTATTGGTGCCTGTGTAGCCAGTGGGAGTACTTTATTGCCTTTAAGAAAACGAACTTGGTGACAACAGAAATATAACTGATCGTTCCAAAGAAGGTGGTGATGGAGAGGAGGCTGGGCTTTGTGTTTGCAGAAAGTGAACAAACTTGAGCTGTTACCAGATAGAGATGGTAAAGGAGTTGAATGTGGAATCCTTTAGAATTTGTCATGAGCTAGATACAGGGTCTTTAATAATATACATTTTTTTGATAGGTTTGAAAAAATTAAAGATCTTCCTGAATAAAATATGAGTAATGCCATTACTACAGTAGCATTGTGCCTCTGTTCTGCTAGATGTGCACCACCCCTCTTTCCATTTTAATTGGCTTTTTTGCATTGAGAGTACATGACTGATGTTGGGCAAAGGTTGAATTTTTGATGTCAGCTTAGGAAGCGATGACCCCTTGGTGTTTGGGTTGGGGTTTTTTTGTTTTATTTTGGGTTTTTTTGAGGAATGAGTTGAGACGTTGGGTCTGGGGCCTAAACATGGGAACCAAAGGTTTCTATGAGAATGACTGGCAAAGAAACTAAGCAAAATCCCTGGCTTGAGGCATGACTGTAGGTTAAGACAGTAGACTTTGTGTGAAGAACACTGTCAAGCGTTCCACGTGTGAATGTGTATGCAGGTTTAAATACATACATATTTGCAGAGCAAACATACACGATACCTCTTGTTTCTCCATCTCTCAGCTGAGAGAGTATAATATTACAAAATACAAGCTTGAGCTCACAAAAAAGTAAATTATTCTGTTGTTACCTAGAAGCACAGCAATGAGGCTGCTTGTGGAGAAGAGAGCTGAAGTGAGGGTGGGTCCAAATAAATAATGTGTGAAGGCAGAAATAGCCTGGGACTACTGAAAAGGTGGTTCAGTGATGATGTGGAGAAAGGATCCTGTGAAATGGAGAGAGCATAGAGTGGGGATGTGCAGGGGTGTAGAACTGTGGGGAATAAAGCGAAATAAGATCTAGAGAAAGTAGGGGAAAGCAAAGAAAGACTTAGGGGGATTGCAGATAGTTTGGTTAATGAAGCTACCTGGGCAACTTTTCATTGGTAAGTATCAGGGGGAAAATAACCAAACCTGTTAATATTCGATGTACTGAGATCTGCATGCTTCAGTGGACAAGGTAGCCCAAGATATGTAGGAGGAAATGGATTGGACTTACTAGTTCTATTTTGGCTTAAAAATGGCAGGAAAATTTCTTGTGGTATGTTGCTGTTTTATGTAAATGCTTGAAACAAACCAGAGGCTGTAGAAAATAGTGAGACAATCAGGCATAATATGGAGGAGAAGAGAAACATTAGTTGGTCAGGGCTACAGCTGTGTCCATATGTTATGTGCAGTTGGAATATGGATATTTCTTTTGCAAGATTAATCTTCCTTTTATTAGCTCTCTTCTAGACATGCAGGTCGAGGCAGAGATTCGTAAGCTGGAGAAATCATGAAACAAGCCTTTTCTGACTTATGTAACAGGCAGCTGAACAAAGAGGATATACTGACTCTTGATCATAGGAATTGAGATCTAAAAAAGCTCCTTAAGTCATTGCTTTTTGCACGGTGTTGAGGCCTGTACAGAAAGCATGGAGTCATAGCCGTCATTCTAATAGAGTCATCAATCACCGTTGACTGCTTGCAGGAAAAAATATCACGGGTTGTCTCTCACAAGAGCCTTATAACACTGTGGTATTGGAAGCCAAGTGGCATCTGTGCCCTGAATGTTACAAAAGCCTGCTGGTAAGTGTATTTTTTTCTGTTGGCCAGTACATCAAGATAATCAGTGTATGGTTACTACATACAGGTCTGGAGCTCTGCCACATCTCAGACAGGATGTTTTGTGCTGCTGCTGCAATTATAATAAATATATATTAAAAAAAAAGTGTCCTTTAGATGGGCATTTTCCCAAGCAAAACCGGTCCCTGTTCTGAGCTCAGAGCTGAACTCTGAGCTCTGAACATGGAGACTTAAGTGATGCCATTGAGAATGACCTTTCCAAAGCTGTGTAGGTATTGCTAGTTCCATCTTCCTTAACTGTCTCACACTTTTGTAAGCGTCCAGTAGTTTTTGCTGCCTTGAAAAATTAAGGATTCTGTGGTTGGAGCCATGTAGTTGCTCAGTCCAGCAGTAATTCAGCGGGTGCATCTGTTCAGCTAGATGCCCAAGAGCTGGGTGTTTCTACTATTGGATACTCTTGTAAGTGCTGGCTTAAATGACATGTCCACCATCCGTGATTGGTATTAGTGGTCTGGAGCAGAACCTATTTCTTTTGACTAGCAGACATCTGTTCTGGTGATTACACCATTAGCTGCTTTTATGTTGTTTAGTATAATCATAACTACAACGCTAGTAATTTTTTAGTCAATATGCAACTGATACAACTTCTGCTCCTCCAGCAAGTGGCATTTGCTTTGAAATGTGTCAGGCTTCTTTGTTCAAAATAGTATTTAGGTGATACTTTATAATAGATTTAGATATGTAGAATTTAGAAATGAAAAGTCAAATACAGTCTCACCCAGATATAACTAACATGCTAAAGGCACTTCCTGTGAAATATGTCTTATTTCCTAAGGCTGTATGTGCAGCACTTTTTGACTATATCATACGTTTTCCTATAGCATGAAAAGATATGAATGTGCTAACGTGTGATAGCAACACGGTAGATATAATAGGTCTTCAGAGTCTCCTGTGATTACCTGCAAAGTGGAAGGGAATAAACTGTTCTCCATGTCCACTGGGACTGGGACGAGGCATAATGAGCTTAAATTGCAGCAGAGATTAGTGTAGGCATTAGGAAAAACTTTCTAAGTGTAAGGATGGTTAAGTCCAGGAGTAAATTGCCTGGGGAAGGTGCAGTGTCTCCATCTGTGGAATTTCTGAAGCACAGGTTAGACAAGCATCTGCCAGGAATGGTATGGTTTTAACTGGTTCCATCTTTGGGCAGGAAATATAAGCTAGTACCGATTGTACTTGTTACACGGCTAAATTTGTCTCTGATCAGTCACTCACCTGACGTTGCTTCTCTTACACCAAACTAGTATTCTTTGTAACCGAGGCAGGGATTCCTATTTATTTAAAACTTCTAAATTCTTAGACAGGCTTTTGTTTTGCTCCAAGGCCTACACAACCCCTACAGACAAACTCGTTTCAGCGCTGAATCCGCCCATGCTTACCAGCTCACCCTGTCGGCATGACCTGGCACACCAGAGCTGGTGGGTCTGGGGAGCTCCACCCATGAGAGAAAGCTCTGCAGAACTGTCCTGTTAAACAGGGCCGTCATGCTTCTTAAATTCAATGTATGTATTAATTTTATGGGCATTTCTGAATTTGTATAAGGGTAATAAAGTTGAGTACCTGGTTCTTATTGGCTATATAAATATTTCATTTATGTCAGTCTTATAATAGTTGTAGTTTAAGCTTGCAGCTAGCTTCACCGTCAGCTGGCACTAAACAACTCCTGTACTAGCGTAGCATGTAGTCGTATATTTTAACTAATTCCCCACTTACAGAAACCCACTATATTCTCTTTTGGTAAAGCCAGAGCAAGGTAGCATCAAGTGAAAACAAAGCAATAATTTATTCACTTCTGCCAAGGCGTTGCTAAGAATTAAACTAAACTAAGCAAGGGTTGCTTTTCCTTGCTTGTGTTTTCTGCAAACCGCTGCTGTTCTGCAGCAGCACCAATGCAACAAAGACAACAATTGCCTTATTCTCAGTGCTGCACAGATGCATTGTAAGAAATGATTCTGGCTTGAGATTTTGGTCCCTAAATAGATAAGAGAGCCAAAGGTTGAGAGGGGAAGAATACTCTCATTCCACAGATGTCAACAAAAGCACAGGATAAGGAAGTGAATTTCCTTGTCACAGAGCGAAGGCAGAACTTGAACAGATTCTTGATTCCTAGCTCACGTAATTGGTTTAATTTTTTGCCTCTGCTGTAGACTTACTATGGGGAGTTATTTGAGTTAATCTTTTTTTATTCCTGTGATGTAATTTTTTCGTCAATCGAACAAACAGTCCTTCCGTGTAAAGGTAAATGAGACCAAATTGTTAAAGGGGAGTTAAGATCCTTAGATGAATGTTCTTAAATGCAGATTTTTCTTATACGATGATACAGTTCAGACTATTGTGTTGATATGTTGTACTGCGAAGTGGCATAAAGAGATTCCAATAGAATACAAAGATTGACTTTATTTACTACTTCAGTGAAGGATAGATGGAACAGGAAAGTAGGAAGTGCAAGCATTTTGAGAGGTTGTGCTTTTAAAAATAATAATAAAATGTGCCATCATGTTTCTACATAGTATTATCCGGGCAGAACAGACATATAATTCAGGCCTTGCAAATCAAAGACTATTAAGAAGTATTAAGTAGAGAATTTGTAATCTGCTTTGTATAGATAAAAAAAGAGAATGGCACAGCTGTAGCCTGTGCAGCAAACAAAAGAATGGAGACATCACAAATAAATATATATAGATATATATGTATGTATGTTTTATTTACCATGTTCCACACCCTCAGTTTCTGATGTCTCTTATTGATTAATCTGTTTTCTTGTCACACACAGACATTTCATGTTCTGCTGGGGAGTAGATGGCTGCAGTTGCTGCAGTGCTACATGTGCAGCTTTGTGCATTGCACGATGCTCGTCCATTGCTACAAAGCTCTTGAGAAGCTGCAGGTATATTTTCCCTGGAAGCAAACACGTGGTATGTTTGTAACTGGGAGAGGCCTGCTGGTTCCCAGTCCAATGATGGCACATAGCCCATTGTTTGACATTTACTTTAATATATTAAGTCACTGTTTTTAATTTTTTACTTGCTGGTGATAATCCATACCATCCTCTGCTTTATTTAAAAATGTCAACTGGTGACACAGGCTGTAATAAGACACTATAAATATCTCTTGTATTTCTAAATTACATGTTTTGAGAACATGATTTTGGGTTTTTTCTCTTCCACCTATATTTTTTATGTTGAAATTGTTTGATTCTTCCTGTGAAGGCTTTATATAGTGGCTTGCAAACACACGATCACTGGAGGGTGATGCTGCCTGAGCGGTAAGAAGTGCCCTGTTTCTGTTGGAGTACCTTAATTTCTGCTAATGAGATTTTGGAGGTAAACGTTGTGAGAAGTATTTGTAGATGAACTCTTCAAACGAAGCGTATGGCCTTTTGTGCAAAAGCCTCGGTCCTATACCATAAATTCAAGGGCAGGAATATATCTGGGGAAATGTATGTGTCCATTCTTGCTTAAAATCTTTGTTTTCAAGATTATAGTGCTTGGTTTGAAAAATAAAAGTGCTTAAAGCCTTGAATTTTTCCCTTGGTTATAATGGAGTCACTGTTCTTTCCATGTCATCTGCAATCCTCGAATGCTTTTAATCAAATCCTCAGGATTTAAATTATTAAACATCTTTTTGGGATTACATTTTTTATTCCTAATTATACGCAAAAGATATATATCATGAAATATGCAGCATGTAATTGCGATTAAAGCGTGCAGTCTCCCGAAAGATGGGTCTAACAGTTTTATACATCCAAAATTTAATTAGGCTGATAATGGGGTTAGAACTGACATTTTTAAGGATGGGGTGGTGAAGGAAACTTTTGGAATTATGTATATTTTTTTGATGGAGGTGGAAATCAATATGGAGGCTGCAAATGCAAGTCAAAGTCATATTTATTTCCTGATCCCCATTTGTGTTGTCTTTCTTCTTGTATTGGTCTCGATTGTCCATACAAAAACTGAAATTCTCTAGATAGTGAAAAAGTAATTCAGTAAGTCCCAGAAAAAAGTCTGATTTTCTGCATAGTTGGGTTTTGTGGTTGTTCCTTCCTAGACATCTGAGAAATCAGGTTTAGATTTAAACTCTTGTACAGTCAGGAGGAAACTTTTCCCAGGTAGATTTCCTGGGCACATTATTAAAGGCTGTCTCCTCTGCTTGGCTGCCTGCTTTCATGAGGGATATGGGAATTTGATATCTTTAAGACCTCCTTTCTCTGTCAAATTCAGTTGTAATTGGTCAATCAGTTCCAAAGTTATTAGGGGGATGAGAGGAGAAGGGGACGGGCAGACAGACACAGACAATTTCATTGCACGAATCTCATTTCCTTAGTAAACTGGAATAAAAAAATCAAGGTTAAGACCCTCCAGTACCCGTCTTCAATTACTTTCTAAGAACAATGCCTTTTCCTGAAGTGTCCGTGATATACAATATCTTGATCAGTCCAGCATAGGATGAAACCTATTTTGGCAGTTTGCAAGTGTCCAAATACAGGATAAAAACCTGGCTTTTCTGTAAACAGTAGCTGAAGTTGCGGAGCCTTTGGCAGCGGCAAGATTCACCCGCTGCAGGTTGCGTTCCATCAGACAGGTTTGAAAGGACACAGCCCATCCTTTCTTATTTCCATTGGTGAGTGTAACACTTATGCTTTGACACCCCTCATGTGCTTCAGGGCTACGTTCAGCACTGCTTTGTTCCGGTTAAACAGCGACTGAAATTTCAGGCGCTGCTGTGTTAGGATGCACCTGAAAAACCTCCTCACGACTTTTACTCAAAAAGAAACTGCTGCGTGATCACTTCATCTCTCTGGGCAGAAGGTAATGGTGCAAATCTTGGGTATGCAGGAGCTTTGCACCAGGGCTTACGCCTACTGAGCTGCGAGGGAGGAGGATGATGATGCTGGTTAGTGCATCTCATCACATGCCTTTTCCAGCATCAGGAGGTCCCTACAAGCTGCACTACCCCAAAGGTCCCACCCATGCTTTTGTTTCAGCATCGAATAACCTTACACACCGCCTATTAACCAACCCCTACTCTCTTGTTGGGAGTGTTTTTTTTATTTCTTTCATATTCTGGAATTTTCACTGGTTTCCAGATAATTCTGTTTACACTCCCTCCCCATGTCACAGATAAGTTTTTGTTTAAATATTTAATGTTTCGTTAAGCCTGTCTTCCTACAATTACAAATAATTCAAATATAAGTTCTAAGTGGCAGAATGTTTCTAGAAGCTGTTTTCTGGACTGTCTTCTAAATCCTCATCAAAACCCCAGACTAACCCCCCCCACCCCGCAACTGTTGTTTTTGCTGTCTGATTGTGAACCAAGCCTGTGTGAGCAGTCTGAAATGTTTATGACCTCGAAAGCAGCAAAAATCGTCAATTTTTCTGATATCCTGCTTTACCCAGTGGAGATGTCCAGATTCAACACTTTCGGTCTATAGTTCCTTTTTCTTTCTCTTATTTCAGTATTTGTTATTCTAACATCTTGTTCTGCTGCAGAACTGTTCACAGAAAAGAAAAAGCCACCCTTATTTGCCTAGAATCTCTATGGTGAGGCGTTTCTCTTTTTTTGTGTGTGGAGAAGAGGAAATGAAGGATGAAAATGTTTGTAGAGGAAGCGTACATGTTTCAGGTGATGCATTATATGTACCCCCTTATTTCTTGTTTTACTTCTCTTCATTTTTCGTTTCTCTAAGCATGTTTTCTTCAAAGAAAATAAAAGTGATGCTTTTCCTGTGCATCAACTTGAAGACATTTTGGTGGGACTTTGTTATAATGTCACCTCAGCCATTTAGTTCCTCGCAAAGCGATGTGGAACCAAGATCCAAACCCTGACCAAAACCTTTGAACTCAGGGCAGATCTTTTCAATTTAGCGACTTGTTATAAGGCTTGGAGACCATTTCTCTGGCTAAAATCAGTGAGGAAAACCTTGTTTCTCTTGGCACGGGATCAACCTCTGCATCACAATGGTGGCAAACAATGTTTTCCAGATTTTTATTTGTTACTACAGCATCAGAATCACCTCTGCAGGCAGATACGGTGTTCCCAAAATAGAGATTGTGGTTTATGTCATTTGCATGCAGTGCATTATCATGGCCATTATTAATTCCCCTAGTAACTCTTTGCTATTAGCAAAAAATTGCATTGCAGGACAGTAAGTATCTATCAGCAGGTATGCTTTTTTTTTTGAGCTGGCTTCTAATGCAGCAGCCTTTCATCCCTCTATATAAGATTTACCTTTAACCTAGAATCTTTCACCCGTTATCTATAATGTATAATTATAAATACATTGTAGTCTTGAGTAAGTACAATTAAAAAGGGTAATTCGTTTCCCTCCCTCTCTCCCATCCTCCCACTCAAGTCCTTAGGTTTAATTTTCATGATTATGTTAGATTATGAGTCATTTTAAATCATGGTATCCAGTAGAGACTACTCCTACTCTGCAGCTCTTTTCAACAGTTGTTTATGGTAGTTTCAGCCTCTTTCTGCCTCTCTGAGGCTCTTTATTTTTAAAGCAAGGCAGACAAGGCCTAAAATTATTCCATTAAAGAGGTGCAATTTTTGTAATGGGACTTAGAGTGCTCTGCAGAAGTGCAGGCAAGTTTCTTCAATATCCTGAGCATTATTCGCTCATTTAGTTAAATGATGTTTCTAATTCCCTGGTAATTACATGTAATGAGGCACTCTTTCTCTTCTTGATGAGACTTTAGCTTAATATGAGATGTCGTATTTTTTTTCTTTTTTTTTTTTTTTTTCTTTTTGGCATAATTACCCTTCCCAGGAAAAGCAGGGGGTTTGTTGTGCAGAATATATAGCAAATTATTTTATTTCCTGCCATCTTGACTGCCAGTAAATTATAAAATTAAGTTTCAGTGGAGCATTAGCACCATTTTGGAAAGGCTTGAGGGTTTTTTTTTTTCCTTATTCATGTATTGATGTCCTTTGGGACTGTTGAGCTATTATTCATAGAATAGATGTTTTTCTGCCAATTCCTAGTATTAGATGGTATTGAATCAGCAACATAGGTTTAATTTTTTTTCTGGATAATATCCAATACAGAATGGTCTTGTTAGTTGCTTTTTATATCAGGTAATTCTTTATAAAGTTTTAGTAACAATCTTCTCTCTCCCCCCTTGGTGACTAATTAAATTTATTTTTATGCCTGTTGTAATATTAAATGCTGGGGGTTTTTTTGTTTTCAATTCTGGGTGGGTGTTCTTAAATTTCTTACATTTGAATAACATTTAGGGTATTGGAATGAATGAAAAGGTGTAGGATACATAAAGTTAACAACAATAATGCTTCAGTAAACTTCAGTAAACTTCAGTAAAAATGGAATGAACAGTAATTTTAATTACTCTGAATTTCCTATATTTTATCAGTGTTATTTTCTTCCTGTTATTCTGATAAGGTGGTTCTCGTCTGCTTTCTTGATTTTAAATTCAAAATACTGGAAAAATTATGAGAGAGCAGCATCTAAGAACAAAATGGTGTAAGAGCAATCTCTACATTAGGAGCTGAATTGTCATATAAAAAAAAATTAGCTGTCCAATTCTTACAGAAAATCTAGGGATGGATTTATCTCACCTACATTTAGCTATCCAAAAGAAAGGTTTTTAGTCTAAATGAGGAAGCCACCCAAGCTCCCCTATTTCCAGTTTTTGAAGTATTGTAAAATAACACCTGTTTGTGCCAGAAACTTCTGCTGCGAAGGGTGAGGTCTGTTAGTCACAGCATTCTTTTTTTTTTTTTTTTTCTCTGCTTGGTTTGAGATATGACTTACAGCTTTTGATGCCTGGCAATGAGCAAAACCTGGGTTCTGGGTGTATCTGGTCTGCAGGTGGACTTTGGGCAAGTGGCTTTACCTTCCCCACATCAATCTCCATCAATAATGGTGTTAGTAACAGCCATCTCCTCCGCAAAGCCCTATGAAAGCTACAGGCTGGAATTAGTACAGAGCAGCCAGACCCAACGTTGTTATAACAACTTTGCAACAAACGTTACTCCTGGCCGTACGTGCAAGACACATCTACTCTGTGCACTCACGGTGCAGGAGGAAATAATAAAATCAAAATCCAGTTGGACGGGGGAAGAACCTTACTGTCTAGCAGGGGCAGCTGGGGAGGGAATGGGAGAAAGGAAGGAGGAGTTTGTTCCCAAAGCCTTGCGTGACTTCTTGCTTGCTCTCTTTGGAAGAGATTTTTTTGCAGTCAGTTGGGACGATTTGCCCTGCTTATCCTGGCAACACCACGAGCCTGTTGGTAAGAGGCGGCTGTAGAAGAACCTTTATTGATATGAAGATACACATTCCTGTATGTGAGTATGTTGCAATTACACCCTTTGAAGTCAATGAGACTACCTACATGCTTTAAAAGTATGTTCATTTAAGGGTTTTGTAGGTTCAGCATCAGAATCTGTAGTGATCGAAGGATTAAGTCTTGAAAATGGTGGGCCTTTGTATCAGAAGCGTACTTTTTCTGTCTAAGAAACCATGGTGCTGCAAAGTTCTAAATATAAAGGCACATCGTCATGATAAAACCAAGATTTTGAGAGGCTAAAGTGCAATCAGCGGTAGAAAATAAATGTCATAAATAACTTTTTGATCCCAAATACTGTGACCCCAATTCTATAGAAAGAAGCTGGAAAAATATGACTGCATCTCACTCTTTATTTCATCTTAAGCAATTTGACATCAATCAAATGACTATAGAGGCAAAGGCATGAACGTTTATTTCCCAGCCCACAGGATTGCTGTCAAATTGCAATTTTCAAAATTGAAAGAGTCGTTAAGCTAGATTTTCTCCATTTTCTGCCTAGTTCTTTCCCTCAAACTTTCAGAAATGTGCCTCTCAATTTTGTAGTGTACTAGTCTACAATGTGCAGGGAAATTAAAGAAGCCCCAGAAAAAATTCTTTACTGTGCAGTGGTAAAATCTCCTTTTCCTGTCTGCAACTCAGTATATAAATCTAAAGGAAGACTACATCAAAGAAGAGGGAATGAATGAAATTTGAGCGTTAAGATATTGTCCTAGTGGGGTTGACAAGTAAAAGAAACAAGTTTGGTACATTCACGTTACATGATTTAAAGCTGTATGGCTATGACTGGTTACCTCCAGTGCGCTGCAAGTCAAAGCAAATGCTCAGACCTGCTAAGAAGGGGAACCTGTTACCTGGTGGTTGTATTTCATGGGTGTCAACTTGGAGTAGAAACTTTTCCTCAATATTGTTAGGAAGGCAGGACATGCATTCATTAAATGCCTATTGCGCTTAAACAAATGAGGCAGCCACAGCCTTAGAATACAGAAGTTCATTGAGAAACATCTCAAAATGCAAAATCAGATTTTACAGGTGTTACCCATCTACTGCTGTTTTTGCAACAACAGAGTTTGGAAAGTCCCAGTGGAGATTCATGCTCCGTTACCAAGAGAGCTATAGAAACCCACGGAGGCAGCATCCCCCCAGAAGAAGTTATGCTCAAAACAGATGATACAGGTGATGGGAATTATTCTCACTCATAGCAGTCAGTCTCAGAAGTAATGCTCTGAGAAAGTGCCTTCTCTTTTATTAATGTACTTGTGTTAAGTGGTATTGATGAGGAATGTAACCACCTTCTCGACTGCTGCAATACTTTGGGAGGTACCTAAACCTGATCCGTGCATTACTTTCTCTTAAGTTTCTCTAAGTTTCTGAAAGCCAAAGCTCCTTGATAGACCTGAGCAGGTCAACACTTCCCTCATCTTTAAAACCAACTATAATGTCCTCATGTCTTCCAGCTGTCACAGTCTGGCAGTAACTTCAAAGCCTGCCTAATATATGCAATTTTCTCTTACAACAACAACAAAAAGCCTCTAGTGGAGAGAGTGCCTGTCTCAGCTGTGGTGACCCACGTTCAGCCATGAACTCTGCTAGAAGGAATTCCAGATTCTTTCTAGGATGCTGCCAGAACTGTTGGGGTACAGAGCTGTTTTGAGATGGCAGGTATGATGCAGGAGATAATAAGCAGCACCACATCTGATTCGCTTTCATATTTAAATAAGTAAAAATGATTAGGCTTATTTTGCTACTGTTTCACAGGGCTTCAAACAAATCTGTAGGCACTCCTGTGTTGCCTGATGTGTTTCAAGCTGTTGACCCTAGAGCAGGAGAACCTGTCTGCCAGTTTTTCCCAGGCTCCAGAAGATCTTCTGAGCATGTCACCAGGTCATTCCCACTGAAAGCTTTCTTAGGTGGCCAAAGTCCACTTGGAAGTTCTTGGACTGCCACTGACGAAGGAGCGGGTACCCAAACAGAGCTAAGCCAGGCACATCCCCAGGCCACAAGAGCTGGGTCTGGAGTCACAGGCATTTGGGTACATCAATTGTTTTCTGGGAGCAGAGGACTCCCAAGAGCATGATTTCAGTGCCCAGCTGCAGGCAGGTGACAGTGCAACACTGATTAGACATGGCCTGAGAGCAAGGGCCAGGACATGCCCCTGGCAGAGCAGCCCATCAGCTGTGCTCCCTGCGGTTGCTGCCTGCGAGCCCAGGTGCAGGCAGGTCAGCTGCTGCCATCCTGCCTCCCAGCTGCAGGAGGGCTGGAGATGGGGCAGGCTGTGTGCATGGTTCTGACGGGGAGCAGGGTGCCACAGCCTAAGCTGTACTGCTTTCTGCACCTCTTTAAGCACAGGGGAGGAAGGAGGATCCCAAGAGAGTGGGCTTTCCTGTCCAAGCAGTAATTATTCCTTCCCCTAGTAATTATTTCTTCCCCTTCTGAGATATTACAGGGTTTGGCCAGAATAAATGATGAGCAGTCTGAGAGCAGAGCAAAACCAAAGGATATGGTTTTGGCAGAGACTCCTGCGAAGCTCTAGACTCCAGGGTCGAGGCCAGGTTCACCACCGGAGTGCTGGCATTGCAGATATCCCTGCACCAGAAGCCGAACCCAGAGAATTTGGAAGTTCTGCTGTTGTCTTTGCAGTTTTCTCTGTTTAATATTTCCTACCAGTAGAAGTCTGAAGGATTACAGCATAGGGATTACAACAGCTTCATCGTGTAGTTGGCTGCAGATGAAGGCATAAATCACAGTAACCACATGGCAGCAGGGTGTAGGATGTGTGTGCAACCACTGTAATGTGGCTGGAGAGAAGACGAGGAGTAAAGGTAGGTCAGGCTCATACAGAAGGCTGGGCTTATCAGTACGCGATTTGCTATTTTTCAAATGCTAGTTTTCCTCAGGCACAATGCTTGGGCTTTGCATTTAATCTCCATATTAGTCTTCCTTTTTATTTTGCTATAGGAATTTCTGTATCTGATGAAGGAAAACAACAAAATAAAAAATTTTTTTTTTGCCAATATATGCGCACATATTGTCCTTTTTTAGATAATACCATTTTGGAAAGCTTCAGTATAAAAGATTGAAAAATCGTGGTATTTTCTGGTTTATTCCAGGGCTTAAATGTTGGCAGATGTCACCAAGTTAGGCTTGTCTTGCTTGCCAGTATTTAGGCATTCGGCTATGTAAGAAAAGCAGTTTGGAATAGCGTAGTGCTGGAGAATTATTCACTGTTCTTGTGTGAAATGGTAATAAATACACTAAAACTCCCTGTTTGTGCTGTTTGGCTCCATGCCGCAGCTGAGCAGACTTCGTGCCTGCCAGATGTGAGACTAGAAGCAGCTGTTTGGAGAAGGATCTACCCTCTAGGGCTGTGTGAAGAAGCAGCAGGGCTGCTCGAGGGTGAGCCTTCCAGCCTGCCCCTAGCCTTGAAAATTGCAGGTTGTGTGTAGGCTTGGTAAAAGCCTGTTCATTGCCTGTAAGGTGGGGGGAGGTGGACTTTGCTAGTTTTTGCTCTCCTATAGTATGTGGTCCAACAGCCTCGGATGCTACCTGTCACGGTAGCACCAGTCAGTGCGTGGGAACCTGTCTACCAGATCTGGACTAACTCCAACACACCTTTCATAAGGGCTAGTTAGGAGCTATTGGATTAAATTCAGTGTTACTTTATAAGAGTAGCTCTAAGCCAATGTCTGTAGGCAAAAAACCTGTTAGTAAATCAGAGAAGTAACCATTTGTTGACATTTCTGTCTGTTAGCCCCAGAGAGCAGCCGGTACCCCGACGGTAATGCGGCTCTTTGTCATATGCACTTACACCGCTGCAGATTAGGATGCTCCGTTCAGATTATTACAAATGCCTTTATCCATTCCCATTGACATTTTAAACAAACGGTGATATATTTAGTACAATAATTACAGTTATTTGATTACCTTTCTTTTAGCCTGAAGTAGAAGGCAACTGACAGATGTGAATACCTCCGAGACCAATACTCTGTAATAAACTAACATTATTTATTACAAGATGCATTTTATTAATAGGAATTGGCAGTAATTAATTCACTAAAGTTGATGTTACTAATAATTACATGTAATTCATGAAATATTTATAAAAGAAAACTGTGTATAAAAATGACGCAAAGGTCATTTAGTTAATTAGTTAATAAATATCACCAACATTTCTATTGAGTCTCTCTAGTTCTGAATAGTTTTAGATTTTCCTTAGTAAAATAATTTTTGAAACGATTTTTTTCTTCGTACATGGCATCTTGATATGGAAGCTAACATTTCTGGTTATTGTTTTGAGCCAATGTATGTACTGTTTCCTTTGCTAATTCACTTTGTCCTCTTTCCTTGTTCATAGTGAAAGATCCTAATTAGAGATAGCACTAGCTAAATCTAATTTAGGTTATCAGTGAGTTGCGGTGTCTCCCAGTTTAAGGATATATGAATATATCTCTGTCTTTTTAACTTGATTCCACTGACTTTCCTTGGAATCAAATAACCATCATCCAAATTAATAGCTGACATCTGAACTGGAAAAATCTTAGCATCATTTCTGCTCACATTGAATTCAATGGCCGAAGATGCAGGATCAGACCCTGGGCTGTTCCACGTTCATGCCTTGAACGGTAATATTGCACTAGTTTGTGGCAGCTTTTGTCATAGGATAAGCTGGTGATATTTGTAAAGTAAGGTGCAGAATGAGGTTATCTTGCGATTAGGCCATCCTCTAATATAGGCTATAGAGCACTTAACCCTGTTTTGAGTTAAGCCAAGTGACTTGTGTTCGGTTAACACCAGTCTTTCGGAGATGTTCAGACATGATTTGAAACACTAAGAGCCAGGGAATCTGCATTGTTTTGTCATATGCTGTAGCAGCCAGCCAGGGTCACCCTTCAAACATGGGTGAATCTGGCTTCAGTTTCTTGCTGCAAGTCAAACATAAATTATTAGGCTCAATGAAGGGTTTGCTGTATAAAATTCCATGCTGTCCTCTGAAGAAGGGCAGACTTGGTGATCTAATAAGGCTTGTTTCCATGAGTCTACGAGAGCCACCTTTGCACTTCCCTCATTCTGGCATTGCTTTATGCTCAATCATAAAACAACCTTCGGCACTTAGCCTTTTGGCAGAGAAAAGAATTGCTTAAGGACTTCAGGGATGAGGAGGCGAAGAGAGCGTCGTGCTCACCGCCCTAAATCCAGGCGTGAGCAGTGGTGACTGAGGGCTGATGTCACTTCTGCACGCTGCTCTGTGGGTGGGTAAAGTGGCTCTGGTGCAGCTCCGAGCGGGGAGACAGACACAGGGCTCCCCTAACTCAGGGAGGGGCTCGCCTGTATTCCTAGACTTTCTTGAATAGTTGTTCTCTGGCTCGGTGTTGCTGTACTGACCAGAAACAGGTTGCACTTAGACAACCATCGCCATGAGGCCCTTAAGAGCAAACTGTGTGTGGAACCGCACTGCCCCTTGTTTTGTGAATAGGAGACTGCTGGCCGGTGAGGAAACCCTGGTCTTCTGTACGGAGGGCTTCTGTTTCACACGCGTCATTCACAGTAACAAAATATGCCTATGATCCCCTCTTTATTAAGAACCTGTCCAAGGGGATGGTGTGTATGATAATGCCTTTCATGGTTGTCTACCCGCTGATATTCCAAACCTACATAGATCAGACTCATAACTGATGTCTATGGTCTGCACGTAAACTGAGTTATAGGTCTGTAACTGGTCTGAATCTGAATGGCCTCACCAGTGTCTCATGCCTTATTCAGTTTTTGTGGACTAACTTTATAAAATAAATCTTCTTTAAAGAACAATTTTATTTTATGGTAAGATCTGATATAGAAATTTTATTACATTAGACAATAAAATATATCTGGGTAGGCCATATAGTCTTGAACGGCTAATGACCATCAATAGAAATTACTCTGACTGATAAACATTTGTCTTTTACTTAATAGCTGTTATCCTTTTAAAGCACAAATTGTGCCCCATTAACGCTGAAGATGCTCAGCCTTAGTTCAACAGGACAGTACAGAGTTTTGCATTTTCTGCCAGTGGGGTTAGCTAGTCTTTAATATAATGTGTTCTGCAGAAGTCTTTAATTTCTGCGCAAATGCATTTCTATGCCATTTTTCATGAGGTAGCAGAGAGGGTATCATGCCTGGTGGTCTGTGTCTATGTGGATGAAATTGGCTTGCAAGCATTTTCTCTGAATTTCTCTGAGAAGTAAATTTTCTGGAGGAAGAGCTGGTGCACAAGAGCATTTTTATATCTTTCTGTGAGTCAGTGTGGAAACACGTGTGATTGCAGCAGTGCAGGAGTGTGCTGGCAGGATCCAGCCCCATCCAGTGCGCTGCCAGGGGTGCGGGTGAGTGAGCTGCAGTGGCGCTTGCAGGGGGTCCCGTGGTGCAGCCCTCTGTTTTATCCTTTGCTGTTCAGCCACGAGCAAACGGACCTGGGCCAAACAACTGCTGCCTGTGTTACCTTGCTACCCTGTCAGTTCACGTTCCCTTTAATGCACAGGTGCAAAATGGATCTTGAAAGAGTCTCTATCCAGTCCTTGCTGAACAGAGGTGCATTGCCTGCAGATGGCAAAGGCAGTGGCAAAATGGTGCTGGTGATGTTTGGGGTCTGGATGTTACTGTCTGCTAAGAACTTGATAGAGGCGCTCAGATGGAAGGCCAGTAGATGGAAATGGTGTCTGCTACCATCAGGAATGAATTACTTTGGCTTTGCTCTTTCCAACTCTACTTTTAACAAAATAATGAATTTTTTTTGTGAGCTCCCCAAAGCTTTGAGGTGATGTTCCTCTGAAAGGACACTGGGCAGAGAAGTGGAGAGAGAAAACTAAGAGAACGTAAACAGACAAGAAAGGATGGAGAGTGCAAGGCCATTCCTGACTTTTGGCTTCACCTCTCTTGTTTGGCCAGTTCCTGATGGGGAGAAAGCTCCTTGGGGCTCTGCTGGCTGGCATTATTTGCAGCTCTCCATCAGCTGCTGAGGTGCACCCCAGAGAGTCAGAGACCTGGACTGGCCAGGCTCAGGCACTTCCAAATGCCATTGCTTTGTATGCTCATATACCCATATATACAGAATAACACACTGATTATCTCAGGCCTAATTTCTTTAACGTGAACAAGCATGAACGTATAAATAATATCAAAACAATAAAATGACTACCATAAGGTACGGGTTAGAAAGGAGTAACTGCATTTAGTAATGAGGAAGGAGTTCTTAACCCAGTGGTCCCTACTGAGGTGCCCCATTCTTTGCTGATGGCAGTCCCTATGCAAACACATGCCACTCTGTGTGGTGTGGAAGAGGATGAGCTATAGCCATATCAACCTCTTAGTCTTCCCCTAGTAAATCCATCTCAGCTCATTAGTAAATGACAAGATTTGGTCTTGCATTATTATATAGCCCTAACTGAATAGGGAAACAATTTTCTGAGATTATTTGAATTGCCTGCCTTGGAAAATAAAAATGAAAAAGCTCTTGTTATTTTCAACTAATAAACAGACTCTCAGGAAGAAAAAGCTTCAGCAGCAAACAGAAGAAACAGCAAAACAAGATAAGGGAAATATGTACACGAGGTTCTGTTGCACAGAGTATGTACAAATCCACGGTACCTCTTCCTGCTATGTAAGCCACGTTAGCCTTTACTTCACTTACAGTCTTCCTGATGGGCAACCGCCTTGTAAAAAACCTGAACAATTTTGAATTGCCTTGAATAAGCTTCCTAACAGGCAACTGGTTCTGATAGAACAATTTTAAACTCTGTCTCCTTATCTTCTGTCGACATCATTTTTCAGAAGGGGCAACAGGACCAAATTAAATTGTTTTGCTGCAGACAGCCTGTCTGTCTGATTGCATTGCGACTGTGGCCCATTTTGAAGATTTTCTCTAGCAGTTTAAAACTAAGATGAGAGGAAAGTTCATGTGTACCCGCGCACACAGATGCACACAAACCTGTGCCTCCCTTCCCTTATGCTTACTCAATTATGAGATACATTTACAGTGTTAGAAATTCAGAGTCCAGTTGTTCTACCCCGTGGCCAGCTCCGTGGGGTTGAAAGTGTCAGAAGCTCCCCCACCCATTTTTGTTTTCCTTCCTAAGCAGGTGAAGAGCTTAACAGACAGTAATGGGAACAGGTGTACGAGTTAGTTTAATCCAAATACTACTTATGGAAAGAAGCATAGGGAAGCATCAAATAGGCAGCACTTGGATCTGTTTTGTCATGTTCACACTAAGGCAGGAGCAAAAGGCTTGGCTGTCTTTTGTCTTTGGTATTTCTTATGCCACCTTCTCATGTCTAGAAGCCTAGCTTGTCTGCAGAATGTTTGATTTTTGACTGAGATGCAGCTGTTAGGACTGAATAGAAACAGTGATCACGGTGGAAGGGAAAGAAACTGGGAAATGAGGTGCACTGCAGCCAGCAAATGGATTTGGAGAATCTGATTGCTCTATAACAAAAGAAGCCTCTGGGATATATTTTACTTACTGGCCGAAAGGAGAGCGCTGTGGTCTTGGGACATGTTTCTAAGGCCTGCAATGCACAATCATCGCCTTTGGATTGTGTCCAAGTGCTGCTTAGAATCCCGATGGCTCTTGAGCGGCATTAAATCAAGATGGATGTCACTTTACATCTCATTGCAAATGTACTACCTGGAGCACGGGTTTGCATGTAGCATTCCTTTTCAAGCAGAGATTCTGCCTCAAGGGTGGTTTGATCTAGCTAGGAAGAAAGGAGGAAAACCTTTTCCCGTGCCCCAATCTGCTAGTCATTTGGTGGTTAACCAGCGACAATTCACCAAAACCTCTTCCTCGAGAGCCTTGTGTTGTGTTCAGGGCATCTAAGTCAATGCTCCTTAGCGTGCCTCTGTACTGAGGACATAAACAAGGAAGGCAGATGAGCTGTGTCTTCAGGCTAGAGTGATTCCCCACTGCTGTGACCGTTTCAGTAAGCTGTTATTGCATGTTGACTCCTATTTCAGATCACCAGCTTCTGTAATTGCTCCATCTCCACTGACTACAGGGTGATGCTCTCTATGCATTCCTGCCAAAGACTTGCTTCTTTGTTTCTTAATGTCTTAGGCACAAACTATCAGGTGAAATCCTTCCAACTAACTTTACAGGGACAATATAAGTACTGGGGAGGGAATATTTAACAATTTCTATGTTGGGAGCTAACTTCGTAGTTGACCTAGTATTTATTCTTGTATTTGTATAAACCACAGGTGTTATCAGTAAAGAAGCAAACATGAAAAAATGGTAGTTGTTTCTTCAACAGCAAATTAACATATATAGAATGTATTATTAAGATATTATTAAATATGCAGATAAACAATAATTTAAAAATAATTAATGGTTTGTGAAAGGAATGACAACACATTAAGAGAGGGTCTTCACCATCTACTCCCCTGTGCAGAAAGCTGCCTTAACCAAGACAGCTTTAAACAGAAGTGGAAGGCTTATCGTATCTACTCTGGAGGGAAATGAGAGGCAAGATCTAGGTAGATGTGTATAACAGCAGGAGTTTCAGTTGTCAAGTGCCCAGGCAAGTGCTAATTTCCAGGAAGACGTTGTGTATCGGTGGCCTTTGCATTGAGTAAGCATAAAGGGAAGGTTGACGCCTGTCCCTGATGTTGGGCTTGTATCACAGAATCATTTAGTTTAGAAGAGTCCTCAAGAGACTGCATGGCCCAGACCTTGTGGAAAGCAGAGGTGCATCTTCAGGTGGGCTCTGCTCTCACTGGAATGCTCTGTGTGCTACTGCATTGCATGAAGAGAGTTTTACAGAGCCAGGCGTGTAGTATGAGACAATATTGGGAAATGTCCTCATTTGGAAAAGGAAAATGACATTATTATAACTGGGAATTTAAAGAAAACTGTAGGTACTGCACATTTTACTTTTGGTATCAAGTGAAAAGAAGGAAACTGTTGTGCTCTGCCATTACAGCCTGTCTCTGTGCCCATGTTTGTGGCATGTGAAAGCAGTGTCTTACTTGAATTTGATGTCTATTCAGCAGGGTAAAAGCCTTTTGGTGCTGAATTAGTGCACGTTGGTCATTGAAACGTGGGTCTAAGAAAACCAGCTGCAGTCCCAGCACAGGCGCGCTCTGTGGCTAATAGGCAAAGTCAATATGTTCTTAGAAGCTGGTGGAGCTGCTGCAAAGCAGCACCCTTCCTTTCCATTTCTTCTCACAGCAGAAGTAGCTGGAGGTTGGAAGGAGAAGCCTGGCCCTAGCGCCAACCTTGGCCACCTACATCTCAATTGTTATGTAGAGAGCTGGGGCTTGGGTCCCGGCACCCTCAACCTGCTCGACCCTTGCACAGCTGTTTCCTTGGCCGGGGCTCTGCACCAGCCCAGCCAGTTTTGCTCTCCCTGAGGATCCAGCCCCCGGTTTCTGTGGGTGTACTTTGCTGTCTCATGCCTGCCCACCCCGCTCACGACACTGAGTATTCACAAGCAAAGAAGACACAGGGCGAAATTAAGAAGAGACTGAAGGAAGCAGACAGGCAGGGAAACAAAACCACAGTTTTCCCTAGGAGCCCTTGGTAGAAACCCTAGAAGGTGTTAAACTGATTTAATCCTTGCCTTGTTTCATTTGGCCACTATTTATTTATTTTATTGCAAAATGCTGCTGTTGTTTTTGGCATAAGAAATGAATTATGCTATTTTAGCCAGTGTTTCTAAATGTAGTCTTGAACAGGGCTGGTTTTAGAGATGATTTTAAAAAAAGCTGTTTTAAAAAGACAAAAGCTCTCCCATACAGTAGAATAGAAGCTTTTCTAATGCCCTTTTCCCCCCGCCTCCCTCTTCTTGAAAACACATTTGTAACCATTAGTTTGGTGTCATGTTTCGAGATGGGGGTATTTTCGCCCTTTGCATCCCATGGCGGCAGGGTGAGGGCTGCGGGAGGCGAGGCCGGTGCCTTTCCAGCCCCGCTGATCATGAATCATGTCAGTCCAGAGGGGACCCAAGCTGGTCCCCAGCTCCACAAGGGCTCCAGGCTTTGCAGTTTCCTTTCTGATGAAAACCTTCTGGGGAGAGGTTTTTAGGCTAAGGAAGCATCCTTTCATTAATGGCACCATTACATTAGAAACTAATTAGCAGTATTTAGAAATAGAGGTCTTATGTCATACTTTAGACAAAAAGCAATTTCTCTTGTCATGTTGAAATGCCATAATGTAAAAAGAATAGTCTCTAAATTTGCTGAAAAAGCAGAAGCCCAAAGAAGCCAAACAGCTGCAGCAGAATAGATACTTTGTATTAATATGTCCTCTTGATTCAAGTTCAATATAAGTTATGAAACTGGAAACTTTGTTCATTCCCTTCTAAATGTGTAAGGTCTGTGTATAGCAAGCTTCCTAATTAAGGATTGTCCCCGTGATGAAAAAATGATTAAAATTTGAAATAAACAAAAATATTTTCCCCAGAAAATAATTTCCTGTTGAAATCACTAACTTCAATAGTGAAATATTCTGTCTCATAGAACTCAATAAATAAAAGCTGGAAAACATTTACTTAGATATTAGAAGAAAGAACAAGATCAGAAAAGCAACGAGTTGTGGATATTGTCTTTTCTGTAGTGGCAGCCCAATTGTTTATGGAGATTTTTCTTTTTTAATTCTCATTTCCTTTCTACAAGCCTGATTCTACACACACTTGTGTGCATGTGTGTGCCCAAAGCCATGCCACATGTGTGAGAAGCTATTTGTTTGAATAAGGCTAGATGGCAGTGACATCTGCATTTGTATTAGACCTCCTTTTTGCTGCTGTTTTCCTTCCAGAATGATTAAAGTAAAAATAAAATTTCCCCTGAAAATATGGTTGCCTATATAGAGGTGTTATCCAGAGCACTGGGATCCTACGTGTTTCTAACCAGTGAGGTAAATGTTTATATTTTCCTTACCGCTGTTTACATATTTAATAAACCATTAGTAATTAATTAACCATTAACTATTACATAGCCTAACTGAATAGGAAAACAATTTTCTGAGATTATTTGAATTGCCTGCCTTGGCACCTCCACCTTAAAAACTACAAAATGCTAAAGCCAAGTTTTGGTTAACAAAAGCTCTCTTGTTAAAGATTTTGTTGCTAAAGTATTTGGTGATAATTGGTTTTTCTTGGTCTTTGAGTGGAATACACCCTTCATTTTGAGCGGTTGGGATAGGCATTCATTGTGCTGTTCCTGTGCTTCCTCAAATTTGCCTGCACAATTTTTTAATGGCCATCACTTGCACCCACCCATAATTCAATTCCATGTCCACGTTAAGAACAAATGAAGCCTTTGCTGTTTCTCTTCCTTCAGAGGCACATGGGTCAGCAAAGAAGACCTGCACAGCCAGCAGCGGCCCTTGGAAAATTGCAAAAAGAGGTTATTTCTTGGCCCCAGCTCACATGAGGATCACTAAGAACATAGAGCCAGTGGTGTTGACGTTAGTAAATTATTAAGCATATTTTAGTGTGTTGAGTAGCTGCTAAACCTACATTGAGATCTCATGATTAGGAAACTGTACAGGGTTTTAAACATTGATGATGAATCAGTTCGTGTAATCTCTTTATTCTCAGTGTTTTCTGTACCATTCCTTTAGAGCCTATCTCTAGCGTACTGGCACCAGGCCTGCCAGTGACTTGCAAACACAAAGTTGAAATTGCACAGAAAAGCGTAGAGACTTTCTGTACAAAAGGTTTTTAGCACCATTGTTGACTGTGTATTGCATAGAATTTTTTTATTTTTTAAAGCACAGGTAATTCAGTATAAGGTGTGAGATTGCAGACAATTCTGCGTGTGAATTCAAATGGCTCTTCCCATGCCTTGCATTTGTCAGTATTAGCTGTCACCACGGCCATGTAGTCAATTTATATACTTAATAGGTTTCTCTGATATTTCTCTGAACTTGATCAGTGCAAATTACTTTCTAATCCACAGCAATATTTTACTTCTCATCTCCCACTGCCTTTGATAACAGCTTCTTCAGAGCCGTTTTGAGAAAATTTTGTCGAGAGCCTTAAGCTCTCTAAGGAAAAGCCTTAAGCTTTTCCATTTTGCTTGCTTCCTTCAAGGTCTTAATATTACACAGAAATAGTAATAATAAACAGCCTCTGTAAAGTAATAATTTTGGCTACTGCTCCATGATTTTTAATTACTCCTTTTTGATGTGAGAAGAAGATCTGTCACTGAAAGTCAGATATACAGTGCAGGGTTTAGTTTTGTTTTTTTCACCCCCTATTCCCACCCCGCCCAAAAGAAGCATCTTACCTGTTGGTATGAAGTCAGATTACACTTGGGAGCAGAGAAATTGGGGGGGGGGGGGGGGGGCATTTAACTAGTTTTCTGACCAGTCCTACAAATAACCTCTCAGAACAGCGTGCACCTCTCAGAGATAGTTTTGGACCCACTGTAGGGCTACACAGTGTCCACATGCATTACCAAGTTAACTCAATTTGCTTTCAGATGCAAATCTGCCGCTCATTTAAAACTACAAGGATTTGCAAAATTATGTTTCTAAAGCAAAGAAAATGTCAACAAACTCCTAAATGAAAAAACCTCCTCTTTACCCACACTAATCTATATGAATTATTAGGATGAGGAAAGACATAATAGGGCTTCTAATGAAACTAAACTTCAGAATTAAAGATTTTTAGGTAAATTGCTATGGCTTTTTGTGCAGTATATGATTTCCATGTTGTTTGACTTGTTTTCACTTGACATCAGATTAGTCAACAGGTTAAATATTGTGGTTTCAAAGTGTTAATTTAGCACATTTGCAAATTAGATTTTTAACATATTTGGAATTTTGATGAGACTAAAAGCCAAATTGTAATGTCTAAAGCAGCTGATTTTAGGTGCAGTTCAGCAATTAAGTTAATTTCTAGCTTTCTGATGCTGAGAAGGACACTCAGTGCCGATAATAGCTTATTTTCTGGGACGCAGATTGGAGAGCTGACTGCAAACTTTCAAACGAACACGTGTGCTCGATTTGTCTATTTGTATTCAAGTTTACCTTTTTTTGGTTGTCAGTTACACTACCCCACCTGCCCTATACAGCTTGTAGTACTCAAACCTATTTGGAAAATCATGTGAATAGGGATTTGCATCATTACAATTTCCTTTCCATTTAGGAAGCATCTGCTATATCTTTAAAAGTAACAGGTTTGAAGAGGCCACAGGCTGTGAAACAGACTAAACCATTATTAAAATGAAACAAAAACTTAAAAAAAAAAAAAAAGCTAGCTGGACCTAATTCAACAGCAGTTTCAGCATTTTTTTTTCCCTCTTTTTACCTTGAAAAGGTTAAAAGCATTTGGGTCCTTGTGGAAAATGTAATTGCATTTCAGCCTTGTTTATGTGTAAATCTAAAGAATACTGATAATCTGCCACGCGAAAAAGTTCTGTTCTTCTGCTAACAGGCAATCCTTCTTGTTCCTAACAGGTCTTTCTATTAAGTAAACAGTTAAGGCCTAATTGGAGCTTTTATCTGTACCATGTCACACTAACTGATCAACCATTGCTAGCAGTCGTATAAATGTCATTTTAAGTACTTCAATTGTACAGATCCAAGTACTACAAGAAGCGAGGAAAAACCTCAGCTGCAATTTTTCTTAATAACAAATAAAAAGCAAAGTTCTATGAAGATGTGTGCGAGCAGGTTAAGTTAACAATATTATGCCGCTAACCTTCATGCACATCATTTCCATGGGCAGCTGGGCGTTTTGTCAGGGGAATCGACTTATCCCAGGACATTTCTTTGTCTAATTAGGTTTCCTGTTCTTTTGAAGGTGGGCAGCGCCATCACTCCGTCCTTCTTAGTTTGCTGTTTATCTCATAGGAAAGCTCTAACACAAAATATTTCTGCCAGACTTGATCTGTTACTCTGCCTACATGATCACCGAGAGCCCTATGCAACAAAAACATCTGACTTCCATGATTTTTCTGCAGTGGGATACTCATTCTCTTCTTCAACTTCTGCCATCCTTTCTGTGTCTCTGCCCAAGCAGCAGCCTTGCAGGAAGAGAAAACAAACCCTCTTTTAGAATTGTTTTAGACACCAGGATATTTTGTTTGTTTATGTGTTTGTTTGCTTCACTTCCTAGTCATTGCCTGAAAGTCTGGCTTTGGCTTCTCCTGAGTCCCATTGCACACATCCCAAATGGAAAGAAAAAATATAACTTCGCTTTCCAAAAGCACTCAGCACTGGTTTGTTCTTGCTTTCAGTGGGAGCAGGGTTTAGCCAGGGCACAGCAAATCCCATCCCAATCTGTTAGAAAACAAGGTCCAGAGAACACTTGTATTGCTTTTGAAAAATTACAGGCTGGCTTTCCAGGCACAATTCCTCTGATTATTTTCACTTCTCTCTACACACCCCCAATCCAGAAATAGAAGCTTCCTTTTTTCCTGATAGTGTTGCAGTTCTGTATTGGTTGGCAGGCATCACAGAGTTGCTATCAGTAGGATTATTATTAAACTTGTTAGAAAACTATAAGTGTTTCATGTGTTTCAAATGTGATTTTGACTCCTGCAGTTTTGAATGATGGAGTTGGGAGAGGAATCTGACTTTGAAACAATGATAGCAACTCTCTCTTTGAACATCAAGCCTTTTAAAATCATCGCCCGTCTGGCACTGTCAAATTAATGGAGCTCTAGAAAACAGGTCATTGAGCTCATTCCTTGTCTCAAGGCAGGACTGAATGTATCGGAGTTATTTGTAAGAAAGAAAGATGAATGCTGTCTTCCTAAGATCCAACTAGCCCCATATCCCCAATGTCAGCAGCAGCCCATAGTGTGTAGTGAACACAAGTGCAGGGTCACAGGGGATCCCCTGACCCCGAATACTCTTCCACCCCCTCAGAGTTCACTGCTCAGAGGTTTTGTGGTCTGGTGTAGGTGTCCTCCTGTTTGAAAGCTGACTCATCTTCCTCCCCTCACCCAAGCCTTGGAGTCTGGACTGCTCGTGTTATTGTAGGGTGTGGATTTTACATCTCCTGCCCTGCCTGCAGAGCCCTTAACGAGCAGGCAGGATTCAGTATGGTGGCATCTACTGGCTTCAGGGTGCACAATGCAGCTGCCAAACAGATCATCTTGCAAGTTGAAAGGAGAGAGTTTTCCATTGGGTTACCAAGCAAAGAACATCAGTTTTGCTCTTGACAGAAAACCTCTGAAAAAGGCACTTGGAGAGCAGGTACTAAACATGGGTGTCTCACCTGCCATTAGGGCAATGGCATAAAGCAGACACCTGTTTGTCTTGAAGGCAAACCGGTGGTAAACAGAGCAAACAGGACCTGGTCGCCATCCTTGTGAGTCATTTGCAAAAGGCTTGGCTTTGCTCATCCTACTTGCTGTGCTGCAAGCTGTGAAAACAGTTTTAGTTCCCTGGCTCTTGATTCTTCTAGGTTTGCTCTACCTTTGGCTCACATATTGACTGCAAATCCTCTTGAGAATTTCATATCGGCCTCTTCTCGCCACCTCTGATGCAGTATCACACCATCTCCCACAGCTGGGATTGAGATGAAGCGTTTCAGTTCAGATCCCGCTTGCAGGTGGCCATCCTTGCCAGGGCTCCTAGGCTTTGTCCTGGAGAAGGGGTCTCTGGAGGGTACAAAGGCAAGCTGAAGTTAGCAGATGACCTGGTGGTCCAGGTTTGGTGAGCTCTGGGCCAGAGGAGCTGGCAGGAGCATAGGAGCACTCAGTACACCCACAGATCTGTCCTATTTATGAAACACTGGACTGATGGAACATGTGTGCAATGGGATTGTAGCTTCTGTTTTTTTGGCCCGGTGATGGTAATTCAGCTCCGTTTCGTTGGTGGTAATGCTGACTTGCGACACGATTTCCTTCAGGCACATGTACAAATTTGGAATCTGCTGCTGTAGCCAAAGCTCCATTTGGGTGCCAGCATTGCCCTCTGGGGGGGATACCCCTGTGTATGACCTTCCCAACAAAGCAGAAATCAGTGAGACGTGGTGGAGGGACTGCTGAGCTCTTGATGACCCAAGAGGAATAGCTGGAGTGGTTCATCCCTCACATCAGCAAAGGAGCCAGGACTGGGGCCAGCTGTGTTTTGCACAGTCAAATGGAATTATAGAAGTGCTGTTTGCAATGTGGGGATTCAGAGACGCATGCAAAAGTACGTACGCACACATGTGAAAATCCCCGTTAGTCATCCTTTCTTTTCCAAGGCTACTTTGATAAGGAGATTTCTTTTTATCCTCCAGAGTTTTGTTAAGGTCTGGGAGGTATCCTCTTTCAGAGGGGCTGTTTTATGCTCGCTCCAGAGCGAGCAGCGCCCTGCTTCATTGTTCGCGGTGGCATGATGGAACTTTTGTGCCTGTTGGTTGAGCTCATGCCCTCCGGCCCTGGGCAGATCGTTCTTCCTGCAATTAGCATTCATGGTTAGTTAAGCAGAACTTCTACAAACATCTTCCCTGCTTTGAAGGTTATGTTACATGGTTTCAAAGTGACCAGAGGAAAGATTCCTATATGAAGAAGATATCTGGGAATATCCATTATCTTATTGAGTATTTAATGCTTGTGTTTTGGGTAGGATTTTCTTGCTATTAATTCAGTGCTTCCTAATTTAGCACATAATAAGGTGGGACAGCCAATAAGGACATAGCAGTTTTAAAATTTTGCATTGAATTTTGTCCCAGCTTTCCAACTTCTTTCTTGGATTTGGGAAAAGAGGTGGTATTTTTATTTCTTCAGAAAATTTGCATGTGTTGTTACCGTTTTTGCATTTTTGCAAATATAGCAAACATTTCTTCTAATTCTGTACATACAGAGACTTTTGTATATTTGATCTTCACTGAAAAGATTGAAAGTGCTGTAGCTTTTCTCTAGTAAAACTCATAGTGCTTTGAAAAAATGGTGTACCACTTTTCCTCTTTTATAAGCAAGGGTAACTGAGGCAGAAATAGATTAAAGGACTTTTCTAGCAGCAGAGCTAGAAATGTGCCCAGGGCTCCTGTGCTGAAGGTCAGTGCCCCAGCCCTTCAGTGCAGGCTGGTCACTGATGGGTTTGGTGGTATGTTTGGGAGAACCATGGTTCTGGAAGGGATCTGCTAGTTGGCTGCCTGTTGCTCCAAGATCTATCTTTCTTTATATTTACAGAGGAAAATACTGTGAGTGCTTTTCCTCAGGACAAGGAGGTATTAGCCACTGTCAGGACACAGACAATATCTTGGAAAATAGAGAGCTGGAGCCCTTTGCCAGTTTTGTGGGTAATCTAAAACAAACTGCTCTCATATTGTAGTTCATTACAGAATTTTCATGGCCCTAATAAACATTTGCATTGCTTTTGAAAGGTAGCTATAAGCAAAAAGATAAGGAAGTCTTTATTAAATGAGTGATGGATGATGGTACCCCCTGAGTTAGCACCCCTTATGCTGTGAGATACAGTGATGGCTGCAAGTAAGAGAAACATCAGGATTTGTTTTGGAATTTCTTTGGCTTATCCTGAGCTGTTGAGAAAGAAAACAAAAAAGATTTAAAAAATTACTTAGATAAGACTGATTCTGTTGATTGGAGTAGATAGAATAAAGCTACAGAAACTTGCTAACATGACTGATATGCCTGAGGTAAATTACATTGTCCCACGTTTGTTCTAGGTCATGTTCAAATGATCTTTATTGTCATGTTGTTTTCATTTAAAATGATGTGTAAAGTCAGTTTTGAACAGGTTTTCCTACAAGAAACGTAGGGGAGACTTAGGATGAACAAAACGTGTTCTGAGTGATGGTGACATGGCCAACATGTTGCATAAATGCCTCCTTTGCTGAAAATATCTCTATGTCAAACTTGTGTAAAAAGCTGTAAGAATGCAGAGTCTGTCAGAACCAGGGGACAGGAGCACTTGGGCAGAGATTTGCTTAGATGCAAATGAAGCCACTGGATGAGCACAGCTCCAGGAGCCCCCAGAGCCTTGCTTTGCTGCGTCCGGCTTGAGGGACAGTGAATGCCAAACTTGAGTTTTACATCAAGTACTAAAAGGCATTAAATTTTCGTTTCACATATATTTGTTTTCTCTTATTAGCTCAAATTTAATTTGGAGCAATTTGTTTATCAGACTCTTTAGACTATAACACTTATGCCAAACTTAGGCTGGCCTCCAGCTCCTGCATGTAGCAGAGCACACACCCTCTGCTTCGGACCCTCAGGCTCAGCAGCTTCTTGGGAATTTTTTCTACACATGGGTATAGAAATTTTTCTATACACAAGTAGATTATGAATTGTTGGATGCAATGTACAACCATACTGTAAATATATGCTGCTATATAAAAATATCAGGCAAATGGGGACAAATGCTTCATTCCTGGACAGGGTGGCTGGAACCAAGAGCAGCAGGCAGAAGCATGGATGTGTGCAGACCTTGATTCTCTCTGCAGCAGTGTCTGATATTCCAGGAGACTCTCTGTCAAATAAAATTTTGCTGTGATACCATGAGCCAAACCACTTCTCATTCCTTACTGGTTTGCAGTGCATTGTTCACTGGTTACTTTCACCCCCTATTCTAGAAATAACTGCTTTTCAAGAATATCACTTTTATTATAGCATCTGGTACCGGACTTCTTATTCAAGCAACACTTGAAATCAACACTTATGCATTTGTTCTAAAAAATGCTGGGTGATTTGGGTGTTTTTCAGGCTGAAGAGCAATAACCATTGCTGGCCGTACAGCCTCTTGATTGCAGTCACTGGGTTTGGGAAAGGGTCTTTAACTGTCGAACATTTTTTGATGCCATACTTGAAATGATCTGTGAAGTAGATCGTTTTAATGGATCAAATTATTGAGATATTTAATTTTTGCTGTGGCCTGCCAGTGTGCAAATGGCCCTCCAGAAAATTTGTTCTCTTAACAGATAAACTTTAAAAAAGGGATTATTCTATTAGCTTGTGTGGTAAAGGCAAAAGTATAGTTTACCTGGCAGGTTTTAAATGGATAGTTATGAGTTCACTGTGACCAAAATAATAGTGAAAGTGGATCACAGGTGATCGCTTTTTCTAATGTAAATCATTTAACATCAGTAATTTTCCTCTGTTGCCAATGTCATTAGTTATTTCAGAGGTTAAAAAAAAAAAGATGTTCTACTTACTTTTTTTTTATTTTACTAGGTACCCATAGCTTAACTTAATGATTTGTATAAGTGATAGTAATTGCTGAAACTATAGTTGAGTATTATTAGCTATAAAATGAACATGGTTATATGTCCAACACAACTAGCAAGGAACAGAAATGCAGTTGTATCCAAGAGAAAATAATTACAGCAATAATCAGTGTAATTCATGATAATGGCTGAATTGAATTTCACACCATAGCTCCAAGCACTTACACTTAATGAATGTAGTTTGTGCTTGTTTACTAAAAAGGTTTTTAGCAGAAAATCGATAATGTAACTTCAGTGTTTCTAATTGCAAATGCAATTTTTTTAAAAAGTAGTGGTTCAATAAGGATTTTGTAGGGAAAATTAAGGTATGTAAGTGCAGCAAATGCTGTTACTTTAATTAGGCTACCTGTACATTAGTGGTATAGTTCCTTAATATTTATTTATTACTACGTATTGATTAAAATTGGTTTGTATTCAGTTTTTAAGACTAGCTAATGTAGAGAACATCATTGAAACTTTTCAGTAAGCGCTAGCTGTGACTAAGCATATCGCTTTATAATGGGGCTGTCTTCACAAAGAGGTCTTGTTACCTTAAAAGCGTTATTGCAAGAGAAAGGGAGGATAGGCTGGTCTACAAAGGTGCTTTCTACATGATGAAGACACAAGATTTGCTGGTCCTGTACTTGGAATAGCAAAATTAAGTGATTGGTGGTATAATTATAATTGCTTAATTAGCCCAAGCGTATTCCTGGCCTCATTTCCTATGAGAAAAACAGTTAATTTTTAAGATGACAAGGAACCCAAAGAATGTAATGCCAAAATGAAGTTCTGCATTCCTTAGCCTTGCGATCTCCACTGTGATCTCCTTGAGTTTTGGAGTAAGCAGGTCAGCTGTGGTATGTACAGGTTGTTAAGATACACAGCTCTAACGAGAATAACTGTAAATAATCCTGGAGACTGAAGTATAGGAATAAGCCCAACAGCCCTACTTTTACCAAAGTCAACAGCAAATCTTCAAGCGTCTTAACTGGTGGTGCACGATGGCTGATGCACCTCTGAGGCTGGAGAGTGTGAAAGAGGTAGGAGTGAAGGTAGAGCGTTTATAAAACAGAAGAGAGATGGAGACCTCAGAGGTGGGTTTTCTGGAGTTCAGCTACATGCAAACAGAAGTTGCTCTTACCTGTGGGCTCTTTTTTTCTTTTGGAGACATAGGCCCAAGGACTACATTGATGGGGAGGGGCGAAGACCTGTGAATGCCTTCTGAACTTTCTTGTACAAGTAACTGACCCACTTTATAGTCTGCAGGGACAGTCTTTCATGTGTTAGAAGTCACAGCTAGCAGAAATGTTTTGTCTTAAAGTCATAGAAAGGTTTGGGTTGGAAGGGATCGTTAAAGGTCATCTAGTCCAACCCCCCCTGCCATAAGCAGGGACATCTTCACACTGATGACAAGAAAGTCATTAAGTCACAGATCTTCCAAAACCAAGCTGATATTCCAAAAACAGGGGTGCCACTGCCCAACCAACAGCAATAAAATGGTAACCAGACTTAAGCTGTGGCAGCAAATGAAGCATGATTCACTGGGAAAATATTAAGAAATATGGAAGGGTTTAAAAAATAAACCTGGATCACTCAAGATTTGTGCTCTGATTATTTTCTGTGGCTACCTGCCCTCACCGCTAGAATCAGTGTTGCATTTTCTGCTGGGTTCAGTAAGGCATTTTACTCTACAAAAACAACTAGCTCCTTTCCAACCAATGATTACTTGTAATTATGCTTTCCCCTGCTATTATTCTAATAGACTGTCATGCTGCACAGAGGAGGCGTTTGGAGGCTGCTTTTATGGATGGACTGTTGGAACACTTAATATAGCTCTATTTTTGAATTATCAGGTTCTATCCTTTTGAAGTCTGTGTTAGTGGAACTCCTATTTATGAAATGTGCTGTGCTTAAAGGTTTGCTATTGATGAAGAGGTCCAACAGAGGCCTTTATCGTAAGTACTGTAGCATTCTCCCCGAGAAATAAATAGCCTTGCTAAAAGGTATGTTGTGTACCAAGGTTGCAAATTATCAGCCAAGCACCTTATAACTGTATACTTCAAAAATACCTTTCTGCTTTCTGTTTGTTCTCTTTTTCCACAACATGAGCGGTGTTTTTAAAAACACATAAGGAAAAAAACCCCAACCCGATCTGTTAGCTCTTTAATTGACAGCATGTTCTCAATGTAACGCTTTAATATACATATATATCTTAGCGGAAGGCACTGTTTGCAGGTATGTCATTCTCTGCATTAAGTACTTCAAGTTTTGAGGGAATTTTCAGCTCCCACTCAGCGAGTGATTCGAATTGATGATTTATTGCAGGATTCCATCACGGTGGCAGCCACACCAATGCCTCCAAAGCTGTGGGCTGAGGATTACTACCCAATTATTTAGGAAACGGTAATGAGAACAAAGTCATACACACAGGAAAGATGAAAAAATATCAGATGCTTTCCCAGTCACTAAATGTTTACAGTCAAAGACCAGGTAGGAGGGATCTTTGTAGCTTCGTTTCCCTTTTGTGTCGAAATTACTGGGAGCTCAGTCATGCAAAGTGCTGCCTGCTCGTCCTTCCTTTTGAAATAGGCTCCCAGTCCCTCTCTTTAATTGTGTTATTTGCCACTGCTCCATACCTTGAGCTCTTTGGATCTAAAGCCAAAGTATGCTGATGATGTGATATACATTGATTTCTCCATCTGCCGCTGTGCTATACCCTGTTTTAGGACCAGAATAAATCAGGAGAAAGCCATGCCAATAGAATTGATTTCAAAAATTAAAAGGAAATATTAATTTTTCATTTGTTACTTTTCTATTATTGCAACATGCTGACCTCTGGGGAAGCTGCTACATCCAGCCATACCTTTCCTCCCCTTGGGAGCTTATCCTCAGGCTGCCTTTGCAGACCTGGGATCAGAGCTCCCTGCATGCTCCAGGACCCGGGGCTGGTGAGACACCTGGTGTGTGGGACAGGCCCCACCAAGTAGGCAGCTCCCGAGAGGGCAAGGGGTGCGGGGCAGGAGCAACACCAAGCAAAGGAGTGGGCACGTGAAAATGCAGAGGTAGTGATGGTGCCTTATGGAGCGGGTTTACCTTTAACACAGCAAATAAGGCAAGTCTTGCTCTAAAGTGTTTATCTGGAGTTTTTTGTTTGGAACAGTAATGAATCAGAACCTTGACTTTGTAGTCCCTAATTCATCTTTACTTATGTATTTTACTATTACCGATAGCTTTCCCCTTAAGCCTGTCTATTTGCTAGTAGATTTGACAGATGACAGCTACTCTTTGGGATGTTAGATGGCGTTTGTACAGCTATGATGCCAGGAGCGTTCTGAGCGCTGGTGTTGCATATTTATTGATCTCCATATTCCCAATAATCTGATGCACGTCACATTTGACAACATTATGTGGAGAGGTCAGCTGTATGGGGCTAATGAAACTGTTTCAAAGATGGATGTTGTTTTCCACAACATTAACCTTGCAAATAGCTGTCACTAGTGCATTTCACTATGGGGCTTGGCGTTTGAGAACCTCCCTTTTTTTATTGTTGATGTTAACATTAAACAAAACCTGAAGCCATTAAATCTCAGTATTTATATATGATAGAAAACATGGACGACATGGCATCATTCCAAATGAAAATCTTATTAACAGCATACGGTGCTTGTGGCAAAGTCCCGAACAATCTGAAAATTGGTTTGGCTGTCTGAAATGTTTGACAGATTAGCTAAGGATGATGTAAAAGGACTGAACAGGGAACAGCTGAATTCGAAGGATTAAAGTGGCAAATAGAAAACCCTGATGTAATCAAAAAGCGCATTGCACTTTCATATTTTACTGCAATATTACTGTTCTCACCAGGAGCTTATTACATCCAGGGCAATACAAAATTTAGATTACCCTTTTACTTTAAAATTATTTCACTAGCATATGTAATATTACGAGGAAGCACTTGGTTTCTAAAGAGGTCTCCTGAAGTTCTTTTTCCTTAAAAAATACTGTTATGGTGATTTAAATATTTAATTGCAGGTTTTCTGCTGTTGTGCTGAGGCACTTCAGAATGGGAGTCCTAAAGGCGATAAAAATAATCCTTGGAGGCCCCTTTTCCACATTACAGTGTTTTAGAACAGTTGTAGTAACTCTTTTTCGATGTCATACTGCATCTTTTTGTAATGTAAATTTTGCACATACTTACAGAGCACAATTCCAAATATGATTTTGATAGGCAAGCAATTTAGAAAATGCTTATGGTGGCCATCTGAGCTGTGAAGTGCCGCATATTTTTACAGCGTCTTCTGGGACTTCAGTGCTTTTTAAGTGAGAAGGGAAAAAACCCCAACTCTCGTCCTGGTCTGGAAACCCAAGATTACATTTTAATATTTTGAATTGCAGTCAGTAAATTTTAATATAAAGCCCATTCACAAAGGGTGAGATTCTGACCCATGCACAGAGGCTGTTAGGAGAACAGGTCAGAGGACTGCAATAAGGAAAGCTGAAAGTGGCCTCGCAAGGTCTTTAAGGTGATGTGAGCTGGAGCTGTTGCAACGCCTCTGTGGAGCAATAGGCACTAAAGCTGCTCGGCAGCATGCCCTACTTGCCAGCTGTCGGTGCAGTCCTCAAACATCAGGCAATAGTTTTGTTATTTAAGCTTGCTTTAATAAAGCCATGAACATTCATCCAGGCTCTGCTTGTAGGTGAAATGTGGTGGTGGGTGTTCAGTTCATGAGCTGATAAAGGCACCAGAAGGGCATCTCCAGTTGAGCTTCTTGAGCTTCAGATCATGCCCTCAAATGAACATCCCAAATTAAAGGGTAAAAAAGGTCAGCTGAGATGGAAAAGACCTAAGGCAACCCTTTTAAAAATGCTGTCTAGGATGAGCTTGTAGTAGGTTGTGATTAATTTAACTTGTTGTAAACTGTCCAAAAGTTACATGTTGTCTTCAGTTAGCCACCTGGACTGTCTGAGCACTCGGAGGTGGGAGAGGAAGCTCGGGGGGGCAGCCCTTGTGTCAGGACAGGAGGAGCTGCTCTCTGGAGGTGTCTTGTGACTATAGATGTAGAAAGACTGAGGCAGATGCTTAATTTTTAGACCAAAAAGCCAATGAGATGGCAACCACCCCAATAAACTACAAGAATGTTGGTTTCTATAGAAAATTCCACATAACATGTTCTTCAGGCTCATTTTGAGAATTTTCTGAAGACATGGTCAGAAAGGAAGAGTACTTTTAATTTAATATTTATTTTACATGCAATTTACATTTATTTAACATGCAATTTGTTTCTTAAAAGTTCGTTAAGAATGCAAATATTCACAATTCATAAAAAGAAGGCCCCTTCCCTCAATTTCTGGCAGTTTCTCTGGTGTCTGCATTATTTATTTAGTGACTTAGTACAGGGTCATGGAGAGTTTCTCCAGAAGTAGAATCTAATGCCAGGTGAATGTTGTAAGGGGAGTTAAAACAGATGATTTATATTTATAACATCACTTAGTAACACTTAGCACTGTTGTTTGAAAAAACATCCTCCTGTAATAATTCTCAGGTTGCACAGCACCATTATCATATGAGGCTGGGCAAAAATGTGATATACTTCTAAACACGATTTCTGATATTGCTAAGCTCATGTGCTATAAAATACTAAGTGCTCACCAAAAATGAATCAAAAGAAAAAACCCTTTTACTCTAAAACCTAATGAACTATGATTTCTTTTTATTTGTCTTTTGGGTTTAAAGCCTCCAGACCTCATTTTCAAACCCTTTTCTAAATCCAGGAGAGCTAGATTATTTTCTAAAGAAACTAGGGAGAGGTCAGCAGAACCTCTCGCAAATACAGTCTCCAGGAGCTTGGGCTCTAAGATTTCAAGTGATTACGACACAAACAGCTCAAGGACTGTCATCAATGTTTTAGTTTTTTATTTTTTTTTTTAACTATATAATCTCTTCAAAGATGTTAACAGAACCAATGGGTGTCCTTGCTGTAGGAATATACGTTTCTGTACTTGGAGGCACTATGCTACCACAGGGATGATCTGTTGACTGTCTGGTGCTCCCAATCTATCCTGGGACTTGGATCAAGGAACACACTTTTTTGCTTGGCTTTATCATTATAACCTGGGATATTTCCCCCTGCCCCCTTATTTTCTGTGAAGCAGAAATCCCACAACTAGCAGCTGGAGCCTGGGTGTCGCCCTGGGCGAGCACAGTTTGGGTAGGGCATGGCCAGAATTACTGCTCAGATGCCTGGTGTGAAGGATCAGATATCCGTTTTCAGATGGGTCATTTGGCCTTGGCTGCCAACTGGAGCAAGGCTGAGTTGTATCTCTGTGTCTATTATAAGGTGCTGCAATGCTCTGCCACCACGTCCTTAAAGACTGAGAAATACCCAACCTTAATATCACTAATGCCTTCAAAATAATGCTTAAGTGGAACTTCAGGGGTGGAATAAGGCTAGTTCTAGACCTCTGGACAGAAGCAAATTTAATCCTTAGGGAACCTCATCTGCGCCTCAGAACTGCAAAGTGCTGTGCACTCTTCCCTGATTGTGCGCTAACTTGCAGAAATGAGCCCATATAAAGCATTAAAGAACTTCAGAGCCCTGCATTTGATTGCATGGAGTTACAGAGAGAGGAGAGATGTGAATAGCAGCCACAGGACCTAGGCCACAGACCAGAATTAATGGGGATTTCTAAGCAGAAGCTCCTACCTGCTGGGAGAAGTGGAAGTGCTGCTGGGGTGAGGATTGCAGGATTTGTACCAGAGCCCTTGAGAGCCAGAAAAACTAATTGTTCATAAAGGCCGGATTCATTAGTCGCTTGTTTAAAACATGGTGTTTGAACTGCTATTTATGGTCAAGTAAGAACACAAATGCGTGAATCCTGCACTTTGCAATTTCTCCTTGGCGTCATCTCAAGGATGCCCATCTGATATTCACTCATGGATGCTCAGATCTGCTGGGTGCTTTGCCCCTGGGCTCTGGCTCAAGGATCAGGACCTGGCAGTTGGGTGAGAGCACAGGCTAATGCAGTCTTGGAGGGAAGAGGATGTTCTTCATTAATATGTGTGTCTGGGATGCTGTTCGTCTGAGAAAAAGGATTTAAGTGGGCTGTATGTGCTTGCATGACATCAACGCAAATTCCCACTGAAATTTAAATTAAAAATATTACTTTTTTTGACAGCTTCAAAATGTGAATTAAAATATTATTTTGTGAGTTTGGGTGGATTGTATATTTTTAGGGTTGAAGTTTCTTCTCCAAGGGTAGTGTGGGACTGGGAGTTGTGGAGATGCAAATGCACTTGGGAGCATTTTGGGAAAGTTTGCACTAATGAAAGTTTGGGGATGTAAGGACACAAGTCATTAATCTGCATGGGCTCAGTTTTTCTTGTTCTACTGTTAAGGACAAGTGTGTTATTATTTTCATAGAATTTTATATCTCAGCAGTAATAGTTGAATTTAACTTGCTATGCTGCACTATGACATTGTGTTACAACTACAATGTAGATGCAATAGTCCATTAATTTAATATATATGTTTAAATCCTCAAAGGCTAACTAGGACCACTTGAAGCATCATTCTTTTGCAAATCAAAGTACGGCCTGTTTGTTTTACAATAAAATGCCTAACAATCTCATTCCCTTCAGAATTACATGTTTTAGAAAGAAAATATCTCATGTGAAATGAAGATGCTGGTGTTTGCCAACTGATTCAGAGGTAAGTATGAAAAGCCCACCGATGGGAAATAATCTGACTACCATGTAGATCCTCCCATACACCCTGAGACTTACAAATCAGCTGAAAACCTGTGAATCAGGACTGGATATTACTTCAGAACTGTTTACTGCTGATGGGTGAGGGCAGCAAATTTTAAGCAGCCTTTTAGAAGTTAGAAAATGTCTAGAAGATGGGTAGAGAAGACTTGCATTTCACAGCTGTGAGTGTGAAACAAGAGCTTCTGCCAGCTCCATGCTCAAGAGAGAGTGGAGGTGAAGACCCAACATGCTCTCTGGAGCAGAGAGGCAGTGTGGCAGAAGCACTGGTGGAAGTGGACTGATGGTGAGGGTGCTGCTAACGCTGATGCAAAGTTAGGGGAGAAAAGCAATGCTCTGAGATGACAGAGTACAATGGAAAAAGACCTGTTGTGGCTGTTGGTACGACTGTACCACCTATGTCATGCTCGGAGGCTGGAATCAAGGGCCTTACACCAGCCAGGCATAAAGGCAGGGGAGGAGGAAGGAGGGAAGAGGGAGGCAGGAGACTGTGGGAGGTCCTTGCACACATCCTCTTTCCAGGCAGCTTGGTTTTAGGCTGAGCCCCTGTAACAGGGACAATATAATGCAGAGGATTACAGCACTGGCTTTCTGTTGGCCTTTTTTTGCCCTGATACCACTAACGGTTGGGTCTACACATGCAATGGGTGTTCCCAGGCACCTGGAGTCCCACTCTGATGAGCACAGTAATGTAGAACAAGAGGTGCGGACAGATGTCCATCCTGCTGCAGCCCGTGTTGGCTGGGATGGGACCCGGGTGTGCAATGCTGAGCAAGATGGAGCCATGGCTGGCAATGACTCTGGTGCCCCAGGGACAGGTTCACGCTGAAACCCAGTGGAGACAGACCAGGGCTTCACAACCACCTGCCTCCTGCCATGGAAATGCAAAACATTTGTGCATTATTGGGTTTGGTTTTTCAATATCGCAGCCTGTTTATAGTTAGCAATTGCATCAAACTGGCTCTTAAATGCAGGTTAAAGGCCTTGATGAAATACAGAACACCTCAAAAGACAACCTAAATTTTTGCCATTTTAAACTTTGCATGGCTGGCATGCTAGAACAGCCACCCAGGTTAATGAGCTGTGAGTTTAAATAGCAATTGAAGAAGTCGGTTATAAATACAGAGCAGTTTGCTTTTTGCCTTCCTGTTGCTTTCCTGGGTTTCTGAAGGCCTTCCACTGATGGAGAGCTTTTAATTTCACATTTTGGCCCCCACCACAGGTGATAAACAAAGGTTTCCCATTGCTATGACTCGGGTCAGTGCTGTAGCCTTAGCGTCAATCCCGCTGCCTGTAATTACACACAAAAGGTTACTGGGATCCGCAGCTAATTTGCAGCCTCTGTTTAGCAGAATTTAATAGCAGGTATTACTGGTGCAGCAGTAATTAAGGACCTTTGTCAATAAGACGGAATAGATGGCCACACTTTGTTGTAATCAGTGGACTCTTGAGAACCCAGAGGAGTGAAAAGCAGTGAGAGGAGCAATCCATTTTGTGAATAACATGGCTGTCCTTTCACCCCCCCCACTCCCTCCCCCCTCCTGAAACCAGCAATGGAATAATAATTCCCCAGGCAATGAAAGTACAGGAATAAAAGTACTTACCCTCCAGCCTGTGATTTTTTTTTTTTACTTTTTATTTACTCTACTGTGCTTTTTATTTGCTTCAGGCTGCATTTGATGAAGTATTGTTTAAACAGCGCCGAGCAAAATGGATATAGGGAGATGGAAAATAGAAAGAGGAGGAATTTTAACCAGGTGGATATATGCATTTGCCTTTAAGGTGGACGGCGTTCGGTTTATCAATTATTTCCTTTGGATTTTTTAAAAGGAGAAAGAAATGACAAAAACAAGTGGCTTGGTGAAGAGGTGGAGAGAGTCATTTAGAGCTGTCTCTGCACAGAGCCGTTCAGCTGTAAATGGGTCGCAAACAACAAGCGAGAAGTGAACTTGGTGTAGCATTGTAACCCCCTCTCCCCCCCCATCACTAATGTACCAATGAATGGCCTGGCACAAGGCTGAGAGCCCGGCCACACGCGCACACACACAGGCTGGCGGAGGGCGCAGGGGTGGGGGAGCACCGGGAGGCTGGTATGACACAATTCAAAGAGTGCTTTAAGGTGTACACTCCTTTCAGTAATTGGTGAAGAAGCTGCATTTCACTCACTGATTTCCTGCCTTTTTACAGGTTTTAACAAGCATGATGCTTTTAATAGTGGTTTGAGTACTGGCTCTTTATGAAGGCTCTCTTTTTTAAAGCAGCTTTAACTATACCCTTTCTGTCAGTAATGTCTGAAAAACTTCTACCTTTAATCATTCCTGGATCAGGCAGCAAACAAGCAGCTCCTTTTCCTTTTTCAATTACATGCTGGATATTCAGCACACATATAAAAAAGAAAAAAAAAAAAAGCATCATCATCTTAAGCCTATCATGTATTAAATGCAGCTCTTTGCTGCTGCATTAAAATAACACCAAGGATCTGGCTTCAGCCAACAAAAGCCAGAAATATAAAGTTAAAGCTGCAATCCTCTTTTTTATCTGCTCCATTGTGATAAGGCATTGTAGCACTCTTAAAACAGTGGGGCTTTTTCTATACCTTACTGGTGATGATACTTAGCTAAGAGAACCTGACCTTCCTGATTCTGAGACCCACAGCAAATTTTTTACGACATCTTATGGATGGGCTCTGCCTGGTGCTCTTCCTGTGAGGCGTTGCATTTCATTTTTTGCACTGCTAATTCAAAAAAGGGAGGAAGGCAACAGCAAAGTGGCGGTCTGGCTAAGTTTGTTTTGAAGGTCCACATCTTGATGGAGTCCACATCTTGATAAGGTTACTTATTTAGGAAGATGAGCTCAGTAGTTCTTAGCGGATACTTGCCCACAATAAAAAAAGGGTTCACTTCAAGGAAAGACCAAGGTTAAAATACGAAGGAGGTTGAAGGTCGGGGCTGGTATGAGTCAGGAGAATCATGAGAGAAACACCAGGAAGTATCTTTGCAGTTGTTGGTCATCATTAAAATAGTTCTCTGGGTTTTAGGCAGATTACATCTGCACAAGGAGAGCATAGTTGACTTAGTGGAGTCTTCTGGTCCTCTCTCCCTTTTGCTTGCAGAAAACACCATTTGGGATACGCATATATATTCCAGCTCCAGTGGAAGGCCTGGTCTGAAAGGAAGGGATCAGACTGGATTGATCTAATGGTGCTGGAGAAATTAATTCCACAGCCAAATCCTTAGTGCCCAGCACTTGCGTGTTTTACCCTGGTGATCTTGAATGGTGTGAGCTCAGAGTATGGTTGTTTTGGTGGTTCATGGGCAGAGCTTCTCCATCCTGTTTATTACTTTGAAGACTCAGTCTGAGTCAGAATTGCTTGCAGTCTGGGAGCTGATTTGCACTGATTTAATCTCCGCCCTGGACACAGTTCACTGCTGTATTTCAGTCTGAAACTACAGGGAAAAAGGAAGAGAGAAAAGCATTTTTTTTCAGTTAGCACTGCGCATGGTGCTTCTGACACCACTGATCATCCCAGTGGACCAAAAAGACCTCTTACTGCCTCCTAAGATTTCATATATTTTGAGGAGTATGAAGCTAATATCCTCAAATGAGGCAATAACATAGGCGGACTGGTGAATTCTTTTAGTAAAATGAAGAAAAATGGTCATGGCTGTAGGATGGAATGAAAAGAACCCCAACCCTTGTTGAAGGGCCACAAAGTCATAATTTCGTGTGTAAACACACAAAGGATGAGGACTGCTTTGGGCTAGTGATAGTTTTGAATATTTTAGCGTTTTCATACAATTCTCCCACTAAGCCAACCCTCAGTGGTGATTATTGACCCAGCTGAACCCATCTGAAGATCCAGTTTATTGTTGTGGATTCAGCTGATGATGGGAAAACATGATGGGAAAACATGAAACAATAATCTCATTTTGAAGGAGGAGACTGAGGAATTGATTCGCAGTTTCTTATATTGGTGTTAATAAATCTGTTTGCATAGGCGAGCAGCCGTCAGAGTATCAGTTTGTAATCTGGCCAAGGGAAATTAAATGCTAATTGCATGGAAGGTCCATGATAGTGCTAGGAATTGCATTCAATATTTTTGAGTCAATGGTATAGTATCATAGATTGTATTTATTATTTTTCCCAACAGAAGACCAACAAGCCATGGAAAATGCAGGAGAAATTCTGGAATTTGATAGAGAAGGGAAAAGAGAATGGCTACAGCCTTTTGGTGGAGGCAGTTTACAGCAGTGTGTTAGTCTTTTGTAGGAAAAGGGGGTGTGCTTGATTGAATGTAAGTAGAATCTGAATAGAAATGCCTTGAAAGTAAAGTTTTTAGTAACAACTATGATGACACCAAGGTAAAGAATCATGTACAGAGTTTCCTATCTGATAGAGGCTAGTTTAGTCTGCAGTAGATAAAAATGAAGAGATAATGTCAAGGGAGAAGAATGCTGTTGCAGTATAATGGTGTCCTGCTGCTGCCTGAATCTCCAAGGCTAATCCAGGACGTTTATTTTTCAGGCACGAGGTATTAATCTGGAAGGATGTTTGCCATTGCTTTGTAAGGCAACCCTGCAGGTAATATACACAGAAATAAGATCTTGTGATGGTGAGTTAGAGTAGATCAACTAACTTCTGTGTTGATGGGGATCTAAAGTAATCTGGGATGATGACTGTGATGAGAATGAAAAAACAGGGTTTATTGCTGGTCTTGAGACGCTGCCTCTTAGAGCTAATGGAATCTAGCTTTTCTGTGTGGGTACAAAGGGCAGAATATAGCCAGATGTACCCCAGTCTGATCAGAAGGGTGAAGCAAACCTGATCTGTTCAGGACTGTTCTTCTACGGAAGCTTTGTCAGTAAGAGCCAGAAGGCAAAAGATAGATATGAAGGTCTGAGGTTCAAAGGTTAGTTATTTTCCTTAAGGGAAAATGTATCTCCTGCAAGAGCAGTTGAAGGTTACTGTTCAATAGGTCACACTCTTTAACCTTTCTTCAGCGCTATTTGGTCATTTGATATCCAAGTCACTTCTCTCTAAATGCAAAGCATCTTACATACAATTTCCACAAATACAAACCTGTATGCTACAAATGTGACAGAAGAAAGATGAACATGTATTTTAGTGAACTTGCTTGAGAAAGGTTAGTTTGAAGGCAAATTAGTTTATGTTCTGTGAACTAAGTCTCTTTCATTGCACTGCTCTTCCCACCTGACTTGCACCAAGTAACGGTTGATGTGAAAGGCAAGAGGCTGGGGCTGACTACAGCCCTCTGGCTGAACAACTCACCCATTGTTCCTGCCAGGTGTGGCCCCCGGCGCATCCCCTGCCTCAGCCCACTGCTGAAGTCCGGTGCAGCATCGACTGAATCCATAAAAGTCCCATTCCTGGGTGTTACACTCTCTTTCCCAGTCTTTGCATTTCAAGGTGTTGATGCCCTGTTTGAACCTGCTGCTGGATGATGCCGCAGGCTGTCCGTATTGCAGCTTCATTAGGCCGGTGTGGCAGACTACACTGGTTTTAACCTGAAGATAACGTAATGTTTGAACACACAGCCAAGGGTCCATAGGCTGGCTTCTCCATGGGGGAGGAACAGAGTGAGGAACTGAGCTATGTCCTTCTCTAAACTCTGCTCAAACCCGTGGTTTCAGTGTCGGCAAAGAAGTCCCCACAGTCTAGTGGGAATTTAATAATTTGCTTGTGTTTCTAAGAGTTTTGCATGTGAGTGTTTGTGCTCATGCATGTGTTAGTGATGGAGCACTCATTCTGATGAAAAGAGCTCCAAAACCTATAAAATAGCGGAGCACAAGTCTGAGGGACAAAAAATAACTGGGACCATCTAATCTAGATGTCTTCAGCTTCTCTTAGAGTTGGTGGAAATAGAAAATTCCCTTCACAGGATTTTTACTCCAAAAGATATAAATAGACTTGAGCTTAAAAGGACTGGGTCAAGACCAGGTCTGAGACCTGTACAACCTACAGAGCAGGTAGGGACTGAACTAAGGGGTTCAGTTTTGAACACAGCTGATTTTGGAGAGAGTTGACTTTTGGATGGCTCAGATCTTGTAAGTTTGCCCTTCTTTACTGAAGGGAAAGGAGACATTAATTTGGCCAATATTTCTGCACTAACACTGTTCTAATTGGTTTCAGCTTTCAGAGTGCTTCGTTAAACTTCAGTGTGTCCCCCAGGTGGAAATGACACTGTCAGCTAATTTACAAGGATGGTTTGTGTCTAACTAACCACGGAGATATGGCCAGTCTCGCTCTCTCCTGCAGTGTGCTGGGATCAGAGCAGAGGGGCTGGGGTCAGATCTACCCCTCAAACCACTGGTCTTGTCTGTACAAGGATTTTTTTTTTCCAGTCCTGCATTTTTAATATAAATAAAAAACTTGATCTCTGCCACTGGGAAACTGCATCCCATTTTTTTTCCTAACAGAAAAATGGGAATAGGTTTCCTTTAACTAGTGGAAGGGTCTAGACTCTAAAAAGGTTTTTATTATTTTGTGCCCGGGGTCCTTAGTTTTAGACATTTATCTTCTAGTGAACCAGTAGGGAACTAGAAAGTCAGTATTCTGTAACTCCTAGACCCCCAGCTCTAAATAATGACTTAAAGCTGAAATTGAAGCAGGTGCATCATCTTCTTCATTGTGTCACTTTTAGCACAGACATTATACTTTATGGGCTTCCACTATCAAAATAGTTTGTGCAACGGACCCTAAAAATGGTGATACATCAATCAATCAGTCAAGCTTTATTGCTTCAACTTTCTTTGCAGCAGGCTTATAAGCCATATTATAATACACGATAAGAAACACAACAGAATACAAATGCATTGTAATGCAGTACCATTTCTGTGTATTTACTTCAAGGTCTGTAGCTGCACTCTTAGGAATATCCCAGAGCATCAGTCACAGCGAGCCAAATGCATCCCTGGTGTAACCTCATCGATTCTGCCCTGCCAGACCAGCTCATAGGGACTGATTCAGTCAGCCGTGGTGCCTTGCACAGGCTCCTGGGGTAAGCCACGCTCTGGCTGTCTGGTGAATAGGATGGGACCCAATGTTTAAAGTGGACTGAAAAATGGAGTGGGGTGGCTGGGCAGGCAACGAAGCGGAGGGCTGGTTTTTCTGCAGGGCTCTACCAGAACTGTGGGGTCTTCAGCCATCAGCAGGATATTTTTACTCTCTGGATTTGGGATGTGTGACCGGTAGCCCCTGCTCCTGACCCCTGGAATTTTAACCCACACTAGGCGGTCCTTGTGTACAGCAGTTGTTACTGGGAATTGCCAGGATTCCCTTTCCTCTTTCCAGTTGACTGGCTTCTTTGGTGTGGAGACGTCTCATAGGCTTTCTGTAAGCATTATGTGCGGGCATTAGTTTTGTCATCAGCAAGGGCAGATACATCTATAGTGACATGGGAATAAATGCAACTATAGCTATGGCCTGCTTTATGGAAATATGACCAAAATCCAGGAATATTACGCTGTTAGTGCAAGCGAACAAGTGGCCGTCTATGGATCATTACTTAGTTATTGCAGGAAAACTTTGAAGTTTAGGTCTCAGGCTTTAATAGAAATATTTTGGTTTGCGATGGCAGTGATTATGCCAGATGACTGGATCTGTGTCAGCATTTACATCAGACACACACAAATAAATCTTACCTTGAAGCTATATGCTGACATCTGCATAACTTTCCCTTATCACTCAGTCCTCATGCAGTTCTGAAAAGTAACTTAGAAAAGGTTTTAGGAAAAAAGGATTTAGGGAAAAAGGGTGATTTGGGTGAGTAAGAAAAAAAGAAATTGGCTCTTGAATATAAGATTCTGTAGGAAATATTATAAAATATGTATGATATGGAATTTGATGCTTTGGATTCTTTTAAAGAGGACCAAAAATTTAGGTTATATTGTGATAAAATTTTTTTGTAAATATGTAACCAGCATCTGTTCTACAAAACAGAATATTTTATAATACTTGTCCCTTCCCCAAATACTCATGTTTATATCAGCTCACAGAGTTTATTATAGTATTTGTAGTGGAAATCTCTAATTTGATATTTCTCTAGTGAGTTTAATGAGCCTGAAAAGTGACATTTAGAGCTAGTTTTCTTTTTGTGCTTTGAAAAATGAAATACAAGTAGTTATCTGTTAAATGAGATAATTACATTGCTACTTTGCTAAAGGCACATATTAGTGATTTTTAGCTTGTTTCACTTAATTAAAGCTTTACAAAATGTAGAGTGCCAAACCGTTAATAGACCTGTTGGAACAGTTACTGAGACCGTGAAATAAAACCAGTTGTTCTAAACAAGTCACAAAAAGAGATTGATGAAATGGCTGGCAGCTCAGACATAAATTTAAGCCTTGGCTGCATTAGGGCAAATGTAATAATAGCAGCAAGTAACCAATATTTTTAATTTTACTGATCTTTCTGCAATAATTATAAGGAACTTTTAATGTCTGTAATTAGAACGTTAGAGATAGGGTGACTTAGACAGTGCTGCACTGTGAAAAATTGGATACTTACCATAATTGAAAATTAATCACTTTTCATTACCAGGAAGGGATGCAGTTATTATTTTGAATGGGCTGAGATACATCATATTAATTATGGGCAAACAAATTCACAGATTTGAAGTTAGCAACTTTCAGGGCAGTTTGTGCCAGAATTATCTCTGCTGATGTAATGTGTTGGATAATGAAAATAGGGATATGCTTGTTTGACTGGTAATTGCAGCCCAGAAGGTTCCTTTGCTAAAAGTTCTGATCAGTGGATCGCTAAATTTTATTGGTCATCCCTCCAGCGAACAAGCTTTGGGCATTGCCATTTTAAACGTCTGAATGGGCAGAATAGCCTATAAAACCAGATGTAATCCAAAATAAATTTATGTAGCTCTCCCAGAAGCCTCTGAGCAGATCTGAGCAGCGAGGTAAGGAATAACCAATGATGTTCATTATATGGGCAGAAAATGGTGCAAGTGCTTTGCTGGAAGTGTGAACTATTACCTGCTAACTGATCTGTTTGGCGGTGGTGCAGAAGGGGTGCCTTTCCCTGCTCACATAATGGGAGTGTATAGAAAGCCAAATCCTCACCCCACATAAACAGTGAAATCTCTGGAGTTTAGGAAAGTTTGATCTCCCTGGCAGATCCACTGGGGAGAAGGTAAAAGCAGCTTGCAGAAGAGAACAGTTTGATGAAATTGTTTATTTTGTGAGCACTGCAGGAAACATAGTCCAAGCAGGGAAGTCCCTTGTAATTGAGGATGGTACCAGAAATAACATTTCTGGACTGGCAGCAGTTTCACATAGAATTATATTTTGAAAAGCTCAGCTTTTCAAGTGAAACTATGGATGAAAAGGATTTTTTTTTGTTTTGATGAAAAAGGTCTCACTTTTTTTTTAACCAGCTCTGCTTTTCTGCTGCATGTATTTGCTGACACCAGCTGTACGACTTTAACCGTCACGCACGGCACCCTCAGCACCCTATAGTGCCTTTGCATACAAAAAGTGGCATTTTATGCTTAAAAGATGTTGTGAAAATGTCACCATCTAGCTCAACAATTCTTCTCCTTGTGCATCTGTCGCTGATTCCAGCTGCCAAATGGAAGGGCAGCAGGCATACAAAGTCTGCTCCAAACATTATTTTGTAAGTCGGCGATAGTCTCTTGCCCAGGTATGAATTTCCCAGAAAACACCTAATATTAGGAGCAATAAATGAGCATAACTGCGAGAGAGATGCTCCCCTTCTCCTTGGCTCTAATAGCTTTGTTCTGGCTGCAGCAGAAAAGGTAAAATAAAAGCATTGTCTGTCCCTGTGTTTCCATATGCACAGCTGTACTGTCCGGGCTATACACCTTTCTTTCTCTCCTGTCATTAGGCTGAGCAGGGATGTGGCTGCTCATGACTGGGTGATTGATGTCAAATGTAGTAGCAACATTAAATTTGTCTGAAATGGACAAAGAAAAGCATTATTCACTGTAAAAATCTTGTCTGAAGTTCCCATCTAGCCAGTGCTGTTCCTAAATTACATTTGTATGAATTTTAAAATGGTTTTTTAAATTTCTTGGCCCATGATTGTTCCCAAGGTCACAAAATCAGAAAGCTGGGATCTGAGGCTTGTTAAAGCTGGTAGTGAAAAATGTGCCTGTAATATATCTTCATATTTGCAAATGTATTTTATTGCTGTCCATATCCTGTGAGAAAAATCCAATGTTCTTAAAAGACAAGCACTGCTTGTTACATGGACACTTATTAATGTTTATTAGAAACTCATCTCACTAACATCCATGGCTTTATTGGAAGTTCCTTAAGTAGCAAATCCAATTTCCTTTCTTATGCTTGTGCTTACTTAATTAACATCAAAAATTGAATGAAGCAAAACAAAGTTTGATATTCATTTTAATAAGTTATATAAAGTTAGCATAATCTCATTGAGGACATTCTTCATTGCTCCAACTGCATACACAAAGTGCCTTTGCAGCTGCTTATAGTTTTACATCATATAGGTTAGATAACCTAGCAACTAATGAGCCAACCAGCAGAAGAAAGGCATTAATTTTCAGATAAGCCCTTTACAGTCCATGTTCTGGGGCTACAGGACTTTGTGCTGTATACTGGCGCGTGCTTGGCAGGTAGCTGGAGATGCTTTGACATAGAAAAGGGCTAGGACCTAATCCTCGGAGGAGATGTTTTGCAGAAAAACCCTCAGAAAGCTGTCAGGGAGCCACATGGTATAATGTGTATAATTCCTATAAGGACAGAAATCAGGGGTTTACAGCACATTTCTGATTACGACACTTTTTGTGTGTGCATCATCCTGCCCTGCGGTGAGTTCAGCCCCACACATGTACCAGCTTAAGACTGCACCCGCTCTGGCAACTGACTCTAATCAAAATATTTACCTGATCATGTGATGTCTGTTGACCTTAGAACAAGCGTTATCATATTGGAAAATAATGATAAAAAAACCTGTACTACAGTAAAGCTATTATAAGCTGTAGTGTTTGTGCCATTACTGGGGAATATGGTATTGATTTTTTAATAAATTATGCCATAACCTACATTTTTGCCTTAGGTTAACATTTAACACCAGAAGTAGAAGAAAGGTACAATCTTATACTGATATCAGAACAAGATTTACCTGACCACAGACTTCAACACATGCTTTAAAATCAAGAGTGGTGGGGCCTTGGTCTGGTGCGCGTGCAGGGGATAAGGACACAGAGGAGCAGCGGTGTAACCCTAAGTAGGTTCGATCGCTCTGCTGCCCTGGTTGTCTTCCAGATGGTGCAGTGTTCAAAAGCAAATTGTGACTATTCCTTAGCCACAAGATAACCTTGCTCCAGTAGTGCTGAATATCAACAAGAAACGTCTCAGAAAGTAGTTTTATGGAAGCAAAAGAAAAAATAAATCCGGCCTAAATGTTGTGAGTAGATGCTTTTATATTAAAGTGAAATGTTTTCTCTGTGAGAATGTTTAGGTAAGGGTTTTCTTTATAACTTTTATTTTTCAAATTTCTTTTTCATTTGGGAAGGAAAAGTCACTGTCATCGACTTTTTCACTCTATCTTTTTCCAAGAATGGGGAGTAAAATAGTAAAAAGAGATAAAGTTCTGCACCATACTCCTAGTGGCTAAAAATCCATGTAAACTTTGAGCTGTATCACATGTATTCGCCTGGTAAATGGGAATTAAAAACAAAACCCCTTGCTAGAAGGGCTTTCAGTGCAAACAAAAATGCAACTCTATCTTTGTGCATCAATATCCTACTTGGAGAGAGAAGATGGGGAGGGCAGACATCTCTGCTTTGGATGCAGTGTTGCTCACTCCTGTGCTGTAACCTTTATTCCTGAGACAAATATTTCAAAAGCTATTTTTGCCTCCCATTTTCCACCCAGTTAGCATCAAACATCCATTCTTTTCCTCATCATTCATAGGAGTGATGTGATGTTTTCTAGGAGCTTCTGAGAATATTGCTTGTTTACACAGATATGTCATCATCCAGGACAAAGATGTTGTAAGTAGACACAAGTATGAAATTATTGGTTCAAAATGATGGAATAAATGTTTTGATGCAAGTGCTTGTGCATATGCTTTCCCTGTTTGTGAATCACAGACAATTCAGGAGTATAAACACCATCACTGTGAATTTTCTTACCTCTGCAGATACCCTGATTTGCAGCCAAAAGTTCTTAAACGAAGATCCTTGAGTCTTGCCTCCCTTGCCTGAGGAGGCCAGGACACCTGTGGCAACAAACCCAAGTATCCTAGAAGCTCAAACGCCTGAGCAGTTGAAGTGGAAGTTAGTGAGGGATGCATCCAAACCTATCACATATAACCACGTCATGAGAATATGCAATAGGGCGAGCTATTGAGAAAGCAGCTGAGCAAAGAAGGGGAACGAGTGATTCCGGAGAAGTTTCCATTTCCAGAAGAAGAGCTAATGGGTAGGACGGAGATGGATTCACCAGCACCACAAATGAAAGCATATTTCCTGTTACAAAGATATCTTATTAATGCTATACTGACAAGGGAATTAACTCTCTGGGATAACAGTTTCACCTGCAAGATCAAAATCTGCTATCATGAGCACATTTGTCTTTCTAAAACCTGCATTTGTGCATCTGTACATGCATGCTTAGAGACTACCGTGGAAATTTTCCTCCCTCAGTGTAGGAATAAACTCAGACAATTTTTAGATACTTACCAAAATATCCTCTAAGTAAAAAATTTAAAAGTCCCCATTAGTATTAAACATTTCCTCTTCATGCTGTCAGTGCTGCCATAGAAAGAGAAATGTACCTCAGCTTGGCTCAAGCTTAAATTCCCTCTCTTCTTGTACTCCTTAAATAGCAGATTGTCAGCTTAAGACACTTGTTGCTGCCGATGACTATGATTCATGACCTATCTAAAAGAACTGGGAAGTTAATGGCTGTTTTTCATATCCTGATAACAGCATTGTAGTCTAATCCCCTGGCTTCCAGTTTTAAATTCATTTAGATGTTTTGTAGTGGCTGTTTCAGCTTTCAAGCCCCATGGGGCCTGGTTTTATATTCCTCCCAGTGCTAAACCTGGCTTCAGCGGAACTGCTCCTGACTTACACTTGTGGAAGAGTGGATCACGAGGCTGTTGGCTTTAATGAAGTCAAACAGCTGCAACCAAGTCAGGATTTTTCTCTTTAGTTTAAGATACGTAAGCACTTGTGGACCCGTGTTACTTTGAAATACCTGGTTAGAATATACGGGATATAACAGTCTAAAATTAAAAATAATGTTTCCAAATTTATATTAATTAAAAAGGGACATCTGAACCCAAACAAAAAATCAATAAATTAACTGATCCTTCCTCAGTTAAGTAACATAATTTGTTCAATTTGTTTTATGCCTCTAAGTGAAGAACCTTTTACTCACTTTGATTCATGGACGGAGGTTAGAAAATGGTACAGTAGAAAGGAAATTAACATTTAACCTGCCCGCCTGCATATCCTCGCTGATGTCTCAATATGACTGCAGCTGTGAGTAAATTCTCCCAATAAACCAGACGGAGTACCTCTGATGTTCATATGGCTACTTGTGCCTTGAGGAAAGCTCAGACTGTTTTGTAGCTATTACAGAAAAAATTAGGAAAAATAATCTGAGCAGGATTACTACTTTGACAGATATCTATTTTTTTCAGTTAAAATTTAAGGGGACACATTGTTAATCAACATATATCATTGCAGCTTCACAGACTTAAACCCCGATAGTGCCTGTGAAAATTACTAATTTGAGAGTCTGGAGACAACAAATTGTCTTTGTTGAACACAGCTATTCAAGAAGAGGTAACAGTAAAGTAAAACCATGGCACTACTCCATAGGATCATGCAAATTAAACTTGGACTCTCCTTGTTAAACCCAGCTTAGGAACAGACCTATACATAGTCAGACTGGAGGCCTTCTACGTGTTCTTCCTTCCCCCTCCAGAAACATGTTATAACATGACTGTCTGCACTGCAGGTGCGGTAAAGGTCAGCCCAAAACATCTGAAGAAAAACAGACACATTTTAAGTTTTTTTTTTTAAAGAACAAAGGATTGTGAGCCAAGCATTTTACAATGCAAAATAGGAAGTTGAATAAAAATCACAAGTCCAGCTCCTTTCTGGCTAGCTGCAGTTTGCCATCCTACTACAGAAACTTATAGCTTTGAATTTTTCACTGTCATGTTGGAGATAGATCTTTATTTATTTATTTTTGGTCATCATTGCAGTGGAAGCAATTGCAATACCACATATACTAGATTCTGGCATCTGTGAGTGAAAAGGAGGGAGATGACTGGTCATAAAAGAAGAACGGTGGTGTTTACACTCAGTGATGTGCACCTGGAGTAATCAGCTGTGATGGGGAAAAAGACAGAAAAGACCTGTAACAGTTTAATGGGTGTTTTGAGAAAATATGTATTTTTTTAAAGTTTGCCAGAGTGAGACTGTGTTTAATAAGCAGGATGATTATGGTCGATGCAGAAAATCTTTTTATACTCATGTTTCTGCCCCTTTCTGGGTAATAGTAGCCTAATCACAGAGTAATAAAAATAGGTTCACAAAATCTTATTTCCTTGTAAATTCGAAGCCTGACTTCATGAGAAGTTGGGGAGGATACAGGAGCCTGTTTCTGCTGCAGAGTGTTTCTGAGAATGGGTGCAAGATGAGACACACATCTGCCACATCTACAAGCACAGATGCTGCCTATCTATTAAAATTCACGGTGGCTTGTCTATAACTGACTAGCTGTATAATCTTGTGGCCTTCACCATCCTCCTTGGCTGTACTGCTATGTTTTGTGCCATATTAACCATATGCTTTTGGAGATAAGGATCAAGAGCTTGCTCCTACCCCCTAATAAAGCAGTTTTGCAATACTCTGACAACATATGATGGCCTTAAAATTGGGACAACTGTCCTGTTTAGAGAATGCCTGCATGTCCCTGATGGAAAAGGTTGTGGCCATTCCCCAAGTCCTTATCTTTGCGACAGATCCTAATCTTTGGAAGTACATTTGTCCTCCAAGCTGCTGACTGAGCTCTTCAGGTGCCCATTTCCTCACCCGCTGTTGGTCAACGTGAGTTGGGTGAGCTGGAATTGTTTAAGTAGCAGATCACTGCTAGCACAGATACATTGATTGAAACAGGTTCAGGGGCAATCACACAGGCAGGGCAGCTTGCAGATCTGCAGGGTGGTGGCTGTGGCAAACAGTGTCACAAACCAGGGACAGCTGTCTCTTGACCTGGAAGCTGGAGCCTAGGAGGATGCGGTCGGTGTGAGGTGTGCTGATATCTTAACTCAGTGCCGATGGCTGTAGGAAATACAGAACACCAAAGAGGCTTAAGGGTCCCTTCCCTCCACTTTTCTGAACAGAGAGAACAGATTTTTGTATGTTTTGTATGTTTTTAGGGTAGTGGTTAATATACTGGGTGCAGAGTCTTGGCTGTATTTATGGACCCAATCCCTACTGAAATACTTTGAGGATGTGGAATGCAGAAAACAAAAATAAGATAATGCTAAGATACAAGAGAGTGGTGGCACCTTATGCTGTACAAACACATTTCTGTTTCAAATGGATTTGGTTTTGTTCCTTTGTAACTATTATTAGAACTAATTTCAAGACAGTAGCTTCCTACGTCTTTTCAGAGAGACGTGGAGTAAAGTACCTCTCTCCATACGTTGCAGAAAAGGAAAAAAGAACTACAGAATGGAGAATAATGGTGTTTGAACCAAAAGGAAAAACATTGTGTATGTGCTGTTAGATCCAGCTTTTTTGTTTGCACTTCATTTGATTATCAGTATTTTCAGCCATCTAACGCATTAATACTTCACTGTAGGGAGGGGTAGGGTTCATAGCCTTTTCAAAGCAGCACTAATGAATGCCTTTAACTTAATAAAATGATCATTTGCCAACTACTTACCATAATGTGAACTAGATGCTTTCAGTCCAGAGATTAAAAGGAGTTTTCTTTGTAAATGCACTGTATTTACTATTACTTCATAAGTCATACAAATATATGGTATATTCATTGGTTATTGTTTTCGAAATCTTGGGATCTCATAAAATAGGTTGGAAGGAGTTGTTAGAGTCTATATTTTTTCAATAATATATGGATTATCACTCTCTAAATACGCAATGACATAAAAGGCATTATTGCCTTTTATGGATCCCATGTGGCCTATTACACTAATGATCCATGAATAATGGGGTCACGGGATGAGTTTTGAACAGTGCCTTTCTTTGTTGGTTGTTTTTCTCATTTATTTATCCAGGAAAATTCAGTTTTAAGTATCTGCTTTTCAGCAAGGTCCTACCACTTACTGAGTTTTCACGAGGGTTAATGGATGCCAAAGAGGTCAAGTGACTTCCCAAAGGTTATACGATGAGTCACTGAATTTGTTGAGAATAAAATACAAGAACCTCCTAGTTTTCTGTCTTTTACTCTGGCTGATACTAAAGCAGACAGATTTTGGATCAGCACGACCTTTACTAAATCCCTGCGCTACTGCTTTGAGGAAGCATCAAATCTTCTTGTTCACTGGAGAAATCTGAAGCTCCTGAAGCAACATTTCGCATATTTCTCAGTGAAACAACCAGAAAAAGCAGAAGTGCAGCCATGCAAACAGGCTGCTTTGATTGTCACGACATAGGTTCTCTCTTAAAAAAACCTGAACAACACAAAAAACCACATGGAAGCCCACAGACACAGCTAATCCAACACAAGAGTATTTAGAACTAATTATGTTTCCTATCTTGCTGCAATGGTGTCCCTTTCACTTCATGTGGAAAGCCTCCACATTATTCCTCTTGATTAATGAGGATGGTTTACCTCTTTCCCAAATGAGCCTTGGCACTGCTCCTCCAAGTCCTGTAGACCTGGAGGCTTGATTGCGGGGGGCAGCTGAGCTCTGCTGTGGCAAGGAGGTGCGTCCTGGAGAGCATCACCCCAGTTCTGGATGCACTGGTGGACATGACAAGCACAACACACATCACCCTTGCTCCAGCCTACCTTACTCTCAAGTCCCTGCCAGGGGTTGAAGGGCTCCTGTACTGAGCTGAGCTTGGGCACTGAGCAGTTACATACCCTTGGGCATGTCTCTTACCTGGATCTGCCCGTGTTTGCTTGGCTGTAAAAGTGAGGTGCCTCTTGCTATTTGCCTGTCTCTCCTCATTTTGTGTGTATACAAAGCTCTGCAGCTCCAAAGGGTTCATCATTATTATTATTATTATTACTACCTACTGAATATTATTTTATGCATTTAATATAGTATAAAGCAATTACAGCATGTAAGGTACTGCGGAAATACAGAAAGATCTGCCTGGAATAATAATTTGATTTTGAAACTTTGTTGCTAAAAGACTTCAGGGTAAAATTGTAGTACAACATATGAGCTTTTAATGAAATGACTCCCATTACTTCTAGTATAAATGGGAAAACCCTACATAACACAGAAAATTTTCATTTAATTAGCAAATAATTTGTACGAGACTATAGTTGTCAAATTCTAATTCATCAAACAGTATTCAGCAATGAATTGAAAATGTTTCTAGCGTGTATGCTTCCATATTTATACACCTCTGAGCTAGAAATAGTATCAGTTATTTATCTGAAAATACATGAGGTAAATGCTGTTGCTTATAGGTGTAGAACTAATACAGAATAGTCATGAGAAATCAAACAGTACTTTTCTGATCCATCTGTAGTTTGATGTTGCTGATATCTGGTGTTGTATGGGGGGTGACTGGAACATATTCAGGCAAAGGGGATGAGGCCATAGAGCACGTTTTAGTTGTTTCAGATTAGAAGGAGGTTGCAATGAATTAATTAATGTTGCTCCTGATTCCTTAAGCTGCATGTATGATGTGTGAATACCCTGGTTTTTGCGTTGTTTTGCCTTGCCTCTGAATGAGCCGATACTGTTGCTCTCACTGTAATAGCTGAGTGCCTGCAACCATCTTACTCAAAAATAGATTTAAGACCCGCACCGTTGAAGAGAAGTTACACAATGGCTTGCTGACAGCCCGTTGCACATGCTGATCAAGGCACTGGCATTAAAACAATTTGGCTTATAATTATATCTTTACAGCTAACTGGGCTATCCAAATGATTTTCTTCTCTCCCCCTCCCCAAGTCTACTGACCTGTGGCTAATGAGATTTGTGTTTCGATTAGTTGTAGAACATAAATTAACTAATCAATGAGAATGGATTCACATCCTTTCTTGTAAAAGAGCTCTGCTGCAGTGATCTGTATTTAATATTCAAATCAATTTCAAATTCTCAGGATGATTCTGCTAATATGGCAGGCTGGGACTCTGAGCATCTGTATCCTTGCCACAGACTGTAAATGTGGGATGCTTATGGAATAGCTCACTGACCTCCAAAGCCTCCTCTGGTCTCATTGATTTACTATTTCACTTAATAGTGATGATGAGAAGCTTAGATGCTGGCAATAAAGCTGGGAAAGTCATGTGAGAGAGCATTTTCCCTTTACTTACAAAAGTGTTAAGACTAAGCAGAAGTCACAGGACTTTGAAAAATGCTGGTTGTTTTTGATATGAAAATTTGGGGTCAATTTTATGTTCCAACTCAAATTTCCCCTATGCTAGAGATGAGGGTAAAATACGGCCATTTCCAAAAAGCAGTTTTCTAAGGGTGAGGTTCTTTCATTTGCTTTCAAGGTAGAGAGAACTTTATCTTTTCCTTGCTGCAATTGTCTCATCTGTACAATTAACCAGCGTCTTGGCATAAAATGTGAAAATTTGTACAGTCTTCAAAGCATCTGTGGCCTTTATGGTACAAGTTCTGTTAGTACTGAAGCCACAGAAAATTAAATGTTCCCCAAAGAACTTCCAGATGTGTTTTATTCTAATAGGGTCATTATACAGTAAATTAAAAAGCAGGGTAAATGGAACTGTAAAATTTAAATTACTCTAAAACCACATCTCTTTGCTTTGAACATTCATTTGTGGGGTTGCATTTGCAATAAATGTGAATTAGGCAGCTGCAATAACTGTTAATCATATATTTATAAAATAGTAATGAGGAAATGAATAGCAGAGTAAGACAGCTGCACATTTCTCTAATAGTATGTCAACTGTGAACATAATAAGATGTAGAAAATTGTTTGGTGCTATGCTGATAATGCAGCCGAATGTAAGAGATCACTTCAACCTCTTAACTTTACAGGAGATTATATATAAAATCCATAAAAAGCCATAATAATACATTAGGTCTCTGAATTGTAGTCAATGTTTTTCTTTGCTTTGATTTTTCTGAAATGGGCCATACTTTTCCCAAAGTAATCTGCCAAAGATCACTAAGGCTTTTGTTTCAGGCTGCACTTTATTCACCATCTTGCAATTTTATTTAAAAGACAGTGCTTCTAAAAGCCCAAAGTGATCTAACTGCCCTGCTCCAGGAGAGCTACAGGAGCTCCCACCTACCTCTCCTTGCAGAGTTTTGCCAGGTCTGGGAGCATCCCATCTCTGGTCCCCAGCAGTGCTATCACTGTTGAAACTAGAGATTCAATGAACAGCCCCACACAAGGCAAAGCAAAAGGTGAAATTTAAATTTTACACACATATATATATATATATTTTAGAAAAGTAAACAGTTGTTGATATGGCCTGAGGGCATCTGGCTGTCTTTTGCAGCCATGGTAAAATTATAAAGAGGTCAAGCTAATCTCAAAAAAACAAGCCAAACCCAAGAAATAAAACCTAAACCCAAGAAATAAATTGAAATATTGGAGTAGCCCTTTAGATTTGCTGCTTGCGTTAGCAGACTTCACAGCCCGCCCTCGTGCCAGGTGCTGCTCACTTGCACTTGCAGTTTTTAACCAGCCTTAATTGAATTTTGCAACTGAATTGGGGTGAAGAGGAGAGCTAGAAAGCTAACAGGAAAAAATTAGGCAAGCGCTGGGCTTCAAACAGCTTATCGGCCAAGCAGGGAATAGGTGCTAAATGTGTAATAGGAAGGCTGCCATAGGAAATGTCACTTATCAAAGTGGCAGCACTTCACAAGGAAAAGCAAGAGAAAGAAATGACGGGCCTGATCCCGGCACTCACCGACGCCACTGTGAAAAGTCCCCGTGATTTAATAAGCCATCCTCTGGGTGTGTGGTTTTGGAAGTTGGATTAACACTGATGGGTTTCAACCCACAGCTGCTAGGCTTACAGCAGGGTGCTGAGCAAAGCCCCAGCCTGCTTCTGCAGGGAGCACAGGGGTGCGGTGGGCACAGGGAGCCTGACCCCCAAAAATGCACAGCAGGGTAGCAAACATCCTAACTTTGTTATCGAAAAAACCCACCCGTGTTTGTTAATGACTCCCTTTTCACTATGGAATAGATTTGCCTGTGTGATTTTATTGTAAATGTTTCTTGCTGTACCTAGTTGTGATGTATCCTTAATTTTTATATGCATTTGCATTTGGAACAACACAACAAGCTCACCTTTTTTTTTTTTTAATACAAAGAAAAAGACTGAAGATCTTACAATAATCAGTTTCACAGATTGAAAGTCTTTCAGTACACCGAATCCACCATAGACTCGAAAGGTCAGTCAATGAAGAAGAAATTAATTCTCTCTGGGCAGAAAGGAGGACTTTTCAATTAGTCCTGTGTGTTTAAGGGTGAGGTGAGGGGCCACCGGAGGTCTGGGTGGACCAGCAGAGGTCAGGAGCTCTGCAGCACCATCAGCTCTGTTAGACTTTTGTAAAGCCTTCATGGTCACTCGGTGGACCTAACCTTTAGCCTTCATCAAGCTGTTGCCTTTAATGGATGTGGCTTTTCTTTATTTTGGATTAGGAGATGGCGCAAATTTTTTCAACCATCTTAAAAACTATAAAGCTATTGCACAGTGGCCAGGTAGGAAAAAAAGGTGTCCTTGGTGTAACCCTACCAAAGGAAATATTGTTCATGCAACATCACCATGTTATCCTGAGCTGTCATGGGCAGAGAGGCAGAATGATGGATACAGATGGATATGGATAGAGACATAGATATGGAGATATGCTCAGGCTAAATTTGTCCTATAAAATTTTGGCCTTCTACTTGCCAGAACAAAGCAAAAAATTGTTCTCATTATTAAATAAAAATTAAAGGATAAGCAATGGAAAATGGCTTGTTTTCAAATCTTTTTTCTTTTTTTTTTTTTTCCTTCTTTGAAACAGACAGTTCAATTCTCCAGGAGAAGCAAAGTTCAAGCTCTCATTTCCCATTGTACATTTCTGTGTTAGTGCCTGACAAAATAGCAGTTCATTTCTGGAAATCCTATTACTGTCCACACTCAAGCAGCAACTTTAACAGATACATCTGTTACCTGGCAGCTTCTTCCTACACAACTCCCACCTCTGAGAGTTAAAGCTTACAGTTTTAAAAGGAAAATTGAAATAGCCCAATTTTGAACAATGCACATTGTGGGGGAGGGGGGGAGAAAAAGAGCACACGCCGCTGTCACCTACAAGACCCACATCTCGTCTTACATTCTGATCCGACAGATATAGAAAACAGAGTGGTGCATTATCATTATCTCGGAGATGTTTATTTGGTGGGTGGACACTCAACGAAAGAACTAATGCAATCAGAAAGTTAAAATATATGGGCTGGAAATACAAATTCATTAGACGTACACAAAACGTATGCTGCAGCGGATCTGTCATTTAAATTAGATTTTGACAATTATATGGATAGTCTGGTTGAGATGATATATGATTTGCTCACTTTATCTATGCCATGATTTAATTATTGCAAAAGACATGTAGAGTTAGGACCTCGTCATTCTCCCATGGACCTAAGCTGAAGTGGATCTGGGCCCATCTTGCATACTTTGTGTTAGCTGCTTGAAGGATTTTCATATGTATATATATATATATAGAGGTCTATTTTTTTTTCTACATGAAATGAGTCTGTGTTTGCACCCACTGGAATTGATGTAAATTTTTCCGCTGACCTCAGCAGGGCTGGGCCTCGTTTTTTCCCTGCACATTGCCTTCCAACCCTGCAAGATGTTCCTCATGTGGAGATTACATGTTTTGCTGTTCAGAATCCAAGGCAGCCAACGAAGAGCCAGGTCCCCTCTGACTGCTCCCAGCCAAGCCTGGGTGCCTTGTACCCATGCATGAGCACAGCCATCCTCCAACTTCCCTATCCTGGGCCCGGAGAATAAAGCATCGGTCTCCATCCCTTCCACTCAGAAAGATGTTGGCTTGAGATGCTGTGGTAGCGGTGGTGAGCTCAGCTGGACAATTTCACACTTCTGGAAGCATCTTCTCCCTCCGCGGCATTCTCAGAGGCTTACAAGAGAGGTCATCAGTGAAATGTTTCCAATTACTTGTGTGTCATGGTAGAAACGTGGCCAGGTCTGTGTGGGGATCTCCAGATGCTCATAGGTCTTGTGGCTGAAATCACTGCTCTGGTGCTAAGCACTGCTGGTACCAAGTATGCCTCGGCTCCTCTGGCCGCTGTGGGTGGCACCATCCTGCTCCACCTTGCTCTTGCCTGACTTTTATTAGCAGCATTTATTCATACTGTAAACATGGGCATGTGCATAAAAAATGCAACATCAGGCATGATCATTTAGGCAGACAAATGACGGCAACACCTCTTCTCTGTCTGAACGTTGAATACATATTAAAAAAAACTATTAAAATGGAAACATGATTTGATAACTTCTTACAAATGCAGTAAATGCCACTTCTTACAAATGAACACTAGCAATCAATTTAATTTCTCAAATAAAATGATTAAATTGCTGTTATTGTGGAATCATTATTTTATTGCTAAAACCTTTTAAAATGTTAATTATTGTGCCCCTTGAAAAGCTTTCATCTTGCCTGACTTTGCTCTTATACAAAAAATGTCTCCTGGTTGTGACTTGTGAATTGAATGAAAATTCATGCTTTACCTTTTCTCTCTCTCCCTCTCTTTTTTTTAACACCTGCAACTATTCTCCTTGGCTGTAATATTTATATGAATTTAACTTTAATTTTTCTCTGCTTTCATCTTCTGAATTAGTCAGTATAAAGCATAGATCACTCCTTCGCTGCTGCTTTCCTGTTTATTTGCTTTAACAATAGATTCATTAACTAGATTTTGGTGCTCAAGCCATGCGGACACATCCATTTCAAAGGAGGCTTTAATGGCATTTCATATTTTTCTACATTAAGGAAGATTAAAGTATATTACAATACCCTGTACTGCTCTATTTTCTTCATTTTAGAAGTGGTCAGTGTTAAAATTTTTTTCCCCTTTCTTTCATCTGCAGTGTTCAATAAATTGTCCAGGCCTTTCAGATGATAGTTCCAGCAAATTGAGTTCTATATTACAACTCTGAACCATTGTTTAGCCCATCATCAGTCAGATAAAGCACTCCTATTCACACAGGACATCAAAAGAACAAATATATGTTCAAAGTGGCTAAAAAGATTACTGTGACTTGGATATATCATTTTGTTAATTGTTAGTGATTATTCTACTAGTTTAGAGGTGGTAAATTTGCTGACTCTGAGCTTGTGCTTGTGATGTAATCAGAGTGTAATATATAGATATTCATGGCTGGAAATTACACCATTCAAAAAGGGTCAGGTCTATCATCTTCTAATAGCCGAAGGTGGACTAATAGCAACATTTTAATAAGAAGAAAGATGCAGACCTATGTCTTCATTTCACACGTGTAGTACATTGCAAAGTGCTGAGCAGAATTTCCGCCACGCTGGTGCTCGGATTAATCAGATGATGATTGCGGTGGGTGCTGTGCCAAATTCCGCCTTGGTGCGACTTGAGATTGGTTGGGTTGTACCCGGGAGGAATCTGCCCTAGTCTGAATTGAGGCTGTTTGCTAGGTGGGAATGGCTAAAGCTAATGCATTCAGGTCCTGATCCTGCAAAGATTTATTCACACATGTTTAACGGTCTTCACTCTGAGAAATGCCTCGGAAATTGCTGACAATATTTTAGGTATTTTACCAACTCCCAACACCACAGTATCATGGTACCACACAGACCTAATATGTTTGTCCTCACAGCTCCAGATGCAATGGAGAGGTGTTTTAGAAGTGGGAGACAGAGAAACAAAACCTGAGACTCTCTGAGATCTTGATGTGCCCAACTCCCAGCAGCTGGAGAGGAACGACTGAGCACCTGTCTCTGAGTTAAGGTCACAGCAGAGAAGGGAAAAGAAATTAGTTCACCTGACTTGCCAGCTCCCAGACACTCATGCTTCCTCCGCAATCACTGACACGTGAGTAGCTCAATAAAAGCATGAATATTTGCAGGATGTAAAGTGAACGCACATGCATCTTTGCAGGCTCCTGCTCTTTGAAGGTTATTTCAGAAATCTTGCAGATGCACAAAGTTTAATATGGAATTTTGAATAGACACTGCCCACAATTGCATGCTGCATTTCTTTTCTCGTGTATTTTGCCCTGCATCATATAAAATGGAAAGGCAGTGCTAAGGATGCCTGATCATATATGAGGCTACCAGCTGGAAGACAGATTTTACAACAGAACAATCGCAGGGTGTAGGTTTTAGGCAATAAGCAGGTAGCCTCGTTTTCTCAAAAGAAAAAAGAAAATAATGGAAAACTGTAACATTCATTTGGAGGCCTCAAAGGCATAAAAAACCCAATTCCAACTGTTATAGGTCCCTGCAGGAGTCTACAAAAGAACTAAGCTTTTTAAGTAAGAAAACTAGATTTTGGCCCAGAGGGCCCTGTCATAGCTGCTTAATAGATGAAACTCTTTTGATACAAATATGCTGTTTACTTCTCAGCTTCAGCTTTCATAAAATATAACCTTTTTATGATTTATGACCCCAGAAAAAGTGCAGGATGGATTTTTAGCTCTGAATTGGTTGAATGTCAACAAGAAAAATATAGATAACATATAGAAATAGCAGGGTGTTAATGCCACACAAAATGATGAAATTATTTTTGTTTAGAAAAGTTAAGTTTGTTCTTAAAGTTATTTGTGAGTGAAACTGAGGAAAGAGATTGCCGGTAAAGCCACGGGAAGCTTTGCATAACGCTTCCTTTTTGCTTTAAGCCAGCATTGGTCTGCCTAGAAATTGCAAAACTGATGACACAGAATCCAGCTGTGACTTGAGGGAGGGACAGACAGTGCCATGTGGCTGGTAACCCTCCTGGTATTGGCAAAAACTTACCTACGTTTTGCCCATTTAAGCCTTTCAGATTCAGTTCTTTAATGACAAAGTCAAGTTTAAAGACTTGTTCAAAAACTAAAGTTGTATAAAGACTCTTATTACTTGTAGTGGATATTAAAATCAAACAGAAATGGTCAGAAGTGACATAATCTATCTTCCTTCTTTATTTTGCCCAAGTTATTTTTTTCATCTTGGCAACCATATTGATGCCTATAGAGAAGCTGTAATATATAGATGTGTTTTACTATACTGGTTAGCGATTAAAAAGAAGCACACATAAAATGTTGGTGATGTGAAATGAAGATTTGAAGACTGAGACAAAAATGTTAAGAAGAGGGAATAACTGTTGCCGAGAGGATTGCACACATTTTCTTTTGTACAGTTTTGGCTTTGTGTTATCTTTTTTGCAGCTTCTTTGCTTAGCAATAGCGTTGTGCTTGTTTTTCAGGTAGCTTTTCTCATGTTGTTTGTGAACCTGCTGAAGGAAAAAAAAAAATAAATCTGATTTTTCTGGATGCTTGGGGAAATAGCCTGATCCCAGACAAATTGCCCAGGAAGTCTCTGAAATGACTTAGCCTGCCACAGAGGCAAGGTTGTAAAAATTGAAAAGGTTTTCACTTTTGACTCTTCCAACTATTGCAGAAAGAGACATTTCCTAGTGTATGGTCTCTGAAAACTGTCACTGAGCAAATTAAAATAACAAAAATATCCATCTGTGAAACCCCACACATCCAGCTTTTCTGCCTTGCTCTGTCACAGGGTATTAATCAGCCAGGGTATGTATGGTGTGCTCAGCAACAGTGGCTGCCAGGAGGGTCAGGTGGCTGATACTCAGCAGCTGCAGGGTTTTTACAGAAAATATATGCAAGTATTGGTGCTGGAAAATACCGTACTCCACTGATCTGGATGCTCCCCCCTCGTGTATTACAGAAAAAAGGAAACCGAATTGAATGGAAAGACCTGAGAGAAGTGTTGCTGGGAGAAGCAACGCTGCTGGAGTGTTATCTGTCCTGCTCAGTGACTTACACACCTCTGGAGAATTTTCGTGGGGTCTGAGGATAGGAAAATAACCTGGAGCACTGGTTCCTGAGCCTTGGTGCAGGAATGGCCTGAGGGCCTAGGTAGGTATCTGCAATAGCCCTACCAAGGCTATCCAGGACAACATTTTCTGCCTGAGACTTGTAGGTGGCCATGGAATGCCTGGGATCTTGTCCCAGAGCAGGGAGCCAGGCAAGAGCCCTGTGAGCCCAAAATCTTCATTATAAGAGCTTGACTTTCCTATGGCTGGTTGAAGTAAGGGGCATGAGCTGACTCCTCTCCTAAAAGACTCAGTCGCTTCTGGGTATCACTCACCTATGCACAGACAAGCCAGGCAGCCATTAGTCTTTTATGAAAAAGTTGAAAATAATGCCTTTGACCTAGCCTTCAACTTGGAAGAACTAAAAAGAAGCAGCTTATATTGTTATTGAACATGCTTTGTCAGGCTTTCGAATACCTGTAGCTAATCAGCCTTCAGAAGCTGGAGAGTGTGGCACAATTTATAATGTACTGCAACTTCCTCAAGACATCTTACAACAAAGTAATGAAAAGTTTGCATAGCTCACCCATAAATTTCAATTTAAGAAAAACCTATTAATATTAGCCTTACAGCAGATAATAGCTATATAATAATTTTTTTTTTCGCATGGCTGCAGAAGTGCTTCCTGGTTTAAAGCTTTGGTGAAGCCATGCCAGAAACCTTAAAACTGTTAATTTTGCAGATAGCCTCAGCAGAGCTCCATGAGCATTGGTGGTGTGACACGAGAGAGGTCCTGATCAGTGTCTTTGTTTCTGTGCAGCTCATCTGTGGTTAGAGTCAAGTCCAGTCCTCACTTTTAGCTGGTGATGGCTGTTGTGGATCAGCTCCTTGGTTCCCCAGGCCAGAGGCTCTGGGCAGGGTGGTGGTGAAAGATCTCCAGGTGCTGACTGCTCTGGCCAACTTGCCACAGGGAACACTCCCCATGTGTCACACTGTCAGCTTCTTGGGCACAATCTAAAGCCTTTAGGCTGAGTCTATGTTTTGTAGCATGTATTTGAACTGTGCAAAAAGCAAGAAAATAATACATCCTTAAAATACTCCCCTGAAATACACAAATAAATGAAGAGTTGCCTTTAATTGTGTACTGGGCAACTTGAAACCTTAGGGCTATTTGCCCTCTTTATTGACTTCTGAAGGGCCTGTTATTGAAGAAGGTTTTAAGCACATGGTTGAAGTTTAGTGCATAGTTTAAGTGCTTACCTGAATGCCTCCATTCATTTTTCCATCAATCAGTCAATATCTGCACAGAGCTTGAAAAATGCCATGGAGGAGGAGGAGGAAGGGAGGGGAGACAAAGATGGCCATCACCTAGATATTCAAAGAAAATTGGGAAGCAGACAAGGCGAATATTTGCCTGAAGGGATCTCCAAAAGCACCAAAACAAAGGAATGCTGCAGAGTTGAACTTGCTTTGAAACTTGCTGTGAAATTTGTTGGAGCACAGTTTAGAGAATCCCCAAATTTGTTAGACCAGTGTCTGCTCAGCTGGCCAACTCAAGAAAATAACCTCAGAAATTATATCTAGGCTGAGAAACAACCAGCCTGGGTCACTCTGAGGAATTATACAGACTTCACGTAGATAACCTGACTCCCCTTTGATTTCCCAGTACTTAGGTCAACAGTCTAACCATTATCACTATTAAAAAACAGCCCAAAGAAGCTTTTCACTTGTATAATTTTCAATAATATGCATAACTGCAGAACTGGATCCACTCTGCTTTTATTCTGCCAATCTTTAGGCCTTAACCCTACTTCATCTCCCAGGTTGGAAGACTCCATGACTCCCAGTGAGTGTTGCTGTAGGAAAAGACCATTGGGAGGTCAACAACTGCCTCTGAGGGCATCCTGAAACCCTCAAAGTTTGCCTGGTAGATGAAGGAGGTGGGAAGAAGAGACTTTAGACAGCTATCTGGGGACAAGTTTGTTATAGTCTTGCTGCATCTTTTAATGTAAAGTATATGTCTGTGGTTGGGTCTTGGAGACAAGTGCAGAATGCTTCAGCTAAACCTAGCTTGGAAATGTTAATTTCCGTTAGGAATACTCTTTTTGAACTTTTCACTGCAGCTGTTTCTCACAGATTGCTCTGTTCCTTGAGTGGATATATTAGTGAAAATAAAGAAGTACATCTATTCTGTCTCACTCAAGAGATGGTGACAATTAATATATTTCTCTATGTTTAAATGTAACATTCCATCTGATCTGCTCTCATGCCTTTGTTAAATGCACATTTACATGGGATGTTCTAGCAGCAATATGTATGAAATCAGATTACACAAAGTCTATAAGAATTATATTTTCATATGTATCAGCTTTAGAGCTGTAAAACCAAGAAGAAATCCAGAAGCAGGGTGGTTTATACCTGTATAGTGAGAGAAGGAAAGCAAATATTACCTGGTCCTTTCAGGGGTAGTCCTGCCCCTGGTCCCAGCCTTCCTTAGTCATCTCCCTTCAGTGTCTTTCTCCCAAGGAGTCTGAGGCTCTTTTTGAGGTTGTCTGGGGATCATTTTTGAGGGATGTTTTAAGAACATGTGGTTTACTTTAAGTTATACATATGAAAATGCAGTAACAGGCCATCACAAGACTTTATCAATGGATGTGCTGTAATCGAAGTCAGGATCAGATGTCATTCTCAGGTTATATACACTCAGTTCATCCACAAGTTACTGGCAGAGAGCAGGATTTAAATGGTATGCATAGTCCTGTAGCTCGTAGGGAACCCGGTGATGTAAGAGTATTTCCCTTTGATCCTAGTATCAGCTATAAATCTGACCTTGTAAGTTTGTCAGGTGGCACAAGTGACCCTCTTTGGAGTTTGTATGGAAGAATTGCAGGAAAAGTTGCCACCTTTCTTGTCAGTAGGAACTCATCCATAGTAATTTCAACCAACCTTTCCCAAAGTGCCCCCATTGTCAGAATAGCCAGCTGCTGTGGTGGGTGCTGATATTTATGCCAAAAAAGGTATTTCGCCTTTCCTTCAGTCCCTTGCTTTATTTGCTCTTTTATGGTTTATAGCAATTTTCCCCTCCAATTATTTCAAGGTTGCTTTTTATAGGGAAAAATCTCTGCTTAATAAGAGTGCAGCTAAAATCTTACATCTAAATACTGGATGCCAAATGGCAAATCTGGTGGTGTGATTCATCAGTACTAGGAGTATTTGTTTTACTTGGCAGACTCATTTAGCTGAAGGCACTGTGCTTATGTCCTGCTCAGTGGCCTTTGGATAAAGTGAATTTACTTTACTTGTCTACTTTGAAGACTAGAAATTTGGTAGTGTTTCATTTTCAGGTAGAAAAGCAAAGAACTGTTGAGATATTCTCTTGAAGTTGTCCTGAAAAGTGGCTTATAATGACAGAATCATAAAGGTCATGTGCTATTTTCCTTCCATAAGTCTGGCAGTGGAAACATTCAGGTTTTCCTGGTCTTTATCCTATCTTTTGCTGAGATGAGGGTGTCAGATTGTTTTTTGCTCCCTTGAAATCCTAAATATTGGAAACAAAATGCAAAACACAGACAAGCGCTGCTGTACCTCCTTGTTGTTAGAGGCTGGATCTAGGAATAGCAGCTGGTGGGGAAGTAGGCTTGATGCAACATGAATGCCTACAGAAGATCCTCACGGTCTGTTGGAAAGTATTCCTTACACTGCTAGGAATGTGAAGGATGACAAATCCTCTTGTAACATCAAATGCAACAAAGAAAATAAGATGAACATAAAATTAGGTCTTGAATTTGTGGTGCTAGCCCCTCCTGAAAGAAACTAGAGGTTCTTGGAGTGTGTGATCTGCTAAATCCCTGTTAACCTGGGAAATCCTGTAACCAGTTCCCATGGAGGCAGTAGAAAAGACAACAGAAGCAGATCTGAAATACAGTCATAAAAGAGAAGACATTCAGTAATAGGGCCACCATTTCATCTCATGTCTGTAGACCACATGCTACTCTGCAGCCATTTGATATGTGTCTCTTTGGACTGCGGTACGTGTAAAAGGAGGACTTTATAAAGACCATGCATACAAAACCTGAAATCCTTCAGGCACAAAGCATTCTTCATCTGAGTCTACCTGAACTGCTGACTGGACATGGCTACTGGAAGAATCTGCAAACTGACTTATCTATATGGTTTCTGGATCAACTCAAGAGGTAAGTGGAGGAGCCCATCTTTTTTTACTCTTGGACTATCTATTTTCCTCGGAAAATGAATGTAAATGAGCTGATGGCTTTGAAAACATTGCTCTTAATATCTGTCAAAAGTCCATACATAAGAAATTGAGCGCATTGTTCTGGAATACTGTTTTTTTCCCTAGCTTAGAGCTGCATTTTTTTTAATAAGAGCTGATGTATACAAGGGAGTGAGCATGGAGCAAGGGTGGGGTTTGAATTTCAAGCATGATAATGATTCCTCAGTAATTCCCAGTTTAGATACTTTAATATTGCATTAGAAGTGTCTTTGTGCAGTTTAGCATCATGCACTCCCCAAAGGAGCTTGAAGGAGCGATTGGAATGAGGGTGTCCGTGGAGTGGGAGGAGAGAGCCCTGGAGAATAAGCTGTTCTGCAAGAGCTGCTTGGGATTATTGATCCAGACAGACAATTTCTAAATCTGGTTTTCCCTGAGTGTTGAGACTACAGTTGTGGCTGGTTGTGTATATGTGAGTGAGTGTGAGTGAATGGCTTTTGGCAGGTGGACAAGCATCATTGTTTATCCCAGACACAAACCTGGCCAGAAGCTAGGGTTTCTTCACATATGTTGTTTCATGGCCATGACTGTGAAGTCTGCCAGATTTATAAACTTATTGGTCAGAGATGGAACTGGATCATTAATTACAGGTAGTAACTGTGATTGATCCTATAAAACACAGCATGTTTGTATTTTTAGGACTATTTTTTTAAAAGTGGTGGCCTGGTTACAAGTCAATTTGGCTCAGTGTCCAGTTTGTCCAGTTTCTTCTGTGATCCAAGTCAGCATCCATGCTGTTCATGTGGACTTGGTTAGTAACAAAGAACTAAATTAATCTGGAATTTTAACTGATATTTATGGAACTGTGATATCTGATGCAATATGTTCTCATAAGTAAGCATGAATGGAGACCAACATTTTGTTTTGGAGGAGATGCCCTATCTTTTGTCTCTTGTTCTTGGTTTTTCTGTTTTTCTGTGGTCTGACTGTCATGTGTCCATGGTTTTGATATATGTAAATTCTCTGATTCTCTGATTCTTTGCTTGTATAATCATTCATGCCTGAGGGTGCATAGGTCTGTAAAAGGTAACATTTTTGACTTGGCAGTATGGTGTATATAATTTGCATAGATCTCTGTAAAGAGGTATTTAGTGATATAAGGACAGTACCTAAATTCTTGGAAAAAAATAATGAAGTGTTACGGTCATTCCCAAGAGAATCACACTTATTTAATACCAATAGTGAATTTGGTCTTTCTTTTTTCATGACTGTTTTTGAGCCAAAGCAAACATCCTAAAATATTTACTTGTGGAACAAGTCCAGGCAAACTGCACAATCTATCCGAAGGTTTTGCTTGGTTTTGCTTTATGTTCTTGAGGATCAGTTACATCACCAGGTCACAGGACAGGTTTTGGTGGTGTTGTAGATACTGTTATACTCTGTGTCACCATCAGTGTGAATTACAGATTTGGAACACGGCCAAAGACGTGTCTGGTTATATTTTTTTTAAACATTTCCCCAGGTTTAAATATTAAATAATCATTAAGAATTTCTTTATTAAATTGGTATATATCACCTATGTTTCATGAGTACAAGTTCATTCCTGATAGTGAACTAATACAAAGTGTAAGACTCTTCCACTGATGTATTTGTTGGCCTGGGGAGCACCAAGCAAGGCCAGCCTTAGCTAAATCCTCCACACAGTTACCACGTCTGGTGTCACTAACTGGCATTTTAGCAAAGAAAGCATGTATAGGTTTTACTCCACTCCAAAGCTGTAAGTATCATTTTATCAGAAATTGTACCACAATAGTATCCTTCCAGTGCTAGCAGATCCTGCTTATCATGGCTGAGTCAAAACGAAGTTTCTGCAGAACAATAACAGTTTAGGCCTTGCCAGTTTGTCTGTGCCTCTCACTCTAACAGTGCGCTAGAGCATTAGTAAATGAGATTAAAACAGTCAATGGCTTACAGATTACTCCTGTTCCTTTGCAGCAATATCCTGGAAATTTTCAATTTATTTAAGACAATGCCACAGCTGCCTCATAGAATAACTGGCGATGCCATGATGGCAAAATAGACAAATAACTTACTCTGAGAATTTCCAGTTCTCTTCCGCTGTTGTTATTTCCAGTTGGACTGAGATGTCCTGCATATATTTACTCTCTCTTGCAAGCATTTGCAGTTTGAGGTTTCTAGAGTAACTTCAGCTCAGACGGGGTTTCTTTTTGCAGGAAAGTGCTTAATTGTGGACCTGAATCTGGGCCTTACAGTAGAAACAATATATATATAAAGGAAATGCTGAGAAGAGTAATAAAGAGCAATCTTCCTGTGAGTAAATAAAAATTACAAAAGGAAACAATAATCAATACATTTTACAGTTCAAGAGTTCAGCACATGCTGTTTCAGTACAGTACAATGGATAGGCAGCATCCGTGGATTATGAATTCCCACGTTTATGTGGAAACAGAAGTAAATAACTGAAACAAGAGTCATGTTGCAAGAATGTAAAACCAAGCTGGACTTAATGGTGTGCTATATTTAAAAGAGTGATGTGGTCCAAGGAGTATTCACTTTATCTTTTCCTTCAAGCTTGGCTGCCTGCAACCTGCCAGGACCAGCTAATTCAAAAGGAACCATTTTTCTCTATTTCAGTCACCAATAAAACACAATATGCATTGCACTTTGTTGCCCTGAATCCCAGAGCCTGACATTACTGAATGGCAATGTGTTATAGATGTAAATAAACAGTGCTTTGCATTTGAGTTGGGAGAACCATTACCTGGACCTGATACAGGGGAAGGGCAGGGCAGTACTCTGATGTTATTTACACTTGCAATAATTTTTGGAGGGAACAGACAGCTGGAAGCTTCTGCCATCTTGTAAAATCTTTTAGCTCTATAAGTCAGATGCAGAAACACCATCAGAAGCCTGGTCTTAGATCACCTATTCAAAATCAGATTTTGTGTATGCTTCATCACCTCTCCTCCTTTCCCGACTTGCTTCTCCCTCTTTCCCTGCTTCTCATGCTGCTGTCGCTGCAATTATCAGTCAGGGACTGATCTCTGGCTTTAGTCCCTTTCATCTTTCCATCGACGTAAGAGGAGCAATTTAACGGGGCCATCAGTGATTCCTCTGAGCGAGAAAGATCTTCCAGAGGGCTTGAAATGGTGTAACTGGCTTCCGATCTTGCCTGCCATGAATGCTCTTGGGCAGGCAATGCACAAAGGGTCTATGCGTTTCCAGGAGGGAAGCAAGGCTGGATGGACCTGATGTCATCTGGAAGCAAGGGGTGCAGGTGGTGGGTTGCCCTGATGCTTCACCATGATGATGAGCAAATGTTCAACAGCATTTTGGTCTGGAAAGACTGGTCAGGAAGCCTGACTTTTCTATAACTAAAAATCTCATTAGCAGAGGGTTGCAGGCATCTTGCAAGAGAAAAAGGTGAAATCCTAGTTTGGTTAAATTGTTCCTGTTGTCAGGGATGGATCTATTTTGCTCCAGCTGATGGTCTTTTTCCAAACTGAGGAGTCTCATGCATAATGTGGATTTTCATTTGATGATGCATGTCTCATTTTCCAGGTTCGCATGTGTTTTATCCAACAAAGACTGTATCTTCTCACATGTTAAAGATCTAGGCCTGTACCTCATGTCTATGTGATAATGCAATCCAGGACATTATATATGAAAAAAAATCTGACATAGATGTACTTTCTAAAACCTATATTAAAAAAGCTATAATTTAGAAAAATAGTTCTTGCAATGTCATGTTAAGAACGAACAATTTTGAATAAAAAACACAAAAAGGATAAATTTTGAGTGCTTGGCATTGTCAGACAAATACCATTCCTATAATCTTCATCAAAATCAATCTTATACAGATAGTAACAGTTGTGCCCTTGTTCTAATATAGTAGAGCCATTTTGTTAATTTCCCCGTATTTTGCAAGGTGCGTGGAAAATGCATTTTATGAGCAGGTGCTCTCTCACTTTATATAGGAAGTATTAAATTTGATACCACTTTCCTTTAATAAGACCAGATAATGGCACAAAATCTGAATCTATTATCACAAGGAAGAAAGTAACAAGGACAGAAAACGAAACAAATGTAATTTTTTCTTATTACAACATTCACATTTCAAACTTGTGGAGTGTCTGTGCTTTACTTTATAATAACTACTGTGACTGCATAATACTAGGATAGATATTGTTTAGAAAAAAATCACTGATAGCCTATTCAGGGCTGTGTCTTTGTATTCTTGTGGTAGCCCATCTCTTTAAGTAGTTTGAGTTGAACAACTACCCAGCAGGGGAAGAAATGTTCTGCTACTAGCATATTGCAATCTTTCATTAAATGGTTACCAAATAATCCTATATAGTAGTGAGAAAGGAATGCATTTCTACCTGCTGGCAGATATCTTTACAAAGTGCAAGGTAACAGTATTGTGTGGATATAGAATGATGCTTGCAATGAAACTGTGCATTTTCTCTGGTTCCCCCTCTCCCCCAGCAGCTGTAATATGCTATGAAAATCAGCCAGCAGAACTAACGCAAATGACATAGTAAACATGCAGACAATGATTTTTTTTTCCAGTGCATACAATATTAGCCATTAGCCTGCAAGCAATGCTGTTGCATTCTTATTTAGGGTAATTTCCACACTAATATGGTATAAGCAAGCCAGATATCTCACCAGAGTGAAAGTGGTTTAATGGCTGAGTTTAGACAAAGAAAAGAACTCTGGTAGTTATCAGCAGATTTTGCTTTTGGGAGTGACAGAAATGTGTGTTCTGTGTTTTTTATGGGAAAACAACAAAGTTCTTTCATCTGCTGAAGTGAATGAAACTTATGTGAAATTAAAAATAAATAATTGTGGACGATACTTTCTGCATGAAATCTACTGCTACATACCAACAGTTTTTTCTCTGTATGTGTGAGAGATGCTGTTTTGTAAGGTCTTTAATTTTAAATTCCTAAGAAGACATCAGTAGAAATGTTACCACAAGTGATAAAAGGTATAGTTTGCTCCTGTGATGCCTAAGATTTGTGCCAAAGAGTCTATGGAGTTCCCTGCACAGTCCTTCTCTGCTCTTACTTTACTTCTCAATGGAGTGTCAGTACTTGACGAGGTTGCTTGAGGCGATCCCAGATTCTGGCTCGTGTAGCCAAATAAACCTCCCACAGCAACACATCCCCGTTGAAAGCTGGACTCTTAAGTCCTGGTGCTTTAACCCCACTCCTTACTGCGGCTGGTTGGGCTGGACCTCCAGGATCAGTCCCACTTGTGTCTGAGTACAGCCCTTGGCTGTGGCAAAAGTGTTTGTCTCCCTCTCCTGACTTTCATATTCACAAAGCCTCCAACATCCAATCTCTGCAGGATTGCACAGGGAAGCTGGATGCCCTGAAACTGCAGTAACCTTGATCCATTTAGCCATCTATGCAAACATTCAAAACCTCTGTCTCTCCATACCTTGAAAAGAACCAAATCAGTTCAGAAATATGGGAACCAAAGGAAACATAAGGAAAAAGTCATGCCTATGCTGAGACCTTCAACATAAAATTTTACCCATTATGAAATTTGGGCTGAGTTATTACCTCTCAAAATACCAGCATTCATAATGGAAATCCTGACAGACCCTTAACTATGGCTGTGTGAGTGGCACAGCTATAATTAACTCTGCCTTCAGACGCCTTCCATTAATATTTTAAGGGTTTTTTAATTAAAATAATTGTATTAGTTTATGAAAAATACTCTCTCCCTCAAGTTGTTTCATACATAAAATATTCCAAACACATTCCTTTCCTTTTTATCTCTCCCTTTTGCTTTCTAATTCCCGTGTGCACAACAGGTTTCCTCCTTCCCTTCATTTTCTTCCATTGCGAGATCCCCACAGTTTCTTCCCAGACTCACAAACACAAAGATTTTCCTCTTTGATTTTGTGTCTTTTCATGTTTTCGGAGCTCTGTTGGGCAAACCCCATATTTATGTTCTCTGAATTGTTCTGCCCCTTGCTCAGAAGCTCATCCTGGTGTCGAACATCTGGGGTTTTGCACAGCTGCCCATCCATCCCTCTGGCAGCACGTGCTGGCTCTGCTCTGGGGTCTGCCCTGGCAGCCTGGGCATTTTGGGGCAGAGCGAATATCTTGGTTTTGCTCATAAAGCTTGGAGAACCTTGCTCCATGAGAGCTCTTTCCTCCTCATCTCCCTTGGTGGAGGAATCGTCACCAGGTTATGGCACGGCGGTAAGGTGGCATGGGCAGGCTCCCTCTGGGATGCCTTCAGTCCTGGAAGCAACCTCTCTCCTCTCCGGTTCTCCTGGGCACCGCCTAAAGCTCATGTGTCCTGTTAGAGGACTAGATCTACTAATAACAACCTGCAAAGATGTCACTTCTGTTTTAAATATTAGTGGTTATTTCTTACCTACCAACCTACAAAACCCATGATTTTTAGCTTGACCTTTGCCATTTTTACTAATTCAAATATGATTGGAACTCAGAAAATGCCTTTAATATTTAACTTATAAACAAGACCATATGGGTCATCTTTGATGTGGATGAAACAAGGCAAAGATTAGCTGTGAGAAGTGATATTTTGTTTTGGACGGAAAGGTTCACGCAGCCAGTCTTCAGAAAACTCTCTATTCGACTTTTCAGTATATCACTAAAATGATGCTAAAACAACATTACACTGCTGACATGTAGGTGGGCAAGTGAAATGATCACAGGCACATAATAAATTGCACCAGTATATAATAAATCTATTTCTCATATACCTACAATCTGTACAACATCTCACACAGATAATACTTCAGTATATGATAATTTATTGAGAGACTACACTTCTGATACATGGAACTATTTGTACACAAGAAAAAACCCAACGTGAATAATTTAACCAACCACTACAAACTGATATAAAGCAGAGTCTGCCATCCAAAACAAATGAGACCCCGTACAGATGCTTCTATTGACTTATACTTGAATTCATTTCATCTTTATTTTATTTCAACTCTACCTTAAAAATTTTTTTTGTAATCCTCTGTCCAGAATATGACATGGGTAACTTTTGAGCAGGCTCATCATTTGAATAATCAGCCATTTAGTGACATGTCTAGTCCTGTTTAATGACTGAATCTGTAAAAGTATGACCTCAAGCACTGGTTAACTTTAAAATAGCTGTGCCCACTGCATGACATAGCCAACAGGAAGCCATTAGAGCTCCAGCAATTACCATTTACATCCATCGACGAAGTCCCTATTTTATTTTAATCTGCTTAAGTACATTTTCTGCACGAGGTTAAAATATAAATCCCTTCTCCTGAACAAGACTGGTTTTCTGGCTGACTTGAGAGCACAATTTACAACTGATTTAATTTGTTCTTCACAAACATTCCTAATGACATTACCCTGGTGCATATACTGACTGCCTCCTCTTATTCCATTAACTCCCAAATCGGGTTTAAAGACCATATTGATGCTAGATGTTATTATGGGTGATTATCAAAACAACAGACAATGGGGCAAAGTGTTTACTAACTGGTTTATATATAATTTCTGTAATAACTACAACAGATGGTAATGCTACAAACAATAAATCAAGCTTTTCACTGCTGAAATAAATTGGCAGCCTGCAGTACAGAAATGCTGTATGTAACTATATACAGATGCTTCAGTCATCAACTATATTGTTCATCTTATTAGAAAATGGGTCTGTTACTGCTATTACAGGAAATCTTTCCATTTGCAATTACAAATGTATATTTTCAATTAAAATTGTTTTTAACTGCCAAACTGGTTTAAGTATACTTTAACCTTTAATTACAAATAGAGTTATCACGTACTGCCAAACTGGTTTGAGGCATTTGTTTGCGTCTGTGGAAGTTCCTCCTCAAATTGGGTTTCCACTCCGTAAATATATTTCTGCCCTTCAAGAATCCTCTGGCCAAAAGGCATTTGCAGTAACTTTAGGAAGTTAATTCAATAGTAGCTGCGTAAAAGGATGCTTTATTCGACAGTGCTTAAAACAGTATCAAACCTGCAATTAATTCCATTCACTTTTGTTTGTAGTAATTTATCAAAACATTTGTCTCCATACACTGTCTTCTTTGCAGCTCCTTCGTGGGGAGCTGGTTCCATATCTTCGTACTTATGTCACCATCTTCTGGTGTTTCAGAGCCCCTGGGCTGCAGGGAGACACACCGCGGCTGCTTGACCAGTCACTTTGGGGTAGAAATTTTGGTCCTCAAGCTGGGAGCGAATGATGGGAAGCTTCAGGGATCTGCAGTAGTCTGGTATGAACCACAGGAATGTTTGCCCGTTCAGAAATTTTCTTACAAATGAGAATTATATTGCAATTCCAAAACTGGGTTGGGATTTTAGTGTCTGAATTGTTCTTTTCATAAAGATAGGGTCATGAAAGGAAGACAGAAAAAGTGAACACACAACATTTTCACAAGCAAGCTTGCAACTGGGAACTGACTGAGACTTAGACCCTCCAGGTGCCTAATTAACACTGATTTTTAATTTGTTTAACACCATCCACTGCTGAGAGGATGGTTTTGAAAATTGCTCTAAGTACCTACCTATATATTTAGGAATTTTTTTCTCTTTACAAATACAGGTGCTGTCTTGTATTTATCAGTCACAAACTTTTGGTCTAGAATCAGCTCCCTGATCTCCGGTGTGTCTTTGGGCAATGTTATCCAAACACCCCAGCTTTCCACATGCATTTGGAGCCCTCATACTCCACAAAATCCTTTAAGAAGTTGGGACTTGAGGGTTATAGAAACATGATGCATCTCAAAGAAACCTGAGGTCTCATGTCACAGAGGGATGAAAAAGGTAAAAAGATATTCCAGAAGCACGTATGTATTGAGCATTGTGTCAGAGATGGGACACACAACAAGACAAATAAAATATTTGTCAGAATATTCAAAATGAATTGTAATGAATCATTCATGAATAATCTGTGAACAGAAACATACTTCTTTTTTTTCCCCAAATAATCACATAATAATTTCAAGGAGTGAATTAATCCATGAAAGTCATGATTGCTTTGTGAACAATTTAATAACAAGAAGATAATTGACATGTAAATTAACTTTTCAGAGGTAGTCAGAATAATATATTAGCTTTTTAACATAATTTTTGGCCTACCTGTGATCTCAGCTGTGCCTTGGTGTAGCTGTTGGGCTCAATAGATGTCTACATAAAAGAGGTTAAAATGCCACTTTACTGGTTGATCTCTGTAATTATGAAGAAAGAGTTTTATTCCTAATTCTATTAGGGTGAGATAGAAGTGAAATAAGCTGCCCAAATTCTGGTTGCTGACAGGTATTGAATCCAGACTCCTTCACCTTCAACTCATTTAAAATGAAAAAGCCTCTAAAGAAAAGTCTTTGATAACTTTGGCTTTTAAGGTTGCTTTAGCAGGAGCCCAAACACATGTCCAGTGGTTGGAGTCACCCTCAGGTTGCCAGGACTGGAGGTGATGCCAGCTCTGTCAGCAAGTGCAGTGGTGGGAAAACATCGGATGGGGTGGCTTGTCTTCTGCATCTGGAGTAGGTGTTTGCTCAGGTCCAGACCTGAACTCACCCACGTCTTGGGCAGTCACAAAGAACCATCTTGGAGCCTGGTAGTGAATTTTAGGGGTCATCAGTTGCAGATCCTGCACGCCTGTAGAGGACTAAGGGGCAGTAGTGGCCACCACGCTGTCTACCCATTCCTTTCCATGGCTGAGGGCAGCATGAGTGAGTGTGTTCTTCTGCTGCCCCTCCCACGGGCTCAGGAAACACAGTTGCTTGCCCTTGCTTAATTTCTTGCCTCTTTGCTAAATTGCCTATGGCCTGGCCAGTCACCTAGTTGCTGGAAGTTGCTGCTGCATGAAGAGGTTTTCTGTGTGACAGTGGTCTGCAGGATAACTCCCACTAGAGAGCATCAAACGTATAGTACAAACCCCTTCCTCTTCTATCGGTTATATGTATGTATGCACAGCACTGTACGAACACAAGAGATGCAAATTATATCTGGTGTATATAATAAAGATAAAAAAATACATTCCCAGCATTATAAAGATCTTTAATTAGAATCCTGCAAAGGTGCAATCTGATTATTTGTTAATTGCCTTTCCATATTTTTTCAGGGCTTCACAAAGCATCAGGGATACTAAAGAGCAAACAGTTCTTTAAGGCCACAGTACAATGTGACAACAGTGATAGATATGCTAATTTCTTCATTCACTCCACTTCACTTCTTTTATTCTTTCCAATTAAAGCAAATGCTACTGAAACTGTAATTAAGCTAGTGCCGTCGCCCTGATTGCCTGCTGTTTTAATGAAACCCTATTGATTTTTCTTTTATTTCTAATGGCCACACATTGCGTTCAATGGTCAAACACATGGATGTTACAATGTACGGCCAAACTTAATTTTTGTTCTCTAAAAGGGTGGCCTTATCAGAAGGAATATCAAAAGAGCTATTTGTGTGAGGTCTCTATAGTTTTTCCTCTATCTGCCTGAAGAGACATACTTTGGGCAAACATATTACCATTAAAAAGAAATGAGTTACATTTCGTAGAGAATAAAAAATACTATTAGTCTCCTGCAGTTGCCATAAGTTGTGCACACATTTGGCATATTCATAATTCTCAGTGTACTTTTTAGGTTTTATTATTTTTTAGAAAAAAATCTATATGGAAGAGAATTTGGGGAACATTATATTCTCTCTGCCAGATATTATAAATCACACTAGCAATTTAAGATATAACAGGCTATGAGCACTTTCTGATTTGTTGATAATTTTATGGAAGGATTCATTTTCACTGGTAAATTTCACTGAATTATTTTCTGGTTTGCCTGGAAGTAGTGAAAAATGTAAGGAAAAGAAAAACTCTCCTAAAATCCCATAAAACACACAGTATACCTATAAATTTATTATTCACCAATTGGATTGTTCAGCTAGGGAATTAGGTATTTAACTGGGTATAGATTTTCTGTGGCTTCATATTCATCCTTAGGAGCCAGTGTGTACAAATCAGTGCACTGGAAGAAGGCACCAAGTCTCACTGCAGATGAATCTATCCAACATCTTACACCACAGCAGAAGCTCACTGCATGCACTAGGCACATTTACAGTAAGACTGAAGGTTTTAATTCACAAAACATGTATATGTGTGACCCTGTTCCAGTTTTGCTTGAGGAATGAATATACATGGTAATAAGGAATCATGGCTTCCTACCGTTCCTTATCTAAAAATGTTTCTCTTATGACTGCTGCAGAAGCTAAACTGCGATCACATTCAGGATACACTAAGTCAGCAGCCAGCTTAGCAAATGCACAAACACGCATGAGCTAAGGCCCTGATCCACCCTGCGTGTGCTGGGGGCAAGGGGTTTTCTTCCTACATTTGTTCAACTTTAATCATTCACATTTTTTCCTGGGCCATGGCCACAATTTCCTGGTCTCTAATGCACGAATTGTGTGTTAGAGTACTGGCAATCTGTGGGGGAACCATGGTCTCACAATAAGTTGTAAGTTGGGACATAACTTGTTTCGCATAGCAAATGCAACTGTGCATGGTCTGAGCCAGTTAAATGAGTCCTTAGAGCAAAGGTCTATTTTGCTCTCATTCTCAATGAATTTCATGACACATTATTCAAAAATATTTATCCACTGTCCTAGGTCCTCATCCTTCAGTCCGATCTGCATGAGCACATCCTCAGGCTTGCCAAGAACCACAGCGAAGGCTTCCATGGTGTTTCCTTTGTGGACCAGCTTGTGGGACCACAGACCGGGGCAAAAGATACATCAGCCCTAAAGGTGCTAAATCTGACCTCAGGAACTGGCTAGGCTGACTCGAGCAAGGCTTAATGTCTCCTTTGCTCCTCCCAAGCATGAGCGATAAATCGGGAGGGGCTGCCTTGGTGTGACAGGGGCTCCTTGTTTCATGTGAACAGTGCCTGTGGGCTCAGGTCAGCATAAGTAAGTCTGTACCAGAATCTGCCACTATAACCGTCCTGATTGTTTCATTGGGAAAGTGACTATAAGTTCCTGTGGTAATATACATAAATGACACCATAAATGCTGTATTAGCCTGATTTGTTAAAAAAAAATGCAGAAAGAACGTGAACAGTTGAAAGTAGCCTATGCAGGGTTCAGTATCAAGAAATAGATTTTGGGCACAGCTCCATTAGCCTTTCTCCTTGCTTGCTTACTGCTCAGCCCACTTGCATTGCCCTTAGTTTACAAGAACAGCAGATCTCATTTTCAAGTTGCCCATCAATAAGGGGCTCCCATGAAGCTGTTCTAACCACATAGTTGTAGCCCCACACATAAGGTCTCCCTGATACACACCAAAACCAGCAGAAGGGGTTGGAGCAGTATGAGAAAAGGCTTTGATCCCACAGGTGGAGGTCACCCAGATCAAACTCAGCATAAATGCAGTGTAAATGCCAGAGTTTCCAGTTAAGCCAGCATGGGTCACACCATTTGCACCCAGGGTCGCCACAGAGTCAAAAGACGTTGTCCTCGCTGGGCTATTTTGGCTTGCCAGTTGTTTGGCTCTGCACATTGCATGGGAAATCTTTCCTCAGCACAGAGTTCACTTCCAATAATTAAGGGGAAAAAAAAAAGCAGATTAAAAAGTGATTGTAAATTTTTATTAACAGAGTTACAGTCAAAATTTTAGCTGCGCCTTGCAGAAAGCCCAGCTCTTTATCACAGCCATGGTGCTCGTGCAATTTTAGGTCGGTAAATAGAAGATATGAAACAGGAAAACATGCTACCATTTTCCCCACATTAACCAAGAAGTTTTGCCTGCCTTATTTCCAGCCTTCCCCAGCTACGGTTCTGAATCACCTTCTGTTTGTGACCACTGAATGCTAAATACACTTTTATTTTACCTGTAGGCACTAAATTTTTCAAAAGCCTCACATTACTATTAGCCTGCCAGCAAACCAGGAACATCAGCTCTTTTTAATTAGATTTTCTAACTGTGATATTCATTCAACAAGGGATAAATTCCCTTTAGTGGAAGTTGCAGATTACACTTGGACTTGTTAGCTCTGGAGAAGTGAAAATAATAAATAAAATCTGTCAGGGAAAAGGTAACAAGTAGGAATAGTAGAAAATAAGATACCATCATGTCACTACTCAGCCCTGTCAACTGTTACGCTAATCAGGACAGAATTAAAAACACATTTTCTCCCAAGATGTTTCACAGCCAAACCAGTTAAATACAGATTTTAACAAAATTGAAAGCATATTATACAGAGATTTGTGGTTTCCAGCTCTGTGAGTGCTGAAAGTGTGATGAAATAACAAAATTGCAGCCTAATAATCTATAGAATAATATTGTCAACTAATGGATTATAATAAAATAAGAGCTATTATTAGGGTAAAACATTATAACAAAAAAAATCCAACTTTTATTTGTAGCACCTCCCCCTTAATGGTTTCAAGCATTTTGAAAGGTATTTTAAACAAGTACATTGTGTCCTTATTGAAACTGTTTCATCTCGCTAGCTGCTGAAAATGGCTTTAACCATCTCTCTGAACAAAAGCTCGCTAATAAGACAACAAAAAGCCTACAAAAGCACTGGCTCAGCATCACTGCAGAAAGGCAACTAAAGGCAGCCTGCAAATGGTCTGTTTCTTTTTTCTTGCATGTAATTAGATGAATTAAAAGGACAAAGTAGTTAATGTTACTGTTGTCCAAGGCCCTTTTCATACTGTCCGCTCTAGACAAGAGCCTGTGGCTCTCGCTCCAGCAATGCGGTGAAGAATGTTGGCAATAAGTAAAATTAACAAGCTTAATCTGTGAAGAATCTGGTCTGAGTCATAGATGAAATGTATCTCTAGCAACGAAAGGCTAGTAATTCCTGGTCTCCTTTTATATGCCTAATAAAACTTACAATAAATTAACTGCATTTTAGTTTGCAGCGCTGGCTCTATTAATCAGGGCTGAGACGTGTAGTCAAGTTACAATAGAAAGAACTCAACTGGGTGCATTTCAGTTATGCAATTAGGGCCCATTGGCCCGGCTCTAATTAGGCCACGGATGTTGATATTTCAAGTACTGTTTTATCATTAGGTTTCATTTCCTTGGAACATCCTCAATGGCCAAGTAGTGAGAAGGGTGGAGGGTATTATAAGCACAGGTCATCAGAAAGTCATTAATGGGAGTTAGGAAGGGAAGGGCTGACATTAATACCTCACCCTGTGAAATGTTGAGCTGTCTCTGGGAGACTCTGAGCCCCTCCATCCCTCAGAGAAATCAGTGGCACCTGAGAGGGGCAGGATCAGGCTCCCAGCAAAGGACCTCCCTTAGAGATGATATCGTTGTTCAGCTGTTAGCTGCTAGATTGGCATGCCCTGACAGCAGGCTCTGCAGAAGGGGGTGGCCCTAACACAGAGGTGCTGGTTTCTCCCTCCCTGCGAGCTGCTGGGGTCAAAACCAAAAAGAAACACCCATTTCTGGCAGGCTCATTAGGGTAATTCTGGTGATGCTGCTTGGTCATCCCCACTCTCCTTCCTCCAGGCATGAGACTTGCTCTCTGTTATTGGCTCCACCATGCAGACTGAGGATGGTTTGCTGGAGGCGGCTCACCTTCCATCAGCACACAGAGGCCATGAACATGAAGTTTCCTCTGTTTTGCATGGATTCGGTTGTTGCCCCTGCATAGACCAATCCAAAAAGTGCAGCACAGATAAAACCAGGGAAAAAAAAAAAAGAGCCATCAGTCCTCAGTTGTTCTTTTCTTGCCAAATGCTAGCTTAAATCTGTAACTCCAAACAATACTTTGCCTGTTTGTAAAATATGACTTTGTTTCATTATGAAAAAAGAAATTACATAATTAAATTCATTATATCCAATTACTATATGATTCATCTGGTGGCTTAATGAAGCTTCACATTATATTAACAAGATAAAGCAAAAGAATAACATTTTATGAGACTGCAGGCATTCTGTGTACAGCAGACTAGCTAGTTTATGAGCTATATACAGTGCATTTCCTAAGAGTACATATTGTATTAGCTCGAGTAGGGAAGTTATTGCTTGGTCCTGTGATATCTCACTCACCTCATTCTGAAAATTTGCAAAAACAAAAAGTTCAACTTTATTTTATTTTCTGTCCAGTCCTAGGCCTTTTTTCTGGATATTGCCAAATTTTATCCAAGAGGACTATATGATGCAAGGAGCAAGCTTAATAGGATCATAACAAAAATATCTAGGCAACTCTACAGCTGTCAGAAGGCAACACATTTTGGATGTAAAAGAGCTGGTTTGGTTTTGAACCAGTGACCCAGAGGTGAATTACCTCAGTGTCTCCGTTGATAGGTATATAAATATTTTAAATACGATTTTGCAGAAGTGTAAAACTGCCTTTTCTTTCAAAGTACATTATCAGCCTAAAGAAGTCTATCAACTCTGTCCTCCCAATAATTTATGATCTAATAAAAGGCTTCTGTCTTTGGAAAAACTGACAAAACCCCATAGTTTTATCTTTTGGGAATGAGATCCGTCAGTATATTGAAGCCTTGTCTTTCAAATGTGTCTGTAAAACTATTTGAAATGTTCACAATTTTGAAATTAGTTGCTAACACAGGAAAGGGACAACTTAAAGACATTCAGTCTCCTTTTTCTTCCATATATGAGTGCCCTTCAGCTTTTCTCATTACCATTTAGTATTTCTGGACAACTATTGATATTCAATGGGAATGTAAATGGGCTTGAAAATCATAAATTGTGAAAAATAGGTTTTGGTGACATCAGGAAAGTTTGAAGAAAAATGACATTTGCCTATGTCGGAGAACAACAGGAATGCTTTCACTTTCATATTGAAGGATAAGGCTGACGTCTCTTAAACTGGAGGCTTTGGCTAGTTACTAGGTGAGGTTTATGGTTTCAGCCTTCTCAACTGAGCAAACCTTGAAGCCTCAGAAGAAAAGGGAGCAATGAGTTCCAGCATAATTAAGAGCCCCAGCTTTATTACTACTGGCATTTTACTCAGGTGAGCAGTCTGTGTTTGTGCTTGCTAGTTACTTATAGAAAGGGGCATGCTGAAAGCCATCAATGAGGGATTTAAAACTCTCTCCTCTAAATCAAAATTTATCAGTCTGTGACACAAAACCTGAAATATTTCCTGTAGCTACGCCTTTATCATCCCCTAATTTCTTTAATTAACGTAAGAAAAACCATATCTGCCTCTGGGCAAGTTTCAGTTTTGGTCATTTGTCTTACCTTCTGTAAATAGGAATTGCCTAGAAGTATAGGCACACATGGTGGAAAGGACTGCAACTGCAAAAGGAAGGACTGAAATAATGTGCAGTGATAGGTGCTGACAGAGCATCCTCAGCTGTATGTTATCTGTTCCAACCAGGACAATTCAGAATTACCTACATGGACAGTATAAAAAATGCAAAATCCCCTCTTCCAGAAGTGCTGACAGTGACTAAACCTACCCTTGTCACCCTTGTGTCTGAACTGGGAGCAAAGTATTCTTCTGCCAAATTCAGAGACAAATTTCTAGAGAGACCCTGTTATTCCAGCAAACACCAAAAGGAAGGTGCTCACCCAAGATGTGACCTTGCTACCATGTTTTACCTCTCTCCCTAGTCAGGTCCAACTGGTGGGACTCATGGTGGGTTTAACATGTCAAGAAATGTTCTTCAGCCCTAAGATCAAGTGGTACAGCATGATTTATGCCTGTACTGGTTAAACCAATGAAAACAGAGGGTCTCCACCCCTGTTGCAAGTTAATTGGGACTGGTAGATCATGGAGCGAGTTTATCTCACGGCTCACATGCCCCTCAAGGGTGCAATGTGTGCCACATTTTTCCTTTGCTCCATGTGCAATGTGCTGTTGTGCATGCAATGAACCAAAGGGGCCTCATGCCCTGCACCCTCAGTTCCCCCAAGCAGTCTCATGTGTTGGCTCCCCTCAGGAGCAAAGCCTGACCATCTGAGGATTTGCACAACATCCTTTTCTCTCCTACGATGCTGGATGTGTTTGACCCTCCGTTTGTCCTGCATGTGAAGCAGTCCTGCTTGTGTGTGTGTAGTTACGCCATTCTGAGCTATTTCAGCTTTCCCCCATGCTGGGTGATGAAGTTGAGCCCACCTCCAAGGCGTCTGTGCAGCATGGCTTGCAGCACATCCAGCAGGTGACACCGGTGGAGGCAGTGTGGGACCAAGTGTCCCACAGCCACCCTGTGCTACCTGCTGGGGATGTTCCTGTCCTCTGCCCGGCTCAGGCATGGCCATCACTGGGTGAAGGCTGGTTTGCTGAGGCCACGGCTCTCCCTGAGATGTTAGAGTGATCAGCTGGAGGGCTCAAGCACATGCGTGGTGCTCTGTTGTCATAACCCTTTTCCCAGGCACATCAAAGCAGTTTGTCAGGTAATGGGTTGTTACAACATTCCTGCAAACCTGCTCTGTTGCCTCCTCGAAACCCCTGGAAGCAGGGGGGCTGCTGCTGGCTTTGGCTGATTTTTGCCACAGCAAGGGAGCCTTGGTTGGTTAAAGCGCACATGTACAATGCAATCAGGGCTAGATCTGGCAGCACACACAGCTGATGGACAGAGCATGGTCTGGCACATCTATAGCCATTGTAAATATATTATGCATCTCTATTCAAAATAAGATAACAATATAAATTGTACAGCTCTTTAACCAGTTGCCATGAGTGACAACCACAAATAGCTGCTGGGATATCTTGAGAGACTTGCCTCTGCCTCTTTACAAGGAGCAATCAAAGGTGCTTCTTATTTCTGGGGCAGAGAAGTGAATCGAGGGAGCTATCAGATAACCGAGGTTCTTCCTCGCCTCCCATAGCAGCTGCTGCTTACAACTGCGTCGTCATGTAATTGTAAAATGAGTACGGTAAACATGATGCATAATTAAGTAACAAAGTGCAGAGAACCTTTAGAAAATGTACTAAAGGCATAAACAGAGAGCAGGATGAGATTTCTGCCAGCAGTGAATATCTTTATTAAAAGGTTGTTGTTTCGGGAAATTATTGTTTAACCAAATTATCAATGTGAATGAAATCAGGCTTTGGGGGAACTTCTAATTCATGCAATATATCAGGTGTTATTTAACTGTTGTTTATACCATGTGGAAAAAAGCAGCACCATCACATTGTTTATCACGAGTAAAAACCCTGAGTTTTTGGGGACTAATCTCTGGTTGTCGCGATGAAAAATATGGATAATTTAATGCAAAGCTATTTAGAAATATGTCTCCTGTATCTACACATTATTTTTTTAAAGAATTTGTTGCAGGGAAATGGTCTGAAACCAACAGTAAATATTACAGTGGTTTTAGTGGTTACATCTTTAGCTGCCTATGTGCGTTAAATCAAGTATTTGGAAATACCAGTAGTAACACCCTCATGCAGGAGTAGCCTGAAATCAGCATAAGTGGTAAAGAAACTGGACACAGACAGAGAGCTTGAAATGAAAAACCTTAAAAGCATATAAGGTGCTTTAAATCCTCCTGCAGAAGCTGCCAACTCCTCCCAATACGATTTTCCGAAATGCTTTCATTTCTGCTAGACAACCCTCAGTATGTGCTTCTGGATTCGCCAAAATCACGAGAGTCTTGATGGCACTGTGCAAACAAACGCCTGTGGCCAAATCTATGAAGGACAAATCCAGATTTCCGGATACAGGCATGTATCTGAGCTTACAGTTCTGGCACAGGGCAGCACTGATAGAGAACTGATCTACTCTCTCTTTTCATCTTTCTTGGATGTTGCATGTGAGATGTTGATAGAAGGTCACGCTGCAGCAAGCTGCTCTCCTTTGCTGCTCTGAGACTTCATTTTTCTGGCTTCTCTTCATAAAAGCATCTGCAGCTGAAGTATACCTGCTGAAAAAAGCAGAGAGGTATATTCTTGGTTTCTTTTGCTACTTCATTATCTGGATGAGCCGTGGAAAAGCTTACAACCTCAAGAAGAAAGATGAAGCTGGGAGATAAAAAGAGAGAGTGAGAAAAGGGATGTATATAAAACAACAAAAATGTGTATTGCACATCAACTGAATGTCCATATTTTTTGCTGATCAATCCATTAAAATTGGACTTATTTGTGACAAGAATAGTAACCGTTTGACACTGGTATAACTCCAATGACCAATAATTACCCTTGCAGCAATTATTTGGAGAGGTTGCTAATCAAAGATGATGCAAACAAAGACGGTAATACTACTTTTCTAGAAATGGGCAGGATCACTATGTTCCAAAGCCCATGCTATCTGTTTCTTGCTTTGTATCTGTTGGGATCATCTTGACATTCATCCTAATTCTCAGGAAAAGAGAGATCTCCACAAAAATATGATAGAAAGGCCATCATGTAGAAACAACTTAGTAGAGAACAGAAATCCACTCTCTCCATCGTAGGATGCTCGGTCAATTCAGATTCACAAAAGATGACTCATATCAGCTTCAGCCTATGTTGTTCTTCCATGAAAATACACTTCTATGATCTGTGCAGCACAGAAATCTTTTTGTTGAGAATAATAAAAGAGTTTTGCCACAGGGATAGGTTTATCTGTGAATCTCATTCAGCCTCAATCTCAAATCTCTTCAAAGTTTGCCATGTCCCATGGTTTACCATTCTGTACTTCTGGCTTCTCATAGTAATTTTGAAATAGTTGCTAAGATGATATATAATCAGGGTATTTGTCTTTTAAAGGTTAGTAGGTGCTCCGCAAGGATTCTTTGCACACATTTTGCCCTGTTGACAGTTCGGCTTGTTCCCTAAACCTGGCCGGCCTGAATATCGAAGGTGGCAGCAAACGGCAAAGGTTTACCCATGCCTTTCTCCAGGTGCAGTGTCTGGAACTGTAAAATGAGTACAACACAGCAACTCAGACGCCCAGCAATTACAGGTGGCCCAAAGAGGTACATCAGAGACTCTTATTAGACAGCTTTCTGTCTTAAGAAACCAAATTGTTCCTAAGCAATTTTCTCCATCTTTATTAGGTTGAAACTCTGAAATATCTGCCTTCTCTTTTGCCCTTCATGTGACAATGTAAAACAGGCTTCGCTGTACAAATAGCAAGTGCCTTAAAGAAAAGCAACAAAAGGGGTTTCATTTCTTCTTATATCGCTGCTCTCCAATATGATACATAAGCTGCAGTGAGACTAAAACACAGTTACGGGGGAAGAAAATTACTGCAACATTGGAAGATGTCCCGGAGGGGATTCCCACACCAAAGCGGATTTATTCCTCCTATAGTGACGGCTACCACAGCACCATTTTTACAGCTACATGTTAGTTTCCCAATTGAACTCCACATATTCTACAATTATATGAAGTAATTGAGCAAAAACTAGACTAGCTGTCTTTATTTAAGGAAAGAGGAGGAAAACTAGGGAAAGAGAGTGTGGCTCACACGGCAACGCAGGGGCAGCAGGTTGGGGGGATTTGCCTGGGGAGTGACAAGGACAGCAACAGTGGTTTCCCATAGCTTTGCTCTTCACCGCCTGGATGTTTTCTGAGCAGGAAACCACTGGTTTTGGTAAATCAAATGGTATGTTTTGAAACTCACCAGGGGAAAAAAAAGGGAACTAGTATTCATCAGGAAAGTCTTCCTTGATTAAGGTGGAAGAATGCAAGCTCCTTCAAAGGGTGAAGTTGCATGGCTTAAAAATACATCAGTAATTACCTGCTAAAGGACTCAGGCCCAGTTTGGAAAACAGCCCCAAAGCCTGTCTATGAGTGCTGTTCCCAGTGTCAGTGGATGCCGCTGACGAAGGTCCAGATGCTGCAGTCAGTTAGGCACATACCCAACTGCAATGACTTCTACTGGGAGGGACCTCCCGAAGACACCCATGGCAACCAGGCAAAAGTTAATCAGAAATCTCTAACTGGAAAATGAGCTGGTAACTTTGACTTCAACAGCAGCTCTTGTTTAGCTGTTGTCTTATGTGCAAACCCAGAGCCTCTGTTCAGGGTATAAGCCAAAAAATAGGGGTACTCTGTGATGTGTTTGGTCAACATGCAGCCGGGGCCTTTGAGTGGCAATGGGAATGGCAGTGTGATGGAAAGCAAATCTCTGTCAAACAGCATAGATCAGCTCTTCCTGCGAGTGATGCTAGCTACCTCAGAGCAGGTATTTTGGTGCTTCATTGGGGATAATCGAATTTCCAGAAAGTGGTTGGTGCTGAGCTCCCAATGAAATCAGCCCACAGCCTTTTGCAGCACATGAGGACTTTGCTCTTGGGAACCTTATTGACGCACACTCAGTATCTTGGAAAATCAGATTTGTGTCCCATATGATATTATCTATGAAACCTCACCTTCAAAAACAGCAAATAGATTATTTTGCTGCTAAAAGTCAACAGTTCAAAACGTGAATCTTTTTTTCCACAGTTCTTGAAACTTCTCATGCATTTTCACTTACTATCTTTCATCATTTTGAAATTGAAATGATTGTGCTTTGAGCAAGCATCCACCTCAGCATAAGGGAACAATCTTTATGATTTTCTGTATCCTGAAGTATGGGGATGAACAGTTCAGGTGGTAATAAATTTTACTGCCAGATAACACCATATACATATAGAACACATATTTGCCAGTGCAAAAATTTTAAAGTAAGGACCAATTAATCATCACAGAAAGAATATTTTCCATATAAAAAACCCCTTCCATCTACTTTACAGTCTATTGTATTTTCCTAGAGATAATATATATTTGAAAGTAAAATAAAATTTTATAAAAAATAACAAATTTTTATTGAAAATATAACACATTAAATATTTTTTCTGTGAATGTAATTGTTTCATGCAAAATAAAAAAACTAGCATCCTTCAGTCTACAAAATTATCTGGATATTTATTTAATTGCCAGATGAAATTCTACTGAGCAAAGGGTTAAATAAAAAAGAGCTACATGTGAATGACATCTGTAGTGTTTGCCTTACAAAAAAGGTCAAAGTAAGGCTATTTGTAAGTAGAATCCCAAAATGTACTCTAACAATTTTTGTACTGGCTAGATGCACAGGATTATGTGTTGAAGCAGTTCAGATGCAGAACTTTGGAGTTCTGCATTTGAATGCAGATGGAGAGCGTTGGAGCTGAGAGCCCACTGAGGCATCTTTCTCTGGGTATACATCAAGACAGTTCCCAAGAGATAAGTCCTCATGTGACTTATGGCTGCCATTACACCACCCTGTCGACCTAATGTCTTAAACATGATGGACTCTTATCTGGAAGATAATTATCACGATCACTGGAAATATGCTTTAACTTTGAAAAATATAAATCACTTTAATTTGACAGCTGCAAAAGAAAAAAGTGTAATGAAGGTCAGTAGCAAAAATCTTAAAAGCTTGATCTGAATTTTAAACTCAAAATTAAAAACAATCAGTGATCAGATATTGGAGAAAAACATGAAAGCAAACACTTTTTTTCTTGTAACATGGATGTTAAAGGCTCAGATCTTAACTGAGCAAGTGTCAGATAGAGTCAGGTTACCAACTCACATTGCTTACTGTGGATTTCAGCTCAAGCTTTTAAATCCAGCATTGATATGATTTAAAGGGAAAAACCCGTGTGGAGCTGTGGAAGGCTGTGTTTGAGTCCAGACTGCTGACACCACCAGGAATTTTGCACTTGCTACCACTGAAGCAAAATACTTATTTTAAAGCTTTCTGGTCCCTCTGTCTATGATTTTAGCTATCAGCTGATGGCATTTTGAGTTTTATATATTCTTTACTTTTATGCACAGCCATGGGTTTTTGCCAATGAGACTAGCAGTGGCAGGACTAGAAACACAGATGGTAAAGAAACTGGTCTGCAATTAGATATTTTTATGTTCCTTAAACCAGCTTATGCCTTCAAAGAATAAACAAGAACAGGATACTGGGAAGTCACTTACAGATGGGAATATAGGACAATAGTCACTTGGTGAAGTATTTCTAGAGATAATTTTGTTCTAGACAGAAAACATCACTTCATTAGCTCCAGTCTTGCTTAAGCTCAGATGCATGGTAAAAAGATGCTCTTGTTGTGGAAGAAGGGCTGTACCAACCCACCCACGAGACCAAGGGTCACAGAGACCTGGTGTGTTATCAGCTGCTCTTGTGTCATAGACATTCACATAAACAGTGAAGGCCTTCTGTAAAGGTTTATGGCCTTATATATACAAACCTGAGGACTGACACAGCTAAAACTACAAAAATTAAAGTGAAATAATAAAATCAACCTCCTCGCAATGCATGGGAGCACCTCATGCGTCATAGGGTAAGAGAGCTGACCAAGGCTCCTGAGCCTTGGGAAGGGCATGAGCTGAGGATAACCCTTATGGGGCTGGAGCCCCTTGTTTCGAAAGAGCCCCCATGTCTCATCGCTAGAGTCCCAAAGCCTGAAGACTGATACTCCCTACTTGTGCTTTGCTCTTCCCCACGCTTGAGCACTGCAGGTAGGAGGGTCCCACCAGGTAAAGACACCCACTCATTGTCAGGGCAGATGTAACCTTCACATATGCACACAAAACCTTCCCAAAGATGGCAATTTTAAATTAGGCTGAGAAGGCAACCCCTGCTTTTATCAGCCTTGTTGAGTGCCAGGCAAAATTTCCCCAAGACCCCTTTTTGGACACATAATTGCTGCTTGCCAAATCCTGGCTCACGCTATCTGGAAACTGTGGATTTTCTCTCTCTTTTGTTAGCCACCGGTTCAAATGGCAAAGTTGATCAGAGCAGTAAACAGATGAGGTATTATTTACTTGTTCCTGTGCCAGCAGCACATAATTCAGGCTGGACAGACTGCAGCAATTAGGATGCATTTTTCATTCACTCAAATGAATCAATCACTTGCTTCACTTGCGTGTGAAAAAGAAGTGAAAAAAACCCAAAACTGAAACCAAAAATTAAATAAATCAAATCCAAATACTTGCTTGTTGGGCAATAAGCAGAGAAACAGTTTGTTTTTTAAGACCAACATTTACATGAAATTATCTTCTTATGTAATTAACAGCCCCTGGTTAATAACCATTCTGCAAGTATCTATTGAAATGAACAGATGAATCATTATCATTTAGCACTTATAGGATAATAACAGGATCTGAAAACTATCAAAAAAGGGAATACTTGAAAATCTACCAGAAAGTGGCACCTCCAGAATAATATGAATGTGAAAAATGGAAAGATAGAAATAAAAAAAGTTTTAAACATGCAAAACACCAGAGTCCACAGTCTGATCAATTCTAACGCCATGAATTGATGGCGTTAGGTGCTGTATGCAGAGTCAGTAACAAATTGCCTGTGCCTACAAAGAGGGGACATATTAAAAAGAAAAGAAAGCCAAAAACTGGAAGAAAAGGGGTATGATTATGTCTGGCTGTAGGCCTCCAAAAGTCTGTATGCATGACTGACACAGTTGCATGCCATCTTCTGTTCAAAGCCACCTGGGCTCACTCCCAAGACCCAAGTGGAGCAAAGAGGTTTTCTAACCGGAGCATGTGGAGCTTGCCCAGCTTCGTACAAGAACACTGAGCAAAATCCATTTCTCCTGCATCCCATGTTCTAGCTGTCACTGTAAGATTCCCCCTACCTTCTCTGTGAGGAAAGAAATGAGTCCCAAAATGATATAGCTAATTTCAGAAATAACTCTAGTTTAGACTTAAAGCCTCTGAAGCCATAATGGGGTTGTATTATGAATATGATTGTCTGAAGTTAACGCTCTCCTTTCATTCATTTGTCTAGCAATTTATTTGTAAAAAGTAAGCAAACTGAAATGAGCAGGCAATCAGCTGCCCTGACACAGTATTTTACCCAAGGGTATTCTCCAGGAACGGAGGCAGACTATTTCAGCCATACAATGTAATATTTATACCTCCATCATGAGAAGAACTCATGACCTTACTCCTAGTTGTAATGGAAAGGTATATATTAAAAAAATAACCCTCTCTTTATAATGAAAGACGTTGCAATACCCCAAACTCTAATACAAGTAGACAGAGATATTTTGAAGTATTGCAGGACGTATTCCATTGGAGAAATTATCATCAGCAGGTCTGTACGTACAAACAAGCACCTGTACACAACAGTGTTTGGGAGAGTTTGCTTACATTTGGAGAGCTGTGATTCCAACTTTTATATGTACCTGTACTGCGATGTATCAGCCTGACCTTTTTTACATGGATCCTTGCTTTTTGTATAAAGCTAATTTGCAGGCAGACAAAGCTAGTCATTGCTGAGAAGCTGCTCTTATCCTTTCTGAAACCCAGCCACGCTGCAGAAAAAAATACCTCATGGCCTCAGTGCCCTCTCACGCACGGCGACTAATCAGGAGCAACTAGACAAATGGAGCAGTTTGTGGGCGCTCCAAAAGATGAAGAAAAATCAGATATGGCATCTTCTCTTGGGAAGAGCTTTTTGAGGACTGCCTTTCTCACTGCCACACTGGCAGGATGGGGTTAGATCCTTGCCAGCATGCTACAAACAGCAAGGGCTCTTTTGTTGGCCAGGGTGAGAAGAAATCATCTAAGGCTTTTCATTCATTGGAATAGATATTATGCAGGTGATTCCTTGTAAAAATGCTCTGTGGGAGATACCCTCATGTCTACCTTGGTTATATAAGCTATTCCTCTTGCGACAGGCAACATCTTGCTGTTGCTTACACCCGTGCTAATTCAGTAGGGTTTCCCCTGACTGACGTGGTAATAGCTAGAAACAGAATTTGGCCCAGTATCCCTGTGTCTGCAAAGGGTCTGAGAGTGGTGGGTAGCACCGATCATGAGCCAGAGGCACATGAAAGTCTCTGCTGGAATGAAAGAACAACTCTTTCGAAGTAATAGTACAGGCTCTAGGCACAAAATGGGAGAGGATTGTGGTAATATGCCAAGACAGCGCTGTGCTCCCTCCTCCATCCCTGTGCACAGCCTGGAGACTGGTCCAGGCTCACGAACACTTCTTTAAGGGTAATTCTGGGGCAAAAGTAAAAGACACACAGTAAGATGAAAGACAGTCTGCACCGGTGTTTCTCCTTGCTGGAGTCATGACCACTGAAAAGAGAATATTGTTCCTGTAACAAAGGTGGATATTGTGAACCCAAGCAGATGATGATGAACATTGGCAACAGACTTCCTGTGTCAGTGAGCAGGAAGGCTAAATTATACCGAGGGAAAAATTAGGATTAAAATAACTATATGATTAATTTCCTATTTTACCTGGAATAAATAAACCTTTACCTCTGTAACTGTTGTTATAACAGCTGGGCTGGTATGCTGGTATCTGCTAAAGAGCTAACATATTTAGTTTTATTGTTTTGTCAAAATATTAAGAATATCAATATATCTCCATAATTCAGTGCTATACAAAGAAGCATTTTTGTGCCATATATAGCAAAGATTGTATTATACTTTTGAGATCATAGGTAATGATGACAAAGTGATCTGTGTTCAATTTCAGCATTAATGTCTGGTTTGAACAAAGCCTGAAATATGGTCTGGGAGCTAAGAGGCTTTAATATTAAGATCTTTAACTGTAATTTATGTGACAGAAGATAGGGTTTAGCATAATAAAATGTAATGGGCTCCTAGAATGAAGAGGACTAAGAGACAATTGAAAACAAGGTAAAAATGGTAAATTATAAATAACAGTAAATTTACCTTTATGTTGTTACTTCATTTATTTTTGATTTGTTAGACAGGCTCTGTAATTTCTCATTTTGCTACATTTGGAACCAGGCATTTCTGCACCTCAGGAATAAAGGGTCGAAGGCACAGCAATGCTGTTAGGCCACTCTTGCGAAAGCTGTACTAGGGCTCCAAATAGAAGCCCTCTTTTTCTCCAGAGATTGTAATTTACCTGTAAAAATTCAGCCTGAGCTGCATTTTGACACAAAACCATGTGGGGAGTGAATGTGTTTGGTCGTTTTACCTCCAAAATCAGTTTGGCTTTTTTTTGAAGTTGCTTAAGTGTAAAAAATGAAGAACATCTGTAACATTTTTCAATATTTTTTGGATATCAGAGTGGTGAAAGGCAGATAACTTTAATAATGAGCTGGCCTGCTTGCAAGGTATATCTTGCAAAGCTTTTGTAGATGGTGAGAACTGACTGAAGCCTCTCCCCATTACAACTTAGATTCTGCACAGGTAGCACTGCACCCCAAAATGAAGAGTGGGCCATAAGAATTTATGCTAAAATCTGTTGAAATGGATGAAAACCTCTCCACTTCTTTAAAGGTCTCTGGGCCATGCCCTGTGAGCCCTGCAATGGCATGTCTGGAAGAAATCAAGTGTATCAGGGAAAAAGTCTGATCTATTTTGCTTCTTTTGTGGTTTTCCAGCTCTGGGACTTCTACCAGCTCAGCATTCTTTATCTTTTTTTTAGGGGCGATAGCTAAAAAGGGCAGCATGTTCTTGCAGTCTGCTTTGCATATGACCAGCTTCAACCTCTGTGTGTTTCCTTTTTTACAGTAGTTCATTAATGGCTTATTTTTTGAAGGCTCTGGAAATTCAGATGGGTTTTCCCCCTACAGATTTCTGTCTAGTTCTTGCCCTTCCTGAGGTTCAACCCTTGGTTTAGGTCTGCAGGTTTGGGGCTGCTCTCCCAAGGCAAAGTGTGCAGAGCCTTGCTGCATCCCTTTGCAAGGGCTCTCTTTTCTCCCCCTCCCCCCCAATATTAATTGAATTAATTTTATATTTCTGACATATATGAAAACTACTCACATTTCTTATGGTCAAAGACAGAGGCTCCTTTCAGTGGCAAAGAACTGGTATTTCCCTTTTCCTCATTTCTTAGAATTTTGCATCATTTGGTCCTGGACTGGCCCAAAATCAGTGATGGAGAGGAATGAGACTGCATGTGTGCAGCAGTTGTAAAGGACCATGGTGTTTATTAAAAGTAAGTGTTTTTTTCAGTGGCTACATTCTGTAAAACTCCCAAGGAAAAAATACAAATGTTACAGGGAGCGGAGTTTTCTTTCTTTGTAAAAGCAGAATATTGCAGCTGAAGAACCAGCAGAATAACATGACATAAAATAGGAAGGTAAAGCAGATCCTTGAGTTAAAGAACTAAAGAAGGCAATAACACAGTAACAGTCATAGTCCTGGGTAAGGGTCCTGCTCCTCCAGGTCTTGGACAAGTACAGAATAGAAATGGTGGTTCCTACACCACGACCCTCTCCAGGGGCTGGCTTTGATCATTCCCATGTACATGACAAGGGCAAACCTCAGTGATTCTGGAGGGTAGTTCCACCCCTACCTTCTATGTTACTAATTATTATATATATGCCTTGTATAGGCCAATGACCTAATCATATCCTTTTGTGTATAACTGGCCTGATCTGTAGACATTGAAATAATTGAAAAGCCTCCTATTGTCTTCTATCGAAATTGGACTGGAGTCTCACAGAAACAGAAATCAGGTCTGAGATTAGAAAAGGTTAAAAAGAAAGTATACGGTGTTTTAAAGAAGTAATCCTGATGAAATATGAATTAAAATAAATACAAGGATTTAATAATAATTAATAAAACATGCTGTGAATACCTTATAAATGACTGATGCATAATAAATGAACCATACAAACATATTAATTAGCTAAAATTATCATACATAATAATTACATTTTCTGAAAAATTTATGATAAAGGGAAACTCCTGACCTCAGATGTATTTGTGCAGCTTTCATTGACTTCAATGCAAAACCTCATGTGTACTCAAGGCTAGCATGTGGCCCTGGGTGTGTGTGTATCATTACATTAGTAATGCTGGGAAAGGAATTCCATGCTCTAAGAAGCATATAAATTCATTCTGCTGTATTTAAAAACCATGCTGTGTGTTAAATGAAATTCTGTAGCCCAAGGAATCTTTACTGCAACCCTGCATTCTGCATAAGTGAAAACTGTTACTATAGGAAACATGATTTACGAGAAAAAGTTTTCTTTGTTTCATTCCAGTTTTCTTAGACTTCAGCTGTCCATGTATGTAGGCATGCAGCATCTGTGATCACATTGTTTGGGCAAGTGTTGTATGAAATTTGCTTCTGAAGTGAGTGAGAACTTTGTTTAGAAATGCACTGGCTTCTGTCTGGTGCAAAGTCCCAAAGGCTGATCACAGGGTTGATCAACTCTTCAGCAGCTTGTTCTGGCCATGACTTCCAGGTGGTTCAGAGGGACAATGAATACCAAAAGAGCTTGTTTGGTATTTTATCACATGAAAGGTTGCCTTTGTGTTTGGGCTATTGTATAATATTGAGGTCTTGGCCAGGAAAGTTGTGCATAGGTGCTGTCCCACTAGAAAGGACATCTGCCAAAGCTGACTTTCAGGGCAAATAAAAAAATCTATAAATGGAACTAAATTCTCAAATACTGAGGCCCAGCAACCCCCATCGAGGTTTTCTGCCAGTCAGCGATGGTCCCTAGCTTTCTGCAATGCCAGTATCTGTGTGATCAAGGTACCTGTCTCTCGAGTGCTGAATTTTCCCCAGCTCCTTTTGAGAGATTATTCTCTTATGCATGTCTACAAAGAGGATGAGTTGCCTCTCTGGGAGAACTTGCAATATCACATAGTTGTGTACCATTCAAAAGTTAAGCAGAAACAGGCAGACCTGGAGAGAGGATCAAAGGTTATCAACAGCAGCGAGCTTTAATGAAGAATGTGGAGGAGAAAGGTAAGGGCTGATTTCAGGACATGGCCATTGTATTCAGTTCCAGTTACAAAACAGGGGAATTTGAGGATCAGATATGCAAGTGCAGGTGGTGGAGGACTGTAGCAACAAAGTCAAGGAGTTTGAAAGAAAGCCAAGTGTTGTATTTTTTTTTTTAAACAAAATACTTATAATTTATTCACTTGGGAAATTATATTCCTTTCCTGTCTTATCAGCTGATCACATTTCTGCTCCTGTGAAATCTGACCCTGGGTGGAACACATGAGATAATGCAGACGGAAGAATTTTGCTTTGCTTACCCAAAATAAGAGATGTGCATTCCCTGTGCTATAGTTAAATTATCCCACAGGCCTAGGACCGCAGAGCCTGAGTGACATGAGACAAGAGCCACAAACCATTTCTCTGCAAGACAAGTAAAGTACATGCTACGTATATCTTTGGATTGTTCCAGTATATTGCCTAGACAATTACTGCTTCAGATTAATAAGTATGTTTTAAACACAATAACACATGTCTTTAAAATAAACATGCTTTCTTTATTAATTACAGAAATTTGCCACGACACATAGCTAAGTGTCTCTGGCGTAACAGGTTTTAGGATTTGATTACAGCACCATCTGCTGGGTATTGAACTTTTTATTTCCCCAAACCCCCCGGTATCTCTTTCTATTGCAGTTAAAGTAAAGGATCACTTTCAGAAGATGATTCCAGGAAAAAAAAAATGCTGTCATTTTATTAGGTCCTAAACTCGAAGGCTCTTGAAATCAGTGCAAAGATTCATTAACTTCAGTGGGATGTGGCTCTTTCTGGTGATGCTCAGTGAGAGTCACATTTAAACTACCAGCTTGGACTTGGTGACAAAAAGCAGATCTAAAGAGTGAGAAAAAGCATGTTTAGTCCTGTATGTTTCATATAATTATAACAAGGCATTATCCATTTAACTAATAAGGGCTTTATAGCACTGAATGGGTGTGCCTAGACAGGTAGGAGTGAGCAAACAAATGTGATGTCCTCAGGCAAAACAATTGAATGGCAACAGAAAATGTTGAATTAATTTAAAGAAAGAAATTTTACTTAAGGGATTAATCAGTTAGACTTAACTCATACCATGTAATAGGAATCCCTTGTATTACTTGCAAAAATATTGATTTCCTCCCGGAGAGAGGATATGTTTAAAAGCTGATTAGTGGAAGCAATGTTTAGAATATTTTCATTCCCCAATGATTGTTCATTTTGCACATAATCCAGGCTCCCACTGACTTTTACACAGCTGTAAGTGTTCTGGACATAACTCTGCTAACATCTGAGTAAGTCCTTAAGGGACTTACTGCTCAAGTAAGGTACTATTCAAAGCAATCTAGTAATGCAAAATCTTTTGTGGTAAGTAGTGCCCTTATTTTGTGCCCATAAATGGATTCTTGTACCCTATTTATCTGAGAAATTTTGGGGAAAGACTGGCATATAGCTGTTACTAACAGAGTTGGCAAAAGTGGGAGCTGACTCATCAATTCCCCTCCTGATGGAGCCCTGAGCCTTGGGGCAAAATTTGTGTTTTGGACCACCTGGATGGCATGTCTGACCGCCCCAGCCCTGTGGCTCTCCCCGAAAAGCACCTCACAGCCCTTCTCTCTGTTCCCATTTGCTATTTCGTAGAGACTGAACACAGTATTGTGCCATGCTGTGATGGATGAATGAGTACAGTACCGTCCCCTTCTGACCGACCTTGTTCTCTATCACTTCTAGTCATGTACCAGCTCTAAACTGGCTGAGGAACTATATGAACAAAAGCCAGAAGGTGGTCTGAGTCCAAAAGGGGAGACTCACTCGCCCTTTTCATATACTTCAAGACTTGATGAATTCTTCCTTGAGATACTCTGTGTTGTTGGAAGACAAATTCACACTTCCCAATGGAAAAATAAAACCAAACAACCAAAACCAGAAACCTACTAAATAATACTTCACAATCACACTGATGTGGAGGAGTGAAGCGGTGAAAAATACTATCCAGGTAAGAAGATGAAACCCTGTGCACAATGAAGTAGATGGCAAAACCTCACATGTGGTTGTTGGGGATGAGCTCTCACTGCTACGTCTTCATATATGTGATTATTTTTGCTCGTTTCAGAACAGCCAGGAATAGCTCTCCCAGTTGTCTGAGCTGAAGGATAACTGATGAAGATGGCCTAAGCAGCCATCCTCAGCATTGTCACCTTTTCCTTAGCCTCCTTAGGATTGATACTGGGTGAAAGCTAGAAGTGCTGCAAGGCATCCTTATCTCACACTGAATCCAATCATACAAGCCTTCCAATAGGATTATGGAGTGTGTCTCTGGTTGTTATGGAGCACCTTGGCTGTGTGCACTCCTGGCAAACCATCCAAGGGGCCTCCCTTGATTGAGTGTGACTCCAGATCTCCATCAGTTTCCACAAGAACGTTCCTCCTGATGTCTAAACCCTCCATTCTGCAATTAAACCTGTTTATTATTTCACTAACCACATGAAGTTTCTCATCTTCCTTCTTTGTGAAAGGCCTCAACACGTTTTAAGGCTCTTATATATCACTGCTTGATGATTGAATTTCTGTGTTTTCACTGCTGATGAAGACGACACATGAAAGGTTATATTCTTTGCATAAGATAACCCAGTATTTCATGCAGGCTGGTTTTGGAGTGAAAGAAGGATGAATCCAGACTCAAGCCATGTTTTTTTGTAGTTATGCTCATGAAAGAGAAGCTGTAAGGTTAAGCCTCAAGTTTTAAAAATGCTTGCATGCAAATCTTTGATATATTCCAGTGAGAAACATTCTATATATGAAAAAACTGGCTGGCTGGCCGAGCCCAGAGAGTAGTGCTGAATGGAGCTAAATCCAGTGAGTGGCCAGTCACAAGCGGTGTTCCCCAGGGCTCAGTGTTGGGGCCAGTCTTGTTTAATATCTTTATCAATGATCTGGATGACGGCATTGAGTGCACCCTCAGTAAGTTTGCAGATGACACCAAGCTGAGCAGGAGTGTTGATCTGCTGGAGGGTAGGAAGGCTCTGCAGAGGGATCTGGGCAGGCTGGATCAATGGGCCAAGGCCAACTTTATAGGGTTCAACAAGGCCAAGTGCCGGGTCCTGCATTGGGTCACACCAACCCCAGGCTACGCTCCAGGCCTGGGGCAGAGTAGCTGGAAAGTGCCCGGCGGAGAAGGCCCTGGGGGTGCTGGCTGACAGCCGGCTGGGCATGAGCCAGCAGTGCCCAGGTGGCCAAGGAGGCCACCAGCCCCCGGGCTTGTGTCAGCACTGGTGTGGCCAGCAGGAGCCGGGCAGGGATGGGGCCCCTGTGCTCGGCACTGGGGAGGCCCCACCTCAAATGCTGGGCTCAGGTTTGGGCCCCTCGGGACAAGAAGGCCCTTGAGGGGCTGGAGCATGTCCAGAGAAGGGCAGCGGGGCTGGGGCAGGGTCTGGAGCACAAGTGTGCTGGGGGGCGGCTGAGGGAGCTGGGGGGGGTTTAGCCTGGAGAAGAGGAGGCTGAGGGGAGCCCTTCTCGCTCTCTGCAGCTGCCTGAGAGGGGCTGGAGTGAGGTGGGGGTTGGTCTCTTCTCCCAGGTCTCTAGCGACAGAAAGAGAGGAAACAGCTTCAAGCTGCACCAGGGGAGGTTTAGATTGGGTATTAGGAAAAATGTCTTTAGTGGAAGAGAGGTCAGGCACTGGAACAGGCTGCCTGGAGAGGTGGGGGAGTCACCATGCCTGGAGGTATTTGAAAGGTGTGTAGACGTGGCACTTCAGGGCATGGTTTAGGAGGCCTGGTAGTGTTGGTTGACGGTTGGACTTTACAATCCCAGAGTTATTTTTAAAGTACATTGTTAATTCCCTTTTGATCATAGTAAAGCAGAGCTTTGGCCAAAAAGGTATGTTTAGAAGTTCCTTGTTTCTTGGTAGTATACTGTGACAGACTTCTAGGTATACCTGTCACCTTGACCAGGAGGAGAAGGGCAACCATGCAACTGAAATGTGTTGATCACTGCTGCTGTACCAGAGAGGGGCTGTATGAGACCTGCTGGAGATGTTTCTACTGGGCTTCCCCCGGGAACAGGGGAGGGTTGCAAAGACAAAGGCAGGATGGATACTTCTAATGACAAGGGGAGAGGGAAAAGACTGCAGGAACTCAAATAGTAATACTAAGGAAGGTCACAACAATCATGCCATGGTAATTAAGTAATGACAATAGGAGGGTTTGTCCATCTGACTCTCTATCTACCTATAGATACTATGTGCAAATGCATTTCCTACTCTTCATCTTGCCGTTTTTTAAAGAATGCAACATTTATATTTAGTTTTATAATTCTTCTAATTTTATAATTCTTTCTGTCCTCTGAGGCATTCAGGGAGCTGAAGGAAAATCTAGGAGCGCTTTCCTGAAAGGCCATTTAGCTTGATGGAGAGCAGAGGGATGATGGTGATTGTGTTGATGAGGATAGTAGGTGTAGTAATAAATGGCAATTCACTGACGTTTGGTAGCCTCAATAGACAGGGACTTCACACTTCTTATTTTCAGGATTATTTTGTCCCAGATTCCACCTTGCAATAGATCCTTTCTGAAAGGTATTATAACACATTTTTCTTAGCTGGAGACTGAAACTAGTGGAGGAAATGGGTCTACCTGATGAAATATCCTGTTCAGTTCACTGGTAGTAGAATGTTTAAACCCTGCCTCTCCAAAACAGAACATCCAAATTTGCTAGAAGCAAGTGGCCTTGCCTGTGCCTTTGGAGAGGTATGTAAGGGAGTGATGTTTGATCTGAGGCAATCCGATGAAAAATATTCAGGACCATAGGAAGATGAAATGCCTCCTTCCATATGTATGAATTTTACTAAGCTAGTAATCCACAGTTTAAAGAACTTTTTTTAAATTTAATAAAGAGGTTACTTTAAACCTAGATCTGCAAAACACTCATACCTCCAGCACATTGCCTCAGTGAAATATCCCTCTACATGAAAATATAGACAGTTAGTTTTTTCTTCCAAAGTGAAACACTGCAAGGTCTTTCATTACTGGTTTATTATGCTTTCTGTATCTTTGCTCATTTTTCACCAGTATTGCATTAAGTATTGATATTGATTTCTTGTAAATGGTACTGAAATGGATGGCTCACAGTTTTTGTTATTGTTCTGTAGCACTTGTATGTAATTTATTATAGCTGCAATGGAACCTGCCCCTTGCTGCCAGGGTTTAAATTAAATGTGCCATGTTTTGGCCCCTAGTAGTCACATACATTTCTCATTCTAGATCTAAAAGTGTTATGTATAAAGTTACTTTTATAATTACTTCCTTGATATTATTTAAAAAGTTTATTTCAATAATTTTGGTAATTAATATGTAATCTATTTGTTGAATTAATAGTATTTTTCTTTCCCATTACAGAGACAAATTGCTGTCCTGTAAAAGTAGCATGGAATAGCTGGTAGTCGTGACTGGCTTTTCTTTTTCGGAGAGAAAAAGGGCAAATCAACTCCCAACATTTTCAGTGTGTGGTGGATGTAATGCTTTCCTTATGCACGGACTCCCAAAAATGGAAGAAAAAAATTGGTATCGGCACTGAGAAGGGGGAGCCCTACTGGAAGGACATTTCTCTGGACCACGCTTTAATGCAGTGAACTTACTTTTGGCACAAAACCTGACTCAGAACCATTGATTAACTTGGTTTTCTGAGAATAAATCTATAGCACTGACAAAAATGAAGTAAAGCAAAGAAACTCCCCACAACAAATATCTCTGTATATGTGGTTCCTTCATGTCAGATTTGTAGAGAAGATAATATTGATTGAGAAAGCACTAGTGGTTTTAAAGAAAACAACCTGATTGATAGGACAGTATCAACGGCATTGGTATTGAAAGAGACTTATTGCATATTTCCCGGTTTTATTTGCTGCCATTTTTAATAGAAATAAACTTTGCTATTCTGGCAGGGGGTGAGCATTTTTTTCACTCTGCCCATGAACAATCTTCTACCCCAGGATTTTGAAAGGATGGGATGAAGGAAGGAAGGACATTTCGTGCTTCATTCAAGGGTCTCTGCGTTTCCTCTTCTTGCTGGTTTTCTGTAGGTGCATCTCTGGCTCTGGACTCGTGGATGCTCCTAAGCCATTAGTGTTGCACTCATGAAATTGTATTGGTGTAAAGTGCATTATTTCTAAGTTGTTTTAGAAGTCATTTATAATGAAACTCAGAGCTTTTCACACAAGATTAACTGAAACCCTTTACAAAAAGTCTTAGTTCCAGTTCACTGAATAAATCCAATTACCATTTTGCAAGCTCTTCTTGAGCTTTTCCTCCCCTTGATTTTGGGTAATGCCCCTGATTCTTCCCCTGACAGCTTTAAATTGTTCTGTCCCACTCAGTTCCCTCTGCTCATCCTGCAGAGGGGCTGCACTCATCCCCCAGGCCTTTGTAAATGGAGCCTTTGAAGCAAGCCAGGAATATTTTCACAAGTGAGCTCAGAGTCACATTTCAAAAATTCAACATTTATGCAACAAAGTGGTTGAAGTCACTGTTTTTAAGGCTGACATGAATACAGAATATGGCACATTCATAATTCTCGGGCCACACAAGGTTTTGGCAAGGCAGGGGCTTGCTGCTCCATCACTACATCTGTGTTGGGAAGGGCTCTTTACTCATGAAATGCCATTGCATTTACCAAAACGCATCTTTAAGGCATATTGTATAGCTCTGTAGTCTACTGACTCAGCCAGGTTATAGCCAGATCCTCCACCCTTATGCTGGCAAATCCTTCAACAAGATCTACAGGACAAGTTCTCAGGTGCAAGCATGGGGTTTATTTTGGTGTCTTTGGTCTAAGACCTAACTGGGCAGTAATCAAGGTGGGAATTGTAGTTTGGGAGCCTGTCTGGGTAGAGCAGCCTCCTGCTGCCAGGGAAGTTGGTGAAAGGGAGCAGAAAATTGGGGCAGGGAAAGCAGCAACCTCCCTGGATGCCAGGGAGATGCTGGGTGTCACCCCATCCCTGAGATTTTGCTCCAGGGGTGGCTTGAAGGTGACAAAGCCTGGCAGGGTTTGAGATTTCTCTCTCAGAGGAAGAGCGTGGGAACAGGTCAGAATATAGTGCAGTTGTTGCTGCAGGGCCAGAAGTGGACTGAGATCCAATGGATATGGAGAGCATCTCTGTTTGCTGTCAAGGGTAGATGCATCACCGATATGAACATGCCTTGACCTCATGCATTTTCCTAGAGCTCTTAATGACCTTAAAATGACCTTAAAGCCATCCCCAGGGTTAGCCAAGCAGAGCAGCTCCTTGGGTTTGATGCACAACCCTGGCGTGATGCAGGGCTGAACTCCTAGGCTGGGAAAGGAGAGCAGGAAGGACATTTAAGTTCCACAAGGCACCAGCACACACTAGAACTGTAAAACAGAGGGAAGATGACAAGGTGAGTATTGCTAGTTAAAAATAGAATGTAGAATTTTATACAGTTGTGAAATCCCTCACTGGTGCATAGCTGAAGTGACTTGCTTTCATCCAGAAAATCCTTATGTATACACTCAGCATAAGTCTTGGCTGCATAATGCATTTCTGTGAGCTGTAACAGTGTGTCCTGTGCTTTTTGCCATGAACTACTGTCCTCTTGTGGTTAATCTGGAACCACCGAAAAAACCCCAAGTTGTAAAACTCTGATTTATGTTTTAATTTAAGCTTCCCAGGTTTAACCTCAATATTTATCTTTTTTGTTTATACTTATTTCATTACGTGAAAATCCAGGAACAGATTGTTCTGGTGATTCACTCATGGGCTCTTGGGCTCTTTGCCTGCCTCCTCACATGTTTACATTTACACTGATAAAAAGTACTGCTTAGCTGGGACTTCACCCATCCCAAACTTCATATCAATGGAAAAAAAACCTCTTTGGGTCTAGAGCAAAGCATCGCTTCGTTGTTCGTGGATCATTGCAATACACAATACAAACGGAGCAGAGTTGCCTTCCTTTGGTTTTGTGCTATTAAAACTGCCACGGACAAAGAATGAATAAAAATGAAGGATTAAATATTTTGCTTCTGACTGCTACTTTCAGCAGAGGAAGACTGGGAGGAGGAAACAGTGGACACCTGGGTCTGATCTAGCTCTCTGACAGCCCCTGCACATGGAGCACTCTGGGTGCAATAGTGAAGGGCTGTTCAATGTGTAGAAATGGGGTTGCCCTGGGCGTGGGTGATTTAATGCCTTGGTGGGGCGGACACCGAGGGTGCACAGCATCTCAGCTGCATAGTGCTGTACAAACAGAATGAAAGTCTTAACTTTTCTTGGGAGTTTTAAGGAATGATCACATTATTTTGCCGTATTTGCAGGCTTTTAATTTTCTTCACCTTTCATTGTATTAAAATGTGTGTGTGTGTACAAAAAGAGAGACAGAACATGATTACTGAAGAAGCAAGCCTTAAAGAGGGATAGTGCCTGGTTTCTTTAGCAGTATAGCTGAACATTTACAAGGAAAACCTTCCTGTCAGGGAGCTGGTCCTGCACTTTCTTTGACTCTTGGCAGTTTGTTATTCACATTTCTACAACCATAAAGGCTAAGGGACACAGCAAGGTAAGGACCATAACCTACATTAATAGCTGAGAAATTTGTCTCCTAGCAAATTTCTGTTTCCGAAGAGCTCTCTGGGGCTTTTTCAGCGATGTGAATTAACCAGTGCTGTGGGTGTGCGGTGGTGCAGAAGAGGCAACTGAGCTCTGACAAGCATTGTTCAGGAGGGGACAACATGGGGAAGGGGTAACACAGAGCAATGGGGTGAAACTGGACAAGGCAAACTCTAGGTCTGATACCAGGAAAAATCTTCTCTTAGTTCTCTCAATGACCCATTAAACTCTACCATGTATATTCTGCCATCTCAGCTACCTGATGGTTGAAGACCATACTGAGAGGAATGAAATTCCTTCATGTCTCAAGGAAAATCAGGAACTGAAGTCATGCTTCTGTTGATGACATGGTTCAACCCAGATGATGGCATTGTATTTTATAGACATACACTAAGAAATCAGCTGCTACAACATTTGCAAATCCTAGATATTTTTACGATATTATTAAAGGATAGTATGCAATTTTAGCAGCAGGATCATTTCCTGGGGAATGCTGTTGTCACTCACCGCATGATAACACTAAGTTGTCTCCTGTGGTGTGATCTCTGTCCTGTTTGTGACACCACTTACATCTCTCAAGATTTTCTCTCCAGAGCACCAGAATAGCACAATTAACTTTCTGTGTGTTTTCTTAATTGCCGTCGCATTAAAAAATGTATTAAAAATATCTAGAGACATTCAGAAAAATCATCTTTACAGTGAAACAGGGTGAATCTCAGAAATATACCCTTTCATATGGGTATTAGGTGATACAAAGCCTTCATTTTTCCAAAATCCTCCTTATCCACAAATATAGGCAACTTCTAAAATCTGTCATATACATTTTGTTTTCTCCTTTAATACTCTGAAAGCATCAAGGAGAGGTAATTACTGAACAGACCACAAGCACTGCAAGGCAAGGTTTGGTTTGGTTTTGGGTTGTCTAAGCCCACTTCAATGAAATCATGGTCCCCAGGTCTGAGAGCTGGAAGGTGCTGTCGTCATATGGATAATATCTGTCTTCCTGATTTTTTTTCCTCGTGTCTCTGTTTTATCCTAAAAAAGAAGCTTGTTTTCAATAGCACTGCTCTGTGTGTAACCTATCAAATAATGTGCCAGAAGTTCTTTGCTTGGTAATGGCACAAATTGTTTTTGTTGGGCCTTAGGTTGTGGTTGTCAACTACAACCCCCCCTCAGTCTCCAGTCAGTGATTAATTTCAGCCACTATATTCACCCTGCGCTTTTTGCTGCAGTTACAGGGTTTATCTACAGCCTTGCACTACAGAGACAAAATGGATTTATTGAGAAGATAAACAAGAAATAGTCACCTCCTTCTTGAATTTTTCCCCCAAAAGGCAAATTAGCAACCCAGATGGCTTAGTTTCCCCATCAGAAGGAATTGCTTATGTTATTTTCAGTTTATGTTAGTTTGTTCAAGTCCCTGGACAGCAACAGGTCCAGAATCCAGAGCTCGTATTGCAACGGTGATGATGTGTTTTGCAGTAGCATGGTGGAAAATTCGAGCATCAGAGGTGCTAATCTGATCTATCAGTATTGGTGTCCCACACCTCAGCCCCAGTGCAGGAAATTAAAGAATGAGATCTGCAAGGGAACTATTTCATAATGCTTTAAACAAATGAACTTCTTAACATTTTGTGATCTCTGGAAGATTGTTTTGTTGGTAGCAGTACTGCCTGCAGTGCGAAACGCTTGCTGGAGAAAATCAATGGCGTGGCAGTCGTGTCAGCTACAGCCCAGAAAAACTACACGGGGGACATTTACTTGAGCTTTATCATTGCTGGGTAAATTACTCAATCATCGTCAGTTTTCATTTGGGCTGAGTTTTATGGGAAGAACTGGCCCAAACCTATGACTGCAGCTTGCTGTATAGGAAAAATCACCTGCTTCACCCAGTCTCTCTCCCAGATGCCACGAGAAGCATTTTGCTGATGTGGGCAGTTCACAAATCAAGTAACCTCCCACATTCTTACGCCTGCTTGGTTCAGAGGGTTTTGTGATGATATGTGACCATTAAAGCTTTTTGCTGGTTTATGCTATTTAGAATCTTTTGTCCCCTCCTTTTATACCATTTCCAGGAAATTTCAATTCACTTTACTGCCCCGTTGCTGTCCTCTGAACAGCAGAGGGGCAGAGGGAGATATCCAGCCCTGAATCAGCAGGCTGCAGCTCTCTTCAGGAGCACCAGATCATGTCTGAAGAGAAATAAATGCAGCCTGTGCTCAGCAAGAGGCTCTGGCAAAGCTTCAGTCTAACACCTCCTGTTAATTTCACAGTCCCCTCAAGAGAAAAAAGGCATATAAAAAGGAGGCAGAAATTCCTCAAGGATAACGGTAATGTACCCTATCCACAAATTACCAGCAGACCTTTACAGTAGCTTATCGCCTATAAAAAGCTTCAGAGTAGTCATTACAGTCATTGAGCTGATGGTAGTTTTATGACTTTTACTCACCATAAGGCAAGGCAGCGGTAGCCTGATGCAAAACCACTTCAGAGGGGCCGGCAGGTAGCTCAGCCACAGCGGGCATACTTGAGGCCTCCTGTGCAGGTGGTGTCACCCACCGGCTGCTGAGCTAGTGACAGGTGGGAACATGGAGCTATAAACCCCCAACTGGCTGCAAGGGGCTCAGGGGCTGCCTGCACAAACCTTTCCCTTCTGGAGCAAGAGGCAGGTTGAAAGCTGCCACCAGCCCAGCTTTGGACAGAAAGAGGACACCCAGGCCCTGCCAGAGTTTGCACCCTGGAGGTCTAAGGACATTTGTTCTTTCTTTTTCCCCACATCCCTGCTTCTCCAGGGGCTTATTCTGTGCCTGTCCCCCAGGCGGACACTTTAAAGGTGAGTCCCTGCTCTGTGGTTTGTGTGCCTTGGGGCTGGTACCTGCAAGTGGCTGTGATAAATGCTCCTGCCATGTTTCTGCCCACGTGTTGCCGGAGCTGTTCTGCTGCCTCTCTGCCACATAGGCATCACACCCCTCCATCACCAGCCTCTTCCTCTCCCTCCCTCCCTTCCCTTCCCACAGGCATGTGCCTGCAAGGTCCCCAAATTCAGCCCTGGTGTCTCCTAAGCACAGTGCTATTTGAAATTATTTCATTTGGATAGTGAAAAAAATACTAGGCTGTGCTTTACAGTCATTTACAGGTGGTCAAACTGTGCCCCAACATCTGTGTAACCAAACCCTGAAGAGCACCCAGAGGTGGGTTACTGGAGTGTAGCTGGTTTTAAAAGAAATTATTGCTCTAACAACAGCAGCACATACAGACACTTTGGTGTACATGACCTGCTGTTTTCCTGAAACACAGTCTGTGGCAGACACGATGCTTTTTCAGGTGTCTCATCTCTAGTGATTTTCTTGTGGGGCTGCTACTCAGGGCTCTGTAGGAACTTCAGGCTGTTCAGCCCTGCCACAGGCTCTACAACTGATTAGGTGTCAGTGGTCCCAGACAGCTGTGTGTGCTGTGTTACATCTAGAATCAGCATGGAAGAACCATCCTCCTGTAGCTAATAATTAAAGTCTGGTGCATCAGGCATAACGATCTGAGGTGTTGCTGAAGTGGCGAGGAGCAGAGTGTGCATTACGCACTGCAATGCTCGTGCCTCTTCGCATGGAGGAGCAGTGTGAAGGATGCAGAGGCTGCAATGCCACCACTACTGTCAACTCCAGCAGACCTAGCCCTTGGTGCTGGGACAGCATGTCTTTCTGGAGATGAGTGGCTTTCCAGGAGGCTCTGTGCTAGGCTGAACCGACACATTGGCCAAAGTCCAGGAAATAAATTTTGTTAACTATTAGGATGTCTGGGTCACATTGTTCCTGCATATTGGGAAGGAAAAAGAAAAGTCCCAAATGCAAGTATTTACTGAATAAAAGAGAACAAGTGTGACCAAAGCTCAATGAGGAGGAGATAGAGATAGTCAGCAGGTCTGGTGGTCATCTCTCCCCAGAACAGTAAGGTGGATTTACAGACCTTTAAGGAAGCTGTGCCAGGTACGAACGGAGCACTGGACAAGCACGAGGATTGCCTATATGGGAGCTGGTGGAAACGAAAGCTGGTCTCCTGGGAATGTGGGGGAGAGTTGGTATCTTACTGTGGTGGGGAGGACGATGAAGGCTGGCTGTGAAGGGCTTTGAAAGCGAAGTCCAGCAGTTTCTTATATATGTGATGGAGAAGAGGGAACCTGTTTAGACCATGGCACGATATTATTTTAAAATTATATGGTGCTTATATGTGAGATGAAGAGATGAGAGTCAAATTAATTAGAACTAGATCTCAGGGTGTCCCTGGTCAGGTAACACCCAGTTTTGAATAGAGTCCATTTTTCATTTATTTATATCTTCTTCAGATTTTTAGATGTGAAAAAAAGAGGCTTCTGGGAATGAGCTGATAATGTCTCTCTCTTTCTTCGCTCTTCCATTGGAGGGAAGAAATGAACTGATTCAAAAGACGGAACATTTCAGGTAGACCATAGCAGACATGTTGGATACAGTTAACCACCTGAGTGTATTGAATAATGCTGTTCTATTTGTTATGCAATCAATGACAATAGAACTAAAAGGTGCAATTGAACACAAACTTTATTGCAGAATACAAAGTTTCTGTGCATCTGAAGAGGAATTACTGTCCCTATCCTTGCTGTTAGACCCCATCTTATTTCAGTTCTGTACTGTAAAGTAAAAAAGCTTGGTTCTGCAATTATGCACATAAAGAATTTCTAAATTTGAATGTATTCTCATCATTTGCCGTCCAACAGTTACTTTTTTTATCATTGGAGTATTACAGTGGTGTCTATGCAATTTCACTTTACTCCTTATTTTCCATTTTAGTTTTATTTTCTATTTTAGTTTTATTTTCTAGCAGAGGGATATCACTGGTGTGAGAATATTACAAAAACAAATCATAGGGGAAAATATAGTTCTACCAGGATAGGTTAACAAACAAGCCATGACCCCACCTGAGTTTACCAGAGTTAATTTTTCTTCCAGTGCAACAAAAGCTTTTACGAAGACAGAAGGAAAACCAAGAATTTTAAATAGAAAACAAATCTTCAAAGTATAGTACACACATAAAATCCTGAGCAAATGTTTATTGACTACAACACCTGGAACAATTAAGATACTGCAGTGGAGCATCATTTGATTTAAGAAGGTGAGCCTTGCAGATGTGTGCTAAGCACAGTGCCTGTGTCCTCCAGAGCACAGAATTGCTCTAGCCTCTATCCCTCTGTTGCTCTTCTAGAACTAATCTTGTACTCAGAAGTAATGGATGCTCTCCACTGAAGGGAATGGGATGGGAAAAGGTGGAGATTTAGCTACACTTATTTTTACTTACTTTTTACTCTAGTGTGTATTGAATATGGGTCAGACCTTTCACTGCCCAGCAGTATCGGGAAATGTGCATTTCATAACGGAAAGACATGCAAGTGGTAGTGTTTCATCCATTTCCTGGCCAGATGCATTAGATTACTTTTTTATTTCAATCATTAAAATGTTCTTGTCTCAAGCCACAAGTTTTCTTACTTTTAACGTTCCAATTCTCTCCTACCTCCTACTGCGGGGGGAGGGTGAGCGAGAGGCTGTGTGGTGCTTAGTTGCTGGCTGGGGTTAAACCACGACAAACAGTTAATTCAATAAATGGCCATTAAAAAAAAGTCATTGTTCAAAGTTATTTTTAGCTTCATGAGTCCAAAGGAAGGAAGACTATAGTTTTCCAGGAGCTCCCTTCATATTTTCCTTCCTTTTCTTGATACCACCTTGGCCAACACGGAGGTGTGGTTTGTGAGGGCAGCAGAGGAGAGGACTGGGAGAATTCCCCTTTCAGTATTTGCCTTGGGGGAACACAGCACACACTGTCTTTTGCAGGAGGAGCTCCTTAAAGTCCTTACCATATGTCAGAAGGCAGCTGACTGTAAAAATAAACCTTACCCATCAACGATCCATAAAAGAGAGGAAATGAAAGCATTGTGTTTTTCCCACAAACCTGAGCTAAGCAATGAAAGGAGAGCAGAATGAGCCGTTCTCAAGATATGGTGCTCATAATTTTATGTGTGCCTCTTGAAAACAGCCCCATGGCTCACACTTCTTCCCCTTCCTTGAGGCAGCCTTGAGAAATCAGGATGTTGTCAGTCCAGGTTGTGGCAGAATATCACATAATAAAAGCCAATTTCACAGCTGAAGAGTTCCTTTTGAGGATTCCTTGCCTATGGTAAGGTTCTGCTCTATTTGGGATGGGAAGGTGATATCAGCCTGCCTAAGGCTTGCTTGGTGGTTACGTGAATAAGCTGCATGTGTCCCAGTGCCAAGCCCCAGATGCATCAGAGATTTACAGATCAAAAAAAGAGATCTTGCGACTGGATTTAGGAACTGTGTTACAGTCAAGGCAAGGTTGGAGAAAGGACTAAATCTGATAAATTTATTCTGATTTTATAAATGGCTTTCAAACTCCTGAATAGCTTCTCAAAGACTGATTTTGCTCTCAAGATATTGGACAAGATTTAATAAATCTATCATTATATTCATGGAAATCCTGCAGTCAAATGAGCCATAATAGATAAATATATATACATATATGAAATAAAAAGTAATTTTTTTTTTTTATTTCAGGTTATTTGATCCCATTGGTTGAAAGCGGTCTTGATGAAGAAACCGCTTAGGACTGCTTTTGTCCATACGAGCTCTATCACTTATATGTGCTTGCAAATGGACATTACAGGTATTTTGCAGACTTAACTTTGTACTCCATGTGTAATAATCTGGACAAAATCTGCACAAAATCAGATTAGACTGAAGCTATTTAGAAGTTAGGTCTTTCCTCAGTCTAACATGCTTGGGATAAACAACTCTAAGATCCCAAAGACATTGGGAGCACTAATCAAATAAAACTCAGCAAAACATTATGTATTTTAACAATATACTTTATATTCTTACATAGGCATAACTGATATATATGTAGAAGGAAAACAAGGCATAACCTGTATGAAGAAAGCACTATTCTCATCGAGTAATAGGAATTACTTGATTACATTTATGTTTGTAAATTGTTTTTGTCAATGTTGTTAACTGACAGCAGACTTGTTATTGAGAAATTTGAATAAGAAATGTAAAGCATTTGTGAATCAGTTATTTTGCACTCAGAGAATTCCCAAGAATAACTCCTGGCCAATGAAATGTTTGCATGTAGTATGTACCTGGCAACTTGAAATTTAAGATGCATTGGTTAGTCTTGATTGGACATATCAGTTATATTGCATTGCTGGTTTGATGTCCTCTAACCAGATGTTCAAAGTAAACTCCTGCCTTTATGCAGGAACTACTTTCTCCCTGCGAGGGAAGTAGTAATAGAAAATCATGAAGCCGAAGAGTGAAACCAACACTGAAGTATTTTTATTCAGGTGAATATTCACGTTCTTTTAGGTTGTTACTCAATTCCGTTCCATCATATTCCTCACAAAGGATTAGATTTTCTAGCTTATGACAGTATTTTTAAAGAAAACTAATGTGTTCAATGCATCCTCTCTGGAAGGCTTGCTTGGTCTAAATATCGATTGGATTTTACTACCAGCCAAGGTCAGAAACTGAAGAGCTTCTTGCTGCAGCAAGCTGTATATTAATCTCAATATCAACTGAAGTACCTAAACTGTTATTGGAATTTGATGATCAATTACATCTTTGAAAAGTACTTAGTATGACATTTGTTGGGCTTCCATATTTCGTGTTATACAGTCACACCTGATAGTTCAACAACTGGAAAAATACCAGCAAAATATCTCCGTTCTTTGTGCAGACAATATCTGCTTTATAGTTCCCATGTCTTGCTTTTATCCACATTAACAAGCATTACACACCATTAAAGGTTTCCTTGCTGCCTCCCTTTCATTACTTCTTTAGAGGATATACTGCTGTTGAACATATTTAGGCAGACAAACACACAAAGCCTTCTTCCAGAAGAATATTTCTTAATTCCTCACCCTGCAATATTTTTGCTTGGAAGTGACACTATTAAATTCAACTGTACCAACTCAGTCTGTTCCCCTGCCATTAAATGCTCTGATATAGTCTGTAGGAATGTGGAGGCACACAACATCACTCGGGGATATTTGTACAAGCTGGCTGCAGTGGGAAAGGGTCACTTGCTCTAGTCACAGATTTTTTCCTGTTCTAGATTAAACCAGTGTTGTAGAAGTAAAATCATCAAAACCTATACTTGTGACACCATCCTCTAAAACCTTTTAAATATTTACCAGTCCATTTCCTTCCTCACTTGCTTCTCAAGATAGATTTTAATTGAAATAAAACATCTTGCAGAAAAAATTTTCAATAATCAAATCGACATATAGTACTCAAAAGTTATTACAGTGTAAGACCAAAGCCATCACAAGGATTCATAGATATTTAGGGCATCAGTTCATGTCAGACCTAAAAACACCACCAAAATGAAAGAAGAGCTCTCAACACACTCTTAACTCTTCTTTTTTGTCTGGCTGCTCTTTATTAAAAGGCAAGGCAGGGCAAAAAACTTACAGAAGGCAGTAGATCCTAGATATCGTTTAGGTTCACAGCGTTATTTAGCCGTCTCAGCCACAAACCTGCACCTCACTCTCTGTGGATTTTGTTTGTTGTTTTTTTTTTTTTTTTTTTTTTGTTGTTGTTGTTGTTGTTTTTTTTTTGTTTACTTGCACCAGTCTACTATTTCTCTGTTTGTTTTACTTCCTAAGAACAGCAGCCACTTGCCAGCAGTGGGATAACGCAGAAGCTTTGCTTATTTTAAGCATTGTCTGCAACAATATCATTAAAAATAAAACAGTATCATTACAACTACAAGGACCTTCCAATTTCAAAGCACATAAAACATTATAAGTGAACTTCTGTCTTCTGACATATGTGTTGCACCCTCTGAATGAGCTGGAAAGAAAGCAGAAAGGAGAGATTTATCAGGCATCACGTTCAGCCATCCAAACATTGCAAACCTCATTTTTGTTGCTAGCTATACGTAATTTAGAAATGGTTTGTAAATTTAATTGTCCATGTACAGGGTGAGTGCAGGCCATGCACAATCAACGGCATTGCCAAGATCAGCAGCTCTATTTCTTAGCCAAGTAGGTCTAATGTGCTTTATTGGAAACAAAATACACCCTGAGGCATTTTAAACATAGTAGCAGCCAGATAGGGTGAGACTCACTGCAGTGAATCCATTTTAGTAGGTCAAAAATGGAAGTGCTTTTGGGATGTCAGTCACACCGGCTAAACCTTGGAGAAAAGTTATCTGGCTGAATCACCTGTTGTCACTACTTCTATGCCTCAGGAGACGAAAATGAAGAATCTCTTTTTTCCCCTGCCCCATAATCCCCTTGTCTGAATTAAAAATTATAATTAATGGTGTTTTGCTTTTCAGGCTGAGAATCAGCATTCATTTTGGGATCTTTGCTGTTGATGGGCAGGGACTTACATTAGGCATCATTATAAATCAAGGTCTAGAACATGTCTTCTCCTAGTGTCCTCTTCTATACTTTGTGGGTATTGTAATCTACCTGACTGTGAGCAGGCATCGCGTTAAACTGTGTTACACAGCACTACAGTCTACATCTGACATTTAGAGAATCTTGAGTTTTATAATTAGATCACTTTAATTTTGTGTGTTTGTGTAGGCTTCCTTAAACATGGACAACAGTTTGAAGAGGAAGAGATAAGACTCTGGGATTTTAGACTTTTCTAATTCATTCTTAGCTCTATTCATAGTGTGAAGAGGTGGTAACTCTTCATGGGGCCTTTCTGCTGGCAAAAAAATTGAGTTATGATTTGCAAAGGCTAGTGAAAAAGCAAGGTGGCAATCAAGAAATGATGTCTGTTATTACTTTGCAGTCTTTATGGTTGATGCAATGCAGGTCTTTGCTCATCCTCTCTTATGCTTCTTTTAAACCAGATTATTGCTACCTTCAATGCACAAAACAATGAGGCCACAGTCTCAGCAAAGAATGACTGAGACAAGGTAGCAACCAGCCACCCTTAGACAGCAGGCAGCATGACTTATGCAGTAGCAAACCACTTGCCAATGAAAAACGAAAACATTAATTAACCGGAATTACTACAAGTGAGATTTTATGGGTAGAAACTATCCAAATAAAATTACTAGCAACAGCAGTGGTCGTATACCAGTATATGATTATTGCATCAATGTGATACAGACCCTGTACAAAGACAGATCAGAGAGCGAGCAGTGAAAGGAAAAAGAAGCCAGCTTAATTATCCATATGCTGAAACTCATCATGCATATGAGGACATAATGTGAAGTGCCTGCAATAATCAAGCGTGGGGTTCAGTGGCCCAGATGGTCTCTCTCAGGTCCCTGACTACAGTTTGTATGTCCTTTAGGTCTCCTGTTGTCCCCATCAAGGCCCTAGCCAAAGGCTAACATTGCTTTTCTGGGTACATAGATGACTGCTTCACTCATCAATTACCAAATTAAAGCATTATGTTCATAAATGAGTTCCTGTTCAGCTTGGAATATTTGATTTTTTCCCTCATATTTACCACTTTTCTGTAAACTCCTATTCCAAAGATTTATGTCAGAAAGGCAATTTTCTTCCCAACAAGAGAGTTATCTTTTTAGTCACAAAAGCAGGTCCCAAGAATCATAGCTTATTGCTGCAGCACAGAAGAATAAGTCAAGAGTTATCACCAAGTATAGTCAATTCAAAAAAAAATAAGTTTTTTCATTTTGAATTATTTTTCTGCTCCAAATCCAGTTTCTGAGTTACAGTTATGAGACTCTCAGCTCTAGGCTCAGTTCTAACTAAAATTTTCAAGAAATCACAGAACTATTGTGTTGAAAAGCCCTCTCAGAAATTAAAGGAAAACATACAGCTGTTGAGCTGATGCCTTGGAAATGCACCATGTAGCTCTCATAAAACCAGTCTCACATGAAATGTTAGCTCAAACTCACACAAGTACACAAATCACTCTTCGTTTGTTACTGACCTGTATCTTTTATGTTTAAGCCACACTTGCAAAAGCCCAAAGGAGTTATGTCTGGAGTCTGGATGTTGGTGTACCTTTCTACCCTACCCAACTAAAACAGTTTTCAAGTATGTGTAACTATAGCTCTTTTCCAGTAAAGAGAGATAATTGTGCAATAGAAAAGAATTATTTTATTTCATGAGGCTTTGAGGATTGATGCTCAAACTGCCAGGTGAGTTTGTTCACTGATGTTGAATGGCTTCTGACTTAGCTTTGGGTGGCATGGTGTGGAAGACAGCGAACTAACACTTAGAAAAGCCAAGTATGGGTTTTGCCAAATATTTCCTTAACCAAATGAGCAGATTAATGTAATTGCTGTAACTTTTCATAGTGCATAACTAGAATAGTGGTTAGGCAGTTTCAAGACAAAATCATGACTCTGAATAAGCCCAGTCCTTGATGGATTTAGAAAAGGAAGCCTGAGTCCACCTTTTTTCTCTGGCTTTGGGGAAACACAGGTAACTGTACCCATGCTATGGTGTGATATGCACGAGCAAGAAGAGGAGTGCCAGCTTGTAGCTCCACTACAATACAACATTGGAAAGTAATGACTTTTGGAAAAGAGAACGTATTCAAGCAGGATTTAGAATATTAACTGAAAGAGCTAATGGGAAGAATTGCATAGGAGCCACCTATGTGAACAAGACACTGGAAGTATTAATAAAAGCATCAATTAGCAAGTAGAACCACCTGTAGAGTGAGAGGTGTCAGCAGACACCAAGTCAGTTAATTAAGTCCAAAAATTAAACTTGGATTATTCTTCTGTGGATTGCCTATAGAGCCTTATTCCCTGTTTCGAGCAGACTGCGAGATCTTCATTCTGCATTTGAAGTGTGTGTGGAAAATTCTTAGGGATTTCAACTTTTGTTGAAATCACCTTTGAAAACACCTTTTCATGTCACCTCTTTTCATGTCATGCAACAGTCACTGAGGTGAGCAATTCTGGTGCTGATCGGCATGTGCTCTATGGTGGTACGTAGGACAATTTCCAGAACTGGGGATACCTCAGGGGGAGCCAGGAGACCCACCAGGAACTTGCAGCTCTCACCACAGTGGCTGGCGAGGCCTGGGCAGGGCCAGGAGCAACATGGCTGAGCCCCCCACACGTACAAATGAGGCATATAAGGGAGCACTAGCAATCAGGAGCACAGCCACAGGGCAGGCAGACCTGGTGTGGGATGTCAGCAAGGCTGTGGTGCAGCAGTCTGCATGGCAGTTCCCATGGAAGGGTGTGCAGGAAGGGTGCTGAAGCTCTCCTTCACAGGCACGTGTCCTCCATGACTATCCCAGCTTCATAGGTTCCAAGGGCTTCACCATGACCTTGTTTCTCATCTTCCTTTCTCATCTTCCTTCTTTGTGAAAGGCCTCAACACGTTTTAAGGCTCTTATGTATCACTGCTTGATGAATGAATTTCTGTGTTTTCACTGCTGATGAAGACGACACATGAAAGGTTATATTCTTTGCATAAGATAACCCAGTATTTCATGCAGGCTGGTTTTGGAGTGAAAGAAGGATGAATCCAGACTCAAGCCATGTTTTTTGTAGTTATGCTCATGAAAGAGAAGCTGTAAGGTTAAGCCTCAAGTTTTAAAAATGCTTGCATGCAAATCTTTGATATATTCCAGTGAGAAACATTCTATATATGAAAAAACTGGCTGGCTGGCCGAGCCCAGAGAGTAGTGCTGAATGGAGCTAAATCCAGTGAGCGGCCAGTCACAAGCGGTGTTCCCCAGGGCTCAGTGTTGGGGCCAGTCTTGTTTAATATCTTTATCAATGATCTGGATGACGGCATTGAGTGCACCCTCAGTAAGTTTGCAGATGACACCAAGCTGAACAGGAGTGTTGATCTGCTGGAGGGTAGGAAGGCTCTGCAGAGGGATCTGGGCAGGCTGGATCAATGGGCCAAGGCCAACTTTATAGGGTTCAACAAGGCCAAGTGCTGGGTCCTGCATTGGGTCACCCCAACCCCAGGCAATGCTCCAGGCCTGGGGCAGAGGGGCTGGGAAGTGCCTGGCGGAGAAGGCCCTGGGGGTGCTGGCTGACAGCCGGCTGGGCATGAGCCAGCAGTGCCCAGGTGGCCAAGGAGGCCACCAGCCCCCGGGCTTGTGTCAGCACTGGTGTGGCCAGCAGGAGCCGGGCAGGGATGGGGCCCCTGTGCTCGACCCTGGGGAGGCCCCACCTCAAATGCTGGGCTCAGGTTTGGGCCCCTCGGGACAAGAAGGCCCTTGAGGGGCTGGAGCGTGTCCAGAGAAGGGCAGCGGGGCTGGGGCAGGGTCTGGAGCACAAGTGTGCTGGGGGGCGGCTGAGGGAGCTGGGGGGGTTTAGCCTGGAGAAGAGGAGGCTGAAGGGGAGCCCTTCTCGCTCTCTGCAGCTGCCTGAGAGGGGCTGGAGTGAGGTGGGGGTTGGTCTCTTCTCCCAGGTCTCTAGCGACAGAAAGAGAGGAAACAGCTTCAAGCTGCACCAGGGGAGGTTTAGATTGGGTATTAGGAAAAATGTCTTCACTGAAAGGGGTGTCAATGATTGGATCAGGCTGCCCAGGGAAGTGGTTAAGTCACCATCCCTGGAGGTATTTAAAAGACATGTAGATGTGGTGCTTATGGACATGGGTTAGTGGTGGACTTGGCAGTGCTAGGTTAATGGTTGGACTTGATAACGTTAAAGGTCTTTTCCAACCTAAATGCTTCTCTGTTTCTATGATTCTGTGATTCTATGTGCCTAAGGCAGCACCATGGCATTGAGGGGCATTCAAGGTGAAGTTCATTTGTATCCAGAGAGCCAGTGTAAGATATCTGCACCATTTAAATCCAAAGGAAGCTCTATTTTAAGCACTTTGGCATGACTTGAGTCCTTGTCGTGGGCTTTCTGCCTGAGAGTGAATTTCACCCTCAGTGAATTATTACTATTACTATTATTATTAGACTCTCCTTTTGAAAACATAAAGCGAACACCCCGTGCAAATAATACTAAAGCAATGGAAAATAGAAAACCCTAATAGTCCGAAGAATTACATAGGAATCGCTACATAAACTGTCCTTCTGTACTACAGAAACATACACAGGATGACCTATGGGTCCCCTCCATCCCAACACAGCCAACTTCCTGAATGAACTCTTTCATAAATCTCTGAAGTATCAGGCATCAATTATTAACCAGGCACATGTTTATATTTTTTTTTCTTTATCTAATACAGTGTATTTATTAAATTTTCCCAGTGTCTTATGAGTATTTCCTGAGTCAGAAGAGGCAGTATCCTGTGGATGAGGAGACGGCATTGTAGCATTTTCCATACCTTACTCATAAAATAAACTGTTTTTCCTGCTTTGATGCATAAGTGTGCACCATTAATGACATTTTTCATCCTCTGAATTCTCTTTCTCTGGCTCATAAATGCTCTGTTAACCTTCTTGTCAACCATTACTGATTCTTTCAAAATGGATATTTATTTTTACCTTTTGTATAGATACAATGTTTTCAAAAACATTGTGCTTCTCAGTTTTGAGATTCTAGTGATTTTTTTCTGCCTTAAAAGATGTCCTCATAGATTCTTGGTATGTTTTTTGTATGAATCCCAGTTAGGGAGTACACAAAACAGATGCTGACTTTAAGTGTGGGAGCAGTCCTCATGAAGTCAGTGGCATCCTCATGAGCTTAATATTAGATTCCCTTTAACTACCCCTCAGCTTTGGTGCCTTTCTGTGCTCAAGACTGGGACTGAGTGTCCCTCTCTTCCTCCCCTGCTTTCCATCCCCCTTCCATTAGTCTTAATCTGAAAGTTGTGTTGTGGAGAAAATGACAGCTGACATCCACAGTTGATCAAAAACCAGGCTACTTCTGTATATAAGTAAAAATCTTGTTTATTTGATAGTCAGGGATTCTCATTTGAGAGCATATTTATTTTTTTTGTGGACCGCCTTCCTGAATAGTAAAAAGCTGCTGCAACCAGTCATGCCTTCATGGGCAGAGGTTAAATTATACACAGGAATAAACCAGGAGCTTCTGAACAAAATTCAGATTTTGAGTAATTGTGTGCATTGCTACATCAAAGCAGTGGATGGCTGCTCTTCGATGGAGGTGGCAGAGAACAGCAGAATTCAAACCTGTTTTGAATTTCTCAGACACTGAGCAAAGTTTTGATGTGTCCTGTTTTCAGATCTCACTGTAGATATTCAGTGTCTATCTGATCTCTGAACTATCAAAGATCAGAATTTTCCTTAAGCTTAGAAATATTCCAGTTTAGTCCTTGTCTTCTCATTTTGCTTATGCTGTGTAGGTGGTCATAGGTAGGGTAGGTGTCCATCAGCTTCTGTATTGCCTTCATACACAAAGAGATTTCATGATGCCTCTAATGGGATCAATGGTTAAGAAACTCTACTACCAGAGCACAGCAGCCTTTACCTCTATTTGTGTTGTCACGTGCATATATCAAAATATAGATTTTAGCCTGTAATTAACTGCATTTATTTGCAGGTAATTTTATACTTTGCTTCAGGGTCTTGAACCACAGTGTGCAGTAGTGCTTGCTGCAAATGATACTTTCCTTCTGCCTCTTATCCTCATCTGACTTCTAGTTCTCACTCTGTAAAAATAAAATAAATGCAATGCAGCGTACATCAATGGGCCTAAAAATTCAAAGGCATTTTTAGCAATGGAAAAAAAAAATTAAACAACTTCAGGTGACGCTTACGGTTCCTAAAAATGCAAGTATCAACTGGTAAGTTTTTTGAAAATTGAATATAAAATCATAGAGAAATGCTTTATTTGATTCTCTGTTTATGGGAAATTCATTTTATTTGACTTTTTTATTTGTAATATCAACTATATTGCAGAACAGAGTTTCTAGGTGCTCCCTTATGGTACCATTCTTCTAAATTATTAATGCTGTACTGTTGATATATTGTCAGCCTTGTACATACATTCTATGAAAATGAGTTTTACAGTAGGCTGGGATTTATAACAAAGCTTGACATATGCAGCTAATTCACCTAGACAGTCTTGTCAGTTTTAGGTTCATAAATAATTGATACTCAGGGCTTGGAGTTCAGCTACTGTTAGTGCTCCAGCTGTTAAATTTCAGCAGCATAATGGATGAATATTTGTTTATAATTTCTGTACATGGACCTGATGTCAGATCCCCAGTCTCATTTACATAGGTAGATTGAGATGTTGGAAGTGTAATGAGCATATGAAGATGATGAATTGTTTTCCTCTGTGCTGGTGCGTTTCTGTAAATGTTTGATTAGTTTTGAATGGATTACTGTTAGATTATCTGGTTCAGGGGTTAAAGTGAGCAGCTCTTTGCTCCCAAAGCTTTCGTGATCCCTTGCTGACAGATTTTAAAATTCATACATTGATATTAGTGCTGCAAAAGCTAGGGGTATTCTTTGCAACAGATGTTTAGTAATTAAACATACGGTTTCCCTGTTTGGAAGTTGCTCGGGAAATTTAAATCAGAATGATTTGTTTACTGTAGTTTGAGGGAATTACAATTTCTAAAAAATAATATACTTTGGCCCCTAAAGTGCTGGAGTTTTCCCCCCAAAGACACTAATTAAAAATGAGCAAAACACACACATACCCTCACAATAATTCAGATGTTTAATGCCTTGGTAGACAGATGCAAAGCTGTTAAAAGCAGAGGTTCTTCTCATTTTCTCCTTTTGTAAATTAATGAGCAATATTCAGAAAAACATTTTCAGTTGAATGGCCCAAGCAGAGATACTGAAGTAAACCAGATTTTCAACCATACCTTTCTTCTGAAGCCCAGCAGGGAGAAGCTGTGGGATGTGAACATGTGTACTACACACAATTCCCGATGATGTAAAGAGTGTGAGCTTAGGGTTGTGTGTGCAATAAAGGAATGATGTTGGAGAAGCACAGAATAAAGTAAAATGAGATGTCCTCTCATATATTAAGACTTGGCATATGCCACACAGCTAAGGGGACAGCATATCGAACAAGAAAACGGTGGGAAGCAGACTGGGTCTGGCTGGCTGCAGGTTTATATGAAGATGGGAGGAAGAGGAGTGGGTCATCCCATCTCCCACGTGCTTCTCCCAGCCGCAGTGACGCAAGGGATGATGCAGAAACCAAGCTATGGGGAGGAAAAGCCGCTCTGCCACGCTGCCTCCTCTGGCCCTTCTCACTCAAATGCAGCCCGTTATATTCCTGTTTTACGCCTGTTTCCGCTGCACCACCCTCCGAGCAAGCGACCCTCTGACAAGAGGGTCTCGCAAGAAGCTCCTTAATGAAAAGATTTAGTGGCTGCAGCTCTGCAGAGCCGAGTTCCCCCGCTTGCTGCCGTGCTGCATTTTGTCAGCCCCGTGTACAGTTCCCCCGGCTTGTCTGGCAATCATGTTAGTGATTATATGGGTAATGAAACACGTGCTCTTTTTGTCTGTGGCTCTGATTAATCTGCTTTCTATTTAGCTGTGATTTATGGTGCTCAACTGTTGAGGTGAGCGCTGGCCCATCAGTTCCATAGCCTATTACGGGCGCCACGACGGCAAAATGCCTGCGAGGCTTGAACTGTTTCTTGACAGCCAGGCTTCCCGCTACATTCCCTCCAATCTGTTTTGCTTCCTGGTGTGACCTTTCATACAGTAAAATACATTAGTTGAATAGCACAGTCTCATTAAAAGAGTGAATTAACCGAAGAGTCTTTTTAACTAAATGACAGCCAAAGGACTGAGTGCTAATAGCCACGGGCAGTTAGAAACTTAACTCATGAATCAGGCTGTTAATACTGCTCGGTGCCTGAAGCGCTAAGGGCACCACACTCTCTGCTTGCTCTCATAAGAAGAAAAGCTCATTACTTTCCTCCTGATGGGAGAGAAAGAGTGAGCGAGCAATAATAAAGCTTGAATTTTTCAATACTGTTAAAAATGGGGCTGACAGATTGCCGACAATAGGAGCAACGGGCTAGACACTGCAAAGAGAGCCACTGAATTAGCAATACCATATATCATGCAATCTAATTAAATCAACCCGAAGAATGAAATTAGTTTTCTGTGAGTGAAATGGCCTTTGAAAGAGCACTATTAAATGAACTGTAGAGCATTAATTAAATAATTCACAGTGAGGGATTTTGCATTTATACAAAAATTGTGCACTTAATTGTCCATGCTGTATTACAGATTTGGCCTTATGTTAACAATGTGTCTAAAGCACACTTATTGGAGCATATCAGGAACAGCTTAACATAAATGCAGCTTATAAAGTTTTAAGGATTGCCAAAGAAACTGAAGAAAAGGAGGACACGGTAGTAAAAAATATACACAGAGTTAACAACTTTTCCATGTTAATCCTGTGCACGTGTGACAACTTGTTACGTTTTTTTTTCCCCAGTGGAATGACATTAGGATTTCAGTTTTTTAATTAAGCAAAAAATTGCAGCTTCTCATAATTTAGCAAGGAGTATCTTTAAATTGCCTAAAATTAACTTAAGCATGAAAATAGCTGGTAAAAATAGAATATTTTGCTTTGGAAGAAGAAAAGACAAATTATTTGGTCTTCAAGTTTTCAGTAAGACAAACAATAAAAAAATAAATTAGGGGCAGAGAATTAATTTAAATTTTGATTTGAAATCTTCATCGTGCTATAACTTCAGTTAAGGAATATGCCATTTTTAAACTGAAAACTTTGCTTTGGAAACCACGAGAATGAAACCTTTTTAAAAAGTCCATCATTTGGGGAGAGAGGTTGAAACTAATTATATAACTTAATGTTTTTGTCCCTCCAAATCTTGATGTTTTCATAAATATGCTGTGTCTTGGCACTAACATTACACTCAATGTTATGCAGCTTCGTACCAAAGAGAAGCTTTGGCTGTCAAATATACTTGACAATGCATAACTGTATTAAATACCATATTATGAACATCAAAATCTTATCTATCACTTTCTCTGCCCTCACTTATTTTCATGTAAATCTGTGATATTGCTCTAAAATGTGAAAAAATGTACCCTTCCATTTGGATACTTGCATAAGGATGTAAGAATGTGTAAAGCACTGGGATTTTAAGATGTTGGCCCCAATTCTTGCTCTTTTTCATCCTTGCAAACATCAGAAAAATGCAAATAGGGGAAACAGTCAGTGCTATATATTGAAATTTTATTAAAATGCAGATAACCAGAGTATGCTTCTTCCCAATGCTTGTAAAACCAGGCTTGCATTCCTCAATTGTTCATTTATTTAATTTTATTTATGCATTATGTTATTTGCTTTTTTGATTTTTGATTTTGATTTCTGAAAAGAGCAAGTGAAATCCAGTACTCTAATGTTCCCAATGGTGGTCATTTCAAAAGTGTATGGGTAAATGAAAATATAACCCAGTTATAAGGAGATCCAATCAAATTAACTTCCCAAATTAAACCACAAGAAACTTGGAGAGTTGTCATCATATTCTCTGTCTTCTTGTCAACCTCTGATTTTATCAGTGGTTTCATCAATGGGAAAAACATTGTGTTTCAGTAGTCGTTTATTAATAGTGTAAATCTGAAGATGGCAAGAAAATTGTAATAGTCAGTGAAGCCATGGTAGTAATTTCTGTGCCTGGCTAGCTAATTTTAAACAGAAGATGGAAGTGATAATATTTTAAAGCATGTTCCCATATTTGATTCCACTTTGAGAACAAACCCCTGTGAAGATGAGTGGGACAACCACAAGACGTAACAGGAACCTGGAAGTTTGATAGATGGCATGTAAGCACTCACCATCTGACACAGAGCTATCAGAAGGAAATTTCCTACAGAAAGTGACAAAAATGGTGATTATAATCTTGAGGCTGTACACTGTAATGTTTAGGAAGAGTTGTTATGACCTCTCTTATTGTCAGTAACGGGTGAGCACTGCGATGGCTGCACAGCGACTGCAACTAATATAGCAGCCATGAAACGGCAGGTCAGATTTACTGTCCTGATTTACAGCTTGCTAACCTTCAGTATTGTAGGCTTTTATGCAAGACAATGGCTTTGCTGATGGAGATGGCTATGAGCATCTGTGTCCCCTGGGTGAATACAGAAGTTCTGCCTCTGACATCTCTGTAAGGTGAAAGGGAGAACCACACCTATGCCAAAATCCAAGGGATCTTTATCATGTAGGCTAACCCTCAGAGTCACTATCCAGAAACCTCTTGGCCATGAGATGCTGAGACAGCCTATTCGTCTTGCAACTTTGAAAGAGTTTGAGGTGTAATATTTTGCTCTTATGTCCACCCTGTAAATAATACAATGAGCCTGGCACCATCAGGGTATGCTTGGGAGACAACATCAACACAGGTATCTCTTGCTGGAGTTATGCTGAGGACTCATATCCTGAGAACTGGCAGCAGTAGTTACAACAAGTATGAACTGGTGATGCCCAGTGAAGTCAAAGGTACCGGAGCTGATAGGCACATGTGTTGCAGCTGTCATAAATTGTTTAACTGGTCTTATTCTCAAATTTACACAAGGCTGTAATTTCTTCTGCTGCACCAGCTCATGCTGACGAGCCTTTCACTGAAAATATTTTCTTAAATGACACTGAAAATCTCCAGTGACAAATCGTTGCAGTCCCATATTTCCACTTATTTTATTCTGAGATTTGGTATTGATATAAAACCATCGTGAACCTGTTAATGATATTTCATGTGCAGTAATGTCAAACTATTCAATCAGTCGCATCATTACCTTTCATATTAAGCATATTTAGTTTATTCAGTTGTAACAAAGCATTTCTACCACTAAAGGTTTCTTTTCTCCCAAGTACTCACTCATTTCAATTTCATTTCATATAATCTCTAAAAATGTATCTTTTGTCTTGATTTTAGATGAAAGCCAAAGGAACAAAATGCTTTATTACCTACCTAAGAAAACCTGAAGATTTGTTCCTCAAAATAGGCAACTGAAGATATTTGGGCTATTTCATTGCAAAGCTCATAGCAGGCTGAACTTTTTAGGTATTTCCTTTAGAAACGTCACAAAGACTTTGAAGGGCTGGAGGCATTTGTTGAATTGGTGGAAATGCCACTTAGCTTTCTGGGTCACCCGACTGGCAAGGCACTATATAGTTTCCAGTTTGAAAGTAACATTGCACTTGATCTTAGCACAGGGACTAAGAAGCATAGAAATAAATCTATACATACCTATCAAACTACTGTATGGATCTTACTGGGTAGTGTTTTGGCACAAAAAGGAAAAAAAACTACTTCTTTGACATGTAGCCTATTGCTGCACAAATCTGTAATCTGCTTTGAACTTCTCTCTGGTCCTCTGAGAGTGGCATGATGGAGGAGAAAAGTTAAGGTAGAGCCCCAGTTCTCCTCGGCACCGCTATCACTGGTGCCATTTGGAAGGGCACTAGCCCAGCCTGTCCAACACAGGGAGTGAACTAAAACTGAAGAGGTAGCAGGTTTGATTCTCAGCCAAGGCTTCATACAAACATTGCTCCTAACAGAATATCTAGATGTCCTCTTCCATTTCCACTTTTTGGGTTGCCTATCTTGCCAAAAGAACTCAAAGGCTAGAAAACCAAATAAAGAGTTTCTCTACCTAATACTGTCCAGAACACCTCTGCAGTCAAAGGAGTCTCACTGAGGGGAACGATGCCTTTGGCATTATTCCAGAACAGGATGCTTCACTTAGAGAGCATCAGTGAAGGAATAGCTGAGATGCTTGAATAGACAAAATCTGAACTAACATGGAATCACCACTGGCATTTGGAAACACTTCAAGTACATTAAAAATTTTTTCATTCATTATAATATTACACTTAATTATTATACTGCACCATTTGATTTACTTTGGTTCCAGACTATGACCTGAAGAATTATGGTGAAGAATTATGAAAGGCTCAGCACCACAGAAATGAAGAGGCATAGTGCAAAGAGATTAAGAGAGTAATGCACTTATCCAGCCTGTCCAAACGTTCCAGGTTTCTAAGAAGACAGATCATGAGGAGAAAAGGACAAATACATGTGACAGAAAAACGAGAAAGGTGATTTAAAAATTTTAGGTATTCTGTGAAAGTGTGTTTTTGAAGCAGCTGTACAGGTTTGGGTATATAGCATGGAAACAGCAGCTCCTGGATTTTAACTTATTTTAGTTATGAGGCCTTATAAGGATTGGTAAATGCAAAAAACCACTAATACACCTGTTACATACTAGAAATTTAAATAAAAGTAAGGCACACTAAAGTGTAAAAAAGTTCTGAATAAAGAAGTTTGATTAATCCTCAGACAAATGTCTGACTTCCTGTGGTTCATCTAAAGTTAAGTCTATTGAGCTGTGCCTCTTGCTTCAGGGAAGCAGGGACAGGATTGGCATTGCATACATTTATTGCTGCTTCTGTTTAATACCAGCATCCAAGACAGTCATCATTCAAACCAAATGAAGTTCCATAAGGTTTTGGTACAACTGAAAGAGCCAGAGTTTTATGGCTCTGTCCCTTACCTATTGCATTATCTATAAACTATGCTTTGTTGGAAATGAACTACTAGTCAGCATGGCATAGGACCAGTGTGTTATATATCAATATATAATGTAAGAATGTGTCATTCAATATGCTGCAAAACTTGCTATTAAGAATTAATCATTCACCTTCTTCAGCAGTCTCTTCAATGCACTCCAAAAAGTTGCCATTTCTGAAAATATTTCCAGACAGGAAAATCATCTACTCTAGTAGGGTGCGGATCAGAAGAAAACTAATTACAGAATTTTAATACATAGTTCAGCATGCCTTAGCAACAACTTTTGCCCCTTAACAACCTAGGAGACTCCTTGCTGCATCAGATCAGTTGTCCACTTTCCCCAGTAATCAGACAGCAGCCACAGCAGATGCTCCTCAGGGGAGGGTATGGAGGTTGGTCCACTGCCCTCCTATTTACCCTGGGGATGTCACAAGGTACACCACTACCAACTTTCATTAGTGTCTATATATGAGTTTGTTGTTCATCAGTTTGCCTAATGCCTCTGTGATCCTGCTGGAGCTCTCTAACCACAGCCTACTATAGGAAGGAGTGCTGGAAGGTCACTATCCACTGCAGGCTGTCTCATATTCCATTTAAACAGATCTACTATTTTCAAAGAATTCCCCCTTCTTCTATTGCTACAGGATTTGGAAACTGTCAGTTGTGCGTTCACCCTACCCATTGCCTTATGATTTTGCAAACTTCAGTCATACTGCTGCTATCGAGTCCTCACAAACATGACAGATCACCTCCATTTCCCCTCTTACATGGCCCTTTCTTTTCATGTGTCCTGTGAGGTATTTGACCCATTGGGATTAGCCTAAGTGGATGTTTTAAAAAGGCAAGCAGAGAGGGCTGGTGTAGAAGCTCTGAGAATGCCCTGGTATGGCTATCTGTTGTTGTATGAGTCCAAGGACAGGGCAGAAACAGGCAATGCAGTGAATGAGGACAGAGTATGGTAATGTAGTGATTTTGTCATTATAAGAAGTCTATTTGATCCCTCCTCCTGAAGGGGTGGGAGTAGGAGACATGCAGATGTTCATTGCTAGCCTTCAGGATCTTCTATGTCCTGCTTAAGTGATTTAGTAACACAGCTCTTTAAAAAAAACCAAACAAACCAGGAAAAATAGTGTCCTGCATGGTCTCAAGAAGAGGCATGACATTTCAAGATGAACTATGGAAATGAACATGTATCTAGGACATCAGCCAATCACCATGCCCAGAAAACAGGAAGCTACAGACACAGCTCATTTAGAGAGGATCTGAACCACGTGGAAGAGGTAATGTCCTGTGGTCATCGTTAAGCAGTCAAATGTCTGCTTATGCTCCCTGGGAGAGATGAAAATAAAAATCAATACATGTATGATTAGACTGTTAAGAAAACCTGACTTCTAGGTACTTGTGTTCGTACACTGGGTGCATTTTACGTAAACGGCGCTAATCTTAGGAAAACATCTCTTCATCAGGTGTCCTGGCTGATACCATCTCAGACAATAACCTCATATGAATAAATGACTTGACAAAGGCCCTTATGTGCATCTGGTTTTATCAACAAATAATTTTTATCACTTTCCATCAATGTTTTGATTTTTTGAGGAATTCAGCCTATAATAAATGTGTTGTAGATGTTCTAACACGAAAAAAAACAGATGCAAGTTTACTGAATATTGAGTTTTAAACTTGTCTCACAGTGATTTGTGGCTGTGTCACTGCAAATATTTTTCAATGTCATTGCCTAAGCCTTGGCTGTCACTAACATGGTCAGCTGGGGAATAGAAGGCCTAACACTATGATCTCGGTATTAATGGGAGCTGTTGAGAGTGGCAAAGGTGATAAAGTATTGTTTAGTTATTGGTGCCATACTTTTGCTGCAGGACATTATTATAAAACACTGTGGTTTTTTGTCAGATTTCAATCACCTATCCAATAATATATTTAGAAACTTACTGCAGAGTCCTAAAAAGAATCTTTGAGTTTGTTTTTTTTATTATTATTATTTTTATTGGGTTGCTTTTATTTTAAACCATGGCTACAACTATGCTAACCTAAGATCTTAAACAAAAAAGATTTAAGACTGTCTCTGATGTACAATTTATCCTTTTGCAGGTTAGCTGTAGTTATTTTTATGCAAATGTTTTAGGTTCAATGTTTAACTCAAACTAAAAATAATATCCCTGTGTTCCGGGATGGATTGGCAGCTACTGAAGGGAATATAGTTCTGCTCATATTCTAGACCTCTGGATATCTGGTAGGCTATCCTTCCTCTTGGTGTGCATGTATATTTTATACTAATGTTAATGGAAGTTATGTGTGGGTATTCAAGAGAGAGAACATACCCCATTTGGTAGGTAAATTTATGTGTCGCTCTTTTTCATTATTCCCTAGACCAGTACAAGGAGAAATAGAGATATAAGATTTATAAATCTTCTACAATATCCTGTTTTGCCAAACTGTATTCTAGCAAGGGCATGACAGGATTACTTATCTCACCCTTGATATCAGAAGAACACAAATTAATGACTTGCTGTCATTGTCATTAAGAGTAGCTGCGCATGTTTTTAAGTTATAATGTAAATCACCTGAAATTCAAGCTTTTACTGATGGCCAAGATTGCTTGATTTTAAACCTTTTGATGAACACATTCACTATTACTTTAAATGAGGTACAGTACGTCTTTATAAAAAAGAATATAAAATTAGATTATGAGAGTTTATATAGCTTTTAAATATCAAGCTGTCAGGGTTTGTGCAGGTAGAAATATTATAATCGAAGAATGGTGAAGAAAGAGTTTATATTAGAGAGAGGATTTTCAAGTAAATTCACACCAACTAGAATATAATGGAGACAGGCTTTTTGCCAGTGCTTTGGCTCTGCTGACCTCCATTTGCAGTAGAGATTAGCTTGATAAAGCCGACACAACCTCAATAAAACACTAACAATGGAAAGAAGTAAATAGAAATCATATTAAGCAGCAGCAATATTGCATGAATTGAAACAAAAATTTAGGTATAATAGCCTTGGTAGGTTTTAATATTGTTCCCAATCGCATCACAATATGAATCATATCATAGTGATTCTAAATAACATTTATCATCTTTAAATCTTCTCTCCGAGTAGACGACTCACATTATTTGAGAGGGCTTTTTTTTGAAGAGTTCATACATAATTAAATATGCTGGAAGCAAAGGGTACAAAATACCTTGAGAAACAGCAACTTTGTGTTATATGTTCAATTAAATGCAACAATTCCATATTTATCGTTATTTTGCTACCTTCCAGAAGTTAAATGAATAGAATAATAGAATGGTATTGCAGAACAAAACTCAAATAAATCTAGATGGGAAACTTCATTCAGTTTTCAATTATAGTGGCTTTGCTGAATTCTGGGTGCAATCTGTAGAGCATGACAAAATGATAAGCAGATTGGTCAAAAATGCATTTATAGGGGATTAGAGGCTAAATATAACAGAAATATAGTTCAATTCTTTTTGTCAGAAAATTACCTGTCCAAGGGACTGTATCTTCATTTACAAGGAAAAATTTTAATCCATCACGTGGATGGACTTCTCTCTTTACCATGGGTCTCTGGGGTTCGAGTTGTAGGGGTCCACTTTTCAGTGCCTCAGGATGGACTTCAAATAACTGTGAAAGACTCCAGACTCAAAGAGAAGAGTTATGAGATAATGTCAAACCCACAAATTTTCACAATCCCAGCTCCAAAACAGGGATCATCAAACTGTTTCTCAGTACTTGACTCACCCCAAAAACTCATGCTGTCTCCAGGCACCCAACTGGCCAGGACTAAAAACCCAGCATCACTAAAAGCCAGGTGTTGCCTTTAAGCTTGGTGGGAGGGGAAGGCTCCCCACTGAATTTGTATGAGATATGGGAGACTGTTGGCATGATCTGAGCATGCCTTACGCAAGAAGATTTGTACAAACATTAGAAACAACAAATGATTTTAATGGTGGCGATAGAGACATATTCATGTGAAAAGCCATCTCATTGTTGAGAAGACACCAATCTATATCCCCCCTGAATAACAGCGAGATCTTCTTTATGCATTGCAGAGCTATTCAGGAGGATGCAACTGCAAACATTGATATTGAGAGCAACATCTTGGAAGTGGAGCAGGAGTTCAAGTTGTTTTAGCAAGAGGACATGTCTGAAACAGGGCCTTGCAGACAGCATTCCCAATAATTACCCCTATTCTCTCATGCCTTGTGGGAAGCACCTTGCTCAGGTACCTAACTGCAGGACAGAGCTCATGGATATGGACTCTGAATAGGGAAAGGAACATAAATCTTTAGGATGTCCTACTTGCTGGTCAACATACCTTCCTGCTCTGCAGGTGGTTTTTGTAGATCCTAGTCAGATAAACATTTTCATATTGCACAGAAAGCTTGCTTGGATGCCTCTGACACAGCTCTAGGTTCTTCTTCGTGGCAGGGTATCAGAAGGTTTTTGCCGATGGGCTCCTTCACTGTTCTGTTTGAATACTTTGGACATCAGTAGTGACCTGGTGATAACTGACATGAGCTGAAAAATGAGAAATGTAGGATATTTATCCATTTAATCTCATGAAGTCTGATACTGACTCTACCTAACCTAGATCAAATAGACAGTGCAGTCTGTCATCTGCAATCAATTTATCATCTATCACAGCCTAGGTCAGGTTGGTTAAATATCCAAGTTAATTAACTAAAGGTTATGTCAGAGGTCCTAAATAGGGCCCTACCTTTAGACATATAATTTTAATATGTGGGCTTCATTGTCTGTTTGTTCCAGAACATGGCAAAAATAAGAGTTGTATAGACTTATATAAGTCATATATAGGAAAAATAGAGCAGCATTTCTGTATTGTATGATAGTGATTTTACAATATAAGTTGTAGGCATACGTGACAAGTCAGGAGTGGTCAGCTGGCATTCAGTAAGAAAAAATATATGGGCTAACTACAGCACATATTTTATGGTAGGGCATACGCATCCTGTTTTTATACTGTAAGATGTTTAAAGATAAATTAATCTATTTGGAACAGCGGTTAATAAAGATAAAATGCAACAAGTCAGTGAAGTGAACAATTAGATGAAACGAATGAAGCTGATTAAGATTTAGTAATTAGCAATGAGGATAAGCTGAATTTCATGCAGATGTCTAATTATCAAAAAGTGAATTTGCTGGGTTTTATACATAATCTAGATCTCTATAAAATATATTTTATATTATATACATAAAAATGAGTATAATATATTTTATTCATGATTGTTTGCTGGATACTATTTAAGCTGGTTCTCTCTGGCATCCTGGCAAAAATGAAATGTGAGTATAGAAAAGCATGGGCAGGTGAAAATGACAAGTATGGGTGAGAGGAAGCAGTCCGCTAAAGAAGATGCAGAAGAATGAGCAAATGAAAGAGGAAAAAGAAACAGATGGCAAAAGCCAGTAATGGACAAGATGCAGAAGACTTTCAGCAGATCAAGAAGGAGGACATGGGTGAGAAAATGAAGTCTTTCTTTGTTTTGCAAGACTTAAGAGAAAAGGGAAGGACATTTCTATGAACAATGTTATGACTGAGTTTTCCTTTGGCCCACACAACACCTAAAGAAGTAGTTGTTACCTATGTGAATACACAAGATATTTTTCTGGAACCATATGATGTTCAGTAGGCAGAAGTAATCTGCTCTTCAAAGAGATATCACCTGCCAATAGGTTTCTGTCTAGAAAACAAATGCAATTGCTCCTTCACATTCCTGGTCAGTCTAAAGAACCTTGAATGATAACCGGTCAAAAAAGATGAAATCCTGCTGGTTCAGGTGCAGAAAGGGCATATTGGGATGATCAAGGAAACAGCCTGTTCTTGAGGGTGGACTAGTTATCTCAACAGCAAATATGGTCTGTCACTAAGGTGAGTTCTTTAGATCTTTTGCATGATAAGCCCGTGGACACCTGTTGGCCTCATGAATGATGACAAAGAAGAGATGACAAGGGTCCTGCTAGAGTTGTGTTGGCATGGGGAAGCCAGACTAGGATCCAAAGAACTGAAATAGGAAGATACCATAACCCCATCTGGAGGTTTTTTTGGACATCCAAAGGACAAGAAACCAAGATCTTTACATTCTGGAAAGGAACTTGCTGGATTTGTCAGGGCCAAGCTGCAAATATAAGGAGGGGGAGCTCACAGTAGATGTGGGCTCAGCAAACATCAGTCACAGACATGCCATTTACATCCATAAGCACTCTGATTTAGTGCTGCACCCTTTTAAATGGAAACCACGTCTATGAGAATGGCAGGCTGGCTGGTGTCCTGTCTTCTGTCCTTATTATGGAAAAAAAAAAAAAAGAGAAAAATATCTGTGCTTAGGAACAATTTATTTCTCCTTTAAGAACAATTAACAATCTGTCTATTCTTTTCCAAAGCTAAATAATTCTTGTTTTCATCAAGTTCTTGTGGCAGTGATATCTTTGGGCTCTTAGGAAGAAATAAAAGGCTTTTTTGACCCCGTGACTTTAAATCTTTATGTTATTTGTACCCAAAGTACCATGGTATGCTCTTTTTCAGGTTCATGACATGGTACTGGCAAATATTAAATCAACTACTATCTTTTTACATTTTGTACCTGATTTGGACACCTAAGTTGACCATTTCTGGTGTATGCATCAGTTCATTAATACATGAAAATATGCTATCAAACAGACAATCAAATTTCATGTAAAATAAGCTCCAGCATTAAAACTGTTCCTAGTATTTTATGTGTAACTCTGTGGGCAGATATATTTCTTGCTACTAGAGCAAAACTGATTTGTGTGATGGTTCCCCATCATGAAATCACTTGGAAGGTTGTGAGATAAAATGTCGCTTAGGATAATGTAATTGGCCTTAAGGTACAGGAGTTGAATTATTTTCAGTGATTTATAATCTGGAAATTAAAGACTCACTCATTTTCTAATTTAATTCCATCTTCAATGGAAAAATGTTCACTCTGAACTAAATTGGCGAGTAATGTTGCTAATTCAAATGCAGATGCAATTTCGATTCTGGTAGCAGTTTGCTGTGATTGACGAGTCCCCAATGGATCATAATGATTCTTATCTCCCAATCTCACAAATTCTCTAGCAGTTGTGATAATAACTTCAGCTAAGGAGAAAAGGGAAAAAATAAATTCTCTGCTGCACTGTCAGTTCAGGCTTTGCTTTTTTCTGACATGGAATGGGGTTTATTTCAAATCTATTGCATGTTGGAGACAAATATGAAGCCTCATCACTAAATTCTGTGTCATCATAAAACTGCAGTTTAATTGTTTACTGATACTCTTCTAACTTGCTTTTAAATCTTCCTAAAAAGTATTTGAGATCCCTTATTATTAATTAGCTCAAGTTGTATTTAAGGCAATTCATTGTTAGATGCAAAATGTCATGGACATGTCCAGAAATTAGCTATCAGGAGCAATATTTTGCATTTTTAAATTGATGCCCCATTTAAAAATATACTAATATATCTGTTATTTTCTTAATTATTACACTGAATCTTGATACAAATTATGATGTTGACTCTGGGATGAAGCTGTACGGATTCTCGCTTTCCTGGATCAGCAGCCATGGTTGTAAACATAGAATTTTCACTGTCAGGGCAGATTTAGTGTCTGATTGCTAATTTATATTCCCACAATGAATTTACACTGATGGGATAGTGAGTCAGATGAAACAACTGTGCTCCCCCAAGATGAGGACTTGCAAAATGAATGATAGAAAGGCTATAGAAAAAGTAACTTTTAAGGGAATAATACAGCTAATTTCAGGGTATGATGGGTAATATGAGAAAGGAAGGTTACTTCTCATGCATATCTTAACATTTCTGGGGACGTATTATTTCAAAATTTTAATGATTTAATGATCTTAATAATGTAACTACTGTTAAAGTGTGTGCTTTCGTCTCTCTATCTCAGAAGAAAAATTTCTTCAGATGGGGAAAATCCTGCTCTCCTCTCTCTTTCACCCGCTTCACATGGGTTTGCGTTACTGCAGCTGGCGGAGTACAGGGTGAAGATAGTCTAATTATGAATGAGGCAATTAGACTCTCACCAGACGTGACACATTCTCACAATGGAAAACGTGCAGTTACAAGAGAATCCTTCCTTGGAAAAGTGTCTGAAGCTCAAAGACTTATCTGTTACAAACTTTCCCCCTTCATCCTCGAAGCCAGATTATCCTGAAACCTACTGATATAGAAAGTAAAGGAAGGGATAGTGGAAACTCTTGTGCAAGTTCCCAGCAGTGATTGTGCATGTGCGTGGGTGAGGATGGAGGTGCAGGTGAGAAGTCCCCCCATCAGATACTGCTGTCAGCAGCACCTGAGCCTCTGGATGACCAGGGAAGAGCTTCCAAACCAGCCCAGGAGCAACCTCTGCTTCTTCCTTACAACACCTTGCATGGGATCAGAGACATCCCAGCATAGATGCAGTCTAAGGGTGATAGCTCTGCTCAGGGCTACCACTCCCTTGAATTCAGATCTTCCATGAGTCTCTACTTGCTGAGACAAAAACCCCTACACACCTAAGCACTTGAAAGGTCTTGGAGGAATAGCCTAACAAAAGGCAGGCTGTGCCCAGCTGTGTATCCCAATATGACCTACACACTAATTGCTTATTTATGCCATGGAAATAAAGGTTAAAAAAAAAAAACAACCTGAAATATTATTTAAATGGAATCTTTCTACTGAAGGACTGGCAAGAAACTGAGGATATGTAAATAGGACCAAATCATTCCTTTCACTGAGAAGGACCATGAATTTTGATCTATTGCTCATGAAACTTGGTGGAAGGAAAGCTGCCATGTTCCTTTGGTTTTCCTCTGCAATGGTCAGGCTGAGAGCTAGTGCGAAGCGATGGAACTTTACTGGCATTGCACCCTCTGGGCCAGGTTGGTTGTGTCATTAAAGTATTGACAGTGTTAAAGATTAGTGGAAGTAGAATATTGCTGAAAGATCAAAGAGTGCCCCCTTGAACACACTTTATTGCCTTTTTCATCTTATCAGTACTTACCATTATTAACCTGAGGATTTCTCTCTGAGTGGGCTGTTGAGGCAAGAGATATCAGGGGGAAGCAGTGGCAGTAGAAGAACAGGTAAGGTGTGGAAGAGATAAGACGATGCACTCTTCCCTTTCACACATATGTATTACAGGTGGTCATATATATATCCTGATAAAAGTCACCAGAAAGCCCTCTTCGTGTCATTCGAGAAAAACAGCACATGGTACTGAGCCAGGGATCTGCATAGCCAATGTCACCAACTGCGACCTGAGAGTGTATAAAAGAAACAGCAAGGTCTGATGTTATCCGTCCACTTGCCTTTGCCATGCACTACAAGGAGGGACTATGCACTGGAAAATAGGTCTGGATCACTACAAAGGACTTTTAATATGTAATGGAAAAATATTGCCTCCTCAGTTTAAGGAAAAAATATAAAAAGTACCCATCAGTGGATTTAAACACCCAGTGCAGCAGGTTTGGGTATAATTGTATGCCAGATGTCTTTTTTTCATCAATGGTTGTAAGTTTTCTGAAATAAGATAAATATGCATGTTCTCTTTGCATATTATGGAAGTCTTTCTGCCTCTTTTTTTTTTTTTTTAAATATAACTCCTTAAGTGGCACTTGAAATTATTCCCCTTGATCTATGAACATGGCAGTACAGGTAAAACTGTTGTTCTTGTCCAATACAAGGATTTTCTTCATTGTACTCTCAAAAAATTTCTGAAACTTTTTTTTTTTTTTTAAATTGGTTGCTTAGTGAATGCAAGCATCCAGCAAAGACAATGCTGAGTCTTCTTGTGTTCAGGGTGCAGTAAAACTGGGACTTGTTCAATGGGATTGAGTGTAGATAAAACAGCATAAACGACATAGGAGATCAGACTCAGTCTCTTAACTGGCTATTGATGCTGTGTGGCTATCTCTTTACATAATATAGTGTCAGGGACAATTTCATTAGTATCTGGAGCATTTTCTCCCCAGCTCCTGCCAAGAATGCCACATGTCCTTTCACTAGAGTAGACAAAATCCAGGACTGTGGTGGCTTCCAAGCAGCTCAACAGACAACACTGTCCCCAAGAACCTGGGGGATGGAGAACGGGTGATATTTAAAACTCCGGAAGCACGTGGCTGCTCACACCAATGCTAGCTGTGATGCCCTCTCCCACTCCACGGTGTTTCAGCCTTCTCCTTATTGACTTTATGGGGAGGACCTGCTGAATGGGACCAAGATGAAGCCATGCCCTAAGACAGGAGACCACCAGGGCATGGATGTATCTGTTACAGATTGGCTACCTTTTCCTTCTCTACCTCCTTCCTTGCCACATCACCCTCTGAAAATGACACTTGCTCCTGAGTAGCCCCTTCCAAGAGTGTCCTCTGCTGCTGGAAGGACACCTGGAGAGGGGTGTCAGAGGGATACAGCAGCCAGTGGTGCCAAGTCAAAGCCACCTGAGAGTCCCTGAACTTGTAACTCTAGGATCTGGGTGTAAATGGAAGCTATGGGATATCCCCACCAGCATACTCGCTTGGGTCAAACGAGATGTGAATCTGATTTAAATTGGGCTCATTTGAAGCAAAGAATCCAAGAAATTTATATCCTAGACCAATCGCCGTCATATCACACAGCCATAGTGCCAGTGAGATAGGGCACGAAGAACCTCATCAGCACGCAGGAGAGGGGATTTTTTGGTAAGCCTCATGGGTGCAGAAGTGGGGAGTTACACTGATCATTCGCTCTCAGCAATTCCAACAGCTGAGTGCCTTTAAAATATACTGCTGTGCTCATAATGTCTTGCCAGTGTTTCACATTAACCTTTAGACTATTTGAATTTAACTCTGTAAGTAAGCTAGATAGCTTTCTAAAATGGTAGATAATATAACAAAAAAGGTACAGACATGAATGAAGATATGTGAGCAAAGCAGTTATTAAAATTAGAATGATTTATGCTATAATACAGATATGAGGTATCCTATGTGTGGAAATCTAAGTGGCTGTTCTCTTTAATTTGCACATGTAACTGCTAACTGTGGTGCATTCAGTCGGTAAACTAACCCGAGCTACAAAAATAAACCCAGGGCAACAGGAAAGAAAATACTGCTTCTTTGGTATGTTATAATGTATTAGACAATGCCGTTTGGTCCAAGGTCCAAATTTGCTAGTAAAATCAAAGAGTTAAACATATTTGCTCTAGACTCACATGCAAAACATGAATATAAAAATGTTTAGCAACGATCTTTGTGGTAGCATGTCAGAGACCACAAACCTTCTGAAGGGATCAAAAAACTACACTAAAAATAGCTGTCTAGAAATCTAATTAGGTTTCCCACTTATGAATTAATTGTACCCTATACATATGTTTATGTTTCTCTATGGCCTTTGAAAAGTTGAAGATTTACTGCTCAGTAAGTAGTTAACTTAGAACATCATTACATCGCATCATATTCCACTTTACCCACATATTTTTAAACTAATTTGGTCACTGCAATAGAAGCAGAACTTAAACTTATGGGGGCATATCCTCTTGATTCATGAACATAACTCCCATTAATGCTAATAGAAGTTATGCACTTGCACTGAGAGGAGAATATATCACAAAGAGCTGATGATCATCTTAGACTAACACAGCAGCACACTGAAATTTCTCTCATACAAAATATGTAAGCGCTTTCCTCCTAATTCCCAGATGCATATCGCTGCCATCCAGAAACACATGCACGCCTACCAGAAATGATGTGTGGAAGCAGCAACTGGCAGGAGTTATACTGATGAGGAGCAGAAGCCGCAGAGACATTTTGTGGTGGACGTCACCAGTGAGGAGATTTGAGGTCAGCTTCTTATTTACACAAGAGATAATGAAAAGAGAAATTGTCACCTGACGGAAAAGAATAGAGAAAATGAAGCATAAAAGTTTCCTAGTTTACTTATTAGTACAATATGTAATTGGATGGAAGTAGAAGGTTTCAAAAATTTGTCTTACTATAATGACTATAATTTTTTAGAGATCGAAAATGAATCTGACTAGAAAATACCATTAAACTACCAACTTGCTTAAAATTTAAAGGGTAATTCACATATAATGCTTTTATTTAATAGCCCAATTTACAAAACGTCTAAAATTAATGCAGATCTTTTCAGGACAAAATCAGCTGTAACTGCACCAACTAATTTTTGCTCATTTGAACTGAATTATTAATAAGAGAGAAATATACCATATGTTCCCAAAAGAGCTGGATACATTTATTTCAAATAAAATTGCTGTGTTTGGTGGAATATAAGAGGTTTAAATGCTTTCAGAGAAATGGGTTACTTATATACTGATTTAATAGAGTATAAATCAGACTGCATAATTAGGGACACAGCTGTTTCCTAACCTAAAGCTGGCAGCTTTTGTTGGTTAAGTTCCTTTATCACCTGCATGGCTTTAATCAGCAATAATTTGTTCTTCTTGTGGAGTAATACAAGTTAATCAATAATTTTGCTGTTTGTACTATACTGGAAAAGGGCTTTTATGGCAGGTTTAGCTTAAACTAGGCGTACGTTCTCCTGACTTGTTCACTTGATTTACTAAATTTCATTGTGTTCCTGATACTAATTAAAAATGAAAGTGAAGGGTATTTTGGTAACACAGGCTCTGCCTACACCTGGTACAGAGATACATGGTTTCAACTTTTTAATGTACCTTCTTAAGTTTGTACTATATACACATTCGGGCATAAAACCCCAAATCCTGACTCTGTAAGCTAAAACTCCAGGAAAACTTCTCCCCTTAGAGCAAACATGGAGATTTCCATTCTGTTTATACAAAGGAAACAACAACAACAACAACAACAAAGTAAATGAATATTCCTCTTTTATTTAGTTTAGATTTTAAAAAGTTTCTTGTCAAGATATGAAAACAAGAAGACCTTGTACACATTTAATCTACAATTGGAATTTACTCTTAATCTACATATCTGATGGTAAAACCTTACTGTACAGCCCTGGCCCTACTGTTAGAAGGTCTACTGAGCAGCAAGGGATAAATAACCATTTCATCCCCCAAATTGCACCTTGACTTACTGACTCCCTTGCATGCACAGGCCCCACACACATGAGGCTGGGAAGGTGATAGTTCATTTTCCCCTGTGGATGGTACCGACCCTTCAGAGCTTCCCTCTGCAAATCCAGGTGCAAATTTTGAAGCCCTGAACTTATGCTAGGCTCTGAATCATTAAGGCCAGTGTAAAATTTTACCTTAGGTGACTTCATGCTATATCCCCAAAGGGACAGTCCTGTTCTCTCCCAGTCCTCAGTCTCTTCTACAGCATCAGGTCTAAAGCGATGGGATAGATAACTTGGTCACATCCAGTGGAAAACATTGATTGACTTATAACTGTAGATATCCCAGTTAGTTATTAGGATTAGATATCCTAATTAGTTATCCCATATCTCTAGAAAGAAGAACCGCCAGGTGTATTAGCAAAGTTTCATAAATGAATACTTTTGGCATCTGTAGTTTTGACTAATTTTGTCCTCTAATATGAATCTAAGTGAACAAAACAGATGAATCTGATCAATACGTTATTTTCAAATGAGTTATCTGGAGGTGTGTACTTTTTAAAAGCCACTTCCGTGATATGAAAACAATGGAGACTCGCAAAAGTCCTTTGACATCTAGGTGAGCAACATGCAGAGGGGAGATGAATGTAGCTTGTGTGCATGAAAGAAGCAAAGTTTCATTTGTTTTAATAGTCATACAGAGATGTTCATACCTCAAGTTTTTCCTCCTCTTAAGAATGTTATAAAACCTAACTCAAATCCCAGCAAAATTAATTCAGAAGTTCCTCTTGGCATTAGGATCTTGGGATCAGGATGGAGACTGCAGAAGGTCTACTTTGAGTTGAGATTTATATAATATATAAAACAGATGTATAATATATTAATACAAATACTCATCTCTAAAAATATGTAGACACGTATATATGTATATTCCTAGGTATTTAAACATTACAGTGTATTAATTTTAAAAGTCTCTGTGGATAAGCTGTAGAATACGACATTTCTAAATGAAATTCAAAATTATATTTGGCCACATGAATGCCACTGGCTGTTTCCAGCTCCGTGTTGAATATGAGAAAAATTCAGTATACAATACTAATTTAAACAAATTATGTCTGAATATTTTTATTTAGATCCAAGATGATCCTTAACTAATATAAGCCTATGAAAATTCACCTCTGCAAAAGAGGTTTAATTTTCCAAGGTCTGCAGTAGCACTCTGGGGGCTCCGGGAATACTGGCTATAAATAAGACGATGTTGTCTAATTGCAAACATAACTGTGTTTTTATTTGGGAGTGGGGAAAGGATATGTAATGGGCTGTGAGTCATTTCTGACACCAGGTTTTTCTTTAAGTAGTTATATTTTAAGTGCATCTGCTATTTCCAGTCTTTCTCTTCAGCTTCCACAGGCATACACACAGATAATCACATTTCTTGCTTTTAGAGCCAGAATATTCTTTTAAAACCCTAAAGAGGCAATATGCAACTTAAATTAGAAAATTAGTTTCACTCACAAATTATGCATTAAAGAGACTTTATATCTCACTATATGTCTTGCTCAGAGGGAACTTCCACATTCACAGATTCCAGCTGTGCAAGCTATAAAAATTTTATGCCATAACTTTTACAGACTGAGGAGTTTGCCCACAGTTAGACTGGTTCAAAGGAGCTGCTATGAAAGGGTAAGCTCCAGCACCTTCTAAGTAGTTCTTCGTCCCTGATGACAAACATAGGGCCACATAGGGGGAAAATCTGAAACTTCTGACCAACTAATTGAAAAATTTACAAGTTCTCCTTCCAGTCAGGATAAAAGTTAAATACATAAGTCCCAACAGCCATAGACATGAAGAAAACAAGTGTTTTGTAGTGATATGCTTCTATTTCCTCCTCTGACAGCTCACATCACCACCATCTGAAAGTTTCCTAGCTTGTTTGCAGCCAGTGCCTATAGTTTACTACAAATAATGCCCCCCACCCCAGTTTGATGCCAAAATGAGGCCATCGAAACATTATATCCAAAATAATTTTCCAAATCCACCTGCTCCAGAACACAGGTATGATCATGCAAACATGAGCCATCCATTATATGGTTCATGCTCATCAGCCCGTGCTCTGGAAACATCACTCTGCAATCAAACATCTACCTGAATCCTCTAAAAAAACACCCTACCCTGGGTACAGTTGAGGTTTTGGTCAACAGACCTTGGCTCTCCCCACAGCTGAAATACATTAATATTAGATAAATTACCTGTTAAGCTGTACTTCCTTCTTCCTGAATGCTGACTTATTCCTACAGTCTTATTTTAAAGGACTTATTCAGATGTCTGAGTGGGCTTTGTTAGGCCCAAGCCCACCCTAAGCAGCCCCATGTAATGCTCATATATTTCACCATTAAGTCTAAAAAAAAATTAAAGCTCCCTTGTGAGTTTGGATCTCCAGAGATTTGTCCGTCTCCTCATGACCAAGGACTCACAGAAGAAAGGATCTCCAGAACTGATTGATTTTATTTGTAATTAATTTTCTTTTTTTCCCCCCTCACTCTTCCAAGTAACACCATTAAAGGTAATGAAAAAGCTGTTTGGGAACATTTAGCTTATAATGTTTATCTTATTGCTACTCAATATGTTACAGGTTTAAATCAATATGTGTAACTAAAGAACCAGCAATTAAAGAACTGGTGTTTTCTGTGCACAAAGAATGTGACTTTTTCTCCTTTGTATCTAATATTAACCACAAATGTATGCATAGCTGTGGAGGTACGGCCCCCTAATTCTTAATTTTGAAATGTTGAAAAAAATTGAAATGGCCTTGTAAACAAGATATATTTGGCCATTCTTCCAGTGTACTTTGATCTATGTAATACAGGTCAGCGCTCAGTGCTTCATTCTACATTCTCCCAAATATCTAATTGCCTAATTATTGCATTATTTCACAGCCAATCAGCTGAAAGGGTTTGTATGGGAGTATGGCAGAATAAGAGGGCTGTCAGTCTTTGGTTATGGTCCTATAGTTCTAATTCAAGAATTAAATATCTGTCTTTTCTAAAAGTCATTACATGATTTATTGGAAAATTGGTAGAAACAGCCCTGGGGGGGTTGTGCTCAAAATCTGGTTTAGAAGAGTGGCTGCTAGCTATGACTTTTGATTTTCTTGTCTCAAAATGAATAGCACTGCCTGTTTCTATGCAAATTAAATGTTTGAATGTATTTTTTTAAGACAGATTATATTTGTTAATTTAATTGTATTTCTTATGCAATGGGGTGATTTGTGTTTTGATCTTTCTTTCTTGAGGAAGCAAAATTCTCCCCTTTTGCTACTGATTCACTAGAAGTGCAGGACTGCTTTTTCTGTTGTTCGATAGCTCTAAAATGTCTGCAGAAATTGTAGGTCAAGAATTACAGCCATGGTAAATCATGCCTCATGAATGAGAAGTCATCTGTGATTTCTCTAGGGTTTTTTTTTTTGTCTGTCTTTAAAATGAGCATAATATGCAGAAGAAAATAAAGGCTTCTTTAACATATTTTGGCATAAATATGAACCATGCCAATATATGCATATTTATGATATTCAAGCTCTGTTGGCATTTAGAATTTGGGCTATATCAAATAGAGAGGAGCCTCTATAAATAACCCCAAGAAAAAAAAATATTTTAGTGAGATTTATTCCCCATAATTATTTTTAAAAATGTATTTAAATTTACTTTCTCGATGTAAAAATGATGATTACTTCCCATCATGAACCCAGAGGTGCCTCCTCCCTCTCTCCCCTTGCTCACTGAAATGTTGCTAGTGAAGTTTCTTGCTGTATGCAGCTTTCAAGTATTTTTTTCCTGCCACAAGACCTGAGCATGCTAGTCACTTTTTTTGTAGGACAGTCACTCACCCCTTTTCCTGTGCTTTAGAAGTAGGTGGCTCATAACTCCTGTGAGCGGTGGAGCTAGGGACACCTGCAGGCTGGGAATGCTGGGGGACACCGTGGGGCCAGGGCAATGAAAGGATTATCAGCTGGCTCTCTGGGGGGTTGGTAGCCCCCAGCTCCTTTGGTGTGGGCCAGCAACTTTATCTTCACCACCCGAGTTGCTTCTATACACTTCTTTGCTGACCCATCCACCTCTGTTTCTGAAATAACTGATCCTCTTTTGTAATGCCCTGAACAGTAAAAGCTATTCCCTTTTGCCGCCATTCCCAGAAGAGCTGCAAGAGGTAGCAAGGACAGGCTGCTTTGTGGCTTCATTCACCTCCTCCTTTATAGGAGACTCCTCCTATTTCATGCTTCCCAAGCTGAAGGCTCAGAAAAATCAATAACTGTTCCTGTCTTTTTTTCCTCTCTTTTCTGCCAAAGTGTCTGCCAAAACAATAATGATTGTGGCTAGAGAAAAAAGTCATAAAATTTATGTTCAAAAGCAAATGAGGGGTTAACTTTCCTATAGTTTATAAGAAATTTTTGCATGTATTGTCAGCAGCTGGACTTGCATAATAGCCTTAAAGCTGCAAAGGGCAAATAACAAGCACATCAGATGCAGCTGGACAGACACAATAGATAGAACCTCTCCAAAGAACTCCCATTAGGGTCCATTGGGTCAATAATCCACAGCTAAGAAGGATTTACAGGATAGTCCATAACAGCTGTTTTGGAGCCGTTACATTTTATCTAGTTTTAAAACTAGGGTAATATACATGTTTATGTGAGAGGCCTTGCTGCCTGTGAAGCTGCCATTGCAGGTTACATCATAGCAAATATGTGGCATCAAAATTAGTAACAGGATCATAATAGGTAACTTACTTGATTCCTCAAAATATCTCTTTTTAAGCCACTCTATTTCTTTGAATGAAACTGAAAACTTAGAAAAAAGCAGTCTGTGTATACTACATAGCTGTGAATAAGATACACCTTTATTGAGAAAAAAAGGGCAAAAATATATTTTCTACATTACTTTGGCATATTGTATTCAATAGTGATCTAGGAAAACTTGGGATAATACTGTGACCTATTTTCAGGTGTAGCCAAACTGGATTGAATCTGTAACAAGAAGATGGAGAAGAGATGCTCTTCCACCCTCTCCTTCCATCACTCTTTGCTCAGGGTATTCAGAAATTTACTTCAGCTTGGTTAAATTTAGAGCAGCCTTAAAATTCCTCTAATTTATGCCATTGAGCAGGACTTTCTGTGTATCAGCTTCATTCTCCTCTTTGACAGCAATGCTCTCTACACTTTTGTGGAGAGAAGCCTGCAGAAATAGAAGCAACCAGGGGAAAAATGAGGGGGAACTCCCAGTTTTCACTCACCTTTTCTTTCATGCCAGGACAGTGGTATTAAACAGATGTAGAAAATACCAGGCTCTTACTCATTTCCCGCAAAGGTTTGTAGAGTAAAAAATTGCTGCAAACAAAACACATAACAAGAATATTGTTGCAGTTACATGGTAAATCTGCAGAAGACCTAAATATTAAAAATGAATCTCAAGATTTGATTATTCCTTTGTAACTCAGCACAGCAATGATCTTTGTGTAGGGGAGATCTCCGCAGTGTTCATATGTGCTCTTATGCCGAGGCAGAATGCCATGAATTACGGATGGAGTGTAAACCTTGCCTTTGAATTTCCTGGCTTTTGTTAGTTTGTGTCATAAACTCAATATTATTCAAATCTAGGGTTTTGTATTTAATATTATTAAATGCCTCCTCATCAATGCCAAGTCTGTAATTGGTCACAGTGAATAGGTGATTAGACAGATAAAGCGCAATTGTGATTGCAAAAACTATCACCAGGTTTGCAGAGGACAATAATTATGTAGCTTATAATGTTTGAAAATATTGCCTAAATCTCTTTCCCACATGTTGTTTGTGATGGAAAACAATTAGACAAAGGATTCTTTTTCTAAGCTGCCTCTGATTCAGATTTGCCTGATGAATGGTCTTTATACTGAACCCAAAGCATTTGTTCCAAGTAAATTATATGTCATTGCAAATGCAAAAGGTCTGCTTCACAATGTTTATTGGGATAAATTAAATCTTCTAAAGATGGTAAACAGAAGGCCTCAATAATTATTCACTTCTGTATAGTTTAAACTGAAAAGGATGTTGCAGTTAGAAGGATGGAGATGAGGCAAACAACACTCCCTGCATTGTGTTAACAACATAAGAGGTACAATAGGGAAATTTAATTTGATACTGATCTACATGAGGCATAACACAGCAACACAGTTTCAAATGCTACTTTTCTAATGGCAGCTTTTGAATTGCAAATTTCCACCAAAACCACCTGATTCATTACTTGAACGCGTTCCCAATCAAGTCAAGGAGTTTTCTCTCGTTGGCTTGAATAGGGGCAGGAGCAGGCTCTACTTCCTTATAATTTCAGAAGGTAGATATAAAACCCAGTGGATGCTTTACTTGTGAAAGGCTTGAGCCTGCAAGGTGACTAGCACGCAGGCAGCCTATCTAGTGCTCAACAAAAAAGATGCTTCTGGGCTTTGCTGCAGCAAGCCAAATTTCTCCTCGCAATGAAAGGTCAAGTCCTAGAATAGTCTGCAGCCCTTTCGCAAGTGCTTGCCTTGTGTTCAGAAAGGATACTTTTAGAAGTTGGCAGTGCTTTGAAAACGTTTTGTCCCTTCTGTGGGCCATCCAAAACCCACTAAAAGAAATGGCAATCATTCATTTAATGTTATCAGGCTCCCAATGGAAAATTGCTCTAAAGATGGCAGAGCCCTTCAAAGCAGAAGAGTCTTTGGCAGATCTCTCTGGCTGCGTCTCCGGTGGCACAAAGCTGTACACCACATATAAGCATGGCGCAGAAGCGCAGCAAAAATCTCTAGTGCTTTCTCACTTCATGTGAGAACGCGGTGATTCAGCCACTTCTTCTGTGAAAAGGTACAGTGGGTCATCTTTGAAATTATATCCTCTGTGAGCCTAAAAATGAATATATGGGAACTTTAAAGGATATCAGTTAATTAGTTTATGATCTAATGTAATATAAAAATGGATCTTAAATAATTTCAGCATGTGTTGTCAGATCTTTTTAGTCACTCTATTAGCTCATTCTTGTAACCATTATAATTTTTCTAACTTTCCAGATGGTTAAAACTCACTGAAATCTTGTGCACTAATGATTAAAGAATGCCCTATGGACTATGAAAATGCCCTACAAAAAAAAATTAGCTGTTACTCATCTACACTGGTGTCTTCATTAGACTATTTCTAAAATTTTAAAAATATTTCTTTCTTTTGCTTTTAACCCTGGTTCTGCACTTCAGCTGTTTGTACTGCTTGACTCATTGCAACACCCCTGGAAAGATTTTCATGGTCTACTTACTGTTCATTAGTGTTCATAGTCACGAGTTCACTTTTAGCTCACTTTCATGCATACACACACTGACAAAAGCTGTATTACTGGGACTTCATATCTGATCTCAAACATATTTGTATTTCAACATACAAAATGTTCATAAACATATAAATGTTTGCAGGACTGCAATTACTTGAAGGTGACACCCAACTTCCTCTTTGCTTGGCACTCCCCATCCTTGATATACCCCACATCTTGTGCCACCTGAAAGGACTAGAAGGAAGTCAGAAGGAGAATTTGTATCCCTGCTGTTCAACAGGGGCAGGGCAAAGAGGATGTATAGCAGAGCAGGTCTGAGGAGGGTATAGAGATCTTTGGTCACACACAAACTACTGCAGGGAGAGGCCTGGACAAGTAGACTTGTATGCATCGGTACTTAGGGTAATGCCAGCAAAATGCAGATAAGCACATATTACATGTTCACCTCCAAGGACAGCACAGATAATATATACAAGGTGCTCTCTTTTAGTATTTGCAGTAGTTTGTAAATGAAAAAACACCTTCATGAACTCAAGGTTTTTCTCTGCTTAGCAGATGGCCAACGGAAGCCATTATACTGTGTACTAAACAGGCAGAATTTTCTTTGCAAAACAAGTCACTAAAATCCTTTATCTGTGAACAAGCTTTTATTAATGACCTTTTTGAATTTTACTAGTGAGCCTAGCAATAATACAGGGGTATTGTTAGAAATGTAAATGTAAAGAGATAAGGAAATTTTCAGGCAAATCTCTATTTAATTTCAAAGATAGTTGCTCGTTTCTAATGACCCTGTTTGCATGGATATCTGATGGTAAGGCTAGGGGAGGGTCACAGTAGATAAAACCTAACAGGATCATTGAATGAAAAACAAATATTTATTTTCTCTTTGTCTCTTTGGGACTCATTTGCATTAAAACTGCAGCATTTCCAGAGACCGTTAGTGAAAAAAACCCCCTCATTTATGCATTTAATATTAGGAAAGCTCTTTGAGATTAAGGTTGTATAAAACCTGATTTCACTCTACATACTCATCTTTTCACAAAGAATACCAAGCTGAGATGAATGGTACAGATAGTCGGTTTGTTGTATACCTCAAATTTGCATTTTATTGCACCTATGTATTTTTATAACTGTATAATAGATCCCATTGTCACACACTGCTTCTTTCCTGAATTGCAGCTCCTATTCTACAAAGCTATTTGTCACTTATTTTAACCTTGAGCACGCAAAACTCCGCACAGGCTTAAAATTAAGTAAGAGCTTCTGTGAAGTGCCATTTCAAGCACTCAGTCTTGCCCAACTACCTGAATCTCTTTTACACAGTCTCTGATACCCTCCTTGCTCTTTGGCTCTGGCAAAACTTTTGTTGTCATTCCTAATGTCATGAGATGACTTTTAGAAATGAAAAGAATGAAAAAATTATTTACTGAATAAATTATTATTGTTTGCTCAAGTGTGGGAAACTCGCTTTAACCTTTTGTAAAGGCAGGGCGGGCAATAACTCCCCCAAGCACGTTTTGCACCAGGACTGCTCCCAACAGAGAGAAGATGGGCTCCCACCTGCGCAGTATGGGTGGTGCCTGTTACGATTGTTGTGTCCTTGCTTTCCTTACGTAGTAGAATGCAAATACACAAGGGGTTGCTGAAAAACGGCATGATTATTCCAGGATGCTTTGCATGCTCTTTTATTTCTACCATTGCTGGATTTGACACACAATAAAACTATAGAATGTGGTCAGTGCACTGACGTTCTCTCATTTTTTATTGTCTGCTTGGTGTGAATAAGCATGGTGCATAAGCCAATTGTTTTTAAAGCCTTAATCTAAAAAGCTGTGCAAGCATATGTTTCTTTTAAATAAGTAGCTGATTTATTTTTAAGCGAGCCAGGTTGAAAAGGAACTAGGATTCAAGTTACGCAGTAGGTGGGAGCTCTTAATGGAGTTTTATATGGAATAGCATTTCACATAAAAATAATTACATCTCTATGCTGATTAATGATTAGCCTGACTCTTTAGTATTCCTTTCTGAATGCTAGCTTCAATCTTTGGATAGATTACCTTTGAAGTCAATAGGAGAAGTCATGTGTATGTCAAAATACGGAAGTTATCTTTGTCATTAACCTTGAGAAGCATCATCGATTACTGGCAGTAGGTAAGATCTAATGGTTTTAGAGAAACAACTGCTTCAAAAACAATTTTCAAGGCATATTTGACAATGAGTTAGATGAAGCTACAAAAATATGGCATTGATATGATTTGGTACAGTTACCTCAGAATAGCTCGGCAATGCAGTTCAACCTGCTTTACTTGTATGCTCAGGAGAGTAAAAATCACCATGTTGCCTTGTTTTCCAGTCAAAATTAACATCTTCCTATGATGCAGAAATTAATAGAAGTAGAGAGCCATATGAGCACAAAGCTGGTGCTCTAAGAAGGCAATTTTAATCTATGAAGTGATTGCTACCACGCTGCACTATTCACTTAAGCTCCTTTGTAACTCAGGTGTGTTTGAAAATGTGTCCATGTCCTTTTAACTTGACGAGGGAAAATATATACACACGTGTTTTCTGTGGGCTTGGGAGATATCAAAATGTACTTCCAAATAGATTTCAATCCCCCTTTTGGGTTTGAAAGGGCTTTGCAAGCCTTGATAACTTTAGCTGCATCTATCGACAGCAGATCTTACAACTATTGATGTTACTTCTCCAGTAGCTAAACACCAACAATCTGAGGCTTTTTGAATTACTATTTGGGAAGTACAAAACTGGCTTCTGTGGGGCATTCTGCATTCAGAACCTCTAAACTGTTAAAGACTTGCATGTTTAATCTTTAGCCGTCGGAACTGCCTTTCTTCCAATTTTCTCAATATATATTATATACAATAATGCATTTTTAACAAAGGGAACTGTGGCGTCACACAATTCAAGGCTTTCTAAGATTAAGTAAGTATCTGGCCTACTTTACATCACCATCATCAGACACATCAGAAACAAAGAAGCAAAAAGAAACCTCTTTGGATACCTTTTACCTCTGTTTCCCAGCAAGTGATAATATTTTGCAGGGCGTGGTCTGTCCTAGTGAGTTTCAATAAACTCAAATATTAGGGACCTGCAATTTTCTTTGTAAGCCAAATGCATTTCAGGTCACAGCAGAGGTTTTGCTGCTGCTCTTTTTGCATACTATATACATTGAGGGGCTACAGAGATATTGAGAATATGGCCCCAAATCTGCCTTGGTTGGTGTTTTTAAAGGGATGTGTCAACTTAGTGTTTTGGGAGGCGAAAAGCCCACAGCTATAAAAAAAAAATCAAAGGTGAGTTGTGTGCCATTGAAATCCAGTGTAAAAAATAATGAAATAAAGGATGTTGTGCTGAAATAAAAGCTGATGTAAAATTTTTCTACTCTGGTGCTTGGCTAGCAGCAAACTGCAGAAATTTAAGGCCTAAGTCTATGATGCTGACTGCGGCAGAACCTCAGATATATGAAGGTTTTGCTTAAGCATAGGTTGCAGAGTTTACCAGTCTGCAGTCAACTTGTATGAGACTGACTTTAGTCATATGTGTCCAGCTCTGCCTATTTTATTAAGACGTGACCCTTCTCCTGCTGCAAGCTCATCCCTTATACCATGATTTGCAGCAATTAATTGGTCTCCTCTAAGCTGACTAGCAAATCCATATACTACTGTAATTACCTGAATGTAAAATATTTAGGAAATATCTATCATGCTCTTGGAAGTCTCAGGTCATTGAAAGGAAGCCAATGAAATTGCAAACACGCTGAAGGGATTGGTTATCAGCTACCTTTCCTCCCCCTCCCTATTCTCTTGGCTCTTAGCATTTGTCTCTAGGGCATGACCAAATAGTGGGCATGTGTCATAAAGACATTTATCATGTAATTACAGCTTTAGGATCAGTTTCTGTTGATGTGAGATGATTACTGTGTATTTCACGCCTTTCAGGTTCCCAGCTGGGATTCAGAGATTTAAGGACATGGGATATATATTTTTTAAATTTATGAGATAGCCATTAATTTAATTAATTGGACCATAAGAGTTCAGTCAGTGTCTAAATAAGAATTCTACAAAACAGAGAGAACCAGATGTTTTATGAAGTTTCAATATTTTTGACATGTATAACTTGGAAAAGCAAAGGCCTTTGTTTCCTCTTCAAGGAACAGAACATTTCTGTGGAGTAAGAAAAATGACATATCAAAGTAATTCATTGTGCAACCTGATATTAGAATAAGAATACTGTTGAAACGAGACTATTTTAAGCCTGACTTAAAATGTATTGTTCTTGCAATACATGTTAGCAATAGCTCAGTGCCATTTCTATATGGCTTACATCAATACTTGCATTTTAAAATCTGGGCTCAGACGTTGTAACTGTGATTCCTTGAATTAATTTCAAGATTCTGTGTTGTGTTTGGTTTTGTGTTTTCGAATTGAGATCTGATTCCAATTATTGTGAGAGGAACCCTGTCACCAAGGTGATCATGCAGCTAGATTTCCAATGTTTTCAGTATTCACTAAATTTATATGAGCTTTAATGAAGACAGAGGTCCATTGAACTGCTGTTTCTTCTGATATCGGGATCAGATTTTTTGACCATACTCATAACTGTTTAAATTAGTATATGATATTTTTAAAGGCTTCATTAAAGCAGTTTAATATTTAGTGAAATAGATTTTCTTTCCATTATTTCATAACAGGAGATGCAGCAGGCAAGCCAGTACAGCACCTGTGTCAAAATTACGACTGGACAAAACATTTTATGCGTGGCCACTTTTAAGAAAACCAGTTTATCATGATTTCCTCTTAAAGAATTCAGCCTGGCTCCTACCCAGTGTTAGCCCCAAATTTAGCACAAACTAATGCTAGAAATGTAAATTTTAGGTTAAGTATACAGCAAGATGGAATTGCATATCATGGCACAAAATCCAGCAGCAAAAACATGTCTCTTGTAGAAGGCTTGATTTGCTGTTCCTGCAGGCTCCCTGGCACTGGCACACCTGCACGGCTGTAGTCAGGCTGGTGTGAAGTGGGGTAATGGACCATGAGTTAAGTCCAAAGGCTTCCTCCTGAGATGGTGTTGGCTGGCAGACCTCCTTCGCATCAAGAAACTCACGTGAGCCACTAAGATACTTGCCTGTAGTACCTCCAGCCTTATGGTCACAGCCACAGACGTCACCTGCTTTCTAATAAAGAGCCACACCCAGTCGTGACATACAGATCCAGCAAAGCATTTCTACCCTTTTTGTTTTGTTTTGTTTTGTTGGGGGGGAAGTAATGGCCTAGTGGAAATTATTGTGGAAACAATAAAACAAAGGGAGTTATCAAAATTTAAATCAGCAGCTCTATTGTCTCTTCTGTTGAAGGAAAGCTAAAAATGTAAATTCAGCAGTGGCTGAGAACTGTGAAAGGGTGAGCAAGCAGACAGGTGCGATTTACAGTGGGAGGAAAACAAAGGCAGAAGTGTTGTGACAGCAAAGAAATTATAACTGGTTTTATTTGAGGGCACAACCCTGGCCCTGGCGGTCCCAAGATCACTGCACATTGCCAACCAAGCTGTTCTCATGCTTAATTTACAGCTCACAAGGTTCACATGCTGTCTAATGAAAAATCTCAGTGGGAACTTGCGGGAGAAGGTAGAACTCTTAACAAATTATTCACAGTTCTGCAGAGGAAGGGAGAGCTCCTTTGGCCCAGAGAACTGACCTAGTGGAGACCTGCACGAGGCGTTGTCATCAGGGGTTTTACGATCATCCCACTTCTTTTTGGATTGTAAAATTATGCTTAATATAATGCTAGTCTTAATCTTTTGCATAATTCAATGTCACGTTTGCAGTACAGCAGCAGTTACAGTGGCCTGAGCAGCTCCCTTGGAAGTAAGTAGCCCAGCCTTGATGCAGAGTGTTGCTTGGCTTGTGCAGTCACTTTACACCTTATGTGTGGGAAAAGCAATAGGAATTGCCTCAAGATTGCTCATATCCGTACTCAGAAACGGATTTTGTCCCATAACTTGGGGTTTTGGTAGCTGAAATGGCTACCTGTGATGCAAGGTAGCCCTTTATTCATGTCTGTCTTCAGTCACTTAGGGGCACCCGTTAGCCTCTCCTCCCTGGCTGGGCTCCTCACCCTGCCATGGCATTCCTTCCCTCCTGAGGTCCTGTCTATCTCTGTGACTGGCACAACCAAATCAGCACATGTATTTTCACTGCTTTCAGACAGAGTTGCTTTCTCTTCATGAGTTACCACCTGCTTCATCCCCATTCAAGTGGTAGAACAGCTTTGCCCAGCACCACACCTAAAAGGCTACGTTTTTCTTGACAAAGCCAGCAGTTTTTCACAATCTGTGTTCATAAGTTTCCATGGAAAGGATTACACTTTATCTCCTCAAACTTTCATAAGCATCAAAATATCATCCTTTTTTCCTAAACTCAAATGTCTTATGTCTTCCAAGTTCTTTGGAGAAAGGTGGTTGGCAGAAGGATGTTAATATATTTATATGTATAGTCCTATGTAATGGAATTCATGTCTTCCTCTACAATGTGTCTGTTAATCATGTCTACTACTTTTTAAATAATAAAGTAAAATATAAAAAAATTAATTATTGTAAATTGTTTGACACAGGCCTAACAGAAAATAGGATTTTACTATGCTACTAAATATTATTGTTTGCCCTTTCCTTTGATGCACGCTTTCCTTTGAGGTAAATTTATCTCCATGCACCTTTGTACTTTAAAATGGTAATAAAAGATCCTGAAGTCTCTATGACTTAGGAGTATGTCTAACTAAGAACAATACTCTTGCAGACCAATTTCCATACTCTTTTTAAAACTGATATAGAAACATTCTATATAGTTAATATTTAATACCAATATAGTAATGAAAAATTCAGCTGCTAATAAATGGGATTTGTTTTCTACCATTTAAATTGCCCCTACTGTCATCTTGAAACTGTTGATGGATAGACTATCTAAGTGGAAACAAATATTCGTTTGTTAAAGGGTGGTTTGTATTTATACGAGACATTTAGCTTCAGAGGTGTTCCCTAGCTTATACTGTAGCAGGAGCATCGTGGATACATCAGTCCGTAGCTCCTTGTTTTGCAGGGGACAGAAATCAAAGCAGTAAGGTAAGGCTCATCAGGACAGTAGGGGTAGCTATCGTGACTATCACTTGCAAAGGCAAATTCATACCAGTAAACCCTACAGAGGTGCATACCGGTTTTTGGACTTTATTAGTCCTTCCTAACCTCCTGGCACAGCATGAAATGGATTTGAGCACGTAACCCCTGCTTGCTTTCTTCCTCCTATGCCTGAATAATAGGTGCATATTTGTATTTTGTACTTATTAAAACAGAAGAAAAAACACTCAGCTGGATCCCCATGTGCCCTGGATTGCCTGGGCCATGGTCTTTCAAGGGCAATTACACTGTCCACTTAGAAGAGAGGTGGTATTATTTCTACACGTTTTCTGTAGCAGCAAAACTCACACTTGCCCTTTGAAAGCTTGCATTTACTTCTGTGTGTAATACTGAGGCAGGTACCATGCTGGCATTTCTTCACTTCATCCCTCTAGATTTTAAAAGAAAATCTCTGTGTAATGGTCATACCCTCTTTTTTTTTTTTTTTTTTTTTTTTTTTAAAAATAACAGAGAGAGAGAGAGAGACGCATCAAAAGCAATTTTTCATTTCCACATGCCTATGTGGTAAACCCAGATGTCAGGCTTTTTGTGGTGATGTGATTCATATCACTTTAGTATGGGATGTTAGCTCTGCATTTAGTCTTGCCTAGACTGTAACGAAGGACACAGATTACTCTGGTGATTCGAGCTAAAAGCTGCAGGAGAGGCATTAGAATACAGGAAACGTATAGGGGAATGCAATTTCAAAGTGGATGAAAAATGTGTGAGTGGATGAACATTCAGTTAGGTAATTACAGCTTAGGTTTAGTCCTGAATTTTCTTCAGCCTTACTCTAGGGAGACCCTAATGGCCATACCTGAGATTTTAATGGCAACATTTGGGCAAAAAGTATGGCTATTATGTGAGCAAATGTAGCACTTTATCCTGGAGGAATGGATATCACCTTCAGTGTCAAAAGTAGAGAAGAATCAATTCAGCTATGTGAGCTATGAAACTTTTCAGTGGGAAATCCTAGAACAGTCTCACCCTGTGGGGAGGGGAAGAGAAGATGGTGTCCGAGCATGGCATGTGCTCAGCACAAAATACATGGGCAGAGACAGTTGTATCTACCAATTCCAGCCACCTTGGTGAAGTTATTCCAGGTTCACAACAGCGGGAAAAGAGAATCTATAATTTATGCAAAACCAGGTAATTCAGATCAAAAGACATTCAAAGCCAAATGAAACAGAAGTGTCATTTTCATCGCCAGATGAAAGGTATGGGTAGATGAACCTTTAAGATGCGTAGACATGGCACTTTGGGACATGGGTTAGGAGATGTGGTATTGTTGGGCTGATGGTTGGACTTGATGATCCTAGGGGCCTTTTCCAACCTTAATGATTCTAGGATTCTACTTTTCACAACAGACCAGTTCTTTATATCAATAGGAATTTTAATATTCGTAGCACTGTGTGTCTCTGGGCGAAGTGAATACTCTACTTTCTAAAGAAAACAACTTCAGTTAATCTATGACAGCTAACAGATTCAGGTAGCTTTTGTCAAATGGGATGGCAGAGACAGAGTCACCAAATGTCTGGAGCAAGATCAACGTCATTTTTTATCCCAAAGCGCTCCTGGAGAATGTAAATAAGCTGCCTCTATTCTCGCCTATAGAGGGAAAATTTGTATTCTAGTTTATGAACCAACGTCTTCCACCTTTCATAGACATGTTCTAGTGAATCTGTACTGGGAACGATGTCTTCACTGACCATAACATTGGAGCTGTTCCTTTTTGCATGACATTATTTAGACATGAATGTAGCCACGCAGTCGGTGAGATGCTCGCTAGTCTGCTGGAAAGAACAGCCTCCAGTGAAACTGGGGACTGGGGTTCAGATTCAATTAGGCAGAGAGACAAGCTGCATCTTCATCTCCCAGATATTAAATACAAGTCCAAAGTAGAATATTATGCCCTGCAACTTCAGTGAAAAATCTAGTTTTACTTTTTCCTTAAAAAATATAAGCAGCTTATCATAAAGGTATACCAAAACCATTGTGGCTCAAGGAAGCTGTTTTATTTTACATAAAACCAGGGTATTTATTGTTTTATTCTTACTTTTAGATAGAAAAAATAAGAGAACAATGCTTGCTCTGGTTCTTAGCAATTCTAGTTCTGCAAATCAACCCATACACACCTGCTATCTGTGCTGCCTTAATTACTTGCAAAGCTTTTTATGGCCAGTTTGGACCCCAATGGACCCCAAACTGCAATTACTGCTGCATGCTTGAGGCTAACAAGAGGAACAAAGCAAAGAGTAATGGACAGCCCTTCGGCCCTCCCATCTGATGTACAAGATGAAACCTGAGCTTGTCCCCTTCCAGGCTCCAACTGGGACAGAAGTGGGACAGGAGCAGCAGGAATGTCGCTTTAACATGGCCAGAGGCAGGAACTTCAAGATATGATGCAGAAGCCACTCTCATGAGATATGCTGCCCCATGTGAAGCCCTAAAAGGTTAGAACATCCAGATAAGATCATCCAGATGTGCCTACCAGAAATGACCTCTAGTTTTTAACATATTTTTTTTTAGCAGGGAGATCTGCTGCAGTGACATATATGCACAAGCATCACATAAACAAACTTCCAGGGGTATTTCTTTTGTTATTTACTGTGGTACTTTGTAGTTCTGTTATTAGGCAATTCGATCCCTCAAATAATTGCAATGGGAATGTCCTTAAAGTGAACTGATGTACTGTACTTAATAGCCTGGTGACTTCTTGGATTAGACTGATAGAGCCGGTGATGAATAGGGTAAGTATAGTTAACAGCCATTCTTAAACAACTTTGAGTGTCATTAATTTTGTTATAGGACAGATTAATCTGAAATGTCAGGACTTGCTGTACTAGACCTAAAATTGTATTTTCAAACCAATTTTAACAGATTGTATTTCACTCTTGACACAAAATTCATTTACTTGCCTTAGATTGCAGCTTTTATTGTAATTGTATCAAATTAAATCAGGGCATTAGATCCATAGAAAACTAAGTTGAAGTTATAGGAAGATAGTTGCACTGAATTTCTATTTTCCTTTTTAATGTATTTTTCTTCTTAAAACAAACTCAAATGCATGGACATTGCTACAGGTTTAGAAAAGATTTTAACTGCTGTATGTAAATCATGTAAATTATATGCAAATGATGCCCAGACATAGGACGTTGCCTGTTCTGTTGGCTGTCTCATTTATATCAACAGAATACCTGCTTTTGTCTCATAAATTTGAAACTTGTTTTGATTAGAGTCACAAAATATGTACTAAAGCTGGTTTATTTAAATCAGTTTCAAACATCCAATTAGAGAGGAGCCTGAATGCTTAATGATGACAAAAATTAGCAGAAGTGGATTCAGACCCCATGAAGGCAGCAAACAGAAAGGTTAGCTCTCCTGAAACCTTTGAAATGTGGTTTGAGGATGAGTTACAGGGCCTTTGAAAAGGACTAATTCCCCCTCACCCCCAAAGTAACATATTGCAGATAAGAAATAGCTAAATCAATAATCTGTTCATAGGCAAAAGGTACAGCAAAATGTGTTTGGACAGAAACATTTCTTGAATAATTTTGAATTATGAATAAATTCGTACAAGTACCAGTCAGTTCACAGATAATTCATGAACTGAAATAAGGGCAAAATTTGTCGAATAAATTATTCACCACAAATAGTTCCTAAGCTCTCCAAAGTACTATCACACTTCATTTATCTCTTGCCTTAGGGGTAGATAAAAATACTCAGAAAAAATTATAACTAACCTGAATTTTTTCCTAAAAAATTCAGACTGGAACATCTCCTTCTGCAGTATTTTTAAAGGTAAGAAGCTTGTTCAGCTGCAACTTTTATTTGCCCTCTACTGAAACCTGGTTTTACGTCAGAGGCTTCTGATTTTTACCTCAGAATCAGAGAAAATGCAATCAAACAGCAGATCTAATTCCTCCTCCCCAGGGGTTGCAGCAGTACCTGCCAGACTTGGTTTATTGCAAGACTTCCAGAACAAAATGAAAAATTAGGGAATTTTTTTGGTGACTGCTCAAAATTCTGGGTTTTTTTCCCAGCATATATTCTGTCTCCAAAGGGAACTGTGGCTGTCTCAAACCCCCAAATCATGGGCTTTTGTGTTTGCGTCACCGTACAAGCCTGTGAAATGGCTTAGGAAGTTGATTTGGTGGGTGCAAATGGAGGCAAGCCAACGAACGGTGGGTGCATCTGCAAATTTTCCATGCCAAATTGGTGAGTGTCCTACAAATTTTCAAGATTCTTGTCTACAAAAGAAAGCTAGAAAAGACAGCAGAAATGTCATTAGAGGGACATCAGCTTACATAATTCCTGGTATCAATAACAAGAACAGACGAAAATGCCTCTGAGGGAGTCCAGTAGAAATGGCTTTTATACTCTATATTGATCCAAATCAACAACATTTTTGTCTAATATAAAATAGGGAAGAGAAAAAATACTTAAGAAAAGTCTTTTCTGGACAAGAAGGAATAGAGGATCTTTCCAGATGTAGGCAGTTGCTGGAAAATTGAGCCATCTGGTAGGCCTATATTGGTGTATCAGAAGCTTACAGAAGTATGAAGTATTTGGGATTCTGTCCTGACTGTTCGAGATGGCTCACGGTTCAGCAATATTTCATGTAACAAGTCTGGTGTGGTAAGAACTAGTTTGAGCTTGTGTTCTTCTGGCTTCTTTACATGAGACAACCTTAATTCCCTGTATCAAAGAAGGAGATGAGACAGTGAAATTCAGACAGTGAGCAAAATGACTCTTAGCAGTGTTTTCAGGACAGGTTTCAAATCCAAAGGAACCTAATCAGAAAAAGAAGACAAACCCCCATATAATTCATAACTTGCACATGGCATAGGTTATACTTAGATCCCCAAGAGGAGAAGATCCAGGCCAGTCTATAGAGATATAGAAAAGTTTAGCCTTGTTCACTGAGGTCACATTAAATTATACCAACCCCAATCTACAACCTTTAAAAATGCCACCACGACAATGATACTTCAAAGACACCAGCAGCATTCTCCAGGAGACCAAGTTGGTAGGCATTTAACCGTGTGCCTGGCTCTCCTTGCTTCACCAAACAAAAAATAAATTAGATGGGTCAAACATTGTAGATCTAATCTCACTGTGAGCTGAAAACATAGTAGCTCTCCTGCCACCAGAGTAAAGCGGAGCCTGCGGTGACCCCAGCATGAACTGGAGGGGATGGGAGATCTCCAGCAGGTGCAGTCTGGGAGGACTCAATGTCGCATTCAAGTTTATTCTTTGTATGGTTCTGAGAATGGCAGGATTGTGTTTTGAATCCAATACCCTAGGGCTTTCACTTGCTTTCTCACAATTACCTGTGCAAGAAGAAGGAAAAAAAAGGAGAGAGAGAGAATTCTTCTGTGGCATAGCAGAAACGGTCAAGGGCAGTTCAGATTAAAGACCATGATTGGCACAGGCAGCAGAGAGGCTAAGCCAACAAAATAAAAAATAGAGCCATCCTGTTTAATAGAAACAAATTGCTCTCCACTTCTCACTGACACAGATAGTGGGGCCATTTGTACCTGCTGCCCTTTGTTGGGAACAACAGCAAGGAAATGTACTCGTTTTGAGCAGGATAAAATTCTTTTTGTTGTATTTGGCTATCTCTGTCCGCAGAACAAGCACGGCAGTTAAGTAGTTGAGCTTCCTTGTACATTTGTTTGATTAAAGGTCTGTAACACTGGCTCAGGTAGAAACAGCTCAGCTGCATGAAACCACAATGAATGAAGGGCTTGTTAGAGAGCAGTCAGCGAGACATGGCAGAGCTGGCTTCTGAATTAGCTCTGAATAGGAGCTTGTTGTTATGCTTGTTCACTTCAATATGGAAGGACAAACCTGTACATTTTAAATTACATGCGATGAGATCTGGGTGAGTTTGCATGTGTATATTGAGAAAATTGCTAAAAATGAGGGTGTGCTCTTTTGCAAGTAAACCCATGAAAACAAATATCCTTCAGATGTCCCTGAGTGCTCCAGTTAACATTGGCATTTCTAAAGGTCGGTGTGGAGTGTGTTAGAGCATATTTATGAACTGACCAAATAGAAGGTTTTAATTTTGATCATAAATGGGCTGGAGAAAATCCAACCATATGCCTATCTGATAAAAGAAAAAGATCCAGCATTTATTTGTCTCATTTTCTAATCTTATAAGGACACGGCTACATGTGGCAGATCTGTCACAGTATAATCTTGATTCCAAGTTTAGCAAGGCCAGGCTCCCAGGGTCAGCAATAGCTGCTCCAGCCACCTCCGCATCCATCAGCTCCCATCAGGTAAAGCACGTGCTCAGTCACAAGCACGTGAGCAGTTCATCTATTGTGTTGAACTGATGCTGTAGTGAGTAGGTAAATGGGAATATGCACCTATTCATGATGTATGTACATATATACATCACTTTAGTGATGATCTGTAAATGTTGCCTGGCTTCTTCACTCTATTTCTCTGTGTAAATGGACTAGGAGAGATAATCTCTGACATTTGTGCATGTGTAGCTGTGTACAGACAGAACATCAGGCTTACTGCTGGTAGAAAATGCACAAATGCACAAAAGCTATCTTGAAAAAGGTGTTAGGATGCCTTTGCTCCTAAAAGCTGGTATCATGGTAACCAGTGCCATAATCACAACAGTTTTGATTTGGTAATTTTAAGGGACTCCAATCATAACTTGTACCTTTTACTAAACTTTAGATGGCTCCCTGGGAAATGGTTTTAAAACGTCTTTGTGCTATGAAAGAAATGCAAACTGTAATTGTAAAGACCAGAGGTGTTTAAGTGTGAGTGTGTAACTGTTCCCAGTTTACTCTGTTATCCATTAGCATCAGTATGTATTTGTTAAGTCATGACCATATTTTCATGATTTTCAAATAGTGTAAAATGGTCATAGACCCATTGACCTCATTGCTGCTAAAGATTCGCCCTGCAATCTCCTAACCTCTGGAGAAAGACATTTTGATAGGGAATCATGAACATGGAAATCATACCTGCCCAGCTAAGTGAATGACAGTGTTTAGCAGCTAAGAGTAATCCTTTTTTAGGAACAGAATTTCAAGCAATGGGACCCTTTGAGTGTTTATGGCTGTGTATATTTGTAAGAATTTGGTTTCTGAGAGGACACTAAGATCCTCAACTGAGCCATGAATGCCCACAGTTAAAATCTGCTTTTCAGAAGAGTCTTTCTGTGACTCACCTACATGTTGAAAATATTTGTGATATTCAGGACAAAATAACATTTGGCTCTATTTCACATTTAAACAGTTAATCAGAATTTGACACTCAGTCTACCAATGAATAGACCCAAAGGGTAGATCTGAAAAGAGGAATATTTAAGCATTATAGAAAATGATGAAAGATTTTTTTTTATATGGCCCAAAATAATTTTTTTTTTAAATTTTCCAAGTTTCTACTTTACTGAAAGAAAATAGTTTTTGCTTATAAAAGAGATAATGAAGGACAGACTGACAGAAAATCTCTCTGGGATTGCACCAGGCAAGCCTAGTGCTATTCTCATCTTAGCTGGTGACTAATCAACAGCAGTGGAAGCTGACGATTCTCTTTCAATTGATAATCTTAGACTGTGGCCAATGGGTCTTCCTAACCAGCAAAAAGCATCTTAGATCTGGCTTAACATTTCAGAGCTGAGATTTTCTTTTAGAGGTACTCGGTAAATGTGCTCTCACTCTTCTAATTCTGTTTGGGTTTTTTTTCATAGCTCTAAACTGAAATTGGGAAACCTTAGACATGACAGTGACCACGGAATGCTGTCACAGTCTTGCCCCAAAGCAAGTGGGAAAAAATGATGAAGAAATCCAGTGGCTTGAGCAAGAGATAGAGACAGTGAACTGTCCTAAAATGGGACGATCCAGTGGCTAGGAAGTTGTTGAAACAAGCGGGCAGTAAGAAATTGTCAGTCAAATATCCAATGTCACAATTAATGGGCAAAACAACTCCTGAGAGTGTGTGGACTACAAATGTAGATCTAAAAAGTTATTCCTTTAAAGACATTATTTTTGATTTTAGTAGGAAAAAATTGATATGTAATGTACAGCTTTGAAATTTAGAAAACTTTAAAAATTTACTCTGTAAAAGTCATATTAGAAAATGAACTCCATATGCATAAAGACAAAGCGATAAAGGATCATTCAATGTCTTTCACAATTTAAGATTAATCTGAAATAAGCTTTTTGTTATGATTTACAAGGTTTAGTTATTATTGTTCGTTTTAAAACAGCAGGAAGCTTTCATTAAATATTTTAGCTGCCTTTTTTCCTTTGACTTGTCAACAGGAAACAGAAAAAATACTATTTTTTTCATGTCTATATTTCTATGAACTATAGGCACATAAAAAAACAGATTCTGTGTATTATCATAACTAATGGTGGACTTGGCAGTGCTGGGTTAATGGTTGGACTTGATGATCTTACAGGTTCTTTTCTAACCTAAATGATTCTATGATCCTATGATTCTGTAACTCTATAATATTGTTTGGGTAATTCTGGAATTTCTGGTCTGCTGGAATAAGATGTGTTAGAAATCATGACCACCAAATGGGGCAGGGAGCCCTTGGGTCTTTCTGGCATAATGCACATATAAAAAGCATAGGCAGCACTCCTAATTTCTGGTGTCCCTAGGAATCTGACTGCAGTTCAACATGAACTAGTGAGTTAGTGTGTCACTGCTATGTGTTACCCCAAGGCACTTACAGAAAATCGTCATGCATAGCTAGGAAAAATATTTAGGCTTATTAATGTGCTGGAAAGGCTTAGGATCATGTTAAGCAGAACAGGCTGATGTTCTGAAAGATGACTAGAAACATTTAAGAACAGAAAAATTTTGGTCTGTACAGGCCATCAGCATTGGGAAAGTAAGAGCTTATATTCTATGCTGAAAACATCCGGCTTGAGGAGCAGGTTAAGGTGACCCATCTGTTGTGATGGAGGTCTGTATCCAACAAGAAGATGGGAATCCTTTCAGAGGCCAGTATTTAATGTGTATGCTAACTTATATAAAAGCATACTGAAGTACAATATTGAACAGAGCAGAAAGAGCTCAGTTTAGAGAAAGATGCCAACTTTCATTTATTAAGAAGAAATAACTACATTATTAAAGATACAGACACATGGGAATGGGACAACCCTTTCAAATGGATGGGTATTCCTGTTGCAACTGGTGCTGTGATTTGTACCTGGAGGTGCCTCCCCCAACATCAGCTATGTAGTAAACTGCTCTGAGTGGCATCTTACATTCTGAATATATCCTTGTGAGACTCTTTCTCTTCCCCTTCACCCCATGCCTTTGCCTATGTGCAGAGTCTTTGTGCTTTTTGGTCTCTGCTGGAAAATGTCATCTGCAGCCTCTGCCCTTTAGCATTCCTTTTTTCTCAGGAGCATTTCCTTCATTTTACTGAACAGCCACTTTTGCACTGTGAATTTTGGATAGAGAAGGCTTTTCTTTAAATTACACGACAAATGCAAACTATAAAAATATACAGCAGGAAAAGGAGGAGATCAGTTTGGGGGGTTTAGTTTCTTCTTGCATCTGGAGCAAGACTGTGTTGCAAGGAAAGTTTGGAAGACAATAGGGAAATGTCTAAAAAAAAGATGATAGCATCACAAACCCATGCTGAAGAAAAATACTCTCTTAGACCCACACTTCAAATCAATATGCATTTTGAGCTGATTTTGTGTTTACAGAAACTGATTGAAGGCCCCCTATCACCGCCACAGCTAATTTCAATCGGAATACAATGCTTCCTTAATTAAGCAAGGTATGCAACTAATGGTGATTTGGTTTGACTCAGAATTGGATAATTTGTTATCAAATCCTTTATTAGTTCATACTGAAGTTTCTGTCATTACTTGTTGCTCCTCTCAATCTTTATTATGACAAACCCTTTAAAAATGCCTAAGTAGAAAAAAAGTGTCCATTAATCCTTTCAAGGAAAGACTGCCGGTACCAGATTAAGTCAAGCTGGTATCTGAAACTATTCTTTTCTTTATGACACATAGTAAGTGGTCGGTAATCCACATCTTAATCTCCTTGTTGCACAGCTTGGTTTATCGTAACCGATACTCCTGTGACTGTTGCAGACTCCTATTGTGTTACCTTTGGCGTTCAGCTCTTCTTCCTGTTTTTTCCCACTGGAATGTCTGATAAAGGCACCCTTGAAGTTGACCATAGTCTCTTGAGAAAGTGCTTTTCAGAGAAAATGTGATTTCTTTAAAGTTGTATTTATGCTACTTTTGTATTTTCCCCTGAGCAGTCTCCAACAATATTCTGCTATCTGTGACCACATGAATTTCACTGCTACTTAAAAGCTCTTTTAAGTCCTTTATTCCAGTTATTTATTTTTTCTGAGCTGCAATTATACTTTATGGCAGTGCTTTATTACTGAGAAGAAAAACAAAAAGCTGAACTAAGTGAAATTTAATTTGACCATATATAAAAAATGTAAACGCCAGGCTGTTTAACCTAGAATGGCTGTTTTGTGCAACTGTCTGTCAAAGTGAAGAAATGCAATATTTTGAAGAGTTTTCCCCAGAAAGAGCTTGAAATGTAAAAATCCCACATTCCCTGCTGGTGAAGCAGACATTTGCTACAATCGTTATTTTAGAGATGGAGAAACTGGGGCAAGGCAATAGAATAGTTCCTGTCTGAACTTCAGCTCCTTTTGCTGCTCATCAAGTCAGTGACAAAAGTGAGGTGTTTTAACAAAAAGTTGCAAGAAGCACCCAGGTCTCAGTTTTTAGTATTTTATGTCACAAGGGCACTCTCATTCCTTTTTAAAATGATGGATACCCGATCTGTTCTTTCTAGCAAATGCAAATTTTAATGAATTTTATTAAAGAGAGAGACATTATAGGTAATTCTGGAAAATGCATCAGAAAAGCAATCAGAAAGCTCATGGATAAGTAGGCTCAATTTCTGATTTCAGAGCAATTGTACTCCATTGCCTAGACCTGGAGCACGGCAGGTTTTACAGCACTGATGTTTCAAACCCGATAGCCCATAAGAGCCATGCTGGGGGATGCTAAACTAATGCTTAAACTACAGTTTGGGTTTTACTGGAGAAGAGCTCGCTTCCATGGTGCTTTAGCCCTTGTTCAGGGTCTCCTGCTTGTGATGCTGCAAAGGAGCAGGAGGACAGAGAGAGCAGCAAATTTTGTTCTAGACATGTGGGGACTGGCCATGAATTTCAATTTCCATGCTGTCCTAGCCAGGCTAAGATGGTTAATTGCTACTGAAGTTTTTATTCTCGTGTCTGACTTCTGCTCCTCTTGTACAAATAAGACTTCCCTGGTTGTTTCCCAGAACAGGATAGCATAGCAAAGGAATGTTTCTCTGGCATTTTGGACAATGCAAAAGTGACCTTTGCAAGATTTTCTTGACTCCAGTACAAAATATATTAAAACTTCTATGAAAATAGAAATCTTATTTTATATTTTAATAGTAATAATAATAAAAAACCCTCAATGATTTGATTAAATGCCCAAATTCGCAAAAACATTATTTTTCAAGAAGAGCAGATGTGGATGAAACAAAATGTTTTAACTTAGAGTTAAACTGAAATGCATTCTTACATCTGACCAAACAGAGTGGGGCAAGAATAGGACTATTTACATGCCTAAAATTTAGCATTTCAAGAACCTTTCTGAATTGGGGCCTCTGAAATATAGTGTTCTCTAAATCTTAAGTTGCCAGCCCATGAGGGGGAAAAAAAGAAGGCATCTTGAGCTCCAGATTTTGGAGCTTATAAAGGTTTTTATAAAAACTCAACACCTTGATTTGTGCTCAACTACTTTAAAGTTCACATATTTCTTATTTGAACTTTGCTAGGTGCAGTAATTTTATTCACACTCAGGCTGGATTGGTTCTGCTTGTTCAGATCTCATTAATTACAGGAAGCCGGACTCATGCTCACATATCCCGTTCACCCATCCTGCCCTTAGGCCAGTCAATTTATCTGGCATTTAATGAGGAATTTTAGATTTTGTGAGTTATCAGAAGTGGGCCCTGAAAGTGTTAGCTTGTGAATTCTAAATAAATGGGCTACTCTGGGACTTGTTTTAAAACAGGCAGCACAGCAGCTCCTCAGTACTTGTTAAATGCGCCTAAAATGCTCTGCAGCGTTATACCAAAGGTGCTTTTTTATTTGTACTTTGAGAATATTGTCGCTATCAGCTTTAATGTCTTCCAGTTGTGTGAGAACTTCATATCTGCCAAGGTATTTTGTGGATTTAATTAGTCAGCTTTTGGGTAATTGACTGTATCAATATTTTGTATCCCCACCTTACCAGCTGAAGGGGGCTTCATTTAACAGCACTTTCAGCAATAACATAGTACTATTGTCAGTGCTGGTTATTTGATATCTATCAGTATTAACACAGGTCCAGAAGTAAATGAAGGCCATAACAATCTCAAATACATATCAAAATCTCTTTGAGGTGTATATGACATGTGTATTAAGCATATTAGCACTGTAGCATTCTCTTTGATATAAAATTAATTCCAATAAATAAACCAGCCTTTGACTATGATACCTGCAGCAGTTGGCTCCACATCTTCTCAGCGTGCATGCCTTTGGAGACGCACCTGTGTCCACAGGTCTTGGCTATAGAGGCAACTGCATTTGGTCACGAGTTCCTTAGTGAACCATGCCCTCATTATTAACAACCGCTTATCCTCTTAATGTAGACAGGTTCCTATGTTCAGGCACTTTTCTTGAGTCTCTGGTGAAGGTGTGGGATGCTCACCATCCATCCTATTGTGTCTTCTCCCCCATCCCACAGAGAAAAGTGCAAAACACCTGAGGAGAGGTAGAGTGAGTGCCGGAGCACCATTTAAGTCTTCATCGCACCTTCCAGAGAAACGGTACCACATTTTTCTCTAGCAAAAACATTTAAAAAATAGTATGAATGATGCAATAGTTTAAAAAAATCGTTAAGTGTGAGGCACAATACCCTGTGGTAATGCACATGACCACACAATATGGAAATGATAGCGCTTTGTCCACTTAAGTTAGCACAGAACTCAGTGCAGCTTTTCAGGTGATACCATAACGGAGCAGTTCAGCAGACCTTAATAAATTCCTGTGGTTACATAAGACTAGTTAATTGTAAAGCAGCCCCTCTGGACTGAAATCAAGCCTGAAGCCCTGTTGCAATGTATTCTGTACAATCCCAGGGTAAAAATCTGCTTTTCAGTACTTGTAAATACATGCATATAGATGTGTTTTATTTTTCTGCTGGAAGAACAGCTGACGGGTTTCACCTCAGCTCTGTGCTAAGCAGAAGATTGCCATCTATAGGTAACTATCCCCAACTGCACACCCTTGTATCAGCAGGGGAGAAAGAAGGTCAGTGGGGAGATGGTGGTATGCTTTCCTGGAGTAGGATGCGTGAAGATGGACGTACCTTTGTGTCAGTGACTTCTCATTAAAAATAAAGACATAGTACAAAAGTTTAGAAGTGGGCATTACTGAAAGCCTTTTTCTCTGTTGTGCTAGTTATTGAAAACTACTGACAATAATTGCTGCCAGTCCAGGAACATTTCAGTGCCCACAAACACGCTCTCAGTTTACTTTCCATTTATTTGTATTTTCTTTTTGCGTGGACAATGTGAAAAAAAACCCAAAACATAAAAAAAATCCATGGTACTTGTCAGCCATGTCCAATTTAGAGAGCAAAAAGCCAAATGTTAAGAATGACATTGGGCCTTAGAGGATGCGTAGGTGTAATCCTCAGGCAGAGATAGCAACAGTCCAAAGATATAGGTTGCTCCATGTATACAAGGAAAAGAAAAACAAAAGCAATGTAGTTAAATCTACACACAAATGTAACAAGTGTTATGATTATTTGTGATTTTAAAAGTGCATTATGACTAAAATAAATGTGATGTTTTTTTAAAATAAAATATTTGTTTCTCATCAGCTTGACCATTTACTTGTATAGGGTTGAAATATTTTCTGCAAGTATTGAGAATCACAATATTTTCCCAGCTATGGAAAAGCTGGCTGGGAGTGGCAGGTATTGCTTGAACTATAAACAGAAAAAAAAGTTAAACAAAAGTACTTTCCAAGCGCAATATAATTTGAATGGTCTCTCACTTAAAAATCAGTGACCTTTTCTTTTATCCTCTCGGAACTTTTCAGAAAAACTCCCTTTGCCTTCTGGATATACCTTGCAATTTTCAGGGTAAACTGTTCCAAACTAACATTAGCGTAAACCAAAGCTGGTCATGTCAATGGGACACGAAGAAACCTTGCATATGGAGAGAGGAACCCATAAAGCTAGTGGAAAAAAGCTGTTTGTAAAAGAGCATCGAAACAGGATAGTTTTAGTTTTAAAAGTGGCTGTTGCAAGAATTAATTATTCTTTCACTCTTTGATGTGCAGTCATACTATGTAAAGTTTGTGAACTGGCCCATCCTGAATACAAATCGAATTACTTTGGTCTTGTCAATCTACCAGATCTTTCATCTTTTCCCTGGTTGCCTCTCCTTGCTACATTTCCTTTATCTCTGCTTGCAGTTTTAAGAAGTGAAAGGCAAAGAGTCAGCTCCAGTTCATCTAAAGATAAAACCTATTAAGCTGTTGTATTCACATTTAATTAATGTTTTCCAACTCTCATTTCCTATTTGCCTTCTGAAAATCTTGCCTAAAGTGCTATATGCCAAATAAAATAACTCAGGTAAGTGATATCTGATCCAAATGTTTCACAGGAGATGACTGGATAAGACAACTCTAAGGAGTTGATAATTTTTATTATTTGTGGACAGCCGTTCTAGCCAAGTTCATTCTCTGCAGACATACTCTTATCCCTTAGGGATGGATAGTGCAAGCTGAGCCTTCCCTTTTATTTTTCAAGCATTGCCTGAAACCAAACGATTGCACTTTCATCTTTATTAATTCAGATGATGGCTAGTTACTCCAATAAATAAGGTGCTAAAATGAAATGAAAGCGTCTATTTCTGCAGATCAGCCAGCACTTCCTAATGCTTTGCAAACATTAATCCGAGCAAGACGCATGACATCAGCTCTGAGGCTGGGAAAGAGGGCGATTTTCATTTTACAAGCAGGCAAAACAAGGCAAGACTTGTCCCAGAGGTGACAGAGGTGGCCACGCACAAGGTGCAGTTGATGCAGGGCTGGGGTTGTGTCTCCGAGCCCGGCACGCCGGCGTGCCAGAGCTCCCCATGCTCTCGGCAGTAAATGCCAGCAGCTCCCTGGAGCTCAGGCGTGCAATCCTCTTTCTGTCAAGCAGACCAGAGAATAGCTGTGTAATTACTTGGCTGTGTTTGCTGTCCTGCTGCGGCTGCCACCAACGGACAAGGGAAAGCATTGAAGCAGCCAGGCAAGGTGACGTCTGGGGGGGACAGACATCGGGGATGGAAAGCTCGGAGATGGAGAGTGGGGTAAAAAGCCTGAGTGATGCAGGGGAGCAGACAGGGCAGCAGCCAGCAGCTGTAATCTCAGTCTGTGATCTAGGTATGCCCTAGATGAAAGAAAAAAAAAACAGGTCTGAATTTTATGTGGCAATATTTGCTGCAGACCGCTTGCAGAGGTGGCTCGAACGCAGTGGTTTCGCTGGCTGTGTTTCTTTAGCGGCATCCTCATTGGAGTATCTGGAGTCAATGACAGGCAGAAATGAGCTAGAAAATACAAGCTGCTGGTGAGAACAGAAAGGAGGGCATTGCAGAATGGGAAGGTGATGCCTGAAAATTATCTAAGGATAATCCATGCACACGCACAAAGGGAACATGCTTTTAATGCTGAATATTAATTTTTTTAACTCTCATTGCCACAGTTTTCAACTATTTTCATTGTTTTATTGCTATTTGGCTGAACCAATCACACGGAATTAGGACATTGCCAGGAGAGAATCTGAAATTCTTCTACTGTAAGATAACCCTTCAATCACTTCAGGCTCCTTCCCTTTAGATTTAGGAATTTTAATACTTTTGGCAGGAGCAAGTGATAAAGATTTGACTATACCTGGTATGATTAGTAACCTGCAAGGATTTTCTTGTCCCTCAAATGTTTTTCCTGGTGATCATTGGTGTTTATGTTCTTTATAACACATATTATATTTTAATGTGAATGCTTGCTTACAGAGATTTTTCACAGCATTAATTTTATCACTTAACCTTTGTGAAGTAGAATCGCACTGTGTTACCACTTGTCCACATTTTATTCAATTTCCTCATTGAACATGAAACACTAGCTTTTTAAAGCCTAGTTAAACAATGTCTAAATTATCTGGGCTTTCATTTAATACTGCTTATAAATTGTAATTAAAAAACTTCTATTGTGCTGTTAGGCCAACAAAATGCTTTTCAGGACAAGGCTTACAGCACAGGATTTTGACTTATGGGGTAAATGTACACACTCCATGGTGATTCCTTTCTTCACCACATAGAGGGGATCAGCCCAAATTAAGCTGGGTTTTCTGGTAGAAACTTGCAGAATTGGCAGCTTAATTTAATAGCCATTAGAGAAAAAAACCCCAACTTTCTTCTGACTTTTGCAATTAAATATTCATTTCTTGGTGGATTTGCCCTGTTAATTTGCAGCGCAGCTTCCACAGACTGAGCTGAACAAATTGAAATAATATGTGTGAAATCCCATTAAAACCAGTGGCTAGGTCCTAATCCAGCAACTGGAATTTTTGCAGATCACTGCTGAGGCGCTGCTTAGCCCCGATACTCCTTGCCCAAGGGAGGAGCATCTCTTTCTTGGAGGCACGGACCACTCTCTCGTCATCAAAGTCCTGCTTGGCAAAGGGATGGAGCAACTTTTATCTGTTCGCCAGAGCTGGGTCACACAACCCCGCATGATACACTCAAAGACAGCAAGGCAGCACCTCAGTTAGCTTATGTGCAGCTAATTAAGCATACTAGGCAGGTTCTCTGTCCAAGCTGTAGCAGTGCAGTGTCCACCTCTGCCAGATGGGTGCTGGCTCCTGCTCCTTTCGTGCATCACCCAGGTGTTACCAATCCGCAGCTCCATCCCTGCCGTTCCTTGGGTCTCCTGCTTCCCGAGACAGCCGGGAATCAGTGCTGTGTTTGCACCGGCACAGGAGTGCACCAAAATTCCTGCTTCCCGTCAAACAACAAACTCCTGTCAGATCTTTGGAATAAACAAGGAATTATTAAGAGCTCCACGCAGTGCCGTGAGGTCATTTCAGACGAAGGGATCAGTCAGGATTTCATAAAGTATTTATTTAGCTGACAAAGGAATTCCCAACCTCCCTTTCATGTACGTTAGAGCTGATGCTAAGTTTCCGAGACAAGGCTCCGATTGTGGCTGTCACCAAACAATGACATATTTCTTTTCTTCTCTTAAATTCTCTGTATCATTCTATATAAGAGGGCAATTTGTCTGTCATGCAGCTAAAACAGGGCCCACTCACTGCCCTCATTAAACTGACAGCACAGTTATTAGCAGTAAACGAAGCCAACAGGCAATGAATTTAGCCACTGTTTTATGGCGAGCACCAGTGAGATTTTTTCAGTAATTAATTTGATAAATATATTAATTATGAATTGAGTTGACAGTACAATCAGATTGTCAGCCTTCCAGACAGGCTCTTGTGATAAGTAGCTTTGTGATGAAGTGGTCGGATTTCAGTACCTGTCATCCTCCGGTGTCAGTCTCTTATCACTGTCCCGGCCATTCACTCTGTAATTTCCTGTGTGTTGTAATTAAATGGTGGCTTTCTCATTGGAAGTGACTCCTCAAACTTAATCTCTCATTCTCTCAGAATACATTGTTTAAAAAAAAAAAAAGGGCCCTTTGTTTCAGTGGCTTTTAATGTTAAAAAAAGGAGCTTTTTATTTCACGTTTGTTTATTGTCCTGGTGGGTGTTTGGGAATGGTTGTGCTTCCTTTGGCCTTGGCACCAGATGGAGTGAAGCATCCATGCCCTGGCACCTTCAGAGCGAGCAGTGGCATGAGGAGATGAGGCCAGGGGGCAATGTCCCACCTGCGCTCCCTCTCGCGCACCACCGGGCACGAAGCAGCCCAGCCCAGCCCAGCCCAGCCGGGAGGACTTTGGGAAGGGTCACTGCCAGTACCTCTTGCCAGCTTTTTTTTCTTTTTCTCCTTTATGAAATTAATTAGGAACAGTGCCTGAGGTCACTTGGCTCAGGAGATACATGTCAAGATAAGATATTTCAAAAACACCTCCTTAATAATTTAATATTGGGTTGGAATTTGGAAGCACGGTAGAGAATTGTTTAGAATTGCAAATTTAAGCAAGGTAGGAAGAAGTCCTGCAAAAGAAAACAAGCAGCTATCAAGATGCTACGAGTTCTTCAGTTCCTCTTTAAGCTTATCAGAAAAAGACCCACACCTGAGGACAATATTTAGCAAGTACAGCAGATGACTGCTTCCAGTTGCCTCATGTTGGAGGGAAAGGGTGGTTGGGGAATCGGGGACTGCAGCTGGTCCCCAAGGTTTGGGTCCTATTGAGTCCTAGTGTCAAATTGTTCTTTGACCTTGAGCAAGTCAGGATGACCCAACCCTGCAAAAACTTCAGTACATCCTTAATTTTAAGCTGAGTTTTAAGCACATGGACATGAGTTGACCCATAGGAGTCTTATTATGCATGTGCTTCATTTTAATTTTGTGCCTTTTTGTGTGTATGTGCTTTAATTTTAAGTATCTTGCCCCAGCTCTGGCCACCAACATGTTCCAGCCTTTGGTTTCAAGGTCTTCCCTTCCTTAAATAAGTTTAAATCCTTTGCTAATGTTAGACTAAAGGACTTTAGGCTGTATTATAGAAAGGTAAATCAGAATCACATTCTGGCAGTCAAAGTGAAGCCCAAAAAAGGCCACCCAGAGCTGAAACTGGGACCTACTATATGACTGCCAGGATTTGCATTATATCAAACAGCCCAAAGCCCTGTGATGAAACATTCAGAACAGTCTTTTTGAACTTCTCAACAGGGACAGTTTTTATGGATTATTTAAACATAAAAATATACGGCTTTCTGGAAAAGAACCATTTTAGCCTTTAGGGACTCATACTAACTATTGTATTGTAGGAAGATCTATAATTGAGCATGCTAATACTGATATGCTATTGTTCGAGATAAATTTCACCAGGTGTGAGCCCATAATGCAAATTATGCCTTAAAAAGATCAGTTTAAAGACTCTATTGTATCATTTTACTGATTTGCAGATGCATCCACTCTACAACCCAAAGCAAGAAACTACTGCACACCAGTGAAGAGACTACTATTTGCTTTTAAAGATGGTTTAAATTTTGCAAAGTATTTTTTCCCAGCCAAATCCCACTATCACGTGACAAACATTTTCAAACAAACTAGTTTCTTTATAAAACATTTATGCCTAAATGTGATAATCATAAATGACATTATTATTTACTAATATCACCAAAAATCTTAGTAAATGTTAATTAAAGTGGGTTTAATTGTCTTTTAAAATCCATGTAAGTCTAACCTCTGTTACTTTGAGTAAAGCACATATTCTCTCTGCCTATATGGAAATCTGTAATGGAATTGAAATTTCTCAGTAAGCTTTGAATTTTCTTGGTACTGAATGTGTTTGGAGCTTGTGGCCAATGCTCTTGGTTTCTCTCACACAGCATAAAGTAGTATATTCAATAAAAAATGTATGTGATGGTTCAAAAATTGTAAGAAAAAAAATAATGGCATCTGACACACTTGTAAGGGTGATTAGGTGCCTCTCTCTGCAGGCTGGATAATGTTCTTTTAACAGCTTTTTCTATGTATTAAATAATGTCAAGTTGTTACATATTCTTACTTGCTTACTTTTGGGGCTGTCACTGATACAAGTTATTCCTGAGACAAGCTACTGAGGAATTGCACCCTGATAGCTGAATTCAGATTTTTTTCTTTATTTATGGTATGTTTTTTTTCTCTTAAACATAAGCTTTAACTGCAGAGCAAGATTTGCTTTCTGGTAAATGAAAAAGTGACTGATTCTTCAGAATAAGACTAGGATTGCCCACAAGGAAATACATCTTTATCATGTCTGAAAAATTCTAAACCAAACTGATTATGTGTCACTTCATAAAGTGCTGGAGAAAAATTATAGGTGTATTCTTGTTCCCACTAAAATCAGCAGTGAGCTCTGCTGCAGCAGCAGCAGCAACATCTCCCGACACATCTTGTCCACTCCCAAGCTGCTGGCTGCAGCGTGGCACTGCCAGCAATGCAGGTTGCGAGGAGATTGCAATTATTCAGTAAGGAAAATGCTCAGCATTTCCTGAGAGAGTCTTTAATCCTAGTTTGAAGTCATTGCTGCCATTGTAAGGTCCAAGTGGAAACTGTGGTGCTTTTGTGCATCTGTCAGACACTGCTGCTTATTACAGAATCAGGAATGATAAATATGTGGAGTGCTTTGATGTGAATATCAGCTTGAACTCCTCCAGTGCTCAGGTAGAACGCAGCTGAAGCTATTGTTTTCATCTTGCGTGAAAGGTTGAACAGATGCTTGAAAATAAATAGGACCTGGTAAAATGATAAAAATCCTGGGATAAAAAGCATGGCCTCTGTTCACAGCACTTACTGCACACCTAGCCCAAACTTGAACTATTGCTGCAGTTGATACATGTCTCTACGCACTGTAGAAGCTGCCCATTCAGTAATAGCAACATGCAGCCACAGGAGTAATAAAATCCACATTATCTGTCCAGATTAACTACTAATCTTCATCTACAACTGGCTGAGAACAGAGAGACATTACTACATCAGCTCCATCATCCCTATGGATGAGGTTACAAGACTTGTTTCTGAAAAGAAGGATTACAACAGTCAGCCCAGACCCAGAGTTCAGCTCTTAGATGTGACACGGACATGTCGGCCATGTTTGTAATTTAGGAACCAAAAGAGACTCGAGGGACCCAAAGGACAAGTGAGTTAGAAATTAGACATTTTTATATTTGTCCGCACAGTTCTGTGCAGGGCTGTGGAGAGTAACCCCAACTGGCTCTGAGTCAGGCAGCTCAAATATCAGACAATTACAACCACGCTAGTGTGTGATCCTCTCTGGAGAGCATCAGTACGTATATGTATTCTGCTTCTCAAATGTTTGATCCACCTACAAGACTGTTTACACCTCGCTCTTTTTGCTTTCCACATGTTAGTTTGTGCTCTCTGATGGGTCGTGGAGCAGCCAGCACCTCCAAGAAGTCCTTATGGTGAGACAGGGACAGTAGTTACCCATCTTCATCCTGGCTGCTGAATGAGCTACTTACGATTGCCATGCCTTATTAATTAAAGGTCTTAACAGCAAATGTCTGAATTTTTACCTCTTGGCTAGACTGAAGTGTACAATTTGAATGTCTTTAACAGTCTTTAGAGTGAGGAATGCAAGGTGTGAGGAGGAACTAATGCTGGTGCTGAAACTGTACCGTAGAAAAAACCTCTCCTCCTGTTGCTGCTGTGCTTGTGTTCTTAAAGCAGGTTGTAAATTTCCAGAAATATATCCTTGTTCCCTGACTCCAACAACAGCTAAAATCCCTGTGTGTTTGCCTATGATCCTCCTTAATGAATGATTTTCCTGATTTTTGAGTAACAGGTCAACAGCAGCCACAGTTCTGACCACAAGGAATGGATCAAGGCAATCTCTCTAACATGTTATGCCATCTGATTTTTACATTATAGGTCCTTAAATCGCTGTCACCTGCCTTATTTATGGAAGGAAGTGATTCTACTAACAGGGGAGTCAGTGACTGAACCATGCCTTGGAAGGCCACGAAGCCCAAAAGATCATTATCAGTTCATAGTCATCCCTTGATCATCTTTCTAGTTTAATTATTGACATCGACATGATGGGAATATATTATGTAAGTCCAGCTCTTCCACTCTCTATTAATTTCAGTCTGTCAACAATAATGCGCAGGCTGAAGAAACTTTTATTTATATTGGGCAATGATGCTGGTGACCTTACTGTTTGCCTCAAACATGCATCCAGTGGCGGATGGTTTCCCATTACCCCGTTCACCCCCTCTCACAGGTCTGTTCTTCTGCCCAACTCCACCGTTTCCCCTCCTCCAGGATTCAGTTTCCAAACAAGTCCTGCAATCTGTGTGACTTTATGCCGCCAACCTGCTCACCCACGTCTGTTTCTCACAGGAGGCTTCTCCTGGTGAGAAGGGTGGAAGTGCAGATGGGGAGCTGTCTGTCTCCACCTTCTTGGGCTTCTGCTGGTCGCCACCAGCACGTTCAGGCAGAACTGCTGTGACATGTTAGCGGAGAGCTTTGGAAATAAATTACAGTGGGACCAGAGGGAGAAAAAAAAAGAGAGTAGAAACATAAAATGAAAAGTTTTTTTCTCATTCTCTATTACTGGCCATAAGCAAATTACTATAATTGTCTCATTAAAATGAATGCACTTTAGTTCTTATCATTTTCTACTGAGAATTTATTTCCTGAGGAGGTTAACTGCATACTCCTGTCTGCTATGGAAGAAATAGGAAAACAAGAGGCAAAGAGTAGGAAACTCAGGGAGAAAAAGGTAAGTCAGAACATCAGTAAAGAAAAAAAAATATATCACCCTGAGGTACTGGTCCACAAAAATGTTTTACAATAGCTGAACACAAAATCAATTCAGAAATACGGTATATCACAGTCCATAAATAATGTGTCCAAACAGAAAAGTGTGAGAGGAAAATGACAAAAGGAAAAAAAATTCTCCTGAGGGGGCAGCAAGGAGGTGGGGAGGGTGCAAGGAGGTGGGGAGGGCGTGAGGAGTACGCCTGCCCTTTGGAGGAGGACAGCTTGCTAGAACACCTTTACTCAGCCAGACCCCAGGCCTGAGAGATGGAAGGCCACTGATGTTCCCTGTTCTTGCCTAATCTTCTACAGACCAACGATGATCCGCCCCTCACTGCAAGCCCAGAGAAGGGCTAAAGAAGAACCAGTTAGACTGAACAGTATGTGCATAAATATATACAACCATTCTTGGCTCAGGACATCCACAGGTGGAAAAAATTCAGATAGCATCAGGGGGAGCATCACGTGTGCGTGCTCTATGCATGTTCTCCAGCTGGTGGGGAGCCCTGGACCACGTGCACCTCTGCTCTGATCTAGTCCAGCCACTCTCTCATAGCTGGGCACAGCTGGGGCAAAATGTTCTGCGTCAGCTTATGATTGTTCTTTTACATTCCTCCCACATTCAAGGCAGCTGCCTTTCATTTCTGCCAGCCAGGTAAGACTCGAGGCTTGAATAAATAATAATTTTTAATGCATACTTTTGTGTCACTCCTCAGAAGAAAGTCTTGTCCAGCAGCTGCCTTATTTCTTTCCCTCTTAGTTAATGAAACATATTAAAGACACTTGGTTAAATGTAGGTAATATTTCTTTAAGCTTAATCAAGGTAAAATCAGCTACTATTAAGAAAAATTACGGGTCATGTTTTAAACACTGTAACAAATAAAACTCATGTCAATTGTCATTTGCTGACACTGCTTACTACTTGAAATAGAATTGTATTGTTTTCCTGTACAGACAGCTGGGAGAGCACAAAGTGTTTGCTTCAAGAAAAAAATAGGCTTTTCATGGACGTTGCTGGGTGCTCACAGCAAACTACAACCGTCCTATGTAAAGAGTGTTGTGGTTTCAGGTTCTGCTCTACATGCTTCACAATCTGTTATGTGCAACTACCTAAACAGTTCAATCCCTACCTTTTACACTTACTGTGAAGCTGTAAAGTGTCTCAGTGGCCAGGTTTGTACAATAAATACCCAAGTCAACACTTAAGCAATGAGATCACTGAAAATTTCACCTTGTGGAAATAGGTGTCAGATTTTAGTTGCTTAGAGGCAAAGGTCCTTGGTTGGGCTAAAGCTCAGTGAAGAATGGAAGTGGTTTTATTTTACAGCATTTGTGTAACTTTTAGCACGAGTAGTTCAGGCAATTGATGCTATAATTCATGCAACCCCAAGGTCTGTACTTCATACTTTTCTGCTCATGCAAAATGCCTGGACAGAATATGGCCACATATTGAAAACATTGCCTATCATTCAATAAAATAGGTACAGCCTCCCTTATGAAAACAAAATCCTGGGTTTGACAGATCTGAGTCTTATTCCTGTTTGTAACATCCAGTCCCACTCTGACCATGGTTCATTATTTCATTTCACTAGGACTCACTTTCATCCAGTTATAAAAGTGGCAATAAAGATATTTAGTTCTTTGTAAGGCACTTTGACATCTGGGGTTCAACAGTAGTAGTGAAATGCAGACCAATACTTCTATTTACCAATGCCAGACCACCAAACCACTACCAAAGTATTTCCTTCTATTACTGCTAACCTGTTAACCAGTCAAAAGGGGATTTTTATCATATAAGCTACTTGCATAAAATGAGACCCATGCAAGAGGACAGCACCGATCTCAGATACTGTGCAAGTTCTGCCACACATAGCAGCAAGTGTCTCCATTTCTCCTGATAGAAATATATGCACTCTGCCTGCAGGAAATGTAAGAAACAGCTTAGGTCAAATAAGAGTTGATTTGGCTACCACCAGGAATCAAGCTAGATTAAAGACTGTAATCACTGTTCATTTCTTGTTTTCTTCTCTTTCCCAGCTTTAAGGTGGGTGAGAAAGAGTGGGGACCAGCTATCATGGTGGGTGCCCATTCCCCTGAATTTCCCAGGTTTGAATACACAACTGCACTGAACTAAAATCCTGAATCTTCAGAGGTTCATCCATCACTTTTACTAAATTACCTCTTCATTCTCTTTTCTGCTAAGAATCTAATTTTTATAGCACTGTAGAGAATTTTTATAGCACTGTACTTTATCTTGTCACAGTATTTTTTGTCATTATTTTCATCTCAGTGAACTCTCGAATGATACTAAATAGACTGTGCGAGCGTGACTGTAGGGTAACGAGGGAGGCGTACATCTGCAAATATTAATAGCCTACCCCCCTAGCCTTTTGCCTAGGAAGTGGGGGTTTGTAGCCTTCCTGGGCAACACACAGAGAAATTGTCTATAGGCTTCTATTGTCTATTGGCTTCTTTCGCCAATAAATGGGTCAGATCAGATGTCTCTTTCTTGCAAGGTAACACCTACAGGTTGCTGAGAGTCTGATTTCTTTGTGATAAGGAGATAGCTGAAATGAGTTGCTAAAGCTTTAGGAATTAGACGTGATTTTTCCCCCTGCAAATCTAAAGAAGAAATGCTCACAAGCTGCTTGTCAGGATTTGCATGTCTGGGCTCAGGGCCTCACTTTTTACAGTCATAGGGCTACAGAGAAGTTCTGTCCCAAACTACTTTTTATCTAAAACAAGTGAGAAGAGATAGGAAAAAGGGATGACGTGCCTTGTGTGAGGTCACATATGACCCTGTCAGCCACCTTCCCACTGCCTGTGTTTGCAAATAACTTCCTCAAAGTCTGTGTTCGGAGGAAAGGTTTAGCTCTTCATGTCTGTGTAGCTGATGCTTAGGAAAGTGCATTTACCCAGCCCTGCCAAGTCCCTGGTCACTTTGCCCATCACCCTAGAAAAAGTGTTTTCCAGGATAGGGGGAGGAGAGAAAAAGGCAGAAGAAAGGAAATGTGACATTTTCCCTTATCCAGTTTTCTCTGCCCCCTATTACCCTAACCTGATGCTAGACCCAGCAAAAGGATGATTTTCTAAAATGAGACCAAATAAATGTGTGTAGAGGTCAGGGGTGGCAAATTTAGCTAAAGATTTTAGTTTTGCTAAATGTTCACCCTGCCTAACTCATATATTTCATTCACCTGAATATACAATCCTGTGCAGAAAGCCTAGAGGCAGAAAAGTCATTTAGACTTCCACAGCCATAAAAATTTGTTCAATTAATACACTCCTACATCAGACAGCTACATCGTCACCCCCTATTACACCTCCTTCATCCTTCCTCCAGCAGCAGGAAATGAATGTAAAACTGCCCTGATGGTGCAGCCAAGGGAACGCGTCCAGGGCCGAGAGGGATGGGAGGCAGAGTGCTGTGTGCTCAGCAATCCCAGCCGGCCACCACGCGGCCATTAGAGTCGGGTGTTGAGCTGATAATTGAGCTGGTTTTTGGAGCAGCTGAGGACATCAGCTGCCCACTGCTGCAAAGGTGAGCTCCAGAGCAAAGCTGTTCCCTTCCCACACAGAGCAAATAGGTGCACAGAGACAGGCATTGGTGGTACCCAAGCAGTGGTCGATCTCTCCAAATATTGGATATCTTCCTACCCGAGGGGAGTGATGGAGATGCAGGCAACAAACCCTGATTTCCAGACTGATGGAGTGATCTGGGACTGAAAGAGCAATCTTGGACTGAAACTCATCACAGGAATTAACATAATCCCACAGGTTGCCGTGTTTTACAACAAGGGTGCTTCCAGCAGATAACTTCAGACTGCTGCCTCTGAGCACCTTCCTAATTCATCTCCACTTTCCACCTCTGCCTTTCAAAACTGGAAAACCTCAGGGAAAATATTTATACAAAGTCACCCTAGCTCTGTAAGGCAGTAACAAAACAAAATGATGTGTTCAATAACAGTGCCAAGCGCAGGAACAAGTTGTATGGATATAGTCACATTTATAACATGGACAGGCAAGAAGTTCTCTGTGGATATACATTGTACATCTTCACAGACTCCTGCCTGGTAGCGTGGATCTCGCGGAGTGAGATATCAGCAGTGACTCGCTTTGAATGTGTACATCAGGATTTCCTCTGTTAGTGACTGAGGTGCAGGAAAGACTGATGGGGAGCAGCATCGCATCACTTTGTGATTGCACTGCCCCAGGTAATGCTCCTCAGATACACGTCCAAGAAAATACGAGAAAGTGGATTATCTCAAATACCTTAATCTTTCTCTTCCCTGGGCCTGCAGAGGGATGGGACAAGAGGGACATATTAGTGCACTGGAAGCAGAGAAGGGCAGAGAAAAGATCTGACAAAGGCCAGCCTGTCACCGTCTTGCACTGCCCCCTCTCCTGTCCAGGACAGGAGTCTTGGAGGGCTGGAGGGCAAATACAAAACCAGAAATCAGAAGGGCGACTGTCCTAATGCAGGCTTACAATCTGCACCATTTAGAAAAGGTTTGAGGTTTTCTCCCTAACTTCTGTGGATCTTGATTGCCTCGGGCCATAACACAGCTTGAAAGGGGTCTGGTTTTACCTAGGCCTAAGCATAGATAAGGAAATATCCTATGACCATCAGTCTGCTGACATGGCTTGCCACAAATGCTCTTGAGCAAGAAAGCTTAAATAACAGCAAAGTCAATCTGGAAAAAACCACGAGGGTCTGAGTGTTGTCACAACTGAAGTGAGAGGACTAAGAAATGCCAAAAGATCTCAGAAGACTCAAGCAGATGATCAGCCAGGTACCCCAGTCCTTTTGTCTGCAGACAGCACAAAAAAACCTTTCCCCTTCTATCCAGTCCTAGACAGCAAGACTGCATGACAAGAACTGTGGTCTGCAGTGGTCATCGCTAGCAGGGGCGGCAGTAACAGTACAGCTGTACCATTAGTAGACATCTTTTTTAGACCCGTTTCTGAGGTTTGCATTCCCTACAGGAAAGCTGCACAGCTTCGTTAAACCCCCTACATTTGCTTTGTAGCGAGAAGCATCAGCACTAGGACAGGGTTTCACCCAGACTTCTTAGGGGTGAAAATTACCTCTTACAGTCTTAGAAGAAAGGTACAAACAAAAGAGCCCTCACTGAAGGTTATCCTGGACCTCCTCCTTGCACTGTTATGCATTGCTGTCCAGACTGCCAGGGAAACATTGAATTTTGCACCTCGCTTACCATTATTTTTTTTTTTTAACAAATAACTTAAAATCTTATCCAGGCAGGTACCTTCATCGATTGCCTGGACTGAAGTACTCAGGGCTACCATGTTACTCCAAAGTCACATTTGTTATTTATTTTACTGGTAACCAGTTGAAAAGCCTCCTGTCACTAACTTGTTACATTCCTGCTGCACGTGTGTCCATGCTGGTGTTCATAATTGTCCAGTTTCTCATATGTACTCTACCTATTTAAATCTTCCAGTCCCTGTTTCTTGTCTTACCTGCTGTACAGGGAGAGCGGAGCCAGAGAGGGTGGAGGTGATGACAGTGGTTTTTTAATCTGTAAATCTCTGGAGGTATAAGGTTGCATGGTTTGCAATTAGACAACCAGGTACTGTGGCAGAGGACATCATTTCCTTCAGCAGGTTATCATTTTGAAAAAATCAGGAACCTTTTAATATACAGTATATCTTGCTGAATCTATTGTGGCTTTCTCTTATCCAACTTAAAAGACTGAGCTTAATGGCCTTTAACTCTTCTGACAAAAACAAGGGTTTAAGCTGGGCTTCTTTATCCCCTTCTTCATATCCAGCTTGCAGCTGCACTGTAAACACTTTGCAATGCAAAATGCAGAGCGGACTCTAAAGGCAGCTCCCTGCTGTCATGGCTCAGACTGCTGAGAAAGGCTGCTCACACCAGGTTCTCACAGCAGCTAAGCCAGGTCCATCTTATCAAGGCTAAGCCTCCAGTTTTGGCAGCATTATCTGTGTAATGGCCATCAGATGCAGCCCAGCACTGGGTTACTGGAGCTTATCTTTTGTTGCAGAAGAAATGTAGAGTTACATTTATGAAAGGACCTAGTGACAGATGATGCTGAAATTCCCATTTTTTTTCTTTGTGGTTGTGCAAAAAGGAGAAGCTATAGCTCTAATCTTGCATTTCCAAAAGGTGTAGAAAGAAATTTAGGACTTGGAAAAGATGACGCTTGGAAAAGATGGTGCTTGTAAAATACTCGGTATTTTTGTACCTACTGGATGGACTGGTGCAGTGGAGTAGGACACGGACCACTGCTTAGGCTGCTGCAGTGTTTTGGGTTTTTTGCTAACATCTTCCTGAGTGCACAATTATTTTTCTCAATTGCATTTCTAGAATCTATATCTAGCATTGCAGTGGAAACCAATAATCAAGAACTATTTGTTACAACCTGGTGATGAGAAGAAGCCTACTCTGTGTGAAAGTTATTTCCCTACTCTCTATGTAAGTGTTTTGTGTACCACTGATCAGGAAGTTTTCTGATAGTAACCAAAACTATTTTCGTCAGAATCTTTTTTCTCTGACAGAGGTAGACATTTTATTTTTTTTAAGACTTTTTTCATTAAGATGTTCCAGCACAGGAACATAGTATTCTTCACTTTGACCAAACTGTTCACACTAAATTGGAATTAAGGGTCTGTATTTAAATATAATTTTCCTTTTTGATCAACAAGCCCAGGAGATTGATATTTTTAGCTACAGGAGATAAGCAGTTCATTTTTAATGCCTGTTGCCTCAAGCTACAGGAACAACAGGATAGTTCCTTCAAGCTGGTTTTTGGTGAAGTTGTGTCCTTTGTTCAACAAAAAAGCCCCGGCATGGCCAGTCTTTTTCCAGCAGCAAGGAGTTTAGTCACTCAGACCTATAACAATGCAATGCCAGCAAAAAAGTTTCATCTTAATTTCCTGATGCCAGCTACATGATATGACAAGAGTCATAAAGGATCATTTTTTTTGTTAGACAGAAGGGGCCATCACCACCAGACCCCAGAGACTAATCTTCAAGGTCTGTCTGAAAAATTATGCACCTTAAAAAGCCTGATCCCGAACCAGCAATCACAGAGCAATACCCATCTATTAGCTATCTGGGCTGCACTGGATGCATAACTGGAAAGTTAGTTGGGCTTTGAACCTCAGTGGTATTTTTAGCTGCCATTTTCTATCATCCAGCTGAAACTTCCCTTTGGAGCCACTGTCTTATTTCTGAGCATGATTTAAGCAGAGTTAGCTGAAACAAATGGTTAAAATGAAAATATTTGTTTGCAAATGTTGTTTTCAACACATGTCGTTCACCCCCAAAAATGTGCCATTTTTATAATTACTTTTAATGCTTTTCATTGATAAAAAAAGATATTTTCTGTGAGTTCTTCCCTTCTCCCCACCAATCTCTTATTTTCAGAGATGACATGAAGAAGGAAGAATAGTGCTTCTTACTTTCTGACCTGCTAAGCAGGTTCAAACTATGTGATGAAAACAGGGAGGAAAAGTTATTTTTCATTATTATGAGCAAGTGACAAAAAAGTAGATGGAATTTAGTAACAGTATTGAGAAAACAGTGATGTGTAAATCTCTAAATTAGCATTTTTTTTACTCACAGAATGGATTTTAGGTGTGCCGCTGGACACGCTCATTTAGTGACCAAATAGCAAATTTGCTGCTAGAAATTATTAGGGAAAGAACAGAAAAATAATCTAATATGCCTAATCCATGTTACCTCTGCAAACAATTCAGACCCCTGAATGCACCCTTGTGTGTCATTTTTGCCATTCTGGGATATCCCAAATGTGTCTTAATGATGTTTCTGCAGGGAGTGGGGGTCCTACTTGTCCTGCACCCTCTCCGCCAGCCCTGCAGCATCCTTGGCAAAAGTATTTATCATGTGTGGAATCATTGGTGTTTAATATGATTTATTGGTTGTCTGGATTAAGACTTTGTCATGTGTTCTCATTCCATGGGATACTCACATGCCTTTGAAATTAAATGAAGAGTTCCTGGAAATGTTTAAATTCTCTTCTTTTCATCTCCCTTCTTGGACAATTTCTCCTATCATCACTGAGAGAAAAATCTTTCTGTTATATTCTCTTACATACGATTTTCTTGTGCCTTTGTGTGAGGTGTGCATCCTTCAGGTATTAGGTCTCCATTATATCCACTTAGTGTGCTTTTATGATACATTTTGTTTCTCAGATATGTGATTAGTTGTCACATCTCTTGAACCTCGTGTTCAAGATGCATGGCTGCAGTGGCATAAGATAAACATTTACACTAACAGTACATGGTGTTTACTCTTAGAGCAGATATGGATTTATTGGAAAGGATTCTCCTCCCCCACCCCAATTCTATGCAAAACTTTTACAGTCCATACTGGAACCTAAATAAAACTAAATTAGAATAAAAGGCATGAGGACATCTACTTGTCTGTGCCAGACAAATTCCCAGAGCTTTGGGCCTTGAACTTTTGGCTTGAGGTATTATTTGCAGACCAAGTGAAGCATTCCCAACTGTTTCCGAAATAAAGGCTACAAGAGTAGGAACTACTTGTACATGGCCAGGACAGAACAATTAATTCAAATTGTCAGGATTTAACTCACATTTCAGGATTGCTTTGAAATTTTTTCCTTCTTGGTAATTTAATCCTTTTGCAGGCCTCTCTCACTGGATTGAGAGAATTGTATTCTTCTACCCCCTTTTTTTCTCCCCCTCACCCTCCTTTTTTAACTGGGAGATAAAATTTATACCTGTTTCAGTGAATTTGCCACAATAAAGAATCCATTTCTTCCAAGGTTTTTTAAATCTCCTCAGAGAGTGAAAGTAGCATTTGCTGAAATTAAGGTACATTTTGCCAGAAATGTGATGCTAATCCTCTTAGTTTTAATGGTTTTGAAATGGTTTGTATAAGAAGGTAAACAGAGTAGTTGATTAATAGGAAGGAAGTCAATTGGCCATGTTGCAAGTGTTATACGCTATACTGTACAATAGTTCTTTATTTCTACAGAGGGAAAGACAGACCGGTCTCCTTTTTAAAGTTCTTTGGTGAAAACCGATACATCTTCTTATACTGTACAATTCAGAAGTGTTTGATTCCAGCAGCAGAAAGAGCAAGCAGTGCACTTTTGAAATAGAAGTCAAACAAATATCACTGATAAGACATTGACGTGACACCAGTTATCTTCCCTTTTTATTGAAAATAGGCAGATATAATGAGGTGCTTCACATTTTAAAGTCTTAAATCTTAGAAAGCTCCAGGCCTAGATGGTCTTGATTTTGGCTTATTAAACTTGCAGTGTGGGGAGGGGGGAAGGGACAGAGATGGAGTGACTCACTTATCACTGTTATTTAACCTTTCATTGGCCAAATAGGTTTTCGTCTGTAATTCATTAAAAGGGTTCTTCATTCCTGAATTACTTCCCAGTGTCTCCTGTGTGGGCTCAGATGCCAAGACCCACTCAAGCCAGGCAGGTGTCCTAGCAGGCCCCCTCCCCATTAATAATTCACCCGTAAGTCTCCCAGAGCTCAGGCACTATTTGCCTGTAAGGTGATAGGAGCCAGCAGTTACCTTAATTCCTTTGTCTGGCACAATAGCAAAACTCTCGCTGTCGCGGGCCATGGGGCTGAACTCTCACATCAGTTGTAGTCCATCAGTTAACACAGTTAAGTGCTGCAACAAAAGTGTGAAGTGGCTGAAGATCTGAGCAACAGAGGCAATAGGTAACCCAAGAGCTTTGAAGGAAGATGTAGTTGCTGCAGTTACAGAAGGTGGCTGGGACAGAATTTCAGGGTTTAAATAGGGAAGAAGATGAAATAAATTTGAGAAGTAACTGAGGAATAATTAGAAGTCAAAGCTGCAACAGATGGAGGAAGGGAGTTTGCAGGTTTTTGCCAGGGCTCAGAGCGAGCACGGCGTGGGCAACGGCCCACTGACTGCAGAAGCAGAACTGCCTTCATCCTCTTCTAAAGAGATCCTTTACTAATAAATGCAGTGAAATATTACAATGTAATCTAAAATCAATGAAGGGCTGTCTGAGGGCAATCATGTTATCTCCTGCACCTTTGTCCTGACTAGAAAGATTCCTTCTCTAAAGCTAGCTCTAAAGACCTGTGCTAGCTGAAACAATTAATCAAAATTATCTAATTTGAAAAGAGGAATTAAAAAATGTTTGTGGAACCAAGTGCTGTCTGTCTGTATTGGGTATAATGACAGGTAAAAATGAGTCAAGAAATGACAATGTTAGTTTAAAATTAAAACCACAGAATTAATACAGTGATTCTGGATTTTGTGTCAGGTTCAGATACCTCAGATTGATGTCTTCTCACATGAAGTGGTCTTTCAGCAGGTGAACAAAAACTCTGATAATTTTTGTTTGGACATGAGTCAAAATGCAGGCATGCTATTATATTTAGGGTGGGACAAGGGCATGAGGAAAACCAGAATAAAGTGCAGTGCCTGTGTATAAGTAGCTCTGCACAATGGGAGGCTCTCCAGAAGCAGTTTGACCTACCGGGTTTCACTGATGTCTAGCACTGCTCCATCCCACAAATACCTTTTCTTTTGGCTTTGAGTAAAGGACGATTTTTACAAAGCATTACTTTATGATTCCATCTCATCTTGCAAACTGCAGCTCTCATTTAGTGAACCCCATGCATAGTATAAATAATTAACTCTCCGTCTTCGTATTAAGCCACAAGTAACAGAATTTTCCGAGAGCCTTTGAGAGCTATATTTGCCTCCTAATCAATAATTTGTTATTGACTCAGCATTAGGACCTGACAGCTTTATAAATTTATTGTATGAGAGAACACTCATAGAAATAGTAGGAAAACTACTAACCATTCTCCTTCTGCATTACTGCTGGTGAAATAATAGAATTTCTACAGGAATACAGCTAAACACAACACAGGCAGTGCAGAACATGTGCTAACAAACACATCTGTACCCTGAAATCTAACTATTGCCTCTTCGAACACTTTTGAACTTTTCTTCCAAGTTGGCTACACTTTCATCTCAATTGAAGTAGTGTCATTCAAGAACAATTTCATTAGATTAAATGGTCTGGTAGTCAATGCAATTGTAATCAATAGCTGTAACTCCAGGAAAATAGCTGGATGCAGACTTTCAGTCTTCTCTGCCCTGTTCTTTGATTGACTTCAGAAGTGCTCTAAAGCCAAAGAAGCACTTCTGTAAACTATATTTTAAAGGATCTCCAAGCCTTCCAGTTTTACAAAGCTGTCATCCCTTATCTTTAAAAGCAAAGAGAAGGCTTATTTTTTAGACTGGGATAGAGTTTAATGTCTCAGGCTATGACTGAGAGCAGGAAGAGAGAAACGGATAAAAACCATCCTGTCCACATAGGTACACTCCGCTTAGCTGTAATTTCCTTGGTTGCATCATTGCAGTGGCCTCTCTGACATGAAAGGAAGCCCACAAGCAGCATTTCTGAAAGGTTTGGGAGCCCTGACCAAGCAAAGCACTCAAGTTTCACTAACCCTTCAGAAAAACCCCAGTCCACACATCAACTTTTGTTTTTTTTGTTCCATGGGGGAGGATGCTGCTTCTCCTCCTCCCTGCAGCTCCCCCAGCGTTGGATCCATCAAAGCCCGGACTGAGGATTGTAGATACTGGCAGGGAGACTTCTGCTAACTACATTACCCGCTAATGCACAGGAGACCCATCAGCAGCAGTGCGGGAAGGCAGCAGCACGGAACATGAAATACGGCCAGGGCTGTCTTATCAGGTGCACATCCTTTTTCAAAGTCACTGTGAGCATTGTGAACACCGCTTTGGGGGTGCTCTCTGCAAAATTTCTTTGCCGTTCCTGAGTATTTGAGGCCAGAACAAGCTCTAATTCCACACTAATGAATATTCCCTTTTCCTTGTTACATTGCCCATCCATCGTATTCATCACATTCATTTCAGTTTCACCCTTTTATTCTGCACTTTACGGTTCTTAAATGCAGTGTGTAGCCCCTACTGTCTTGACATATGCAGGTGTTTGCCCTACACTTGACATCTTTCAGCCATGCTGAATCTCGAATGACTAAGCAGTGATCCATGTAAACGTCATGTCATCTCGAGTTTGATGTGATACCTTTTAAACACAGGAGGTGAAAAAGATAATCCTTTCCCTTCTTTCTTTCACCTGAAAGATAAATCACTCTATTTGTACTGTCTGGAAAATTAAAAAGCTTTTATTTAGTGCCACTATTTCAGAACAAGCACCTTTATGAAATACAGAGGCACTTTGGAAACGCAGAAGCATATTTTCAAACGAGTGCAGATATTCTCAACACCACTTTATGTATTTATTATAGCTCTCGCATTACAGCCTCAGAAGCTGATGTATTTATATTTTTCATGATGTCTCAAGCAGATGATAAGGTATATGCTGTAGTTTCCCTTATATACTTGGGAATGTAAGAAAAAGGCCTCTTATTTTAGCATGTACTATATCTTTTCATTCTTTTTCCAGATGAAAGTGGTAGTAGATTAAGTTCCCCTCTTCTTTCCAAAGCTCATGCAGGTGTTTCTCGGAGCATAACCAAGCTCAGATCTGAATACTATGCAATCACAAAGACTGAATAAAAAAACATCTGCACATCTAAGAAATTTTGACAACATTTGTGGCCCCAGTGCTGAATAATGGAGCATGATTTTGCCCATGCCACTTCCAGCTTTTCCATGTTAATGTGAAGGCTTGGAGCTTGCTTGGGGACCACATTGTTTTAGGGTGTTCAGACATGAAGAATGATTCAAATTTCAATTTCCCAGCTGCAGCTGATCCTGAGAATGGATGTAGCTTACCCCTTATACCTACCTCTGCTGCTAACTACGCTACTGCCTCTGAGACATCAGTCCTTGCAGTTATATTTTAAAACCTCTCTTTAACCTTCAACACTAAGCAAAGGTGTATTTCCTTGGATTATGGTGATTTATTCGTGACTTAGAGGTGGTGCTGAGTCACATGGTTTGCCATAGGGTGCAAGCTGGTCATGACCTGTATTCAGGTCCCTTAGAACCATCGCTGTCTTAGACTAATGTAGATTTGTAGAAATTAATTCTGGTTTATGCTAATACAGATCTATAGAAATTAATAGGAGCTGCTTCTGACTTACACTCTTATAAACAAAAAGAATGAAGTTTGTGTTTAAATTCACATATAAACCAGCCTTAATATTTTCGTATTTTATCTTTCAAGGCTCTAGAGAATTTTCTTGCAAAGTTCCTGCTGTTAAACCTTTGAAGACAAATTGCCCTTAGCCTATTGCTATTACAAGCGGAAACTACGGAAACTGCAAGTGAGATTGCTCTGCATAGGATGAGGCCAGGGAAAACAGAATTTTAATCCTAGTCTGCTCAGAGATTTTCTGTAGGTCCCGGAGTAACTAGTTCAGTTTCTATCAGTTTCTGTGAAAAATGCAGATAAATAAACTAAAACACTCTGAAACCCATCTATCAGTCCTTTCTTTGGATATGAAATTCAGTCTACATTAAACACAAGATTTCAAAAGTAAAAGATGATCCCATCTTAAGAACTTGCTGAAGTTATTATGCTAAAGCCCTAACTTCAAACAAGTTTCTCCATGACTTTTACTGCTTAATCAAACTCCAGGACCAGAGTTACCCCCGTGGGTGAGGGACTAATTTGCACTCACTGGCCAGCTCCTGCAGGAACATGCCCCGCTGCTTTCCTGCCTGCACCCAGAGGGGAGCTCTGAGCTGCGGGCAGCAGCAGCACCAGGTAAATAAGCCTGGAGCCTTACTCCCTCAGCATACTTAGGGAGCCAAAACTAGGCTTGCAATTCCAATTCCCTTTTTTTTTTTTTCTTTTCTGTCAGTCTGTTACTGAATTTTGAAAAAGCATCAAAGCCTGTTACTTTCCTACAGTTTGCAATCCAGCCTGCTGTCTTTCTGTGCTTTCCTTAGCAGCCTGGTCCACTGCTTGGCTGCTGTAAAGATTGCTGCCTGTTCTCTTTATATGGTTGGAAGAACCATATGCCTCTGCTTAGCATTTATTAGTGGGTTTTTTTTGTATTATTTACTTTAGTTTTTATAAAAGATTCCAGACTACTAAATAACGTCGATCAGGGAATATGGATGGATGAATGGAACAAGGGACAGCCAGAAGACTTGGGTCCTACTTTCTTCACTGCATGTCTTCGAGAGAGCCATTTTCTGCTCCTGCTCTTGCCTTGACCATTGATTCTGTCCAGCTGGGTCAGTCTGGCACTGCAGGAGCAGATATTCTAGCACAGGCTGCAAGCCTTTTTGCTTCTTGCTGGCTGGTTCCGAGTTCACTGAAATAAGTGGGCTGATGCAATAAAATCTGCACTGTTGGCAGACAGAGAAATGCACGTCCCTTTAGCTGGCAGAGGATGTTTAACACCCTTGCTAGCAGCAGCCGGGGTGGTATGAGCTCCTGCATCATGTGCTGATGTTGTGGCTGGGCTTTCTTATAGCTCCAAACCCAGCAGGCCTGTCACTAACTCTATCAATTAAAGCATACGCTGCTATATAATTCAGCTGAGTGCTAGGAGGGGCTTGCTCACACTGGGGTGTAACAAGAGTAATTATAATAATGACTCGCCCATTCCTCACGACAGTGTTTTCTCTTAGCAACAGGCTTGAGCACCACAAGAAATGTGATCAAAGTTGAAAGAAAATTCTCTTTGATGCAAAGGAGTTTTTGTTGCTGTTTTGGTTAGGGAGGGCAAGCTGGGGAGTCTGTCAATGCAGTCGACTAATGACAAATAGGGGATAAAGCTCCACGGGGATTAGCCAAGTCTCAATGCAAGTCAAGTGGTCTGATTCTGTAATTTCAACCAAGTAGCAAAGCAACCTACAGGCTTTTTAGTGTTTAGGTTGCCACAAAGAAGCTTTGCTGTCATCTCTGAAACACTGTCTCAATAAGAAATTTCCTGGAACACCAAGGTCTTATTTCTTGTGGGAGGTTAAGTCATTGCATTATCTCCTCAGGTGAAAATTCATTATGCTCATCTTCTATGTGTGTTTGAACAGCCTCTTCCTGTACAACAGGCTGCCTGTCTCTCCCTTAGGCGGTAACAACATCAAGTGGTGTTCAGTGCTACTTATCTTGCTCACCTGCCAATTAACTATAAACTGTAAGAAGCATTGTACCCAAAAAGAAAAAAAAAAGCTGGATCAGTTTCAAGTTTAATTACTCCAAAAGAATTCAATATATTATTGTCCTAAACCAAAAAAATCTGAACCTTTAATCCTCTTTGAAGATGTTTCTTACTGATATATCCCATCACATATTTTTAACACTGGTGACAGTACTTAGAGAAATCATATCCTATGTTTGGTTAAGCCAGGAAATGCATTTGATTCTTCTGCTATAACTTTCACAGCAGCTTAGCAAATGCAACTTCTTTACCTGTTATAAACCATCTCATTGATGGTACTTAGTTAAATGCTATGTAATAAATGGAATAGTTGTAAATTAATTTAATGTGTTTGTGTCTATACCATATAACACATTCATTACATACGAACTTATTATTCAAGTATTGCCTTTTCAGTAAGGAAGTTAGGGTCCTTAAAGGGTTTCCATAGCACTGTTTGTGCCTCATGACTCTGGGATTAAATCCGACCCCCAGGGAGGGAGCACAGGTGAGATTCACCCCCATCCCACAGGGACAAGGGGACATTCAGGCACCAGGGCTAATCCTGTCTCAGCGGCTCGGCTCAGATGGGGCCAGGGAGCACAGCAGGATGGCCAAGCACTCATAGGAAAAAAATTCCCTTACTTCAGTGTACAGTAATAGATGATGTTTGACCTAGGAGAAACAAATGTTTTGTTTTGCTATATGGTCAAAATATACAGGGGAAAGAAGAGGAATGGGGTTTTTATTCTTATGGAGTTTGAATGCAGCCATGAGCCGCAGACTTCCAGGGGTGTTTTTCTTACTCGCAAGCTTTTAGGGTGGCTTTACACTATGGGCCTGACCAGGCCCTTTGAGCATGAGCCCACTACGGTTTTGCACGGGCTCAGGTAGCCAAACTGGTGGGCTCGTCTTCAGGAGGGGTTGATGGCTCATGTGTGTCTGCGTGGCATCCTTTTGGGATCACATGGGAGGGTTCAGCAGGGGACGCCTCCATGTGTGGAAATGCAGCTATATATTCCTATAGTACTGCTCTCCTGAAGCGCAGGAGGTCCTGGTTTAAATGGGGGTGGGACTGGATGCTGGAGGGCATGCATGGCCCATGACCTTGCCTGAGAGCATATTACCCAGAGCTGAGGGGGCCAAGGACTTTTAAACTCCCCTTTGCGCCTACTATAAAATATTATTAGAAATGGTAAGAGCATAGAATCTGGTTTGCAAGAGTAACCAAATGCCCATGACAGGCTTTTGGCCTAGCAAGGTTTCTCTGGCAGATTTCAAAAGAACTCTCCAAGAATCTTCAAAGTTTTTATTAATGATTTGTTTTTCATACAAGTTCAACAGTTTATTTGGCTTTCCATGTGAATCAGCTCATGTACTAAGCTGGGGTACAGAGACTGGAGTTTGCTGCCAATTATTAAGCAGTTGGCATGCTTCCTGTATTTCCCATAATTGAGAAAGATCATTTAGGCAAACAGGATCCTCACAAATCCATGGGCCCCTATTGGGTGCACCCACCAGCAACCCCATGCACCAGAACAGGCTGGGGGTGACCTGCTGGAAGGTGACTCTGCTGAGAAGGCCCTGGGGGTGCTGGGGGGCAGCGAGGTGACCCTGAGCCAGCACCGGGCCCTTGGGGCCAAGAAGGCCAATGGCGCCCTGGGGTGCATGAAAAGGAGTGTGGCCAGCAGGGCGAGGGAGGTTATCCTCCCCCTCGGCTCCACCCTAGTGAGGCCACACCTGCAGTGCTGCAGGTTCTAGGCTTCCCTGTTCAAGAAAGACAGGGGATTCCTGGAGAGAGTCCAGTGGAGAGCTACGATGATGCTCAGGGAGCTGGAGCATCTCCCTTATGAGGAAAGGCTGAGAGACCCAGGTTTTTTCAGCCTGGAGAAGAGAAGACTGAGGGGGAAATTCATTAATACCTATAAATATCTAAAGGATGGGTGTCAGGAGGATGGGACTGGGCTTTTTTCAGTGGTGCCCAATGACAGGCCAAGGGGCACAGGTTGGAACACAGGCAGTTCCACCTCAATATGAGGCAAAACCCCTTCCCCGTGCGGGTGCCAGAGCAGGGGCACAGGCTGCCCAGAGAGGCTGTGGGGTCCCTTCCCTGGAGACATTCACCCCCTGCCTGGACGCGGCCCTGTGCCCCTGCTCTGGGTGTGCCTGCTCAAGCAGGGGGTGGGACGGGATGAGCTCCAGAGGTGCCTTCCAGCCCCTATTGTTCTGTGAGTCTGTGACTGAATTTGTTTTATTTTAAGACTGAGTTGGTTCATTGCTGTCATCAGATTTACAGAACAAGACTCTTTTCCACATAAACGACTTCAGGAGTAAAGGTCCTTACTGGTTGACATTGTTTCTTGTTTTCTTCTTAATATATACTATAATTTTTAAGAAATGGAACTGTTGAAACATATTACTCAATAGATCTGTTCTCAAAAAAGTCTGAGCAATTAAAAGTAAAAAATGTCATTTTAAGTTTTAAAATGTGAAACTTGAAAGCTGAATATAGACTATTATGCAGTCAGTCCGTTTTGTATTTTGCTATGCAACGAGATATAATACAGCATAATGTTCCATCATTTTGGACAAGGACATACTTACAGTAGAGTTATTTTAACATGAGTGTCCGTTTCTTGATTTCTGAGTGTTACAAACATAAACAAGTACCAGTTTCTGAGCTGCATTTATGTTGCTAAAACTACTCGGAGTTCCTGATTTGATTCTTCTCAGTTAGGTGGCTGTGGAATGAAAACCAGCCAGATAATAATAAACCTTTACTTCTGCAGTAGTCTGAGCCTAACTGCACAATGTCAAGAAGATTTAATATTAACCTTCAGCACCGCACTCTAGGTTCACCAGTACAGCGTCGGACAAACCAAAGATTAGAGCCGCAGACAACAGTCTCCTTCCAAAGGACGTTTGCTTCTGGCTCATGACAATAGCTAATTCATACAGTGGTGGTAGCTCGTTGATGACGACCCAGAAATTGGGATCTGAGGCAAAAAGAAAGTGCTGAAAACCGACTATGACACTTTTTCAGTGGTTTAAGGCAGCCCTCTGGAGACAAGAGGGAGCACTGCACTGGGGATGCCAAACTGCACCGGCAGAAACCTGCACGGGGGCTGTAAATGTGGGCTTGGGTTGTAAAGAACAAATAACTTTCCAGTTTTTTTTTTGTTGTTGTTGTTGTTTTGTTTTGTTTTGTTTTGTTGGTTGGGTTTTGGGTTTGGTTTTTTTGTGGTGTGTGTTTTGAGTTTTTTGGGTTTGTCTTTTTTTTTTTGTAACACAAAGTTTCCCCACTTAGCTGAAAAATTAATTACAGCAAGTATTTAATTCACAGTTATTTCCTCTTATAGCACTTCCAACATTTTGAATATACTGGTAAACACATGGTACCAGTAAGACAGATAAAGCTGCAGCACAGCAATGCTTTGTCCAGGTGGAGGGGAATTACTGCCTGAGAACAGGGTACCTGGGGTAATGCTGGGCAGCAGCTCCACAAACGAACTATCCAGAGCACGGGAAAACACACAGGAATGCCGAGTTATTTTGGTGAATTTTGAGTTAGGTATTTAAGAACTGCACAAGCTTAATTGTGCACCGGGATGAAAATTTGCACTTGAGGTGCTTCCTGCATGAGACAGGCAGCCGATGAGCTCTTAGGGCTGGAATGTATTAGAGCAATGGACATTCCCTCATCACACCAAGAAGCTCACCTTTAACGTCCACTTGCCCGTCTTTTCTCAAACCCTCATAGCTGCTGTATCTGAGAGCTTTGCAAACCATCTGCTCAGACCCCAAAAAACAGCACTTCTGGCAAGGAAGGGGAGTTTGAGATAGAGGGTCTCTGTGGGATCTCTCTTCTGAGCTCCCATCTGCTGCAGCTGGTACATGAGCTTTCCCCATCTGGTTCAGCCTACTTCAAATGGGCTCCCTACCTAATGGGCTAGTGACGTGCAACCCTGGGAAAGTAGATTTTCATAGAGCAAACATGTAAATATAGTATTTGAAACTTAGCCCTAGTTTTTTATTACCAGCAGATTTTAAGCAAAATTTCATATATACAATGTAAGAACTTGCCCATCCTTGTTTCTTGTCTTCTCTGCCCCAAAACAGAAGAATCCATCTATCAGATTGATTTTACAATAAAATACAAAAATCACTTAATCTTGTTTTTATGTAAGTTCTCTTCAGGGTGGGTTTTGTAGGAAAACACCTTCTTTTAAGAGCGTAACAGTAGATTATTGAACAAAAATGGCACAGTGTCAAAAATAGAACTCCCATATAAAATACCTCTGATTTAAACTAGGTATTTGATAAACTAGTCAGTTCACTGGGATAATCACATCAGTCTTCATTGTAGTGGGAACTGAGGCTGGGGGTTGGCCCCACAGTGACTTTTTTTATTTGGGGGGAAATCAGATGCAGGGAATCTGATGCTATAATTGATGGTAGAGCTTATGTAGTGGTTCTTCATGTGATTTTGTTTCTATATTTTTCTTGGTTATGAGTCACAAAACATTAAATTCCCAAAACTGCAGCGTGCCAGATTGTTAAGACTAATCCATTGCGCATGGATATTAGCTGGCATTTTTGTGTGAATTTCATGAATCTTCAGACAGAGCTTGTAACTGGGCCGTTGGTGTTTCACAGCCTTCTGGATTAGAATCTTTATTTATATTTGACCAATGAAAATGCCTTATGTCCCACTCATTTTTGTAACCCAATCCCAGCCCCTTAGGGATCCTGATGATGAAATATGACAGCAGCAGCCATGAAACAACTGAAGTGAGAGTGTACCCTCAAAAAACTTTGTTATGGGTTCAGTTGATTGGGGAAGTTACCAGTGTGCTTGAGTTACTGGGATGGTGCTCTAGGAATGTGTCTGGCAGCTTGGTGTCTCATCTGTGCTTGTGGTGGGAAACTGTTGCTAAAAGTGTAAAATTTGGTAGACTTTTACATTTGATTTGGGCATGAGAAATCTCTCCAAGAACGTTGGAGCCAGAAATGGGGCCAGAGCAAAATCTTTAGTCTGAATAGCCCCAAGACCACTCTTGTTTTTTGGACTCAACTCTGCTTGAAAATCAGGCAAACAAAATAAAGATGTCTGCTTGGATTGGCGTTTCACATGTGGCTTTCAAAATCAATGCACATCCCTTGGAGCATGCAGATGTTGTGCCTTTGTGCATCCAGATGGGTGCCTTTTTCAAAGTGAGATTTTATGAATAAGACTCTTTTTTTAATTTGGAAAATAACTGTCATTTCTAAATTTTGTATATTTATTTGTTATGGTCTTGTTTACTTTGGTCCACATCTGACAGAAAGAGTTGTAGTCACTGAACTGAACAGAAATTTTAAAAATGCATGCATATGTCACCTGGGATAACTGAGCAATCTGTGTTTTATGACCTCTCTCAGTTGCTCAACTTGCCTGTAAGAAGGCTAGCAATACTCCACCTGTCATGAGCATGGCTATTGCACCACTGCCTTCTTCCCCATAGTGGTACCTCGGTCTTCACTGAGCTCAGCCTTCGTCAGCTGGAGTTTATTCAGCCCAAGGTATCCATCAGGTTCAGCTCAACCAAATATGTAAGAGCCAGATGCATCTTACAGGTGTGTTGAAACCTGTTGATGGGTAGTGTCGCCCCCTGAGTGTCTCATTATGGATTACTAGAAAATAACCCAGGGAATAGGAGCTGCATGGAGAGAGGGAACAAGGACTGATTTATCCATGGGCTCATTGAGTGCACAAGCTAGGGAGCATTGGATGAAAGCAAGAGGCAGGTTTAAACCAAGCAAAAGGGGATAGTCTTTCACCCAGTGCATAGTTAATCCTAGCCACCGTGTGGAGGCTTACAGTGTAAGTAGGTTCCAAAAGTGATTGGACAAATTCATGGAAGAAAACCCCGCTTGGTCATTTAAATATATAATCTCTATGCCTGACGTAGGAAGTCTTTAAGTCACTGACCACTCCCTAGATTAATGTTTACTCTGAAACATTTTGCTATAAATTGACCTGCTTTTCCCTAAGCATCTGCTGCAAGCCTCTACTAGAGAAGGGATAATAATATCAGTAAACTTTGCCCTGATGTTGTTCTTCTGTTCACATTCAAGAAGGAAAGCCGGAAATGTTCAACATCACACAGAACCAGGTTCCATCATCCCCAAGAACTTCACACAGACCAAACTCAGCAAGAGGTACCAGTCCCAGTGGTGTTCATCATCTCATTTTTGGGAAGCACTTGTACACCTGCTCACACATCTTGAGCAATCATAACTGCAGATCCTTAATACATAGATTATATGTATTTAAATCAATTATTTCACTGAAGGTAGGATGCCTTTTGGTCACTTTCTCATACCTTATTAGAGTATTAACAAAAAAGCTGAACAACACTCCTTGGCAATGTAAAGTCTATTTCGGTTGCCAGCCTTTGATATTTTCCTGCCTGGTTCCTGATTTTTCATATTGACACATAAAATGCCCCTAAAATACAACTTATCTGTGAAATTACAGTTATTGCAGCATCCTTCTTCCATGGGCAGGGAGACTGAGCAACTGGTGGCCTAAAATAACAACCTGGAGTAATTTGGTTGTGCTTTTCTGATGCACTTGTATTCACCTCCCTAACCCCGTGTGCTAGCATGACAAGCATAATCATTTTCTCCCTCGTACTATATTTTGGCCATATACTGGAATTTGATCCAACAGTCACCATTTGCTAAGGGTAAGAAATGGCTTTAATGCCACACACCGACACCCAAATCCTATCAATTTTTCCCTGTTTCATTTTTTCCAATAACCCAACCAATTGGCTTGAGCAAGCAATTCAGAAAAAGAATAAACGTAATAGAGGTCCCTCTTTTCAGAAAGGTACTTCTGTCCAATTGCTTTCATCGTGAGAATACAACTATGAGGTCTGTTTCAGGGGATGTCCTTCAGCAGGCAGCATGAATTGCAAAATCAGTCACACAAATGGCCTACCATATATAAAAATAACCAATATATCAACAGGGCTGAAGCCAAGCAGCAGTTAAAATAACGACTAGATCAGTAACACTAAACTTACAATGCAGCTCAACAGACAGATGCATCTGAAAAGGAAAAGTGTAGACCATTTTTAGTTTGATTTATATTATTACTTCATTTTTTATTCAAGATATGAAACAGTCTGAAAAGCAGATGCTAAAAATCGAAGAGGATTGCCATAACAAAATGAAATACAGTGTAAGTGTAAAATTGATAGGGGAATATTCGTGTCTCTAATGAGACAGGATGCTGTGGCTGAGAAAAAAATTTGATACAGTATCTGTGGTGGAAGAGTCTCCTGAGTTGGATGCTGCAATCCCTGCTCATGCTGCGCATGGTTTTGCTGTCTTCATTGCTGCTGCTTTAGGAACAAGTCGTACCCTGCTGGTGCAGGCATGAGTCAGCAGCTCCCTTTTAAGCTGAGCTGTATTTATTCATATTAGTTTTCCTAAAGTTTTGGAAGTGTTTATTTGGAGAGTTCAGACAGGAGGATGGAGGGATCTAAGTCAGGGAAGTAACAAGGTACCATGCACAATTAAAAGAAGGACTTTGATTGCAACACGATATGATCCTCTTTGTTTGTCCTGAAGTCCCACTGCAAAACATCCTCTATCAGCATATTTCTCCTGTTTGCAGGGAAACAAGGTTGTTTTCCTCCAGCTTAAATGCCTTTTCAAAGATTCAACCAAGTTCATAATTAAGAGAATCAGAATCATCATGATAACTGAGGCTTGAGAAACCCAAGTTCAGCTCCCTGCTTCCTGCTGGATTTCCTGCACCATCTCTCAAGAACTCTGGTGAAGAAGTGCAGCTTTTACTAAATGCAGCTCTTTATGCTGTAGGGGTCCTGGGATGATAATGGGCTGCTGGAAGGATGAGCAGAGCACATCCCACGGACAGCTAAGGCGAAGGCCTGCACATTTGCTGTGTGTTGGAGGATGCAAGTCCTGTTGCCTGTGAAAAAAAGAAAGCATTGGGTAGGATATGAATCTCTGGTATGTACTATAGAAGATGAGACTAACCTTGACTCTACAGAAGTGATGAGACTTAATGACAGCATAGTTACTAAAAGATACGTTTGATCTGCCTTAGAAGACACAGACTGAAATCCCACTCTGCTTAGTGTTATTAGCAAAATTAATGCTGACTTCAGTGAAGCCAGGGTTTTACCTACAATCAGCAAATTAAATTATTCAAAAAATGCAAACATATTCTGATAGCTAAAACCAATTATTTTGTAAGTTGCTGATACCTGGACAAATCTCCAAGTGGGACTAGATACATGTGCAAGTGAGAAAAATCCAGGCTAAAAAATGTTTGATAAAATTCAGACCTAATAAGCCCTTAAAGCCCAAGGTGTTTGGGCTGTGCCCAAAGTTCAATGAATCAATAGATTTCTTTCCAATGATTTAAGCTGAACATGGAAGAGTTCCTCTCTGAACCGCTAATGATGCCTTGTGTAGCCCTGGGTTGATTCACTGCTTTGGAAGACCTGAAGAGGAATTCCCCTAGTACTAATTTGAGTATGTTTTCTGCTGTGCTGGCAGCTGCTAGGCTTACAGGAGAGCTGATAATCCATTTTATCAGATGGTTTTTCAAGGGGTGAAAGCAGGTGCACCAGGCATCACACAGAGTGCCTGGAGACCCCACAGACATCTGTAAGAAGAGAAATACACTTTCAGGGTTTTGATAGCTTTAATTGTGTCAAATATGTCAGTAATGTTTGCTTAGTAATGTTTACTTAGCAATTGGAAATGTTTGATTAGTTATATTAGTACAGAGAATGTCTTTCTCGACCCTGCAAACCAGATTTTGATGCTCCCGTGCTGCTGCGCTCACCATGCCGACGTCCTCAGAGGCGGCTGATGATTTATGAGCAAGACAGGAGGGGTGTTTCATGAAAGAACTGGCAAGGATTCCTGGAAACCTCCCTTTACTTCTGGGCTCTTTCAGAGACGACCTGTATAAGCTCTGGTCAGCCACTTAAAGCGATGCTTGCGTAAAGTTCTTAAATTTCTAGGATTTTTTTTTAGTGTTGCTTTGAGAGTTTGGCCTCGCTTCACCTCCCTTTTGCCAGCGCCAGCCCTCCCTCCAGCTGGGCTGCGCTTGCCAAATGCATCTCTTGCTGACTTTGTCCATCGCCACCCTCCGCTGAGCCGGCGCCGGCCCCCCCCGCCCAGCCCCGCACCCCCGCCCCGCCGCCACCGGGGGGGGCCGGCGAGCCGCGGACGGGCAGCGCTCCCCGCAGCCCCGGCGCTTGCAGCCACAGCCCGGCTAAAAACGGGATTAAACGACCTCTTAGAGCGAAACGAGCCGTCAGCCTTCGAGAGGAAAAAGTAACTCGTGTTTTTTTTTCCACCATCGGGAACTAAGCTCGGGGGGTAGCGCTTGGAGAAGGACGGCTGGCAGCGGGGTCTGAAGTTTAATCACTGCAAGTGATGCTGGCATCCTTTCTTCGTGCCATAGAATCATAAAGGTTGGAAACCACCTCTAGGATCATCAAATCCAACCGATATATTAGTTATTATTAGTCTATCCTACATATTAGTTTGCTTTATGTCTTGACGCTGGTCAGACCCTGTGGTCAGGAAGTGCTGCTGAACCTAGAGCATAGTGCTTCCAGACAAATCAAGACCCTGCTCTGCCCACAGCTGTCCACAAGGTATAAATACAATTCAGGCAAAACTTGTTTTTTTTTTCTCCTAAAGGTTTCATTCTGCTGCAGAAGCCTGAAGGCTACTTCCCACTGCCATTACAGGCTGCTGCTTTTATGAGTTACACGCACTGCCGAGGCCAGCATGCCATAGAGTAGATTAAAAGGAAAAAAAAAAGTGTTCTCTGCAGTCCTGCTTTCAGCTCCCAGGGTATACAGCAGTGCAGGTGGTGAAGGGGCAGGCACCGGCATGGTTAAATCAGGTTTAGGTGCGTAAATGCCTTTCAGAGTCTGGGGATGATTGTTTAATGCTTACTTTTAAAGAAAGGAATAAGGGTGGGGGAGTGAGTGCCTGCTTTATCACATCCAGGGCTCTGCATGCCTGTGGGCATGGGCCACACACCCCCAATCACAAGGTTTCATAGCTTCTGGACCACCCTCACCTTGGTGAAAATACACCCTGTGTTCAAACTGAATAGCCAGGGCAAGTCTGGAGAAAATGTGTCACCCACCAAGAGAGGAAAAATGCTGAAGAAATCTTCATGAAGGAAGACAAAGTCACCAGCGCAGGTTTGCACCCCGGAAATCTGTCTCTAAGGGCCCTTAGGGGTATTCCCAAAATGCTGGAGCTGCCTTTTGCCCCTCCTCAGCACAGATCTGAAGGGCTTATCAGCACAGTCATGGTAGGGAAGGTCTGTGATGAAATTGTGGCTGCTTCTGTCTGCATGAGCTAATGGGGGTCAAGCTTCATCAATACTTGGCTAATGATTTAATAAATGGCATTCTTCCTCTGCTCTTAAATGTCATGTCTCAGTCAAGCTCCTGCTCTAAGCTGCTAGGATTCCCGATCGAGCTTCTAACACAGTTTTCCCAAAATGGCAGTCTTCATCCCCAGGTTTCACACAGGATACATACACCCACTGTATAATGTATTTGCAGAACTTACTGAATTACAGATACTTAAAAAATATATTTTGAATAAAGTGGGATTTAAAAATTATCTCAATTTTACCTGTTTTCAATGTCTTTTATATTTCACTTCACCACTACTTCACAGAAAATCATGACAACTGATTCCATTTTGTAGATGATTTACAGCAATATACCCTGCAGTGACTGTTGTGTTCCTGGGGTGACAGTCTCCCACAATTTTTGTCTGCTCCTTATTGCTTCTGTGCAATTATTTCTTTGGTACAAGAGGATAAGGGAGTGAGATATATCCATATGAATGTTTCTGCAATTACTTGCGATGGCTAAAATACACTAAGGGGGATTTCCCAGCATTAGAAAGTTCTCTAGCAACTTGCAGCAGAAGTCAAGATAGGAGAATTTAAATCTTTTAGAACTGAGTGGTTGAAGCCATAAATAAATATTCACGTAAAGGTTCAGACAGCTGGGAAATACCAGGTGTGTACAGCTAATATTACCCAGATCCCACATTGAGTGGCAGGCCTGGGAACCACCCTTCAGGCTTTTTTTGGGAATTTGGCATCAGAAGCACGTAACTGACGGTGCCGTAGGTAAGGGCTGTAGGACCGGCAGTGGAGATGGCCTCTGGTTCTACAATACCAGCTGACAACTGTACCATCAATCCACAGTACATAAACACACTCAACACAACAGGTCACTCTTTTCCCAGCCCTCTGGATATGATGCAACTTCATTATTGCAATAACAGTATATGCCTCAAATTTTATCTCATTATTTTCCAGAATTGGTTACGAAAAGATTTTTACTTTCTTCATTATTCAGACTTGATGAGTGCACTTTTTTTCCAGAAAATCTTTAGAACCTATTCTAGTTTACTCAAAAAGTCATACCTTACTTGTCTTCTTGATTCTCCTTATGAGACATAGTTCGGGCTGAGACTTTCCAAATGCAAATAAATATTCCACCCTAGAAAAATGCATGCAAACCAGGAACAGTATTGGAACCGTAATGTGTGGGGTTTCTTTCCCCAGCAATAGTGGACCAAAGCATCTGAGCATACATTTCTATTACCCACAGAGGCCTTGAGTGAAATCACTTGTGGTGTATAGGGCAGAAACTTTCCCTTAAGCAGTTATTTGTATCACAGAGCTTCCTGATTAAATAGTTTACCATGACTTTCTATTTTTATAGTTTTCCTAATTAGTTCAGTTGTTAAACTAAACAATGTGCTGTCAAGATCACATGGAAGATTTAAGACACACCTTGTCTTCTGGTTACACAAATAAGTCTCCGGCATCAGCAGATGAAATGGCAATGGCTTCAGTAAGTTTCCAGAGGGCTGAAAAAAGAATACCCAGAACAATGTCTGAAACACCAATTAGTGTCTCTTTTTGAGGGCAGCCCATGAAAAATGACTGTTTTTACAAACAACAGGCTTTTCAGCTCCAGCAATAGTATACTTGGCATGAGCTAAGAGGAGAAAATGCTGCAAAACAAAAGCAACAGGCAAGAGTTATGACTCGTCTTTTCTGTAGGAATGCCCAGACTTTGCTTCCGAACAAGACCGCCCGTTCCCTTCTCCAATATGATGTTGGCTGTGGGCATATGAAAACCAGATTAAAAAGACTAGATGCCATCATGTATTAACCTCCTGAGTTTTTCCCCACTCAACAACTAGAGTTAATTGTTAGACCAGCTTTATAGCTCCAAAGCTGATGTGTTGAGAGGTAAGCCTTGCCAGTCTCTGTAGCTGATAGGTTTTATTGTTGGTGACAAGATTTGTTTGCTCAGATATGTCCTTCTTGATTTTATGTTTGCCAAAAGGAAAGCAGTAAGAGCGACGAGTTCTGGCATCTCTGTTTTTCAAAGGAATTGCAATTAATCCAGATAGTCATAGGCTGAATATTCTCCCTGTTATTAATTATTACTCTGTATTAGTTCCATATCTACTTGGACATTTGCAAGTGCCTTCTACTATTATGAGTGTTAATCAGCATTGGGACTGATATTGTTGGGGACCGTGCAAGGTCCTTTTTGATCCTGGTGCTTAACGATCTCTGAGTTATGGCCCTCATCTTGTCCACTTTGTGGCTGTGTTGCTTCAACATACTCATAACACCCTTGGAGCTGTGCACTGACACATGGATTATGATCAGTCTTACGCTTGTGTTGGCCAGTTTCAAGGGCCAGGAAGCTGTCCCCGATGTTCAGCTGTCTAGATGGCCCATGTGGACTTTTATTTCATTTTTCTCTGTAGGTGAAGGACGGGTACCAAGCAACTCCCAATATGTGGGGGCATTACAGAGGATCCCCCGTCTCAGGCCAGAGGTAGCTGCACTTGTTGGGATGCAGCTGTGCCATTACAGAGGTCACCAGCAACAGCAGTTCACTGTCACGGGTTACCATATCCACTGATTAGCTGAGAATATAATGATAAAACGATAATATCTGTGAGGCAGTTTTTATCAGATCAGAGCAAAGGTGTTTTGCCTTTGTCTGCAGCACAGGATTTGGCTCTCTGGTAGGGGCTACGTCGTCACCAGCCAGCTGTGCCTCTGCATTGAGGACACATCAGCATCTTCAGCTTCCTGCTTCTGAGCACTGTTTCAGTCTCCAGAGGGTGAATGCATCTGAGCTCTGGCACCACTTCCAGAGCAGAACCCTCTGTTGATGGACTCATGAGCTCGAGCTGGAGTTGTCTTGGGCATTTTTCCCAGATTGTGTTAGAGTCCCCGTCACTGGGGTTTTTCAAGAGGCGGTAGGACAGGGGGCTAGATAATATCAAGTAGGGTCCTTTTCCCATTAAATGCTGTACCAGATAATCTTTCAAGGTCCTGTCCAACCCAGGCAGTTCTATGATCTCTGCATGACACCCCATGCCATGGTGTAGACATTGCCTTAAGTGCTTGTGGTACGCAAGGTGATGGGTCAGATGACTTAATGGACTCTCTTGACACTAGTCTCTGGGAAGCCACAAAAGCAGTTCTCGAGCTAGAGACATCTATAGCTCTGCAAAGGCAGAGCTGATGTGTTATCAGAGCTCAGCCACCCCTGTGTGACACCAAATAGTTTGTGTGGTGCCACTGGTTGGAGATTTGTCACCCTTTAGATGGATATAAATACCTTCCTCCACCTTCAGTCCCATGATCTTCTGCAGGGGTTACAGAGGGACCGGAGGTTTTGACTCTCAGCCCAGCAGCAGCCTTATGTTGGCCTGGCAAAGGAGTCTCTGGCTCTGTTCTCCCTGAGGTGTACCCTGAGTGATGGGCATGAAGCTGTGGAGGTCCCTGCCTAAGGACCCAAGCTGACACACTTGTTTTGGGGCATGGAGTGGCTCCAAGGTAGGATTTCAGCAGCACCTCCAAGTCCAGGTGAAGAAACTGTCCCATTTCCCAAACTGTACAGACAAATTGTGGAAAACAAAAAGAAAACATGACTTGTCTGGGTGACCACAGGAAAACAGCTGGAGAAATAGGAATAGATTCTTGCAGCAGAAAACCTGCTTGTGTGAACACCTGTGGGGGAGGAACCTCACACCAGTGGGGGCCTGAGCCAGACAATAAATATATTAAATATTTGTATCTGATAGCATCCAGAGGAGATCTCTGTGTGACTTCTATTTCAAGGCCATTAAACAGCATGCCCCTACTTTTCTCCCCAGTTGTCCCTATGAATTTTAAATGTTTCTGGGCAGACTAATAGGCATATTATTTGTACTCTTTAGAAGAAAGGTGTTAGAAAGTGTACACAACTATTTAGTCTGATCAGGTTGACCATGTAAGTTGTGCTTCTCCTGAAGCTCATTGTGTTACTTAAATTTAGAGTGTACTGTAAATCACATAAACCAGAAATTACATGGTGATTATGCATCCTGTGAAAAATGTGGGTGAGAAATCATGCCTTTGATAATAAAAGATGAAACATAAACTATATGCAGTCCGATGCAGCCTGGCTGATTTAGATTGCCTAGCATCCTGGTATGTCACTTATGAAGTGGCAACATATGGAGCTGAGGGCTGGCAGATGACAAACTGAATTTCCAGAAGCGGCACAGCTGCCTTTACGGGCATTAATCAACAAACTGAAAGGGCTAAGATGAAAGGGAAATAATAATATTAATATTAATATTAATAACAACAACAACTATGACTTGGGAGATAAAGGCAAGGAGGCTTCTCCGGATGTGACTCGAACCCTGGGGAAACCCAGACCAACACTTCAGCACGGTAGTGAAGGTAAATTTTGGTCTATAGACACCTTGCTCATCTGTGCTGAGGGGTGCAAGGCTCAGAATTCCTAAGATAAACCTGGAGTAGACAGTAAAAAAAAGAGATACATATGTAAAGCATAATTTGCTTTGGTCAAAACTACCTCTAACTACTGCAGATGTCCAAAAATCTAGCTGAGTCTGAACATTTTCATTTTCTGAAGGGTAGGCTGTAGTAAACAACTCGCTGAAATTAAACACAGTAATAAGGTGACTTTAATGAGTCTTTAAATCGAAGGTGCACAAGCTACCTGCAGCTGAATTAATATTTAAAAAATGTTGCAGAAAGTGCTGGATGAGGCGCCAGGGCCAGAAGAATAATTGTGTTAGAAAGCAGTATTGGGAAAAATCAGAGTTTATGAGGAATGGAAAAAGAAAAGCATAATAATTTCTGTGTGATAGATGTCATTAAGTAAGGGAATAAAATAAGTGACAAAAGTAAAATTTTGGGAAAGGATTTTAATACAACAGCAAAAGCATGTTTAAGCAGATAACTACCAAAAGGAAAGAAGATGGATTATTGTGCAGAAAGGATATTTTAAAGATTGGAGATAATCCATATAAGAACCAAACTTAATGGGATTTCTTCATTTTTTAGAGATGAAGACAACAAGCACTGCAGAAAAAAATAAGAAAGTGAATGAGGGTATGAAAATGGAAATTACTGCATCAAACTGCTTCATAAATGCAAATTGTATAAACCAATTTGCATCAGAGAAAGCCAAAGAAACTGGCCACAAGAAATGACATCTGACACCAATTATTCCTAAGAAATGTATCAAATTACAGGCTGACAACTGCAGATAAGAAAATAGCAAATAATGTATATAATAAGGAAAAGGGAAGATGTAGTGAACTTAACTTTTCCATTAACGCCAATGAGAAAAAAAAAAATTTCTATTTTCATGTTAACATATGACATTATGGCATAATGCTCGAAACAAAGAAGCAAACCACATTACTAAGCACTGCAATTTGCTGTGTCATTGGATGGACTGTATGTTGCAGCACACGAGGATATGAAAATAACTTTGCAGATGGCACCGTTCCTATAGATTTGCACAGCAAAAGATCAGCATACAGTTTCTTTACACAGCTAAAAATCTCAAATATTCATTAACAATTTTCATTGAAATCCAGGTATGAAGCAATCGTGGAGTCCAGCAGACCTCTCTTGTGCACATCCTCTCTTGGAAATAAGCACAAGTTACAATTCCAGCCAAGCACACAAATACATGGAAAAGCTTTCATGGAGACAATAAGATCCTTTGAGCGAGCCTGCTGGCTGAACAAAATACAAATGCCACACGAGTCTTAATAAAAATGATAAAACTAGCACCAGTTCCTGCCAGTATAAACACATGACAATTTTAAGCTGATCTTTCTCACGCTCATTGTAACTGTAGGGGAAAGGGAAGATGGAAGTCAATGGAGTCATGGAGTGAGATATTACTCATCATGGCCATCATAAATGAGTTCCCCAGAGGCTGTAATTTCTTTGAGGAACTTGCTCATTCTAACTCATTTCACACACTAATCATGCTTATAATTTATTCTGCAGATATCTGCACTTCTGTGGTTTCTCTTCATCCTGACTAATAGTCCTCTGGGGTGGCATGGCTCACTGAGTGTCCCAACGGGGACCCCTGAGCCTGGCCAGGTCCTGCTGAGCAAGAGCAGCTCAGCGCTTTGTAGGCCTGTGCTTGGGGATATCAACCCCTCTGTTTCAAAGAGGGCAATCCTCTGATGGATGTGGTCTGGATTTTGGATTTAGCACCAAAAGATCACTTATTCCAAGCAAGTCTTTCCAAGATGAATACTCAAGTACCTCTTACATATTTTTCAGGAAGCCAGTGGAGACTGGATGACTCACCAGGGAACCAGTTAAGCAGAAGAGAGATTTTTGGGAATCCATTCTCTTTTTTGAGAAGAGGCCAACTTCAACGCAATTTCCTGAAATGAGGGTACAGAAAGAGCAGCCTTCTCTGCTTTTCTGCACGGTGCTGTGGCAATTACTGCTGCCCACTGGGCATTATTGTATTTAAAATGGTGGAGAGATCCTTTCCTCAAATTCACAAAGTGGCATGACCCAACGGTGCAGCAGGGCGCGTGGTGTGCTCCGAGCGTGCCTTACAGCACATGAGCACTTACTGAGCTTTAGCAGAAAAATAGCTGCTGAGAAGCCAGGGGCAGATGCAGCTCTCTGCATCCTAGTGCCATACCAGAGACCTTCCCAGTCACACAGGGTGATGCCCAGATACTGTATGAGCTCTGCGAGCAGAGGATATTCAGCTTGCAGTTTTGGATTTGGCTGCCAAATTCCGCCTAGATTTTTCTTTAGGCAATTTAATCCTTTACTGAATCTAGTCCTCAGCCTGTGTTTGCCTTAGTTCACGTGTAAAGTGCCCCTGAGGCTGGAAGCCTTTTGGAAGCAAGTACCTGTTGCCTTCAGTTTGCAGAGAAATTAGTACAGCAGGGCTTTGAGATGATTTCACAACTTCTTGGTATGAGCTAAGAAGGGAAGACCAGGCCAGGAACACCAATGCCTTTCATTAGTGCAATGTGAGTATAAAATGTTATCCAGTTCAGAACATAACAAATGGTGTGGAGATTACTTTGCATCAAATGGCTTGCTAAAAGGGTAAAAGTGCCCTTCGATGGCTCTGCTAATTGTTAGAGTATTTTACAGTCAGGGAATTTTGCTTAAGAATCTCCCAGCCATGCAAGAAACACACACAAAAGGGAAAGCAGGTAAGACTGAGCTTTCCGGACAGACCTGAGTCAGGAGACAGGCTTGTTTGAGGGGATTAAAATCACAGTTTGTTCAATGTAACCAGACAGTGAGTATGCAGTCTTTGGCTATTTATAACTCACAAATAAGGCAAGCAGACAGCTAATATAGCCAGGGGCCAGCAGTAACAGAGCAATGCAGTTTTATTAGCAAGCCTAGGTGGACATGTCATTTGATATATCCATGTGTGAAAGTATTTTTATCATCTGTATGTTGAAAAAGGTCACAGAAGCTTTAAATACGAAATTAAATAAAATTAAACCTTACTGAAGATAGCTGGATCCCTCAGGCACTCAGAGTCTCTCAGTAGTTTAAACAATAGTTGTAGAGAGAAGTGGGCTAATCACAGGGGACTTCAGTTTATATGAAAAAATCCAGCATAGCCAGCTTTACAGTCGTTAGAAAAAGAAACATCATTTAGAAACATATGGCAATAATCAAGCAGTAGAAAATAATAGCTGCTTAATTATAAATTCCTGCATGTAGATTTTCTGACATGTGAATTGAAAAGTAATTCAATTCCACTGAAATGTTACAATCAAAATAATTAGACTGGATCATGATATCTCAGTTCCATTGACCAGTTGACCCTATCAGCTGGGTAATTAGCCAGCATTAATCAGTTAAGCTCCAGCAGAGGTGTTAGTTGATTTAATACACCTGTATTTATGGCTTGCAGAGACAGCTTTGTGTTGTAAAAATGAAATAAAATAATTTGCCCCAGATAATGATGTTTCAGGTATTTCACTTTACTCTTTGCTGTGCTGGATTTCTTGGCTGGAAATCTGATGTGCCCCAGTCAGCTTTTTTGCTGAAGCCCGAGATAGGCTGTGACAGTCCCTGGGTCAGCTACTCTGCAGCTCCTGCCATCCCTGGAGGAAAGCTGCCCATCGCAGGAGGGCTCTGCATCCCACAAGGGCCCCAACAGCATTAAAGCACTCATCTTTCACTTTTGGAGTGGAAAGTTTCTGTCTCTTCTTTATTTTGGCAGGTTTGTCTTCAGTTACTAACTTGCTTTCTTAGTTTTTTTTTTTTTTTACAAAAACAGTTTATGAGGGAAGCCCATGGTTTTCCTGTCACTTTTCATATTCTTTGTTAAAAAAAAATCACTGAAGAGAAGGTTTAACCACTACCAGTGGCAGCTGATTTTTAAAACAGAAAAAAATATTCCTTAGATGCTTACAGTCTAAAATTTTCAAAAAATGCAAAATAAGGGGAAGGCAAGCATCCTGAAAGATACTGATTCTTTCAGACATTTCTTATTGCTTGCTCATCTCTGTGCTCAGTAATATATTCCTTTACGATGATTTCATAGTTGTGCAAAGTTAGGCGCTATTAGCAATAGTTTAGCCTGCCTCTCCATTACACTGCAGTAAGGTAGCCTGTTAGCTTCTATTACTGTCTCCATAAAGAATTTACTTTCCTGCAGGGAGGACAAACATTCATCATTATTATAAACACAAGACAAATTTTTTGCCCTCCAGAATTTTTCATTACATTTTTTAGGTCTCAAACACCTCTTACTCTAATTTTCTTTATTTTCTTTGTGTCAGTGAAATGACATAGTTTCCTTAAGAACTAATCCAATATTAACCGATTATTGTATTATTTTAAAATAACTGGAATGACCTCCACATTCTGCGTGCAACTTTATATTCAAGTTGCAAAAAGGTCTTGACAGAGTTCATGAGAGGTCTATGACTAACAGTTCATTAACATTTTATTTCCTCCCCAAAATGGGTTGCTCAAACGTCCTCCATCTCCGCACGGTGTAGCAGGAAGCTGAGGAGCGTGGCAGTGTGAGGCTCTGTAGCACATCGCTATAATGGGCTATTTCACTGTGTGATTTCTGTATTTGAATGTGCTGAAGTGGGGTGGACATGGTAAGCAGGTTGATGAACCAGCTCACCTGGGACTCTCTTACCACGTCAGGTAACTGTGCCTGTCAGGTCCTTAGGATACATCCCAAATTATCCTTGATGGTGACTGAAATTTGAACTAAAGCACCTTCAGAAAATATAATAAACTGAAATGTGTCAGGAATAATTGTGGCAGCCTGTTGCCTCATTGGACCAAAATACAAGGGGATGAAGAAGCTGAGAAGGAGAGCAGAGAAACCTTGATTGCTCTGGTACAGAAAAGTCCCACGGGTTCAAGCAAGGTATGGTAGGATCACAGACAACCTGATCTGTAGCTCTTAACGTAAATTTGCATTTCATATCTTTTCAGAATAAAGTCAATGATTTTCTTCTTGTTGTTGTATTTAGGTTTTTGTACGAATGAGCCTGCTTACTGCTGCCCACTGAAAGACCCCATTCCCAAATGTTAAGTATTTGTATTTATGATTTCCATGGCAGAAGTCACTTTTACAAGGAAATTACTACCTCTAAGAAAGAAACTCAAGTTTTAAAAAAGGCCAATAAAACTTCAGTTTGCTCAGTGTTTTCTTTTTCCTTTTCCTTTTTAATCTTTTCATCCATGTTCCCTTTTGATTTTTATCTTGCTGTCGGGAAAGACAGTAGCAGGGCTAAGCTCTGATAAAATCAAAAGTAAGTGTTTGTGTCATCATTTGAACTCATCTTACACTTCACATACAAGGACAGCAGGAATCCAACCTTGTGTTGCTACAGACACTGCTAAGAGAGAGAGCAGAAAGCCTTAGATTGGAAGGCAAAGATTTTGTGTTCTTTCATTACCCCTCACACTGGAGAGGAATGGTTCTTCCTACAGAGTGATGCCAAAAGTCATGCAGCTTGTGACACCGGGTGTTTTCTTATGGACCTCTGTGCTCTTCACCCTCTTCTACAGCAATGTGAAATGAAACTCTTCTCCTGTCATCAATATTAGAGAAAACTGTGGTGATTATAAAATTGGGAGAAAATTAATTCCAGCGATCAAAGCATAACCTCTTTGTGCGCCTTTCTTATAGAGATACCTGCAAGATTACAAAGCCCAGTGAAGAATATGGTAATTCTTATTTCAGCCACAGCTTTTCATCTGAGTTTTGTTGGGGAGTGCCACAGGGTGTTTTTTACATTTTTAATTGCTCCTAGGAGAAAAGTTTTCAAAATCTCAAGAAGTCTGTTTGAATGACAAAATAGCTCTCAATTTAGCAGATGTAAATTAATAACTTAATCAGGAAGAGTTTTCTGTTTGTTGAGGAAAAAAAGAGCAGTTTTACCTTTTAGAAACAAAGCATTTTAGCCTGCATGGGTTTTGCAAGACTTGCAAATATGCAAGGTGTTACTCTTAAAAATGTAGACAACAATGCATATAGTGAGTGCAAAACAAGTTCAGTAAGAGTACAATGGATATCAGTCAACAAGAGATACTTTGAAGGAGTAAAATGTTATTGCCTATTTTAATCTTTCATTAACTATTTGGAAAATATGCATTTCCAGTTACCTTTCCTAAAGCAGCAACCACCTCTTTCTCTAATATGAATTAATCTTGATTATTATTTATCTTCTTAAAAACAGGAATAAAACCAGGACATGTTCTTAAAATCACAACCAGCTTTTAAATGGCTCCATTTTCAGTTTCTTCAGAATAATGATATTCATTCAAATTCATTCAGTTTCTTTCTTTTTTGGAACAACTGATGCAGTTCTACTGGAAAATATTTATTCCCTTGGCTAAGGACAGTGTCCATACCTTCTTTAATTTGCGTTGCTGTTTTGTCAATGGCAAACCATAATATTTGCAACATAAAAGGAGTGGTTGCTATACACCATACTGCATAAAACAGGCATGAAAATAAACCTATTCATTCAGAGGGAAAAGAAGAGGTTGTGCTGGAAGAAGGTTTCCAGCCCTCTGAGCCAAATATTCTTCTGCTTAGGCCAAAAAAGCAGCCCTGCCACCACAAAGAGAAGCAGTCCCCTTGTGCATCGCCCACTAGTACTTGTCAAAATAAATTGTATATTATGTATTTAGGAGAAAAGAATTACCATGCAATTACAAACAGTTCAGGATAATTTTAACTCTGTTAAACAGAATTAATTCACCTACCTCAGAAAAAATACAAGTCAACAGTTTACTAATTTTTTTTCAAAGCTTTTTATAACTTTGTAAGAGGAAAAATTCTGGAAGAGCGATCCATAGCTGCAGATGCAGCTGCCTAAAGTGTGAAGAAAATAAGTTATTCCTCTGTGCCTTTGACATTTTTCTTGGGTGGGAAGGAAAGATATTTAAGCTTCACAGCACAAATATCAAGACTGTAGGATCTACATATTTCTGTGATAGACTCATTGTGTATTTCACTCTGTGAGATGAAGCAGAAGAACAAGGACAGTCTTTTTGGCCCATCCTTCATGTATCCTTGGTAATTTTTTTCAAGAGCAATGGTTTGCTTTCAAGTCTAAAAATTCCCCTGCACGTACCGTCAAGAGATTTTTGTTGCTTTGCACTGCCGATTCAAGAGATATGAGATATCCATCTCCTTGCATAGCAGAACTCAGCAGTGTAAGCAAGGAAGGGTGAAAAAAGAAGGCACACAATCCTCTCCTTTATGCTGGGCACTTTTTGGCGGGTTACAAACTTACTGGAATCAGATGTCCAGATTGTGTTGTACGCTTACTTGCAGTCTGGATCTACCTGTGGGTTTCCATTGTAGAGAACCAGTCTACAGACTCTACTATCCTTGGAGAGGCCTTACTCCTTAGAGTAAGCCTATGGCAGCTCCATGAGAGGGGAAACCAGAGGAATAAGTTTGTGCAGTATCTACATGGGACCAGAATGGTCCATGCATTAAAGTCCGGACTCCGGGCTATGCCAGGTTCCTGGACTGTTGGTCTATACACATCTCAGCTCCTCTGGAGCTGAATGAAAAGGACTAGAGCTGCAGTGAATTGTGCAAATCACAGCTTGCTACTCCTCCAGGCTTGAAACAAGGAAGACCGTGAAAATACCACTTATTCCCCAGAAGTCTGTGTGCCATATGGAAGAGCTGGGCTCTCGTCCAGAAAGACTGAAATAGGAGTCTCCAGCCAAAAAAGGGCTGGAGGGCAGCAGCTCCTCTGAATAAGAAACCACACAAATGTGTGGCCTTGACCATGTTAGGTGCTGCGAAGCCTCCCCACGCCACCCGTTGCTGCTGTGGGGATGTAAGTTCCTGTGACTCTACACTGCTAGGCTCCTCGGTACTTATCTGGACCACAGTCAGGGTGGCTATTGTCTCCTCTTTCCCACTGAGCTGCACTGGCCCAACTGGAAACTGGGAACACACAGAGTCCCCAGTACATGAGTGGGACAGAGGGGCAGGTGCCCCAAACTTGAGTGTCTTCTGGGGACTGCTAACAATTAGTCCTTACTGCAAAACCCAGTTTTTCTCCTCCCTGCCACCTTTGCTCCCAACGAGCCTTCAGAAACTCTTTCTCAGGAAATAGTCATGAAAATACATAGTGGTATCAGAGTTTCTTTTTTTTTTGTAAAAACATCCTCATAAATAAAAAAGGTCACTTGCACAGATAATTCACAAAGACTTTATAGGAGGAATTACAAAGGTAGCCTGGAGGAAAATGCTATTTTTATTCAGGTAAACACGTACAGATATTTTTACAAACTGCACATAGCTGGCATCATGCTTGCATATACATATAGATTTACATGCGTGTGTATACATATAGAGAAATAAAATAAAATGTGCCTGTGCCAAACCTCAAACACACTGGGGACCACTGAATCAAAAATATCCTCATGAAATGGAAAACAAGGCTGGCAAGAAGCAGCAGCAACAGCTTTTGGTCAAGTTCCTGAATACAGCACCAATGGTTTGGTTCCTATTTCTGATTGCTGCTAATGCTAAGCATTTGTCCTTTTTTCTTTTTGCTAGGGTTTCCTCAAAAATCTTTGTCTATGCCCCTAAATAGATTGCAAACTCTTCTGAGCCAGAAATCTCTCCAAGTTGGCAATACTTACTACGATGATGATTTGATTTCAGCTATTACTCTGCTAAAATCTGTACATCCTGAGATACTGTCCTATATTCCTTAGATTTCTGGGAATCCAAAACAACTGGGTAGGTACTTCTTCCTTTGGAAAGGGTATTGGACCAAAAGTGTAAGGAATGGTAGATGCAGCAGTATTGCTTCTGTTTTCATGGGTATGTTGATGACAAAGTTTTGTTCTAATGAGAAATAAAATTACTTGATTGCAGCCACCATGTCTACCAGCACATGCACCCAGGGATATATAACATGCCACAGGCAGATGGAGAAAATCTCGGAGAGCCTTCTGGGAAAGTGTTAGTAACACCTCCTGGAAGGGCTTGTGGGAGCCCCCTCTGAAACACCCCAAAAACACCACTGGCAGTGGGGGGTCTCCTGGACTCACACATGTATCAAAAGCCATGTGTGATGGCCTGGAGGACAACCAGCTTCCTGGGACCCCAGTGGTTATCTAGCACTTCACAGGGATATAAATAAGGAAGGCATTTTATCCCAGAAATACACATGAAATAAAGATATTTGATAAAAATAATTTACCGCAATATTGAAAATTTATATATATATGGTAAAAACCCATTTCAAATCCAGATCAATCTCCTAAACTGAAGACCAACCACAGAAAAAAACCTAATAACTAGAAGCTATTTATAAGGAACGGCAAACATAATGAGAATAGGGGAATAAAATATATTTCAAATAGAACAATATAATGTTATTGGCAACACAATGGCATATGAGCCTCTGGAGGTGTCATGCTGTCTTCTTTGATTAAAAGCTTGCACAGAAATGTGAGTATTAATTTAGAAAGACTGTTTATATTTTCAGTCTCTCTAGAACATTATTAATTGGAGTGTGCAAAATTAGGTCTTCAGAGCTCTTTCAAAATTTTGCAAGCAGCAAGTCTTTATGCAGAAAGATAAAGCAAGGATTTCAGAGGGTTTGGAAGAAGTAATTAAGTTCTATTACTTGCAAGTGTATTCATTTATAGGAGGAACTTCCCCACAGAAGTGGACATAGCTATGTTTGTTTTTCTTTGACAAATATTTCCTGAAGAGAAGATGCTCCAATTAACCCTAAACAAGAAACCATCTCACTACTGTAAGCAACCTGAAAATCTGAACTAGCTGTCTTGGATCCTTAGGCTATTGACTTTAGCATCAACAGCAAGACAAACAGCTTTGGGGGCCGTGTCACCCCATCCAAAGGCAGCAGATAGTTGAAAAAATGTCATCTACAATTTCCTTCCTTCAGCTGGCTATGGAGGTAAATTCCGCTTTTAAATGAGTGCAGGTAGGAGAGAGACATACATCTCTGATCACCTTTCCTTTAGTTACAGCATGGGATCCATGATGACTTTTATTTCCAAGTCTTTGGTGGTATGGGAATAGAGAAACTGTTATACATTTCTTCCTCCTTTTATGATCTTAAATCAACATCCACTATTTCTGCTTTACCTTTCAAAATTTTAATCCAAAACTATTATGCACATGCATCTTGATACTTTTAAGAGAGATGTATCTTGGGCTTGAGGACAGGAACTAAAACCAAAAAGCATTGCATGGTTTATAAGGTGGAGCTGATGTGCTCTTATTCTTTGTAAAGTCATTCAGTCTAACCAGGCATCAAAGCCTGTCCTGCAAGCTGTTAAAGGAGGAAGAACTTAAAGGAATGGTCAGAGTCATTAGGCAAATTAGTGGAGTTAATAAGAGCATTGCCTCTGCCATAGAGCAGGTGAACACAGTTGGCATCTGGTTAGATTTATGACTACCTAAATTATGTGATTTCCGCCACATAGCTACAAAGGCAGGCAGCAAGGGACGGTGATTACCAGTGACATACCAGTCCTAGAGAAGAGGAAACAAGGGAACTTGGGAGCTGCACTTTCTAACTTAATTTGGCTGGTATTTACAGCAGAGAGACACTGGCCCCAGGCAGACAAGAATTTCCACTATTCAGAGGAACTTTTTAATTGACAATAAAACCAGATTTCACATACCAAAACTATAAGACTTGATGAAAAAGAAGAATCTCTATCATTTTTTTCCCTGTTTGGATAAGCAGCTACAATATTTAAATGCTATTTTTCTTACAGTCTGTTTATTTCTTAAATGAATGGCCTCTCATTTAAAGTTGCAGACAGAGGTATTTGGTTATCATCTATTTTGATTTGTAATATCAAACTTTTAATTATTCTTCTTGGGAAGGGAGCAGCTTTCTCAGTACAAGAGAATGTAGGGACCTCCTTTGACCCTGATATCCACCATCCACAGTGCTGGCCATGAGAGCTGATGTAAGAACTGCAATCCTTCCCCTTCCTCCTTCCCAAGTGCAACTTCTTCAGGTCTTAGGAGGAGCTACTTAAATGTTAAGAAGATTAAAATACCAGTCTAGCAATCAAAGAAGCATGCTAGTGAAACTAGGGTGCTTTAAAAAGAAATTGGGGTCACCTTGTGGTCTAAGCACAATTAAGTTATGCCCTAATTTTCACAGGACTCTATTAATGGAAGGTTAAACTGTCATGCTCTACAAGTCAATCAAACTGATGGTATTTTCCCATTATCAGGTGCTACTTAGTGTGAATAAGGGTTAAACAATTGAGAACTCAAATGCGCAGCTGATTCTGAGCAGAAAAGCAAAGGATGGAAGCATGATGTATGCTCAACTTCTAGCTAAGGTCATTACACTGAAGGTAAAGTAGCTCAGGGAGTGCCCATTGCCCAAATCCAATTTTCATACCAGTGTGTTGCTGAGAGTACAAATTACTGAAAATTTGCCAATCCAAAGCTAATATTCAGAAAAACCTCTCCAGTAAAAGTGAAAACAGCCTTTCAGTTAGCAGCACTGCTCTTCCAATAAGGCGTGTGTGAAATAAAACCCACAAAATTTCAATAAATAAAACTCAAAGAAAACATAGTTGTAAGAATACTGGTAAGAGGAACTGTATTCTAAAGCTTAACACATGGAAAGAAGACCTTTTTGAATGCTTACTCCCCAGCTGAGTAAGAAGCAAAATAAATCTTCATGTATAGTCAAGGACCGATGGATTTCTTGGTGGGAAGAAAGCCAACTGCTTGAGTTTTACCAGTAGAAAGGCAAAAGGCAGGAACACTGTGGAACCATAAGTCCTAGCAAAGTCTAAAGTTTGTCTGCTAAAGTTACTTTCCGCCACCTAATAATTTTACTTCCCAGCATACAGGACATGTTTACCTACCTCCTTTTCTGCCAGATTCACTCCCATATTTTTTCCTGTTTATTCCCATATGAGATGATCTGACTGCTCAGTTCCCAGGTATCTCTCAGGTCCCATGTGGAAAGGCTGTGCTGGTCACGTGCCCTGTAACATGCCCTTCCCCTCCGCGTGTGTGTCTGTCTCACCAGCCTTCAGTAGAGATCCCTCCTGAGGTCATGAAGTTATTACCTTTGATACTAATTAGTGATTAGCTTTCTAAATGTGATAGACCAATGCATAACTATTTCTAACCTCCGTGGTGTGTGTGTGTGTGTGAATAACTGATTACTTGCTTTACCCCCCAGGAGAAAGCAGTTTGCTGGCACCATCTGGAAGCTGAGCATGTCCCCCAGCCCCAACCAACGTCTTTCCTGCTATCAGTAAATGTTACTGTGAAAACAGTGGTCAGTGCCATTTTGCATTAATCCTAATTAGTGAGGTCAGCTGTAATCAGGTGGCTAGCACAATTAATTCTAGTAAAAAAAAGAGCAAGATGTCAGCGAATAAGGAAAAATAGGTTAGAGAAAGTTTGGATCAACCACTTTTTTTCCAGTCATCAGGTCTTGAAGATTTACATGTTGACCTAAAGAATAAACCAAATATTGCTAAGGGGAAGACCATTGATGAACTGGGGCAGATTGTTTAGTGCAAGTGTGGGATCTCCCTGGTCAAGGACCTTTAGACAAATGTCTGTCAGAAGGGTTACTGGTGCTGCAGGGCAGGGAGGTGAACTGCGTAGTCCCTTGAGGTCTTTTCTAGAGCTATAACTTCATGTTGTATGATGAATAATTGAGGGTATTTTAGGTATATTTGAGATTTCATTTGTAGCTCAAGAGTGGAAGGATTGATCTAGGAATAGGGCTTGAACCAGGAATAAGGTTATAAATGGGAATGAACTAACTATTGAAAAAAGGCAAATATCTTGAAAGACAAATTAATTAAAAATCTGATTAAACCCAGTGAGTGCATATGCAAAAAAAAAATGGCTTTGATGTGATTCAAACCTGTAAATGTAAGTGAATGTTCTACTTTTGCATATGCCTATTTCTTTGGCCGGTTCAGCTGGGAATTCCAGAACAGATAAGTTGGTTCCATGCAGACACTTCAGTACCGACACAGCCGGGCACTGCCCAGCATGGTGTTTGGCTCAGCTGTTTTTAGGCATGATATCTGTTCAAAAGGATAGTTTGGAAAACTGTATTTGGAAATCAAGGAGTCTGATGCAAAAGGAAGTATTCTTTCTGTTGGTGCAGGTTGATTGCTGAGAGTGAATTTGGTGCCTTATGAAAGAGGAAAAATAATTTCTGCCTCAAGAATTTTGCATGTTAACTGTATATTATTTTACATATTTTAATATTCTGGCTGACACATTTGATCCAAATAACTACAAAATTCTCTTTAATATGGTAGTTGATAAGCTGTATATTGGTAATTTCCAGCTGATGGAGGAAAACTGAAGAAGATTGTTTCAGAGGAAGACTTTTTCAAAACATGATTTAAATGGTAGCCTGGGATTTATAATCCCCAAATAGTCTCAATTCAAATGCTTTTGTTTCCAAGCAGATGGAAAGTGTTGCTGAATGACTGACAGCCTTACGTACTGATCCTGGGCTTGGGGTGGGGGGAACTGGATGCTTTTCTTCCTGTGATATCAGGAAAAATAAAACCTCTGCGGGCCACTGCAGTGCACATGTGCTGCCACCAGATTTACACAGATGCAATTGTCTGCAATTCGGTAAACATTGCTTTTGATGATGCCCCAGAAAGAGAATCTAGTTCACTCCCTTCAGGCTATGCAGAGCTAACTGGGATGGAAAAGAGTAAGCAAATAAGTGGAAAACAGCCAGCAGAGGCGAAAGAGTGGATGGCATCCCCAGCCCACTAGGAAAGCAGAGTGCAGTGCATCGCAAAAAGGTTTTCCTGAAACAGCCAGAGCAGAGGGAAGTCAGCTGAGCTTGTTAAACGCCTGTTTGATGATGAATAAATATTGTGCCTGTCATCTGAAGAGGTCATTTTTCCAAGGGAATGCTCTCTTCCCCAAACACAGTCCAGCAAACAGGAACAGAAATACCGTTAAGCCCCTGCTGCTTGGACAGGGTGTACCAGACCTATGTGGCATTTGCTTACTTCCCCACACTAATTTGAAAGGACATGATTTCAGTGGCTATATGGCCGGGTATTCCTCTGCCGTGTGCACTCAAGCATTCAACCTTTCTGTTACAGTTTGAGTCATTTTATGATACCTCTATTATTAGCAATACCTGAGCAGAGCAAATAGAGCACATCCTTTTAGTGGAATTGGTTTTGCACTTAACCTATTGGTTTATTTATTTATGAACACTCTGGCTGAAGGAACTTATTAAATAATAATGCTGGGATACAATCCTGAAAGGACTGGCATAGTGTGTTCTTAAAAATCTGACAGCATCATCATGCTGCCATAAATTCAACTTCATCATTGCAAGTGATTTAAAAAACATGTGCACTTTTATATGGGTTGTATTCCCAGTTTGGTGGGCTTCAGTTTCTTCTCTATAATTTTGCCTATGGTCTTGCTCAGCATGGTAGTCCTGACTCATTTGATAGCTGCTCAAAGAAATTAAATTAACACTGGATTTCTGTGGCCTACCTAAACAGCCAGAGGATGTGAGAGGAGGTCAAGGCAGGGCAAGTCTATGCCAGGGCTGATGAAGGACTTTCTGAGCTATTTTCTTTCCTCTGCATTGGCAGATCCACACATGGCAGAGCACGTCCACAAGAGAGGAGTGCTGCAAACCCATGCCTGGTGTTCGGCATGCCAAGGCCATGTTTGGGGAAGGTACAAGGGGCTTTAACTGATCATGGTGCGGGGGGAAGCCAGGTCACCTGCAATACAAGGTGTTCAAGACCTCAGAGATCTGTTCCTTCCCTGGCTAAGGGACTTGTGCAGCTTCATCCTGCACCAACTCACTGCTGCTGGGTGCTGCAATGATTTCCAGGGGGGTTGGCATTGCCTTGGGGACTCAGCAAGAGGCTTCTATTTGAAAAAATTACCATATTTTTTTTGCCAGTACAATTTCAAACCCTAGAATAAATTTGGGTGTCCAAACTAAGTACTTGTGCTCTTTCAGTCCTTCTAGGCTGTCTCTGCTGGTCCCTGAGCTGCCCCACACCACCACTACCAGTTCCAAAGGAGGTCTCAGACACCCTGAGGTGTGAGAATAGCACTAGGTATCTATGTCTGAGGTCATTAAATATTCTCTGGCAGCCTTATTTGCACACAGGAACAACTGGATTGAGTAAAAGTATAAGTAAGAGAGAAAAATAAGATAAGGACCATTATGCCTTTCTAGGATAGGCGTGAAAGTCAATACCTTTCACCAGTCTGGTGTAAGGGCCAATTTACTGAGATGTCCCCTGCAACTGGCATGCTTTCCTCCTTGCTCTGAAGCTCTGGCAGGCAGCTTAGATGAGAGCTCCTCTGGTCTGGGTGATTTCCTGATGCTTATGGCTTTTTTCCAGCACTGTCTTTGTATGACAGCTCAGCCCTCTGAGTACCTTTTCTTAATAATCTTAGTGGTATTAATTTCCCCAACTTAGACAGAAGTAAGGGGCTGGGAGAATGAAGGCAAGAAGGTGCTGTCTTCAATGTTAAAGCTTTCTGCTTCCCCACCCAGCTTCCTCTAAACCTACTAGCATTTGTTGCCTCTTTCAAAGGCTAGGTTGTAATTCCTGTGCGCAGATAACGTGTTGTACTTTTCTGTCCTGAAGTGGTCCCTGCATGAAATGAAGCTGTCACCTGCAGCATTTTCTCAGCAGCAGTGCCCGCTTCTCCATCAGCAGTGGGAAGCTCCAGGAGCAGCTCCTGAACAGCTCACCGCCACGGCGTTTCTCAGTGCACCTGCAATGGAACCAACCTCAAATCACGAGCAGTTTTCAAGTGTAAAAAATCCATCACAGCTCTCTTTCCTTATGTTGGAATTTTTACTAGAGCTTCAGACACCCCAAATCCAGTACATGCCAGTGGGATTTGTGTGTCTGATTCCCTTCAGCTGCTTTGACAGTCACAGAATCATAGAATCATAGAATAATTTAGGTTGAAAAAGACCTTTAAGGACATTGAGTCCAACTGTAAATATAACACTGCTAAGTCCACCACTAAACCATGTCCCTGAGCACCACATCTACATCTTTTAAATACCTCCAGGGATAGTGAGTCCACCACTTCCCTGGGCAGCCTGTTCCAATGCTTGACAAGCTTTTTGGTGAAGAAATTTCATCATAGAATCATAAAGATTGGAAAAGAACTCTAAGATCATAAAGCCCAACTGACAACCTAACACCACCATGTCTCCTAAACCATGTTCCAAAGTGCCACGTCTACAGGTTTTTTGACCACCTCCAGGGATGGTGACCCAACCACTTCCCTGGGCAGCCTGTTCCAATGCTTGACAGCCCCTGGGGTGAAGAAATTTTTCCTCATATCCAATCTAAACCTCCCCTGGGACAACTTGAGGCCATTTCCTCTTATCCTGTCTCTTGTAACTTGGGAGAAGAGACTGATACCCACCTTGCTACAAGCTCCTTTCAGGTAGTCCTCTCCCCCATTCCTCCTGCAGCCAGCTCTCAGTAGCTGTAAGCTACTCACTATTAGTATGATTTCCTGTAAGATCTCATCCTATGTCAAGCTCCTGACAGAAAACAGTATTGTAACACTTTATAATTTTGTATCTACTTCATAACACTTGCTGGAAAGATAAAGCAATTTACAGCATCTTTGGACATTCTCACCCTTCTGTAGCACATATAATAAATTTATTACAGAAGTCTTTAAAATAGGAGTGTGTCTGTTTACAATATGTTTGCAAATAAGCCTTGTGCAGAAATTTCCAGCCTTGCAAATTTAAAGCAACGTCACTTAGAGGTTACTAATATACCTCTCCAAAATGTCTCCCGCATTGCCTCACCTGGCTGGCTGCAGGGTGATTTTGCCAGAGTGCTCCCCACAGAGGACGACCAGGTTTTGGATGCTTTGCTGTGGGGTGTAGGAGGCAGAGCTGAAAATTCAGTGAGCAATGACAGCCATGAAACCTGCTGTTAATGAACAAAATCCACACTGAGTGGCGAGATGTGCTGCCACTCGCTCCTACCGACAGCCCCTCTTGCTGGTGTGCAGCCCTGAGCGGTTTTGTGGAGTGCTCCCAAAGAGAAGAAACTCAGGCAGGGAGCAGCAAAGCCATCCTCCCTCATGCCTCATTATATCCTTCCTTTGGCACTAAGCATATTTACTGCTACTGCACTTTATGTGAGATGCTAATCAGGCAGTAGTTAGGCTTGGGTTTGAAAACCAGATCCCCTCCCTGCCATTTCATCACCTATGCATACACGTTGCTTTCTCCCTGGTGAGCATTGCTTTAGTATCACCTATGGGTCTTTTCATCACGTATGGAAAGGAATGTCATGGCTTGCTGAGATGGGTCAGGAGTGAAAACCCATCAGCTCATATTCTGCTCTCCAAATTCGCTTCTACAATTAGCGTGTTGGGGCTTTGTCCCCAGGCTTCTCATCAGCTGGGACTAATTTGCAGAGAGGGAAAAAAACTTCCTGCTCCTTTCCAATGTCCAGACATCATAGGTTAAGTAGTTTTCTTTACCAACCATCACCTGTTGCAAAGGTTTTAGAGGATGATGAGCTCTCTTATCTGAAGCTGGGCAAGCCGCTTGCCTGCATTGCCTACACTGGCCCTGCCAGGCCGCCTTGGGCTGTCGGTGATACAGGGGTGGTGCACAGTGAGGCATGAATGGACAGTGTGAACAGAGCTAAGCCCTGGTCCGGATTTCATTGTCAATAAAGCACTGAAGTCAGACTGTGAATCCACCTGATGCACCGAATGAAGAACAGCTATTCTCACCTAGTCATTGTAGGAGAGAATTACCCACTGAAATCTGGCCACAGGGAGAGTGGTTCACTGGGATATTATCTGGATTTCATAATCAAACAAGCCTGACATAGTTGATCTCGCTCACAGAAGTCTGTGGCTCACCACAAATATGAGCAGCAGATCATGGCCTCTTTCTCTGTGGTTTCTGTACATATTCTTGAAGGACTGAGGACAGCAAGCGAGGGCTTTGTAAGCCACCACTGTGGTCTGAGGCCAAAAAGGACTTTTCCATCCCTGATATGAGTTAGAGCAGCCTCACAGAACAGTTTTCCTCCAGTTTTGTGCTCTCTCTCTGTAACCGAGGCTGTTGCACAAGAACAGGGAGCCAATAAACAGCAAGTGGGACGAGTTGAGAAGGGGACAAATGCCTGTGCCGGGCTAATGCCAGCAGCATCCATCCAAGCTCTCTGCAGGCATCTCATTTCAGTTGGTGGTATCTCAATGTACTGACGTGTCTCCCCTTGGTCTCCCCTCTGAAATGCAAATCCTGCATCTGTGCTTCAGGGCTGGAGGCTGGGTTTGCCCCGAGGCGGGTGCTGGGGATGGGGCTTGCCCTTGCCCAGCCCCAGACAGGGTCCCATCCAGCACCACTTCCCGCTCACTGCTGGGAAAAAGCTCCAAGTTTGCCTCACTGGCAGAAGAGCCTTTAGCAAACCTTCAGAAGTTGGTGACAGCAAAATGGGCTGTTAGCTAAGAGGTTTTCTCACAGTTTTTCTTGCCCTGCTCTCCATCAGCGATTAACACACCTCCCTCCCTGAGAAGGGTTAACAATTCCTTCATACTGGTTGACATTTTCCAATCTTCTTAAGTTGCTCCCTGTAGGCAGAATACCACGAACCGTCAGATTTCCTCCCTAAAGTGACTTGTCACCGAAAGAGCAACTAGGGCAACAGGCAATCAAGAGACTTACTACTTACAATTACTATGTCTTCCCTCCTATGTCTATATCTAAAGCTGTCGGTATCAATCTAGAGCTCTCTGACTTTCTCTCTCCCTAGGTTTCCCATGAGAGCCATCCCTATTGCACTGCAACTCTTTCCAGCCACAGGTAGCAACTAATAACTAAAAATGGTATTTCTATCCAGTACATCACATATTTATGCTACATACACAGGACATATTTTGCTTGTATTGAGTGATCTTATTTGATAGCACATAATATCTGTTCCTTACTGTGCTAAACTGTTGCTCTCATGTACGGTATTACAGGAGAGCATGAAATGCTGAGTACAGCACAGTGTTTTCCTAACACTTTCCCATGTCTTGGAAATAACCTGCAGGCAGTTACAAGGATGCTGACCTCAAGACTGTTTCATATGCATACTTCAGAGTGACTTCAGCAGAGTTTTTCATGTTTTACACTGCACTAACTGAGGCCAGAAAGAGGCTTTTGCTCTTCTGAGAGTGGAAGGATGTAAGAGCATCCTTCTGTGTGGGAAAGAAGAGCATGAGGGGGAGCTGACATGCAGCAGCTTTCCTCTTCCATGAGCGGTGAGACCAGTGCCTCCACAGACCAGCAAGTTCAGCAAACCAACATCTTTACAATGCTCGCTGCACAAGCTAGTTACCACCACGAAATCCCTGCTCATCTCCAGGAGACGGAAGAGCCTAACAGCACCAATTCCTGCAGTTTGGGCAATGTGATGCTTATCTTCAGTGACATTCCTGCCTGGGCATCACGTAGCTTTGGCTCCACTTTGCTTGCTGCAGTGATACCTCCCTGCGTCTGTGATCAATAGGTGAAGTCCATGCCCTGTGGCTAGTGCACTGCCTGGGCACATCTCTTGATCTTTTGCAGGGAGAAGAGTTTTTGAATTCTGCTGAACTCATACTCTGGGGCAATTCTGGATTTACTGGGTAGTACTGCATTCCTGGAGACTTTGAGAAATATCACATTTGTGGCTCATTTAATCTGCATATTTGTATTTCTAGTAATATTATATTAGGTTGACTGTTATTGTCGTTCCAGATATACACTGTATTTTCATACCTGTACCCAGTTGCTACATGCCATCTAATGTTACACCAGGATCTTTACCCCTCCTACCTTTAAGCTTTCTATTTATTCCTAGCACATTTTATGGGAATGTAAAAAAATATATGGAAGATAAGGTAGTTTTCAAGTATAGCAGACCAGAGGAAGCAAATTCAATCTTTCAATGATTTTTATTTAAATTCATTTTACAACCAGGGAGCAAGAGGTTACTGCTGTTTAGAACATGGTGTCAGGGTTGTCCAGATTTCTTGGTATAGACATTCATCCAGTTAAATTTATTTAATGAGGTAAATGACCTTTTAAAAGTGCTCTTTGATGTCATGTAGAGTATCAGCAACACATTTCAGAACAACAATGCAAGTTCTTTTTCTTTGTTATTTTTGCTATAAATAAAAAACCCAACACGCTTGAAATATTTATTTTAACAGTTCTTCAGGTCAGCTACTACAATGGTTTTAAAAAACTGGAGGAGATAACAATCTTCAGTCCTTCTAACCCATCTCAGGTGTTAGAAGAAATAAGGTACTAGCTAGGAATTGAGCTGTAATTTCACTTATTTGCCTAAAAATTCCATGTACTTAGCTGAAGCGACCTAGATATGAGTCCTAAGTTCTGCTACAATTTGCTTCTAGAGCTGAAAAGTACCCGGAGAGCATACACAGAACACCAACGCCCACGGGTGTTTAAGATGAACTACGCTGGATGTAAAAGCTTTAACATAATAATCTTTCAGAAGATGGAAGCCAAGATAGACACAGCAGAGAGGAGATAGATAGGCAAAATAAAGAAAGAAATAAATTACACCAGGCAGTGCCCCAGGGTGCTGGTTGAGTGTTTTTACATTCCTTTTGAATTTTTTTCCTTTTTAAGTAAAAGGCACTTTTTTTTTTTTCTAAATCCAAACAAGACACTATTCTTTATAGAAGCTCATTTCAAGGAAAGGAAAAAGCTGAGAAGAATGGAAAATCTTCAGTGACAGAAGTTGAGAGACATAAAAACACGCAGGGACGGTAAAATCCGATCATGCCTCGCAGCCCCACCACATCAGCCGCGCTTGCAGCTACTCACGCCATCGCTGATTCCTGCTGTGGCTTTTGCAGCATGCAGTGGTGGTGCAAGTACACCGAATTTGTGACTCTGCTTAGTGGTGAGCTCTGTGACAAACACAATATTGCTGGGATTTGCTAGTTCTGCTTTAGAAGTTGAAAGCTTAAACAGGAATAAAAATGTGTATGGGGATGAGGAATGTGCAAAAGTGTTATGGGAGACCCAAACAAGGGAAAGGGAAGAAGAGTTATGAACAGGCTGAGAGGCTCTCGAGGGATGGGGAAACTGGGGGGATGTCGTTCACAGGAGTGCAAGGGCATCCAGCAGGTGTTGGAAAACATTGTTCTCAAATTTGGGAAAATCTGTGCCCATCAGGGTACAGATCAAGGGCTCAAAGCAATCAGTGGGTTGTTTTCCACAAGCTCAAGGGGTGGCTGGACCACACGTGTCATCTTAAGAAGTTCACAGTGCTGTACACTAAGGTGCGTCATGTCTTCCTGTAAGCTGAAAGTCTCCTTTTTACTTCCATCCACTATTTTATTGCAGTGAAAAATGGCTGTGATACCTCAGATAGAGTTGCACAATTCGACAGATATTTAGTGTATGGTGTAGATTGTAGCACTGTGCAATGGAGTATCACAAATATTATTCTTCAGTATCTATAATAGCCTAGAATATTTTAAGCTCACATACTCTTCTGAACTGATTAATCCTTCAATACAAATTGGTGGGTAAGGCTGACAATTAGTTACTTCAACTGTTTTATTTCCTTCAATTTAGACAGTTAAATATAGATATGAAGTTAGATAATTACACTCCAATTGGGAGATGTACTATAAACAAATGAGATACAGTGTCTAAATTGATTAGTAAATCTGCACAAATCTTTCTTTAAATGCAAATTTTTTTTTCATGACTGTGTAATTATTCATTAAGCACCATCTGTTAAGAGTCAAGTTAATAAAATGTGAAAGAGTGTAGGGTAACAACCAAAGCTAACTCATTTCAAAATGATTTTCTTGAAAGGGTTCTCTGGAAATAAATACATTTTATTTGAACCAGTGAAACTTGTCACACAAATCTGAGGGGGAGAGAAGATCATGTTTGCTGAGGGTTTCATTGTGAAAACAAAAACATTTCCATTTCCAAATACCTTTTTCATGTTGGTTTTCAGAATCAAACGTAACATTTTACCCAAACTCTCCTGGAGCACAGTGATATTTAAGCTTTTAGCAAGTTTATGGGTAAAAAAACCTCATCTCTTCTTTTCTGTGTGAATAATTTCCCAGACTTTCAGTGTCAATTATTTTTCATCCTAATTTTAAATGTGAAATAATTGCATTCAATACATTTGATTGCTTTTTCCGTATGGAATAGGACCAGAGTGAGGTTTGACAGACCACAGAGATGCTGCCATTAGAAATCCACTCATTAACTGAAGAGGTAGGAAAATGCAGTGGTGCATTTCTCACACAGAGGAATTGGTATTTGTACATTTGACCACTCTTTAAGTAGCGGAATCCTTTACATAAGGGGCATGCATGCTCCTCAGCTGCCAGGTGGGAAGCTGCAGGTGCAAGGACTGAAAGCTTCTTGCTCTGGTTATTCAGCAGAAACGGCACAGAACTGGGAATGATCTGGATCCCCTGCTCCTTCTCGAGGCTCCGCAGTCACCACCCCACTGCCGAGCTGGCACTTGTGTCAGCCAGTGCCACTTTCTTCAGGAAAGCCAGGACTTTGGGACACTGTTAATCCAGCCACTTTTTTTCAGCCTGCCTGCCAGTCAAGCATCAAGGGTTGCCGTACATAAACATTTCTTCAGAAATCTGATATTATTCCCTACTGCCAGTTAGGTTTAGCATAAGCATTTTTTTTCCCCAGCTCTTTTTCCACTCCATGGAAAAGTCAGATGTTTTTCTTCCTAAGCTGGGCTGAAAAGTCAGCAAGCTGACTTTTGCAGAATGGAAAGTTTAAAAAAGCATGGATATGGCAAAACATTTGGTTTTAAGCTTTTAAATGGAAGCAAAAGTTTTGGATGTGCCCAAGTCAAAGCATTTAATTTAGATTCATTAAACTAAATCAAAAGTCTGCATTGCAGTCTCGTTTGACACAAGATGCCCACAACATCTGAATGTTGTTTCCCTGGACTCATGATGGTTAAAAGACGCCAAGCTGATTTCACTGTGGTCACTCTTTTTCAGGTCCAGTAAATAAAGCATATTAAAACTCAGTTTTGTAATGTTACTCTCCCAGGCAAGCTATGGCAGCCACAAGGAAAGGGTAGAGTTGAGGAAGGAGATGAGTTGCTTTGTGCTGTTCATAAGAGAAGAACTCATGGTTTGTAAACCAGTCTGTCTGCTAAGCCCATATTAAACTGAATGTTGTCTGCATCTACCCCATTTTGAACCATTTGCCATGCCTTTGTAATCCTGTTTTACGCTACAGAACTGGAAAACCTTCCTTGCATGTCTGTATTGCACAAACCGCTTGGGTGTGTATCAGCCCTTATCCAAAATGCTCTTTGAAATACCACTCTTATTGAATTCTAATGGCAATCTATGCCTACACAGTTTATTAAATATTGAATGATTACCGCGGCTACAGGGTATCTTGAGGCTGATAAATTTCAGATAACAAGCTGAATAAAATATGTATTTATAATTTAACTAAATTAACTCTAAATCTTGTAACTTATCTAGTACAGTCTTCTTATTGCACTTAAAATCATGACTAGAACAAAAAGGGCCACAAAAATATAAAACTCTGTTAAAGGAATAATTGCTGCTTAGGAAACTTGTTCATGTTTATGAACAGAAACAAATTTTTAGAGTACTACAAAAGTCCGTGACTCTATATAATTCAGACTATTGGGGCAATACATACACTAGAAGCACAAGAACGCAGCTACTTCCTTTCTGAAACGTAGTAAGCTTTATTCCACAGAAGATAGGAATAATGTTCTTTCCTTTGGGCATTTCTTAGGAAGAAGAGATCAAACTCTTAAAAGGGGTCTCAGCCTAGCCTTCAGATTTGGATTGGTCTTTACTGTCATACCCCTGAATGCATCTACTCAACTGAGAAGTAGAGCATCTTACAGAGTTTCATTTTTGCTCTCTTTTTGAGGAACCTGTTTGATGACTGGTTGGTTGCCCCAGCTCCAGAGGCATGAATTTGTCCAACACTCCAGATTCAAAACATCCCCAGCTGAACAATCACATAGTGATGTTTGCTTATTTGGGTGGCAAAATTATACCAGAAAGAAACCATCATGTCCTACTATGTGAGCTCATTGGGACTTTGCAGTCAGGTTACCCTTGGATTTTTGTGGCCTTATGTGGTTTAAAATAGGCAGGAAAAATTAAGATGAATCTCAGAGGGTCGTGATAATGTGCTGGTCAGGGTGTTTTAATCACACTTTGTACAGGGTAGGGACACAATATATTTTGATCTCGTACAACATACACTGTGGCTTGCAAGGGCCCAAGAGATGTGAACTGAGACATGTACACATAATCTTCCCCTGGAAAACAAAAGGATGGAGGGATCTTCACAGACACATGTTGAAGATTTTCAATTATCAACAAGCAAAGTAAAAATTGATTGAAGAAAACCCTTGAGGCTGGCAGACACTTTGCTGAGAAAGATGGGTTAGAAGTTGGGGAAGGCTTTAAATCAGGCACTCACAGGGACTGGTTGTCACTCATCTTTCCTTTCAGTCCCATCAAGAGAGAATAGTGGTGCAGGAGTCCAGTGCAGAGAAATGACTCCACAGCTCTACAAAGTGTGACAACCTGTTCATGTTTTGAGCTTTTACAACTCAGTGGAGACCCACGCCTACACCCGTAAACAGATTTTTTTGTATGGCTTCTACCTCATTTCCCTTTAAAGCAGATCAGATTTACCTGTAAGAGTTAGCTAGTTCCTGGTCAATCACATCACAGGCTACTCAGTAACAAAACATCTTTGCAGTTCCATGCAGAATTGATTACTCCATGTGCTGGTTTATCTACTTCAGGATGGCTGGGATTATATATACCCTGGTGCCCTGTGCTACCTCATACTAGTAAAGGTCATGGGACACTCATCCTTGAGATCATTGGTGCTCTGTTGGACTCTCAGCTCTATCTAGACCCACTATACTTTGTCTTTAGCAAGAAGCATAAATACAGTGATTGTGCTAATCCAACCGATCATATACTGTATAATGTCAGTGCATAAAACACAGCATCACACAATGACATAAATCTGAAATGCAAACGCCTCTTTAGTGGTTAGCATCAATCATAGCTTTTCAGCCTTTTTTTAAATGAATGATTGACTGGTTTTGAACTAACTGTTGTGTTTACTTTGCCATGTTTTTTGGTGTAAATATACCCAACAGCCATGACTGTAGTTTCATGACTTGATGCATGGTCTGCCAGTTTGGGAAGTACTCACAAGGAGCCCTTTCTGAAGTAATATAGGAAGGCAACTAAAACCAATTATTTTTCCCTCTTTGAGAAGTTTTCCCTATTTGGTAAAAAGCTTAACAAGGGTTAATTAAAAGCCCTCAGATTGTTTCTGCTAGTCTTTCCATAAGTCTTTCTGCTAACTTCAGCAAGCTTATGATCAGGTCTTAAATACTGTATGCCATAGGGATGGAAGTCTAAAGTGAATAATAAAAAGAGAATTGACATGAATAAGAGATAATGCTAATTGCGGAAGAAAGAATGACCTAAAATATCAAAACCCCAGTAGACTTGTGGCTTGACACCTCCTACCCATGCTGCAAATAACAGCAAGACACATGAGTAATAGTCTTTTCTATCTAATCTTGCCAGAATTCCTCAAGAAATATCTGTTGGGGGGATTAACTGTTCCTGAACAGTTTCTTCAGCATATTAGTTGAGAAAGCCTTTTTTCCTTGTTATGTCTTTCTCACCTATGTGATTTTCCTTTGGAAAAAACCCAACCCTAACCCAGAAACCATAGCTTTTCAGATCCCATTAGAAAACACCACATTCTGCTTGTCCCTTTTATCTTCCCATACTGAAAAAACAAGTAATGCTGCCACACTCATCTGGAAACTGAATGCTCAGGGCTAACAGACTCAGCAAACTTGGAAGGAGAAGCTTTGGAGAAAACAAAACAGGGATATTGTTCTTATTTTTTAACCCACACAAACCCTTTCAACATATGTTCAGTAAATCACTGAAGGAGAACTTTATATTTTAAAATATTTTCCCATGGTAGAGACAGCAACAGATAAATAGGGTGATTTCTGCAGCTGCAGAACCTGATTACAGTCAGGAGAGATCTGAAGTGATCCAAGTATGTAGCTAGAAAATATTTTGCTAGCATGGCTGGAAGTCTGAGCAGATTATTGTTTTTGTAAGGTATGTCACAATTCCCAATTCCTGCTTTTCAGAGCCCATACCCATCTGTATCTGCAGGTGCTCACATAAACAGTCCTTAGAATTCATGCTCCTTTAATGTACCTATAGGTAAAATCCCTCTCTTAGTCTTGGAGTAGATATGATATATCTGATTCAGGAGTTACTGAAATGATATATTTTACGTTATTCTGAAAATCAGATTATCAGGAAATGCCTCCTTGGCTTTCTACATGCAAAGTATAACATCTTGCAATGGCGCAATAAGAAAAATTGAGGAAGTGAGACATAGTGCTTTGTTACCAGACCATCTTAGATTTGAAGTTCAGTTTGGATAATGTATCACCTCTTAGAATTTTTATTGTGGGTCCTGCGCTTTTTTCACCTGTGTTACAATACACCTTTCTATGGTGAAAGTCATCTAACATAGTGCTTAATAAAGTTGCACAGCAAATAATCTTATCTTTTAGTGGATAGAGGTAACATCCTGGAATATTAATGAATATTATCTGTATTTCTATCTGTACCTCTGTCTATTTATGCATCTATAGCATTTTGCCAAGAAAGATTACAGAAGCAAGGTTTATTATCATGCTCAGGAAAGAAATATCTATATTTCTATTGGGAAAGAGAGAGTATAAGAAGAAAGAACAAGATTAATAATCCAGTTTTCTTGTTATCAGCTCAGGAATGGAGGATAGAGGCAATTTTTCTGCGTTCCTCATTGTGGGACCTCTGTGGATAACTGAGAGCAAGCTGAGGCTGTAATGAGCCTCCAGTCCTTTCTGGGATGATAGCAGGACAGGGCTGCACCAACCACAGCCCCTACACCTATGTGATCTGCCTGAGGAAGAGGTAGTAAAGGTTTGCTGCTATAGCCAGGGGCACCATCCACACCAGAGTGTCTTCAGGGGGATGGTTTACACACTGCTACATCCCCTTTGCCACCACAGATTAGACCGTTTTATCTAATGCTGGAAAACCACACAAACCCTTAGCTCAGATTTGACGTGGGTTAACCACTCATGGGATCTCTCTAAGGCAAAACAACCTTTGAAGAACATACATGTAAAACTCAGAGCATTACTCAGATACTGTCATTGCATGTTTGTGTTTGCAGTGCTATAAACTTGTGCCATCACTTTCATTACGGACCCATATTTTCAGTGACGCATGTCTTGTCAGAAAAAATTATTTTAAAGCTGAGATTCAGCAGAGCAGTCCTCATTCTGTGAGGTTTAGAAAGAAAAAAATCCCAAACCATACTTTAAAACAAAAATATTGATTTTAGCTCATTCATGACTCAGTGGATAAATATGAGCTTTTCTGCTGGTTTTGAGAACCCTGGAAATACATGGCTTAGATGTCCCTGCTGTTAAGGGAGATGGGCTGCCTCTAGAATTACACTTTCAGTTTATTAGACCAAGCAAGTTGGTTGTTGGTAATGGACCCGAGTTTGCTTCAATATTGCTTTATCATCTCCTCCAGTTGCAATAGCCCATCAAGTCTTTTTTAAGGCAGTTTTTACTTGCCCCTAAGATGGGCAAATTCTCATGAGATTTCCTTCTGGATGTCATGCCATGGACCATGTAGAATTAATGAGCAGAAATTTTCCAGCCGTTTGGAATCAAAGATTCAGATTTTCTGCCCTTCCAATCACCTTGCCACCTCTGAGTAATGTGTAGGGGAATAATTCACACAGATGTGAATAGAGGTTGGTACCATAGTTACCAACAGTTCCTATGAGATGTGAGTAAAGAGGCAGGCTGAGCGCCTGTAATGTGCTAGCAGACTGCAAGCCGTGACATTTAGGGTGGCTTCAGGCACATTCTTTGCTCTTGCAGTGCCCCACTGACAGTGTGGGCACGGGAGTTGCACCCAGAGCATTGCCAAGGTGCCCTCAGCTATGGCAAGGCCTCCCCAGGCCAAAGGCAATCGTACAGTCATTGTACATATTCCAATACAACGGTTTGCGTACATGATGCGCAGACAAACACACTCACTCTTCCTCTCATATTTCTTAAATTATTAAACAGAATTTAAACCAGTAGCTTAATTCCCTATTTGCTAAGCAGAGAGGTATTACTAAACATGATCTTCTGGCCTGACATGTGGATTAAGAGGGCTAAAATGCATGTTGTATATATAAAACAGGCCTTCCCACCGTACATGCCATATCCTGCTCAGGGTCCTTTTCTCAGCCTAAAAGTCTGCTTTGGCAGGCAGCCATTGACCTCCACCAAGCAAGGAAAACATGTTAGGGTCATGACCAGAAGAAGACGACACAGCTGGAATGACAATATTTGAGGGATTTTGAGTCTTATAATGGTCTCCTTGAGACCATGATTGAGGCCCTTATCTGATTTTGATAGTAAGTCCTTCAGTGCCAGGAGCCAGAGGATAGCCGTACTCATACATCCTAAAGCACACATTCCTCTTTCACCTCAAAAGTTCAGCATCAGTACCACTTCAGGCCAAAGTTGCCTTGAAATCCAGACAGCATGGGTCCACATGTCGCACTTTTATGGAGAACTTAAGCTGTCTTCTCTGACCCCTGAGGTGTTTCCAAACATCACCGTGCACTGATCACCACTGCCAAGTTCCTCCAGAGGAGGAACTGGAAGGGCCAGCCAGGTGGCTCTTACTCCAGGCCCTTCAGACAAAATATCTTGCTGAGGAAGCACAGGCAAGGCTCAATGCAGACATTCTCTTGTCTAAGAGACTTAGCTTGCAATTTAGTAGCGAGATCTGATATGCTGTTTCCAAAGGTCTTTTATCTGAAAGGGGTCACTGACACTGGAATCTTTGCCCTGCCGATGTATGTTAGAGGTTTTCCTGAGGAGCAGACACGCTGTTTATACTAATGGGATTGAATTTTTTATTCTCTGCATGTGCTCTCCAATATATCTCATTGTAATGCTCTTTCCTTCCTTACGGTAAACAAGACAGATTGTCAGGTGTTGAAAAGGTCTACTGAGAAAAAAATAAGGAGAGTATCAGAATTTCAATTTTTGTTTGGTTCCCTCCACTAACTCACAAGAAAGGTTAGGAGAAAATAAATTAAAAATCTACTGTGATCTTACATAGATGGTATCAACAAGAGGGGGAACCCTATGTACAGAGGGGAGAAATTATGATAGCTGGAAATCCAAAACGGCAACACTGCTTGCAAATGAGGAAATATTGTGGAGGATACGTATTAAGATAATGACAACCTCAATTTCTCTGCATTTAGAGCCATTTTTGAAGACATTGTTTAAGTTTAAAGAAAATGTACCTAGAAGAGAGAATAAGCTTCAGCATCATCTAGCTGTAGGGCTGCAGGGACACTGCCTGTGTCTCCAGGCATAGAGATAACCCTGGCTGCAGTGCTTCCTCACCTCCCAGGGTCGGGAGGTAGAGGATGAACAACTCCTTGAAGCTAAATGAATTATACAGACTTAAAATGAAAAGAGAATACATTTTTTTTTAGCAATAATGAGATTTTTTTTCTTTTACATAAGACAAAACATCATTATCAGGGAAGTGAAAACATATTTCTGGTTCAGCTTTCCCACAAACAATGAAAGTGGGGACTTTCTGTGACAATGTAATCCATCTAGAACTTGTGATGAAGAGTGGAAGATCCTCAGCACTGTGAAATAAAATCAGTCAGCAACTCCTTTAATTTTTCTTTCTTTATAGCTAGCAGATCAATGAGATACTCATGAATACAGAGGAAATTCTTACATGAATACTGCTAAAGCATTATCATTTCCAGACTTTGCCAAGAAAACGCAGGTGTTCCTCGAGCCCCGAGTAATAACAGCCCAGGGCTCCTGGGTCTGGATGACAGGTATTCATGACAAAAGGAAGTATTCTTTCTGCGTGGGAGATAATTGCAGGCAATGTTTATTATGCCTAGGGTTGATAAAAATCAAATAGTATTTAAGGACATAGACAAAACTTCATCACTTTCTTCTTTTCTGCCTTGTAATTAGATTTTGTAGCTAGACTGTCAACTATCAGGTGAAATTTAATATAAGAAAAGTCAAAGATATTCTAGAATATTATGATATAAAGGATGTAACAGATCACTTCAGGGTCTCTGTCCTCACTTGCTCCCTCCACAAATCTTAAATCTTCTTGGGTGGTTGTTTTTCTCTTTTCTCATGGCTGCTTTGAAACTTTATCAGGAGAGTGTTATGAAAAGACAAATGCATTAGCCAGTAGACATGGAAATAATCTATATGAATGTGGATTATATTAACTTTTTTCCATTGTAGGAAGGAACTCACTCCAGACTGGTCATGAGAAGTCCTTGGTAAAAATAAACTGAAGCTGTCCCTGTTCATTTACAGCTAATAATTGCCCAATACTACTGTGAACTGGGTAGTTTTCCATATTGTTTCATCAGTGGCTTGATAACCTTGGGTACCAGTTTGGCTCTATCTCTCTGCATGAGTTTTACATGTTTTCTTTCATTATCAGTAACCCACATGGAGTACACTGACTGATAAGAACACAGGAGAAAGCAGCCAATACTCTCTATTTAATTGTTTGGGTTTATTTTAAATATTTACTGTATTAAAAAAAAATAAATAAAGGAGATGACAAGGCAGAGTTATAGTTGACTGAAAGGCAATGACTTTTTTAGAGGAGTTTTATCCACATGCTCTACACTAGTGGAGAGATGAGGGACATTGTCAACCTATTGAACACAGGCTGCAGGGACACCTATGTATCTTGGAAAAATATCAAAATCTGTATCAAAACCAGACCTCGATACTCTCCTGCTTAAGCTACTTAATGAAAGGAAGACTAATCCTGGTGGATTTTTCCCACATTTGTAGGAATAGAGTGGCAGTATATTGTTTTGGCTCTGCATACTGTGATACAAAACTGGTTCTTTTTTAATGTAAGACCTACACTCAAAAAAGGTAGATGGATATGATGCCCTGTGTTTTGGTGGGAGTTTCCAAAATGGTTATTGTCTTGAAATCAGTCACTTATTGAGTTTTCTCTTGGGAATTTAACCCCTGTTTCTTCTTGTCTGGTAATGCTAGCTTAAAGAAAATTTAACAAGTTCTTTCATTTGTCTTACTGCCTTCATCCCTTCTGTAAGTCTACTTCACTTCAAGACTAGCAGAAAAACAAGATCTTATTAAATATATGAATGCTTTGCCACTGATGTCACCAAGAAAGGATTCAGACCATCTTTCATTTTCAGGGCTGAGATCTAACCTGCAATGCAGTATGTATGGCTCAGTCATCTCGGTCTTCGGGCCATGATGAGAACTGGAAGGAAAGATAAAAAGGGATTTAAAGACCTTCATCAAGCAATTCATTATTTCCTGAGGAACAGAGTAGTCCTTCCAAAAAGTTCCAATACATTAAAAGCTTCCTTCATCATTATGCAATTTTGAATACGTGGTCTTTTAAACAGTCTGAGATATTATTAATCAATCAATAACAGTATCTTTTATTGACTATGCACATAAATGATATCTTCTAAGCTAAATGAAGCAATTAAGCAAGATGAAATTAAGGAAATTAGTCCAATACAGTTTCCCTAAGTATTCTCCAGGCAAGTTAAACTAATGCTTGATCTGTAGCTTTCTGATCCATGCATCCACATTCATTGCAGTATGTGTTTGCCCAACAGAAATGCAAAATGATTTTGCTTAATTCTTCAGTGACATTCCTGTCCAATTTAGTAAGCACACTAAATGTTAAATTAGCATGTTTACTGCCTTGCATTTTCATTTTGCTTAAAATTATTTGCAGTCCTGTAGACCGTTCTGACTCCTTGACTCCAGTACCCCTGTGAGCTCTTGTAGGTCAGATACACCTCCTGCTGCTCCAGACAGGCTGCAGCGCCTGCATGTAGCAGCTACAGGAACTCGCTCACTCACCAATTAGTTTTGCATTAGTATTTTTTCTGGAACGTGCGCTGCTCTAGGCCTGAGGAGAGCCACCACCCATGCTTTGCAATAAAATGAATGTTGTCCTTGCTCCCATCTGTAGAAAGCAATTGGTGAAACAACAGATGGGATATCTCAGAGATAAGGTCCTGTTTGGTGTCAACAAAGGATCATAGAAGCAACTCTTCCCGATTAGCATGATCTTAAAAATTTGATACAAGAAGGCAAGAATTTTTTCGAACAGAGGCTCGTGCTCCATCTCTCTTGATTACAAAGAAAATGCCAGTACAGCTGCATTTGTGGTAGTTTCACGTGACGCAGCCTAAGAACCTGCCGGTCATGGTCAATGGTCAAAAGGTTGTTTTGAATTATCACAGTAACCAAGTATGTTTAGTATTCACCTCCTTTTTACCCTCCATTTTGATTGTAAAATGTTGAATTAGATTCACAGGTTCTAACTAAAAACTTCTAAGATAAAGTTAATAATATTTTAAGACAAAAAGGCTGAACTGATAGCAAGGACATGCCTTAGGTCATTAATAATGCTTCCCAAACTATGGGCCTGGAAATAACATATCTATTTTAAAAAGGCTGCCTGGGCTTATTGAAGGGATTGCATAATTCCTTCATTACCATGGTAAGCTGGTTAAAGCAACAACTAAAATCAGAATTTCAAAGTCCTTAAAATTAATGGACCTGTGTAAAAACTTCCAGTGAAAAGAAGCCTTATAAAAGCCTTATCAATATATCACAAGTCCAAAGGAATCATAAACCCAGAAGAGCTGTTACAGAGAAATAACTTAAGCCTTTAACAGACTGCTTTGCAATGAGTCTTTTAGTCTCTTAAGGATCTATGAATTGAATATTACCTACCCTGAGCTGTAATGGCATGAATAAGCTTTCCAGTATATTCAAAACTGTTAAGCAATCAGGTGGAGAATTTGGAGGTGACACACAATTAGCTGAGCTCTAAAGTCCACAATTCTAGCACAGTAAGGAGGGCAAAGCAAAAGAAAGCTGTGTAAAAAAATATGATCATGTAAATTAAATGTATTTTTGAACCCAAACGGTCCTGCCCAGCCTGAGGCAAAGATCCAAATATCCTTCACTAATAAAGCAGATGTATTTGGTTAGATCCTCCCCTGCAGAGCTTATTAGAAAGAGCAGAAATGGTACTCTACTCAACAGAAAAACAAGGTGCAAAAATAATTTATTTCAATCACGAGATAACAATTTTAATAATGGACATTTCATGCAAAGAAGTGAATAGATATGAATAGCCATGAAAATTGCTATACTAGAAGGAATTATAAAGCATAAAATACCTAGCTAATTGCTAAATGGAAGTTTATGAGCGTGCATGCACTTGTATGATTTTTTATATAGAACAGGCACTGACATCTACATATCATTCTAAAAGCCTTCTGTTGCAAGCCTCTATTTTCGTCTTTGCTGAGTGAGAAGGAGCCAACCCAGTTTAAACAAGAGGAAATTGAAACACTGCACATCTAAAAAGAGCAAATGTGACAAAAGTGATTTCTGCTCTGACATTTTGAAGAACTACAGGGCAAACAGAACAAATTCTGTCTCGAAGAGTGGGATGTGACAGATATCACTTGGTTATCAGAACACGGGACCAATATAAAATATAGTATCTGGCAAATTTTGTCCTGCCTTTCCTCTACAAACATTGGGAATGAACTTGTTTTACCTGTCTTCAGACACCCAAGAATATTTTGTGTCTTTTAATTAGTGACTGCTTTTCTTCTTCCTTTAAAATATATTCCCTGCATTTCAAATATCCAGTGTGTTTCCATGACAGTTTAAATCCCAGAGTGACAGTCATATCTTAGGTGGCCTTAAGAGCAGTGCACCAGAGGCCACTCCAATGCTTAATTTGTTTCCCTGAATGAGCACCTTTCCAGTCGCATTGCCTTCTCATTTGGATATGGGTCTCTAAGTCCTGTCAGGCACATTTGAAGTCACCTGCACAAGCACAAACTTCTCAGGCCAAAGCTTTTCTCCCACATATATGCAGATGTATCTAAAAATAAGTGCCTTTGGATTTGTTGGAGACCTCTAGCACTCCTACTACACATTAACCAAGATAACCACGAGTCTCGAAAGTTAATGAACAGAGACAAAGGAAGGCACGGCTTGTGCCTTAAACAGTCATGAAGGCAAAGCCATCCCTGTTAGCTGTAAACCCATGCGGGATGAGTCCGAAATGCAGCCCTACCTGAGCTCAGGTTGTACATCAATTCACAAGGCAGCTCTACTTTTCTGAGGGACCACGCCACATCCCCATGGCAAGCCAGGAAAAGGAAAGGACATCGCCATCAGTTGTGGCACCTGAGCTCTTATCAAGACAGTCTTTATATTTGATAGAGTCCTTGTTACTACTCCTCATGGGAGAAGCACATGTGGGTACTCATGGAGCCCCTTTTACATGCACATCAGTTTGCTCTCATCCTTAATGACAACATTGACAGGAAAACCTAAGAGTAACTCAGAGAAATAATAACAGTTTTTTAAATTCAGGTGATATTTGATTGACATATTTTCATGTGAATAACTTCAGAATAACTGTGTAGCTTGCAAATAATGATAACATCGTCTAAGTAGACTTTCAAATGCATTAATTCCTTTTTTCCAATTTTGCAAAGGCAATTCTCATTCCGTTGGTGCATGTAGCATACTGGATAAGGTTTCAACAGTTCTGGAGACTGGAAATCAGCCTTTCTAGAAATACCTTCCAGGGTTTGGGTCAGAAAGTGTGTTGGGGTGTGCTGAATAATTCTGACCTCTGCAGATGTGTACACAAGAAGATGAATGTTGAAAGAGCTGATGGAAAATTTACTTCCCCTCTCTGAAAGTACTGAGACTATTCTAATGGTTGCAATATTATGGATATACTAATTTAATTATTTTAAAATAAGTTTTTTGTTTGTTTGTTTGATACTAGTTTTTCAACACATCTCAGAGAAAATTATTTTCATTTTCAGATTAGCTATTCTTTTCTTTCGTTTGCATGTAAGAAAGAGGTGAGGAATAAAAACAGGTTGAGAATGCAAAAAATATGAAAACAAAATGAAAACTTCTTATATCTTTTAAAAAACTAAAATAGAACTATTTATTCTTTGCTAATAAATATATTTTTTGTGAGAAATTGATAATGCACTTAAAACCTATTGACCAAGCTTTTCTTTGAGTCCCCCTTGTTGTCTTTATAGGTAAACCATATAAAGCAGGTACATCCATGCGCCCTCTCCTTTAAATAAATACTATTCTAATATAACTCAATATGAAGATGAAGTATGACTCAATATCTGCATCATTGACAATACTGATAGGGAGTGATTCCAAAATATAAATTTTGAAGCAAACCCGATGCTGGAATATGTCATTTAACATCTTGCATTTGCAGGAATAACACAGAGAGAACAAGTTACTCTCCTAGTTGCACCGAGTGACTGAGCTGGCTCATCCACTAATTGGTCCCCAGGAAGAAAGCTCTCACCTGGTTCAGAAGCAGCCCAGGGAAGGGGAGAACTGTGCCTTCCACCTACACACACATCCACCCACAAAAGTCTCTGACTCAAAGGTTCACGTGGCTTGCTGCTGCTGCTGGCTTGATTTGATTTCCTTAGCTGCCCTAAGAGCCCTTAAAAACCCATCTGGCAGGCAAAAGTGCCAGAAGCATCAGCCATGTGCCTCAGGACCTGATGTTTCTTTAATTCCATGAAGCAAACTAAGAGTGACAACCTGAGCATGAATAATTCACCAGGAGCTCTCTGGTGAGCAGCGTTGCTGTAGCGGTTGTGGTACTCACAGAGGAAGGGCTGCACAGCGAGGCAGCGGAGGGTTTCTCTCCCCAGTTCCCCAAAGTGGTGGCCCATTAAACACTATCGAGCTGGCCAATAACCCCCAGTTAGTCCGAGCATACCATGCAGTGCTCTCTGTGTGCGACACATAGCACCTACCAGAGAGCAACGAATCTGGCAAGAAGCCACTCTACATGACGTTAGTTTTGGGAGGCTGGTAAGAGTGAGGACTGTAATAAAACCAATTTTGGTCAGTGAAGGTGACAGAGAAGGTGTAGCAGCTGCCTCTGCACCATGACACCCTGCCAGCCAGGGCCCAAGAGGGACAGAGTTACAGCTTCTTTCTCCACCAAGTCAACTTGCCAAGGTTTTGCATGATACTGGGCTGAAGACAAACCATACACACACAAGAGTGCTTTAAGAGCTTCAGTGTGCCTTCCCTTTTTGAGTCTCTGCCCTGGCACAGAGACCGAAGGCTTGGGTCACTTTCCATGCAGTGACTCAAAAGTTATGATTTTGCAGATGCAGAGGAAAAAGTGTTCTCCACTGCTTCTGACATTGTTAATGGAGCAATGAACTACCAGGGCCAGCGGCCCCATGAAGTCTGTCTACTATCCTGACACAGTATGTAGACATTGCACAAGTCATTACTCATGTTATCTATAATACACATACATGGTGAAATTCTGGCAGCTGAGGTCAGTGAGACTTTACCGTCAATCCAGCAGAATGATGATTTCATGAGCCATTATCTTACATAAAAAAGGATAACACTCTGTGTTTTCCAGAGTGACACTTGACCTTCAACTAGTCAAGTACAGATACCACTGTTAATAGAGTTTAGTTTAATTGACAATAAAGTGAAATGACCAGGTTCTACAGTTCATTAATATATTGCAAGCTCTCCAAACAGCCTTGAAGCAAAACATAAAGAAAATAAAGGCTGATGGAGGCAAGAGGAAATACCCAAGGGCTGTTTACAGGCACACTAGCTTCCCAGGGGATATTGGTTGTCTTTGAGCTGGCTGAGACACAGATAAAGGAGAAACAATCTCTTCCATGTGTCAATAGTCCTGTTATTAAAGTCCTGTAAAGTTTGTACACTGCTGATCAAAGGAGGAAGGTGAGACAACAGGAGAAGGAAAGTGCAGTGAAAGCATGAAGCTGAGATCCCAAAATTTGACAGAGAAAAATTGGAGAGCTACAGCTCTCAGTACCAAGGAAATGCATCAGACCTCAAATACATTTTCAGGTTAGATTTTCAAGCAGTTTTCTCAGTGGTGTAAAGCCTTAAACATTAGTTTGCTATGAAATTAGTGCCTTAGATGTTTTAGTTAGGTCATCAAAATAGACTCCTATATAGGATATATTGGACATAACTTTGAAAATTTAATTTATCCCAAGTAGCTATTCGGTAGTCTCAGTGGGACAACATGCAGAGAAATGTTTTTCCATTCATGAACACCTCAGCAAAGACAAATCTTCCTTCCACATGTTGTAGAATTTTGAAATTGAAAGATCAGTCCAAAATATTGAAGATTTAACGAGCTTCATGCCTTTTTCCATTGCCAGATATAAACAAAAATGTAATAAAAACTACTACAAGGAGAGTCATAAATTGACTTCTTATCTAGACAAGTTTCGTACTGTTGCAATATGCCTCCTGTTTGGTGCAATACTGGTACAAATCACATCTCTATCAGGGTAAACTGTATGTATTTGGTATGTAAGCCACAAATCCATTAGCCATAGGCTGTTGTAAAAGAACGGCAAGAGATTTGTGTGATCCTTCTAGAACTAGTCATTTGTGGATAAAATTCATTACTTGATTAGAGCCTTTAAGCTCTCTCAAGGTTCAGGGCCTTGCTGTGTACAAACCCCTTGCCTTTGTCCCTATGAGTTTACAAGACAAAGGAAAAAGACGGGAGTGGTTTGATGAACTGATGTCCCCATGCTCACATAGGACCCAGGTGTCTTGGTTAGCAGCCCGTTGCTCTAGCTGCTGGGCCATACTACTTCACAGACTCATCTATGCACTTAATATATATAAAATACAGTAGACGTTCTGTGATTTTATGTGCTTGATAATGGAGCAAATGCCAAAGGAGGTCTGGTCTTCTAAACCCAGACCTAGTATTGTCAAAGTTCACTGGTGATAATTGGTATTTATTAGTAGTGCTTATTGCTAATTCATAATGTAGTCTGTCATTGCGATATTGCAGTCACTGCCATTAGGAGCTCACAGGCAACACGTTCATTTCCTCTACTGTATTAAAATATGCACAGCATATTCTTTCCTCCTGATTTGTATAAAATGAAGCTATTTGATGGATCCATCATGCTCTCTTAAGTATGCATGATAAATAAATCCAGATGCATTCAGTAAATATCCTCAGCTTCAGGGATTATCAACAGGGGAATCAATTATGTAAATTACTTGGGCCTTTAGAGTTAGACATGCATACTGAGACTCAAATCAGCCATCAAGAGAAAACTTCAGCTTTCTCCTCAATTCTAGAAAGCTTTTTCACTTGATTGTAGATTTAAGCCCTTTTTAGGTGCTACATTTTCCTGTAAACACTGGGAGTTTAGCCTTACTGATAACAATGTTTTCTTTGCCCAAGAAACTTGTACAACACAGAATAGCTTGATAGGAAAGGGCAAAGCAATCAATAAACTGTGAAGCATAGGACTAGGAATGCTTCATTCATGTAGGCTAACAATTACTGAAGTACACGTCAAACTTGCTGCTTTAATTTAGCTTTCCCACACTGATCCAAAGGGTAGTAGCATCCTACCAAACTCTGAGGGAAAAAGGGCCAGGTGGAGGGAGGGGAAATTTCAGGTCTTGGAAGAAGGAGCTCAGACACCACACAGAGGAGACAGTGGGTCTTCTCTTGACAGTCCTGCAGCTATCCGCTCCTGTGTGCTTCTCCACTCCCGGGTAAAGAGAACCAGCAGAGCTAGGCCATAGTCCTGCCAGCCTCTCCTGCCCTTCAAAATATGCCCACCATTACCGTTTGTCCACTCTGTCAGCTCCACATTGGCCCCCTCGCAACAGGTCCACTGCAGCATCTATCCCACACACACCCCAAATCTGACCATTCATATTCCATCACTGCTTTACAGAACTATCTCCTTTCCTGTTATTTCACATTTTTCCATCCCTTTGGGAGAATCCTCCTTTCCTGACTGTCATCCCTAATCCTTTATCTCCAGATACAATTTTCCTCCCTTGCTGTCAACCTGGGCTTGTCACTGATGCCAGGCCCCCTGTCACTCCAGGGAATTACTCATGAGCAGAGCTTTTGAATGGAGGAGGCACCACAGCTTGCTAAAGGGAAAACAGCACACTGCTTCAGGAAACCATCCTGATAAACCCATAGCCTCCTGTGCTGCAAAGCAAGATAAATGGCTAAATTACCCAGTGCCTGTGCTGCTGGGCCTTGAATGATTTGTGCAGCTGGGGGCCTTGCAGGATTGATATGAGCCAAGGAGGAGGCAGAGCATGGGAAGGAGTTGTCAGGTATTACCTTGACACCAAATGGGCATGAGATTCCTTGCCACCACTGTCACAGAGTACCTGCCTCTTGTATGTCACCAGGTTTTCCCTTCCTTTCCCCCCATCCTTCCTTGTCTCCCAGCAAGTCTTGACACATATTTAGAAACTTCCCGGTTTTTCTTCTTAGTGCCTTCCAACTCACATGGCCTCTTCCTGGGGGCCTGAAGCTGCCTTTGCTTGCTGAGCTTTCAGCTGGCATCATGCTAAGTACTGTAACGTGGATGCCATGCTCAGGCTGTTGATGCTAGGACACCTTTCTCAGCCAGGGCTGTTGCTTCCTACCCAAGAAGGAAACTTGCTGAGGTTCTAGTGTTATGCAGCAAGATCTGCATCTTCTGTCCCATCTCCCTAGCCTACCTCTCCTAAGAGGGTAAAGGGCCCTCTTACTTAGAGAAGGGGTCACTTGTAGGCTTTTCTCATGTGGCTTTGGGTGCCTGCCTCAGGAAAAGGCCAGACACTGAAGTCCTGCTCCTCATCCGCCCAGCATGAGGAGGGGTATTTGTGTTCTGGAGACAGGGAGCTTGCAGGGCTCATGGGCAGACCTGGGATCTGCATCCTGAGCCGCTCCTCCTCTGTTGACTGCATGCATTGAGGACCCGCGTACCCAGCTAAACTGCCCCAGCTGTCTTTGATGGCAGTCTTCTGTCTTTATTAGCCCCTTAAAGCCTGGTTTAAGAAAACAAAACAAAACAGAAGTGGAGGAGAAGGGGCCTTCCTACAACGTGCAAAGCTCTGACACTGTGCAGGGTGACAGCTTTGCTACTGAGCCGATGAGCCCAAGTGTCTGCAATGAATAGCTGCTGTAAGTTGGGCATGCATGGCTCTGGCAAGGGCTGTGAGCACAGAGGAAAAATCTGCCTGAGCACACGTGCAGAGGCACTTACTAAGCCACAATAATGGTGCTGCAGGGTATCTTTTGCCTCCTTATTGTGCGGGGATTAAGGCTTGGCTGCCTTGATGAGAAAGCTGTCCCGATTGCGCGCAACCTCTCAGCATCCCTAGTTAAAACTGTTTTAAAGACACAGGAAAGGCAATCAGAAAACCATTCCCACTCTGTCCTTTAAAACAAACTTAATTTTAACACCCAATTATGTGCAACTCAGACTCATTCCTATTTCCTTTGCCAAGTTGCTTCTTGGTTTTTATCTCAGAGGGTGCTCACCCTCACAGGGAGGGAGGCTTTGATTAGGAAGAAGCAAAAGCTGTTGAAGGGGAGAAAGTCTGACTGAACAGTGAGACTGGCAGCATGTTGCTGTCTCTGCCACTCACCTGCTCTATGACCTTGGGCATGTTACAGCAGCAGCTGGGGCTTCGGTTTCCTTGCTTTTGAAGGAGGAGGGGAGGCAATCATTTTCCTCCTACACATCATGCTTGGAGACAAGACTGCAAAGTGCTAAACTGGAGCAGTAAAACCAATCCAGTAGCCTAATGACAGCTCCAGAGAAGTAGCAGAATACATCCATTTTTCCCCATCTTTTTGAGCACAGCTGATGAAGAGAAAAGGCAGCCCTTGCCCTGGCTGAAAGCAAGCAGCAACTGTGAAAGTGATGCACAGAGATGTAGGAAACACACCGGAGTGCAGGAATTTGGTTACATGGCTGTTTGCAAATTAATGGCTAAATCAATTAAATGAAAGCATGGGATTTCTCTTGAGGAAAGTCTAGTCACAATCGCAAGCAGAAGGGGAGGGGTTGTGGAGTGGGATGGCATAATCACATTTGCGAATCACCAGCAGTGTGCATGCTTTAATCCATTAATGGGGTTTTTATCTGTGATCATAAAAAGCAGGTTACATTCAGCCTGGAAGGGAGTGAGGGTTGGAGGAGAGGGAGGGGAGAGAAAGAGCAAGAGAGAGAGACAGAAAGAAAGAGAGAAAGAAAGCACAATTCACTCGGTGAATTGCTTGCAAGCTTTGGGCTGATAATTAGGGATCTCAGGAGAGCAGTTTGTCAGAATAACCTGATCTCCTTCAAACGGACCGAATGGAGACAGTGGTTCAGTCCTGCTGATATTTTTTAAGCCCTCCTTGCAGTTTGATGGGCATTCCCAGTGCTTTTGTGCACGTCTCGGAAAGCGTTGACGTGGAAAGGAGCAGCGAGGAGGGGGAGGTTGGAGAAAAAAACTGCAGCTCTTCTAAAAATACAGAGGGCATGCAAGAGTGTGAGCAGGCTGGGGAGGAGGGTGAGGTGAACACACCTCACACCATGTTCCCTGGGTGCTGGCGCGGCGCAGTTTCGGAGATGTCCCTCTTGTGACTGGACGCACCATGAGCATCTGGGAGGTGATCCTGGCTTTCGTGGTGGTGGTGCTGATGCTCGTGGCCCTGCTGGCCAACGTGCTGGTGCTGATGTGCTTCCTGTATAGCGCGGACATCCGCAAGCAGGTCCCGGGATTGTTCATCCTCAACCTCACCTTCTGCAACCTGTTGATGACTGTTTCGAACATGCCCCTGACCTTGGCTGGGATCATTTACAAGAGTCAACCAGGAGGAGATCAGATCTGCCACATTGTGGGCTTCCTGGAGACTTTTCTCACCACGAACTCCATGCTGAGCATGGCAGCTTTGAGCATTGACAGGTGGATTGCTGTGGTCTTCCCTCTAAGTTATCACTCCAAAATGAGGTACAGAGATGCTGCTCTCATACTGAGCTACACGTGGTTACACTCGGTGTCGTTCCCGATAGTGGCAGCTTCTCTCTCCTGGGTGGGTTTCCATCACCTCTATGCCTCCTGCACCCTGTACAACAAGAGACCAGAGGATAGGACACAGTTTGTGATTTTCACTGGGGTCTTTCACACCCTCAGCTTCCTCCTCTCCCTTATAGTCCTGTGTTTCACATACCTAAAAGTGCTGAAGGTGGCACGGTTTCACTGTAAGCGGATTGACGTGATCACTATGCAGACCCTGGTGCTGCTTGTGGACATCCATCCCAGGTAAGGTGCCTGTGTGTTCAGCAAGTGAGACTATTGACCACAGAGGAAGCAAGGATGGGTTCAGTGTTATGTTAAATATAGCCTGTTCTGTATCACAGCAGGGGATGGGGAGGGGGTGAAAACAAGCATCCTTCTTGCCTGTTTCTATTCTGCGTGTTTCTTTTTATGTGTGTTTATTTTTCCGGTTGTAGAATTAACTCTTCTTTGTTATGCTTAAGGGCTTGTTTTGGGAGGGGGAGTAAAGAAACAGGCAGTTTTGGCTGAGCATGCACTTCCCTTTGAGACAGTGATCAGATCACCACCCTTTGTCTCCTAAGGTGGATTTAGTGGTCAACAGATTTGCATTTTTTTGGCACTGTCAGCCCAAAATGTTGCTGGATCCCTGAGAGGGAGCAGGCTGAGGCTGCACATATCCCTTCACTCAGAGTTCCGAAGGGAAGCTGGGTGCTGCATGCTGCTCCTTCACCCGGTGGTTTCCCTATCGCTGTGCTCTCTGTAACTTTACCTTTCCTGAAGGCAGAAGTGTAAGGGAATAACCTCTGCAAAACGCATACACTTGAATGCCTATACTTAAATCCAAGTGAGAGAGACTTCAGTAGAAATGTTAATATGACAAGCAAGGGATGTATAAAGTTCATTTCAAATGAAAGTCTTTAAGCACAGGAGGAGAAAAGTCGCTGAGGGCTGGGAGGATAAAGGGCTTGAAGGCAAGCACCAAATGGGTATGTCTGCCTGCTGGGATGCTGTGCAAAAGAGCCATGTCAGGGTTTATGCACAAACTATGAATCTTGCCTGAATAAGCTATGTCTGGATCTGGAAGGGATGCAGATTTGGTTGGAGGAGAAGGGGTTGGAGAAACAATTTTCCCTGGGTCAGTAAAGGGACCATAGTGGTAAAGCTGAAGGAGAGAAAGCCTTGCTGGATGGAAGCCCAAGGGCGGTGTTGGACAGGCAGTGATCCCAGTGAGGAGCTGGGCAAGGTGCCCGGTGCACAGGAGAGGAGGAAATCAGTGTGCGCTGTGAGTACGCGATGGCTCTGCCTACAAGAAGTGGAGGGGAGGAAATGGAGAGGACCAGAAAAGGCATGGCTGGAAGGATGTGGGACCAGGCTGGTGAGGAGGGAGCAGCAGGACAAGCCAGAGTGCTATGCCCGGGAAATGGAGATTTGGGAAGTGAACCTGTACAGCTGAGGCAGGATGGAGCAGGACAGGGTGCTGATGGAGCAGCACATTCCGGCTGAGGGCTGAGAGGCTCTGACGAGCTGGGGCAGATGGGGCTAAGACCCAGCTATGACTGGGATGGGGTAGCAGAGTCAACAAGTGAGCTCTAGAAAGGGAAAAACAGAGGCGCTGGTCACAGTGTGGAAAGAAATCAGCCTGGTTTGCTCAGAGGAACTAGTTTGGTTTAGGGCTTAGTGTGGCTGGAGCAGGTGATTGGAAAAGGAACAATCTGATATATTTGTCTGGAAAAAAAAGGAGAAAATTGTTTGGCTAGGTAGGGTGAGAGAGAGGCTCTGAGGGATGTGAGTGCTGCTTGGGAGGGAGTCAGAGACTGGATTTTAAGGTTCAGACTGTCTCTGTCAGAGACTGAAGGGAAGGGAAATGTCTTTCAGAAAAATGCTGGCAGCTGGCAGTGCAGGAAGGTGTCTGATATGGGAGAAGAAGTCTGCCTGGAAGAGAGAAGAGCCGAGAGTAGTTGAAGAGGGCAGTCCCATGCCAGACATCCCACCTGCCCCCCTTGCTGTCCTGTGCTCTGCAAGCTGGAGCTGAATACCAGCTCTCTCCATTTGCAGCCAGCCAGGAGCAGAGCTGCAAGACTGAAAGCACATGTGGCTGTCCTCAAAACAAGGTCATATTTTGGGGATTCCTAAGCCTAAGAGAATTAAGTCTGAAAGGATGGGGGCAGGACAGCACACTATTAAAGGAACAGAAATATTTGCTCAAAATTCTCCAGTTAAGCTATTTGATCTGTCTCTTGACAAAGAACGTGGAGCAGAACTTCAGGCAAGTCCCATTACTGTTCTTGAGAAACACATGTATAAATCTTTCCTTATCCACCAAGTCACATAGAAGGGAAAAAAAAAAGCCCTTCTGCCCTACGTGCTGTCTGGTTGCTAAACTATGCCTCAACTAGTCTTAGCTCCTGCACGCACCATGAGATGCAGTGGTTACTCCCAGGTCATTGCCACAGATCCACTGGGGCTATTTGAAATAGCACTAATTATGCCTAATGATTAAAGTATGCCTGGACTGCACAGCAAAGCTCAGAAAAAGGGCAAAAATCTCAATGGTATTTCTTCTCCTCTGCATTTTTTCTGGTGGTCTAGGTTAATTTGAGGGTGTTCCTGCATCTTGTCATCATTGCACTGAGGGGTGGATTCAACAGGGCTGTGGGAATGATGCCTCCTTTTTTTCAGAGGAGACAGAGTTGTACAGGCACTTTGCTGCAAGTAACCTGTATGGCTAACCATTATTTACCTCTTGCATCAGGTTATTCTAGCGCTTCTCTCTAAGAAAGGAGAGGCTTGGCTTCTTTCCTAGACTACAGAAATGGTGGCTGATTGGCTTATGGTTGTGCTGCCTCAACTGGTGACAGCTACTGCTGCTGAAAGGGCCAGACCTTGGATTGCCTTCCCTACTGTGAGAGCTACACAAAGGCTGCAGGTCTCCTGGAGCAGTCACAGATGTTTATAATGCTCTGACATAATAAAGGCACCATTTGAATTATATAAGTGGCATATAGAAAGCCAATGTCAGTGTTCACTATAGTACCTAACAGCATAGACAAGGGTGCTGGGAGAAGGCACATGGGAGAACAAAGTTTGTAATCCCTCCTTGGACTACCCTGAATTTTCTGACTTTTGCGCAGTCTAATTTCAATGCTGAGAAATGCGTACAGACAATTTTCTGCTTCCTATGACTTAGAAGCCACCCGCAAGGGGGTCTAGTGACAGGAGTTATGACAGATGGTTTTATTACCTGTGACTTGGAAAGACACGAGTGATCTTCTGAAGATCATTCAAGACGAGTGCAAAGGAAACCTCTAAATACCACACAAAATCGTGTAAAAGCTTAGGGGACTGCTTTTTCTTGACTTTGTTCTTAAGACCAAGGTATCTTAGGTATTGTGAGAGGTTTGGGCAAGACTTCACTTAAGTGTTTAACCCATGTGCTTCTTCACCCAAATTATCTATACTATCTTTTTGCTGTATCCAGCCTTACAGATCTTAAGGTCCAGTGTCTCATAAACTTTGTTTAAAATACCAAATCTTCAAAGGGATATGTCTCAGATTTTTCCAGGATATTAAAATCTTTAAATGAAAGCTTAGTCAAAAATCCAGTTCTATTACTAGAGTCACTAATGGAACTTGCATATATGTTCTTATCTTAACGCATAAAAGTGTGTGCAAAAGCAGAATACCCATTGCCTATACATTGCCTATATGAAGGAATGAGATAAAATACCTTCCTCTGTGATGTGGGATTTAGTAGCTACATCTGGAAAGGCTGAAAAAAAGAAATTGGTTGAAGTTTATCAGGGCTTCCCAAGTCATGTGTGAGCTCCAGGAGTCAAAGGCAGTTTTGTATGTACTGGTAGGGAAAAGATATAACTAGAGAAACTGTCAGAGACAAAAAATACACCACCCTCACAACACCCTAATTGAACCTACTTTGGAGATTTCTTTTCCTATATCGCTGTGTGCCTGGGATACTATGAATTTAATAACACAGGTCTTAGGTAAAGCTGTGAACCTTTAAAATCATCTGCCTGCACCTAAAAATACTCCAAGTTCTCCATCTCTTGCAGAACTGAAAACACATGAGTTCCCTTGAAAAGGTGGAATTCTTTTTCCTTCTCAGCTGTCATTTCTCGCTACAAATAACTCAGACATAGAACATGTAACACTTCTAGATGTGTTTTATTTCTACTTAGGCATATTCTTTAAGAGCGAGACAATTTGTCATTTCAAGCAGAAAAACCTTTTCCTCCAGTATTTTGTTCATTTTGCCATCATGGAAGCTGCTCTGGGATCTGGCAGCGTAAGACCATATATAAAATGGGTCAAAGGAAACATGATTTCTTTAACACAGGCAAAAGATAACATAAGACCTAACTGCCACAGGGATCATTGAAGCACACTGAGATCCTCAGGACATAACATGCATTTAAATTATGATCAAACATTTGCAGGTGCAGCAAACGATGTAAGGGTATGGCCATAAACCTCGCAGCTATTAACATATGTGAGTGTGGAACCTGACAGCGAGTCATCAATTACAAATTTACAATAAAAACAGAGAGACCAATGCCAAGCAGTTACAAAATGCAACACGTGGGCCAGACCATCTGGTTTGCCCGAGACACGTGATCGCTTTCCCACGAGACCTGTGCGACGAGTCAATGCATAGCAGCGCTACTATGTGCGTAGGGAGGGATTTCAGGAGTGAAGACTGGTTTTGGTTTTGCTCTTTCCCAAAGGGACTACTTCAGGTAGTATTTGAGAGATATATCTGGGAGATACAACCAGAGCTGCCCACCAACCTACCTGCCTAGAGAGGACAGTAACACATCCACTTCCCTCAAAAAGCACAGCAGCACAGGAGTTAGTTACACAAGCAGGTAGAGGAGGAGGATGGGTTTTTACGTTATCACTCTCCGCAAGCAAATGTGCTGATTTCAAAGGGGATTTTCTGCAGTGGAATCGTGGTCTCAGCCCCATGCTCCTGTCACCTTGCTGGCACACCAAGGGTCTTCCCGCTCTCTGGTGGCCTGGTGAGACTGCCACCAGGAAACTCAAAGGAGAAGCTCTTGTCCTAAAATGCCACAGGTAGGAAAAAACCCCAGGGTGTGACTGATTTGTATCTGTTTAGTTGAGAAGAGGGCTGGTTTGAGGTGAGGAGTCAGAACATCAGGGCGCTGTGGCTTTGTTATGTAATTCCTGGCTTTGCAAAGCTTTCCTCATGGCGGCCGTGCAGGGCTGCACAGGCTGCCGTAAGATTTATGGCCACACAGTTCACAGCTATGGGATATAGTGATTGCTCCAACGTTGGGCTGAATGTTCAAAGCATGCTTTTCCCCATTATGATTTTATTGTGTTTTATTGCTTATCTCGCTGGGAAGTTTCCCTTATCTAAGCCAGTGTTGTTGGAGTTGTTGTTTCTAGGGAAGTAGCATGCTGCCTATGCCACTCTGGATATTTTCCACATCTCTGAATATCATGAGGCAAACTCTGGCCTGAAAATACAGCTTACATTAATTCAAAAAGGGGCTGCAACTGAATTCAGGGCTGAATTCCACCAATTTGACTATATATAAATTGATATAATGGGGGTGTGTGCATATACGTATGTAATCGTGTATTTCTCAGTAATTGTTTTTGGAGGGTAAGGTGATGATTCAGCGCATTAATATTTGGTATTTTTCAATATAAATGCAGTGAACCTGGTATTGGCTTATGTGAATACAGCACTTAACTGGAGCGATTGATTTCTATCATTCCATAAGTAAAGCCATTAAAATCTGCTACCTGATATTATGATTCATGTTCTTGTTTGTATTGAATGTCACACAGCGTAAGAGAGCGTTGTCTAGAAGAGCAAAAGAGGCGGAGGCAGCGAGCAACAAAGAAAATAAGTACCTTTATTGGTACTTTTATACTTTGTTTTGCACCTTATGTAATTACAAGGTAAGTGTGAACCTACATACTGGGAACGACTACTGAGATGCACTCTTAACTCAGAGAAGTAGGGCATGCTGACCCAGAAAACGATTCAAGTCTTTTGTGAAGATTTGTCCAGTTGCCACTGCTATGACAGAGGTTGCATTTACTGAGCTAACAAAACTATATAAAATGTCATAGCACTTATTTGACAGAATCCTGATGCAGTCTGTAGGCCAATGTCTGTCCAGTCAGTCCAGTCAATATGTTGGGAGTGGTTTAGGAGGTCAGTTCACAGGATTTTGCAGATTTTTTTCGTGTCAAGTAGACACCTGCGCCTCAAATTACCTCCCCACTTCAGGGGGTGATCTGCAGGGGAAGACACTTGTCTGAATAGGTCAGACTCTAAAAATCTGGTCAAACAAGATACAACTGAGGTGAGAACATGGCCCACAAACATAAGTGATACTTTTGTCTAACTGGATAGTGATTATTAGTCATAAACATCAAATATCAAATCTGTTCTGGCTCATAGCTAAAAAATATTCCTGTGATTTATGGTCAGATGTCCTTATCTAGCTACTAGCTTATCTTTGGGAAAATCTCCTGTGGGAGACACAAAATTGCTCCTATAAAACATAAAGTCTAAGAAAGTAAGTATATCCAGAAAAGTGTTATCTAATTGTTGAAGGAAATTTGCAATATACTTTGCTCATTAAAAGACTCTGGGAAAACTGAAATACTGTTATGCAGAACAGAGAAAGAAAAAAAATATTTTTAAAGTCTCACTAATTCCAATACTGTGAAAAAAAATAATTATTGGGACTGACTTCAGTCAAACTCAGATCCATCATAAAAAAAATCATTGGAAAAGCTGAATTAAGACTCAGTATAAGTGGCATGTGGGCAATCCCAGATTTTTCCAATTCAGTATAATGTCCTGAATTTCTATTTCTAATAAAAAAATTCACAAGAAGGTCTTGTAGTCGCTTCCTAAAAACAGAAAGCTGCATGCCACATTTATGCTCATTATAATAATAGCTAATTGATTCATGTTTATTTTTAATGTTATTGCAAATACATTTGTAAGAATATTGCTAGCTTTACCCTCACTTTCACTTAGTAGTCACAAGAAGACACTCCATTCCACAGACTCTAAAAGGGTATGAAAGGTTTTGTAATTACAGGCATTCAGCCTTAGTTCTCAGGCTATAAGGTATTAGAGTATTTGTCTCATTACAAAAGGTTAAATTTCATTTTATGTTGGGTCTCTGAACTTAATGAAAATCATTGCAGTCACGAATAGCTTGCAGCTCCATCCTGAGTGATGCCAAGTGCTCTAACCAGGACTGTCGGAAGTATTTTTGTGCTTTTCCATAAGCATCTCAGTCCAGCACTCAGGCAGCACCTCCCCACCTCCTTTTAAGTCTGTGGCATCCTAATTAGTGTCCCAGTAGCCCTAAGATACAGAAGAGAGGTTAGAAAAACCCTCAGCCTCCTCCAGTTAGTCCATACAAGGATCACTTAAATGTTCCCCTGAGTCTTCAATCTGTTGAGGATGAATGGGTTTGGCACAGACAGTTATGATGAGAGGAGTCAAAACAGGGTCCTGAATGCATGAAGATGCTTTTCTGCACCGGGTTAGGCTTGGGCTCTGGCCAGGAGTGCCAGGTGGGGTAAAAGCCATCATTTTCCTGGCCTTTTCAGTTCTGATACATCTAGGGGGATCCCTGCACAACAGGCTATGGGGAATTCCCTCTTTAGCTGCCTGAGAGACCTTGCTGGACACGACACTGCATGGACGGATATTTGAGGACATGCATTACTGTGCTTCCCTACACCTCACATGGATGGCTGAGGGTGTTAAAGCCAAGGGGTTTAGGAGGCTTTTGAGCTTAATTATGCAAGCGTTATTTTCTGGACCATGTCCGGTGTTTTGCATTCACAAGATAGAGGCAATCAATCACAGTTCGAGGCAGAGAACAGAAAATAGCTCAGCCCCTCATTTGGACAGCCAGCTCTCATCAGTTATATGTTTAAATTAAACATGCTTTTAAGTACTTCATGACTGAGGCCTGAAAGCAGCAAATCACAAGGCTTTACTACATCTTTCTGCTTCCACGCTAAAAACTAATCGTTGTCTCCTCTAGCAGTTCCATGAACCAGTGAAGGAGTTGTGCTTGTAACCCCAGACAGATAAATTATTCTCTGGGTAAACCAGAGTTTTTTCAGATTACAGTAAGGTAAAAATCAGATTAGGCACCTCTTTTATCAATAACCTTCTAATTAGTTCAGTGGCTGACCTATAGTAGTATATTAGTAGAATCTGATTCCTCTTGATTTGTTTCTACAGTACCAGTATGATAGATGTATTACCCTGTATTATTTTTCTAGGCATAAGTTGTTTCTTGATTTGTAAAAATTATCTTAGTATACACATCTCCTTTTGCTATATTTATCATTATGTGATTAAACAACATTGTTCAAAACCTATTTTCTCCAAGGAGCTTTTCCGTAAGAAAAATTAAAATAAATCATACCAATTTTTAATATAAATTTCCTACTCCAGGCATTTAACACTGAAATACAGAACTTTGCTCAGGTAAGTTAATAAGTGCTGTCAATGTATGAGGAAATTTGCTTTAAATTAAAAATCCTGAAGTAATATCAGAAAGAAGTTCATAGGCCCTAGCCCTCCGGTTACAGAGGAGGATGGTAGAACAGGCAGAGGAAGGTTAAAATTCTCTTGTGTCATCTCTTGGGGAAAAGGGGTAAACTGTTTTAAAGTGGTTGCCAGCCTTCTGCATGAAGATCCTGCTCAGGTGGACACGCAAATTCAGAACTCCTCTGCAAGTTATGGTCTTGCCTGTCTGTGCATATAAATGCATGATTTTCCTATGCAGTCTTAGGTTGACATATTTGAAGAAAGTGGCCTTCTAGTCGTCATCAAAAGCCTCAGCTGATGTAAGGTAGAGATAATTTTCTCCTGGATAGAAAAACTTTTGTACAAGCTGGACACTGCTGCTTGCTACCCTCATGCCTCTGTGCTGACAGGTGGTTCCTGCAGCTCTGGGGAACAGCAATGGCTAAAAGCAATGGTCTGCAAGATTAGCTACAAGAGTCCAAGAGCCTGGTACCTTACAGAAGGTGGCCAGTTGTAATATCTGCCACTTCAGAGGCAAAGCTGGCTAGGGGTAAATCAGCTAACAATCACTGCGGTGTCATTTTTGTATCAAGAAGCGATCATTAAAATAGGGCTTTTTCACTAGCAAGACGACATACAAAAGATTCAGTCTATCCAGTCTATAGGGAATTCTGTCGTGGATACTGTAGAATTTAATTTACAGGTAGCACTGAAATATTAATGATTCTTCACTGGAAATGTCTTCTTTTTGGCTGAAACTTTTCATGAAAATGGAAGCTATGCATATAATTTCCTTCATAAATGAGAAACATATCCTTCTTTCAAAGGCAAGAAAGCATGTGATACACCTTGAAAGACTCACATTTAATTGTTTGTACATGAAATGGAATTGCATAGCTTAGGTTTTGTCTGAATTTCTGTGTTTGCTGCTTGATATCTGCAAAAGTAATTTACTATAAAAAATAATACAAAAGCATTGCAAAATATGTAAATATCAAGGACACTTAGGGAGCATAATCAGATAAAATATTGAAAATCCTGTTGGTAAAGTGTAAGCTTTTCAGTTATTCAGTCAATTAAAGTAAAATTAGCAAGTCTAGGTTTGCAACTCTGAAGTGTCTACTTGATATGCTTTAAATGGCAATTGCTAACATCTCGTAGAACAGATTGCCAGAGACTCAGACTGAAATTTGTCGTATTTTGGTCATTTAAGGCATCCACTGAATTTGATTAAACTTAATAAAATTCACATGTGTAAAGCATTCAGTAAAAGTAAATAAACCAGATGAAACTCAACATGATGAAATTCAAAATACAAAGAAGTCATCAAGTAGGTGAAGTGGAGAATAACAAGAAGAAGGATGGCTCATGATAGATTGCAAAGTAAATATGACTCAGTAGATGATTAATTTCCAAATAGTCAATTCTCATTTCAGAGCTTATTAACGTGGGTGTCATAAACTCCATTTTATAAAACAAGAGAGTATACCCCAGATGAGACCCCCCAGCAGCTTGAGTAGATGATAATTATGTCTGAGTTTGGATTCTACTTTGTAAGAAAAATATCAACCATGAGTTAGAAGGAGAGGTTGAAACGATAGCATTTGTTTAGTTGAGATGAAAGGAGAGAGAAATGGGACAGATGGCAGTCCCTTGGTATCTCAAAGTTGCTTACAATGATCAGCTGAGCCAAGAAGCACCAGTGGAGGGGCAAGAGCAATTCCCAAGTATTTTCATGTAACATAGCCTCGTCACCTCAAATGTCTCACACATCTGTCCACACAAAGAGTATTTTGGCTAGCATCACAGCCTCTGAAACCATCAGTTGTACACGTACACCTCAACTCTGATGGAAGTGATACACCAGTGATCAAACTGCAAGCACAAAGCACACAAAACTATTCTGAATATTGGAATTACCTGTACTGTGACAGCAGCTAAAGCCCCAGCACTGGCTGCAGACCCAGGATGCTAAGCCCAGCACGCATATCCAGAAAGAAACAGAGTTTGTAGTAGGCAAATGAGAATGGAGAGAGGACACAGAATCTCCTAGTCAGAGGTGTAACAAATTAAGCCTCCTTAGTCCCAATTTTGTGCTCAAATGACTGGACCATACCATCTGCCAATGCTATTTTAAACAATATGATGTAGTGAAACTTTATGGAATGAGAATAAAATTACTGGAAAAAAAAATCCTCATCTTTAAACTGCTTGAAGTACCAACACTGCTGCGGCAGGAACCAGGCTTCAGAATGCTCCTTGGAAATACTGCTTAGTCATAAGAAACATCAGTAACTGAGGTGTTTTCTAGGCAGATTTAAGAGCACCTGCTGCTGAAGACTGCTTCAGCAAAGGTCTTATTTGCCATTGCATAGCAGGGCTCTCTAGTAGCACATAGAATCATAGAATTGTTAAGGTTGGAAAAGACCTCTAAGATCATCAACTGTCAACCCAACACCCCCAGGCCTCCTAAACCTTGTCCCCAAGTGTCACATCTGTATGTTTTTTGAACACCCCCAGGATGGCGACTCCCCCACCGCTCTGGGCAGCCTGTTCCAGTGCCTGACCTCTCTTTCAGTAAAGAAATTTTTCCTAAAATCCAATTGAAACCTCCCCTGATGCAGCTTGAGGCCATTTCCTCTCATCTTATCACTTGTTACCTGGGAGAAGAGACCAACCCCCCCCTCACTCCAGCCCCTCTCAGGCAGCTGCAGAGAGCGAGGAGGTCTCCCCTCAGCCTCCTCTTCTCCAGGTCAAACCCCCCCAGCTCCCTCAGCCGCCCCCCAGCACACTTGTGCTCCAGACCCTGCCCCAGCCCCGCTGCCCTTCTCTGGACACGCTCCAGCCCCTCAAGGCCCTTCTTGTCCCGAGGGGCCCAAACCTGAGCCCAGCACTCGAGCTGGGGCCTCCCCAGTGCCGAGCACAGGGGCCCCATCCCTGCCCGGCTCCTGCTGGCCACACCAGTGCTGACACAAGCCCGGGGGCTGGTGGCCTCCTTGGCCACCCGGGCACTGCTGGTCATGCCCAGCCGGCTGTCAGCCAGCCCCCCTAAATGCAAACTTGCAGCTGTTTGTCCTCTAGAAAAATCAAGTCTCTCAACAGATGGAGAGACATATTGAACAGAACTGCCCTTCAGTGTTGCTCAAAGACATGGGGAAAGAAAACCTTGTGGTTTTATCAATATTTCAGTCAGAAATACTCTGACTCAGTACAAAGTGGACTATCTGGGCTAGCATAGGTATGAAGAGCATATAAAGGTCTTCCCTCTCTCCCTCCCTCCCCTAATGAGTTAAAAGTTTTGCCTTGCTAAATTTGTTACAAATGTAGATGTTTGGCCTTTAAACTTACCAGTTTTAAAATTGAAGTTATATTATGCCATCTCTCAATGACAAATTTTCTTTCCTTGTGTTCTTCTCCTATGACCCAGACAAACTGTTTAAAAGCATCGAATTCTCTCTAGGAGCTGGACTGGCGAAGAAAGTTAGATAGCACTGGTGAGGTGGTTTCTCAGATAGAGGAGACATAGAACCATGAGTTCAGGATAGATGCTGGGTTTTTAGGTAGCTAATGGTAGGGGAATATGAATCCCATGAGACCAAGAAATGGCCCTTTGTTCCGATCTCAAACTTTAATGCTCAAAGTATGGTTTTGTATCAATATTTAGAAAATTATGTTAGGCTATGCAGAAATAATTTTTTACAATATGTGTGGTTAAATTTGTGATGCATGATGGATTTAATGGTGACAATAGGTGTGAAAGTCATCAGGAAACATACCTAGGTAGATTATACTCCTTTCATTTCATTTAGAGCTATATTAACTCTGTGCTGAAATTCAGCTGCCAGAAACATGATCTTATGACCATGGCACTGGAAAAATGCACAAAACAAAAGCTCTAACTAAAGAAAAATAAGGAAGGAATGTTACTGTCTAACAAGAGGTCTTATTAGGACTGAAAGCCCTAGAGTCATCAGAGAAGTGGTGCAATTTCTCTATATGGGTAAGTATTGGCACAGAGACTAGAAGTGTAATGGTTGAGGATATGTTATGTAGGAAATGATTTTATGAGTAGATGCTGCATGATACTTTTCATCAGCAGTAAACTTTCGGTGAAGTGCTCACCTGCTTACCACAGAGTATTTATGATCCCAAACATGGTGTTCACTAGACAGCAAAAATAGGGCTAGGTTACAGTACTCTAGAGAGAGGGGTGCCCTTTATCAAGTATCTTGATGGCCTGAGGGAGCCAGATGGGTTCAGAACATCAGAGATTTAGACTCAGTTTTTAGTCTCCAAATGGTGTATTCCAGCAACAAATAAATAGGCTTTTTTGAAGACTGTGTCATATCATGATAGAGCTAATCCATTTTGCACTAAATTCTTCAACATTTATTGATGCAAATGCTCAAGAGAGGCTTTTAGGAGGCGACATGTCCAAGGCCCACTTCCAGCCTCAGCAAATGTACAGCTAAACGTACAGTCAAGAATACCTTGAAGTTTGGAGGTCAAGACACCCTGATAGGAGCTGTGTAGTCCCATCCTTGGGAAACAGACCTCAAGTTTATATTTGCAGTCTTAGAAATGTATAAGGGAAGGACTACGCTCATATTTTCATGAGTATGGCTTTCTTTTGTTTTCTTGCAATTGCACAGGAATAAATTGCTTGTTGGTTTTTTTTGGGGGGTGGGGGTGGAGGTGGTGGGGGTGCATATTGACTTACATTTGTGCTGTTGCTCCACGTTTTTAATATGAATATTCGGTCTTCCTCACAACCTTCCTCCTTCCACAGACTTGTTGAATTATCCTCCATGGTCCACATCAACTCCCATTGGGGAATCATTTCCAAGTGCTTAGCTTACAGCAAAGTTGTTTCAGACCCTTTTGTGTACTCTTTGCTACGGCATCAGTACAAGAAGACATGGAAAGACATCATAAACAAGATCCTCAAAAGAAGCTCCATCAATTCCTCTGCCCTCACGAGCGAATCACACAATCGGAATATATTGCAGCTGAACGAATGAGGAGCCTCGTATGGGACGTACAAGACACATAAAATGATATACGGGAAACAAAAGTAACTGGCCTATCCCTAGTAGCTAGCCTCAGCTGTCAGGGTTTCGGGAGACAGTCATGGACACATTGAAGTGCGGCCCGTGTCCCTCCAGTAGCCCACGTAACACCTAAGGGAGGCAGGTGGCTTTGTACCTCCTGCCTCTGACTAAAAGAGTGCTATTGATCTGTGGTCCTGCAGGCTTTGCAAGTACAAATCTCCCATTGATTTCCGTCAGCAGTCACACATACGTATAGGGTAAAAAGCTAGTCTTCAGCAGAAAGTCTCATGAACATAATGGGAGCAAAGTGGTGCCATCAGAAGATTATTCTAAAAAGCTGCACAGGAATAATTGTGCTGTATTTTTCACTGGCTGCAGGTAATGTTCTCACTGATGGAGCTGCCAACCTGTCTTTACAAAAACTACCCCAACCTAGCTCCTTGAGAGAAAAGCTCTTAATAGGATAACCTTAATAGAAAAATCTTTACCTAGATACTCATACAGTGCCCAACATAGCTTTCAGCCTCTTCTGATACATATTTTTTTGAACAATCCTGTAGAATTGAAGGAAGAGAAAAATAATTTTTGAAGTATGTTCCAATCCAGATTCAGCCATGTCTTTTCTAAGTTTTTAAAGTAACTTCCACGGAATCCCATTAGTTTTTCTCCCCATTAAATTTTAGAAATATAAAAAATGCTAGACAGGATGGTAAGGTCAGGATGCCTCCTCCCTACCTTCCAGTACATCTGAGCTATAGAGAGATGGATTTTGCCCAAAGCTGTAGAACTGGCCCCTGTGCCGGGGGGGGGGGGAGGAGGAGGGGAACCAAACCCCAAACATAAAAACCAACCCTCTTTTTTGAAGCTCTTATTAATCATGGTTTTTTCCTACAGATATGTTACTTAAAGGAAAGGTGATCCTAAAGCTGAGGTTTAAAGTATAATTTCTAAAGCACGTGGAGCAAAAATAATAGACCCCCTCCCCACCATGAAGGTGCAGCCAATAATCTGAATCCACACCTGAGCATGCAAATCTCAGGAGGTTTCAGTATCAATCTTTATAGCTCTAGATTGCAGCTATGCATAGTAATGCTATTAACATTTACCACGCATTCAGTTCAGTCTGTAGCTACCATAGGCCTAAATACCAGTAAAATTTTCAAAACCAGGATAATCCTATGTCACACTTCCTCAGACACCTCCACAGTATCTTGTTTTTGTAAACATTATTTAGTTAATTGTAAATACAACTACAGCTGGTAATGGCTTCACAACCGTCACATAGACGCATGATACAGAAGCCATCCTCCAATGACTCATGAAGATACTTTTCTAGGTAATTTTCAGTGACTTCTCTTTCAATTCAGTGAAAACACTATGAAATGAGGGAGTTTTTCAAGTGTGTTCTTATTAGTTAAGTTGTAGAATATCAAGAGCAATAATAATCAGTTGTCATTTCTGTTGTTATGATTTTTAGGAATAATCAATTTCTAAAACAACTTGCATCAACAAGTTGTTGATCATAATCTCTTAAAATTATTTTAAGGTAAAAAGCTATTGGTTTCAAATGCTTCACATTTATATTTTGATTGGCAAAACACTTACTACTAATTCTGACCTTAATTCTGCACATATTTTTCGCCAGAAAGTGACTTAAGGTCTTTAAGAAAACAGCAAGACAACATCAGAAATTAAATTAATTTTTGCTGGGTAGGTCAAGAAAGCTTCCGTCCAGTGGCCACCAGGTACAGAGTTTCTTTTTTGAGGGTCAATGGCAAACACCTGCCCAGATTTTGAACAGTCTTGGTTAATTAGGCATGCATGGAACAGCAGCTTAAATAACAGCTGTCATATCTGGATATATTACCACCTATCCATTCTGATATTCCGTCTGTCCATACCATATTGAGACAATTTGGCCAGGACCATATTGACAAAATAAGGCCCTGAGTACTAAAAATATGGGATTAGTTTTCAGTTGCCACCTCCTGTGTCCCCCAGGCAAAGCGCACCGGTTGGTGCCTATAGCTCTGCAGAACCCCTCACAGCAAAGTTTAATGAGCTGAGTTAATATATTCCCTATCACTTATGCTAAATGATCAATAGCAGTCATTTTGCAAACATAGCATGCTCCATCTTGCAAGCTCCACCATGAATAAAAGTCTTTGATAGAAAAGACATTATGGCAACTACAGTTTCCTTCATACCTTGCAAAAAGTGTCCACTGCTGAAATTTCTGGCTGGTGATTCAAAGCCCAGCCAGGTAATTCAGTGAGGGGGTTTCACCTCAAAATCAGAGAACATGGTGTAATACCTCAGTTGTCGGTCTGGAGAGCCTTGCCTTAGCCCTTGCTCTGGTGTGGTACTACAGCTGCGAGGAACCATGTCCATCTATAAACCTGTCACCTGCCTTATAAATGGAAGAATTGATATAATGAAGATCATCATGATCAAAACTTGATCATCATCAAATAAAAATGTTCAGCTTACGTATTAATTTTAATTATAAAAGTAACATAATTACAACAAAATAGACACAAAAATATAGTCACAGAATTTAAGTACATGTTTACAACCCTGCATTCAAAATTAGCCCTTAGCCAGATTAAATAGTCTACCTCACCTTAATAATTTTACTTCTTAGGTTTAGAATAATTTTCTCAGGTACAATAGATAAAAACACACAGTTCAGTACTTGTTTCTTAAGAAGTCCAAGTCATTTTCATGACTTGATTGTACCAGAATACAGGATATTAGAAAGTTGATTATTAGTGACTTTAAAGAGATAAAAATCTCTATATCGGATTGTTATACTTTTCACTAAGACCACTTTTACTTAAGGAAATTGCAACAGGATTATTGTTAAAGTCCACAGCTGTTGTCAACTTCTAAGTGGGGCTGCTGCCAAAGTCAATGGGAGGTTTGTATGTCTATAAACCTAGCCCCAGAAGGATTTCAAATTCTAAATCAGTTAGTCAAATAAAGTAAGATAATTTACCAGAAAAAAATATAAATACAATTTGTACAGTTTGGATGGCTAGTAAAAGACAGAGAAGAATACAGCATTGGACTTGTCTCATTACGCTTGTATATCACCATCAGTCAGTGGCTGATTTATGTGTCACCATGAGCAATAAATCTCTCCCCTTGTATGTGTTTAAAAATTTGTCTTTCCTTCATGGTGCCTTTCTTCTAGAATTAATCTTATAACAGAGAATAACTATAATCTCCCCTTACTTACATCAGCTCTCTGACACATTGTCATATTTCTACCATCTGAAGCAAGCGAGAGTTGTAAATGCTGGTGCTTGACAAACTGACGCAGTATACAAAATAAAAGTAATACCCTAACATTTCCTGATGACATTTTATAAGTTAATAGAAATATGATACTGTGGCTCATTAAGTGCTAGATATTCAGCTGAATTCTTTTAGGCAACTGGCAAAATTTTCTAAAATGTATGTCTAAGTGATGAATGTAGAAATTAAAAACTATCTGTCTGCTATTATATGTACTATACAATTCTGACTCAAGTGAGATAGAATAACGATGGCAAATGTAATGTACAATACGTTATTATCTCTGATCATGAAGGGGAACTGTTCTCTTGTCTAACACTAATATGTGTGTGTGCGTGGTGGGGATTTTCCATTTGTTATTTAAATATTTCTGAAAAAGTTTGTAAAGTATGGCTGCAATGTGTGCCCAAAATATGGAACTGCATGTGCAAAACTTGTGCAGCTGCTTCGGCAATATGCAGTCTTCTGTTTGTTGGTATCTGCGATCCATATGCAATATCTATTTCTCACACGCATGTTCAATTAACATTTTCTTCGTATCTTGTAAATTTGGCAGGCAGAACATGGGCAGATGATTAAGAGAATTTAGTCCACTATGTCATTTTGCGGATTCTGAGCTTTTTCCTCCTTTCATTTTACAGTTATTGATATAATCTCAGAGCCCTAACTGTGAACTAGGATCCTGGTTTATGTTATGTTTTTGACCCAGCTTGAACGTGAAGATCTGGGTAGTTGCGTCTGGCAAAAAAACTATGAGAGGCTGGTAAGAGTTTATTGAATAAATAATAAATACCAGGTCCACTCCTGACATATAACAACATAATAGTTGGTTTTTTCACCTGAGGATTGGGTACCATTAGATAAACATATCCAGGTTTTATAGATCTGTCTTCTAAATGTGTAGGGAGCTGTTTTCATGGTATTTACAAATGGAAAGGTGTAAACAGGACTTAGTGAGTTCCTCATGTGCGTACGTGTCCGCTTGCAATGACAGGCAACAGCATGACTCTCTTCTAACTTCTATCCCTGTTCTACTCTTTGAGTAAAAGACACCAACAACCTCTTTTCAGTGGCCCTTAATCAGACTTTTTATAACCTCTCTTATTTCTGAAAAAAAAAATAAATCTAGATATTCATAAAGTTCCAGACAAATCTGTATGAAACCTAACAACCACTGCAGTGTCACAGCATCACAGAACAGCTGAAGTTGGAAGGGACCTCTGGAGGTCATCCAGCCCCCAAGAGGCACATCATTGCCTTTTGTTGTAGTTTACCATCTCAGTTTTGCCAGTGCATCTGTTTGCTCTGCAGTAGTGCTGGGAAATGATCCTAGTCTGCTTCAGGTCCACAGGAAAACCTTCCTGGAAAAAAGTTGTTTTTAAAAAATAATTTCGGGAAGACATGTCAGACTTAACTTCAAAAACAGCTGCATCGGAACAACTGTAGAAGTTACAAAACTGGGACAGAAATAGATATGACTGGGAGACTGAGGGTCAGGAAGGTTGGGAACTGTAAACTGGCTTTGCTGCCGTTACAATGGTATGTGTTACCACAGCTTCAGCAGCTTTTCCTAGTGACCTGTTTCCACACTGAGAGCTCTCCAGGTCTCTCAGCCATCCATTTGCTCCAAAAAGAAAGGTAGATTTTCCGTCAAAGCCCAGGAGCTGCCAGAGCAGGCTGAGGCTACAAGAGGAGCCAAGCCTCCATAGGAAGGTCCATGTTGGGTTAGGAAAACACTAATGGTTTTCAGATGGGCTATATGGAAACTATTTAATTGCTTGAATGACCAGAAACCACCCACACCTAGATGAGCCTTGCCTTAGGAGACAGCCTAATTCTTAAAGCCCAGGAGGTTTAGGTAGCTTGCAGAAAGGAATTATTTTTTGCTAGACTCACCTGCCTAATATTTCATAGTTCCTCTACCCCTCTTAATCCTAAATGAACAAAGCTCTGAATGTCTTGCCCTATCCATTTTCACATGTACAATGAATGCCTTTGAAAGAACCCTTTGGAAATTGCTTGCTTTTCATTACCCTTAGAACTGTCATGTCCCCAAATTAAACGTTCTTGTGATTAAATGAAGCCTAAAAGCAAAGTCAGAAACTTCACACCTGTGTCAGTGCATTGTTATTTGCCCCCCAAAATCACTAAATACTTCAGCTCATCACATTAAGCGCAGAAAGGTCAGTTAGATCCTGATCTTATGGTCACTATATGTTTGTTTCAGCAGGTAGGGCTGAAGCATAGGTTTATGTGTTTGTAGAATCAGGGACTATATCTTTGTAACCCAGATAAGCCTGAATAAGTGACAACAATAATATTTTAGCCTTAAATCTATTTTTTCAAAATTTGCTTTTTATGCTTTCAGCATTCAGTATATCAAAAATCTTTGATGGGTGAAGTTTCTTTACAAAAACCATCCTGCTCAATGAGGCAGTTGTCCCTTTTGGGGGGTATAAAAGTTTACATGGAGAAAAGAGCTGCTGCGGTCTTTGCAAAATGTCTACTTCTTACCTGTAGTCCTGGTGTGTATCATGTAAATATGTATTTAGGATTGTTGGTTTCTAAGCAAATAATGCTGATCTAATGAACTAGAAAGGTTGCTATAGTTTATTATATACGTCTATATTTATAAGAAAGATGGTTAGACCTATAGACTGTAAGTGCACTTCCAAAATATGTGTATTGAAAGCAAATGCATCAGCTGTATGACAGCATGCATGTGTGGTAATTGTGTAGTAAAATATGATTTTTTTCTTGAAGAAATACTATTGCACATGTTTTCAATGTATCCAAAGGCACGAGTCCACATGGTTGATTGATAATCTACAAAGACACATCAGGAAAAGGAACTCCATTTGGAGTTGTTACTGAATACTAGGAAACTGTTTTCTAGTCACTGTAGTTAGAGTTTTAAAGAAAACTTTTTTTTTTAAAATCATACAAATAGCAAAAAATTGAAGACATCCGTCTTCCTGGGATTTGATCCATCAAGAGTTCCCAAGGAAAAAGAAAAGCAGTGCTTTAGAATGAAATCCCAGTTCATCTTAGTGAGATACTACTGGGAGTGCAGCATGGCCCAGGGTGCAAAGTTGTCTATAAGCTCCCTGTTAACCGTTGCAGGTCGTCCTAGTTCATGATATTACGCTAGCTCGAGTTCTTGAACAAAACCAAAAGCCCACCCTGTTACACATCAATGAGATCTACATTACCACCATTCTGACAACAAAATGCTTCTGCAAAGGCAGGTAATTTCTATTTCTCCTGCTTTGCTAACATGATCAATGAGTATCAGAGTGGAAAATAATAATAATAAAAAGGAAATCTCATTGATAGAATGATTTTTGTTTGGAAAAAAAAGTCAATAAATACTTGGTGCCCTTAGGGTCATGGAGCAAATATGTGACAAGGCTGGGGACACGTTCTCCATCCTCCGCCATCCAGCAAACCTCATTCAAGTAAAACAAAGCTACCTGCATTGGCCAGAGTAAAGAATGGGTCTTTTTATAACAGAAACCATAGGGCTTCCCAGATAAGATGTTAGAAAAATAATTATCACAGATTGCCTTGGAAAATAGAAATAGGTAACTAAAATGTGCCTTGAATTACCTTTATTTATGCGCAGGGCATTTTTCTAAACCTTAGACTTATTTTTTTTCACAGTGTTTTAATTTTCTTAAGATCATTTTAGCAGAAAAAATCCCACATATTTGGCAATCCGTAATCATTCCCTTCTGAATTCTTGCAGGAATGTAACATATTATCAGTCGTTCCAGATACAGTTAGACATAAACATTTTCCTCTAGATTAGATTATTAGATGATTATTTGCTTTAGAAAAAATTTTAGGGGCTGGTTTTACAAATCCTTGTTGTTAAGGGCAGTGGGGTTGCTTAGATAAGTAAAGACCATTCATTCGATGAGAGGTATAAAAGGTCCAGCCTGTGTATTTAAATTTTTTTGTTTCGTTTTGCAAATAATGAAAATAGATGGTTTCCTGTCTAGCCAGTTTGAAGAAAGATAGTTCTGAAATTACATTAATAATAGCTGCTGTAGATAGGGCATGTTTTGATTATATTATTATAAATATACCCTTATAATTTATTGTATTTTACTTTTTTTATAACAATGGGATGTAATTGCAGGGGCTATTTATTTAGGAAAAAAGGGCAATATAAATAAAACCTTTCTCAATTGCAAGGATAGAGAAATGCACAGACCAATTTGTAATGACAACATGCTTGAATGTCATGGGTTAACATGGACTTTAGGGTCCCAGGTAAGCCAAACTGCAATAGTCTCCCAATAGATATTTCAGACATACAGATTCATTCATGTAAAGGCAGATATATGAAATTCTGCTATATTAGTACCTACAGTTTAAAGGAATACAATAAAATAAATTTTAATCCTGACTTCAAATTTTTAATACTTGGTCCTGTGCTGCCTATTCTGTTTACAACAGCTTGTGCTTTGTGAATACATATCAAATGTTGTCATATATTTTTATTACATAGAGTTGATGATTAAAAGAAAGGGTTGTATATAAATAAATACATGCTATATATGTATATTGTGATTTTGTTAAATTTACTGTTAATGAAATGTGATTATGATTAAATGACTTGGTGTGAGCTATTTTTTCATAAAAAAGTTAACATTTTAAAAAGTCTGTTTCAATTCATTGTTGCAAAAGTCAAACCTGTGATGCCATTGCAATGGTGTGACCTGGCTGGCCCTGCATGTTTTTGGACAACAACTACAAGGTCAACGGCAATAGACTATTACTTCACTGCAGTTATGAGCAACAACAGGTGAAATAATTGGAAAACCTTAATACATAATGCGTAAGACTAGTTTTAACATATATGTCTAGCATTAATATACACAGCCCTACTTAAATTTACCTGTTCCTTGACATCCTGAGCAGGTTTCACCACTGGTGTGAAACCAAGGTTAAAGGTGAGCTGGTAGTGTGGGGCTCCTTCTTGCTGCTCCCTGCGCATCCTTGCCCGCCCAGAGCCCCCACAGAAAGGTCTCTGGAGGTTTCAGACTCACCCTGGTCACCACCCAAATGATACACCCTGCAGAGGGAGCAGCTGGTAGCTCTTGTAGAGGTGAGGTCTTTTATTGTCTATGCGAAGTCTGAACTCTTGGTGCCCAAGTGTGTTGTTCTGCTGACTCGCAGGGTTTAGTTGTTGACTGTGCTTTAATAACAACATCATAACTTCACTACTCAGATGTGGGTAAACAGTCACGAAATCAAGGCAAATATCTCCAGTCTCCTCCTTGTGATCTCTAGACAGAGATTTGAGCTGAAGATTAAATGCCACTCCAGTGCACAGATAAGGCCTCTTAAGAGCTCTTTTGATTCTCTTACAGGCGTTAAACCTCTGCTGTAGAAAAGCAGAAGAAACCCCAGAAAAGCTCAAAATTCTCAGACATCGAATAATTTCTGATTTAACCAACATAATTACTTTGTGCTCTGACTTTGGTTCCCATTTCCCCCCTTTATTTTAAACAGCTTGACAAATAAATTTCTTTTTTCCATCTTTCTCTGTGCGTGCACTCCCTTTTAGTCTCTCACACACACAGATGGTCTCTACAGATTAACACTGTGCTCTCAGAAAGGCTGGCAGGGCTGGACGAGGTAGATAATTTATTCATGTTCAGCTCATAACCACTTGCTATTTGTACTGAAGGCAATGCACAAATCAGGCTCCAAATGCAAAGCTTTCACCATAGTCGTTGGGAGAAGCTGGAGACATGCAGGCTCTGCAAACCCTCAATGCCACAATAATGTCCTCTCAGAGGGGGAAGATATTTCCCAGCATCACGGATCTGTCCTGGGCTCCAGGCTCAAACAGACACCCAAAGAAAAGCGGCTAATACAATGTGAGAGATTCTGGGAGGCTGTTGCTTCTGAATCTGTGGGAGGTTTTATTTTGCTCTGGTCTCCATTACAACTCCTTTTTTTCATCCCTTAGGAAGGACCTAAATATTGCCTTTCACATTACAAAGGCTGATGCAAAGGAATACTAATTCCTGAAAAGATTTGCCTGGAGATTTAGCAGAGACAGAATAATTATCCTGGAAAATGCATCTCATTTCAAAGGACTTACTGTCCACATGGTTTTGAAAAAATTGTCCTTTTGCCAGCATCTAACCCAGTTAGAAGTGTTGTGCCAACTTCTGCTACCCAGACTTTTGAAGGAAACAAGCTATAATGCCAGAAGCAAGGTGGGCATGCATCCAGCATGGCAAGACACCTCAAATAATAAAACTACTTATTTATTCTTTTGTATTTAGTGGCATACACAATGTAGAAAAAGGGCCCAGACAAAGCTGTAGGAGTCCCAGCACAGAATGAAGAGGTGTGTGTTGGCTCTGAGAGGTGTAGTCCATCCTTTGAGTCAGTTTGGTTCCCGCACACTGGAGCGGTACATGAGAAGGTAAACCTCAGCACACCACCAGCTGGCCAAGAGGCCTCTGAAGGGGAAGGGTTGTGAGCTATTTGGGGGTTTATGGTCCATTAGATAACAACAAGCTGACCTAAACTGATATTATATCCCTGTGTGTGGCTGTATGGGCTGTTTTCCAATGGGTGTTTGCAGATATGGCATGCAAACAATGTAGAAATACCCATATCGGTGACATTTACTCAAATTATTTTGATTAGTGTCCCTCCCAGAATATTCCCAATGTATTTATTGACAGAAAGACTCTAATGAAAGTTAAAATTAAAGAAAGCAAACGAAACACAATAATCTGGCACTAAATAAGTGTCTATTCTTGTTTAGCGTTGTGTCAACAGAAAGAAAAAACGTTCCAGAGGAAGAGGAGATTAAACTACTCTTCAATGTAGGAAAAGTGCTTTTGGAAGGAGATATAGCTCAGGAGGTGCTTTTGCAGCTAAGCAAGAAAGAAGAGCAGGCAGCGGCTCCAGCCATTCCTGCCCTGCCTGTACTCTCGCTAGCACACGCGTAGCACTGGAGCTGCTTGCTGTGAGCTCACCTTGATGCTGAAATAAGGAAACACTTGAGGGTTTGTTTGTTTTTTTTTTAAATTAAACTCTACCAATTCAGATCATTACAGCATAGCATTTTCCAGATAATTGCTTGTATTAAACTTTAAGCCCCATATCTGAATATGCATATGCTGAAGCATTATATTTTATAATTAAAATTAATTAACTTTGATGGTAATTTTGAACATGAACAGAAGCTTCAGCTGAAAGAAACACTAGGAGGAAACACTGCATGTCATTCCAATTTTAAGCAGTCTAAATGATTCAGCTTTCCTATTGAGGCTGGACATAGCTATTGCTATTTGCCTTTGGGTTTTGGTAAGGAGTTTTATCACTTTAAATTGCAAATATTTCTTTTCAGATTTCTTTCTCTTTACAGCACTTCCTGAAAGTGCTTTAGAGAACCTATTTCAAAGATGACAAGGGATGTTCTGACATCTTTCCTAATGGTTTCATTATTATATCCAGCTTAATAATTTAAAAATTAATAGTGCATCTTAGCTGTCCAGGTTTCACATTTAATTCCCATTTTACCAACTGCAGCTACATAGCATTTTCCTATCTCTGCCTATATGTGGTGTCAGTTTTGCTTTCATTAGTTCTGTAAGTTTCTTACATGGTAAAATAAATTATTATATACCTTTTCTACATAGCTGTAATTCCTGTTGCTAGGTATTAAACATCCTGACTTTCATGGCATATGGGACGAAATAATGTTGGCTTGATTTATTCTGTTCTACCTGTGTTGCTGAAATTGTGTGCTTGACCCTAATACTCCCAAAATCTTAAATTTACCATTTGTCCAAATTGACCATCACAAGATTTCACTAACATCTTGGGATAAACCCATCATTCTGCTAGTGTTTGAGGAAAAGACCCACCGGGGCAGGAGTCAGCCAGAAATGTTTGTATTATTATCTTATTGTTCCTATTTCTTTCTTTTGTAAACTCTCCACTCCTCACAGGCAAACTGTCAAAATCAGATTGTTTCATTTAAAAGCAGATTTCTCTGGAGTCCAAACAACTTCATACCCATAAAAATAAATGTGATATGAACAGCCAGCCCAACAAAGTGATAGCATCTGATCTCCCTCTAGTCTGATTAGTTATCACCCTTTAGGCAAACCATATTTAAAGCATTGCATTTAGAAAGAGAACCTGCCTTTCCTCCCTCAGGGGCTGTCTTTCATCTTCAGTGTTCCGCAGGGTCTGTGCAGAGAGCAGTGCCTAAGCAAGGACCCGGTATTCGGGATGCTCGCTCGCACGTGGCCACCAGGTCAGGCTCTCCCTCAGCACGTCTGTCTTGCAGGTAACTTTTCTCCACATTATCACCTGCGTCACTGAGTCCTTGAGCCACCACTCTGAAGCTGTCATTCTTTGAAGGAACATGAGAAAAGACAAAGTATGTTAAATGAGTTTTTAACTTCTTATTCAGCGTAAGAGCTGCCAATAACCATAAACATATTGGATACCTTTAGGAAGCCCAGTGCCTTAATAATTTAGGAAACCAATTTTCCTTCTACCTTTAGAAAATTTAATATTTTGCCATAAATTAATGTAATCTGGTCTACTGACCATGCACTTGCATGAGAGCCTTCCTTGCTATTTTGGAGAGTCTAAGTTGTAGGCTGGTTTTCAGCAATGAATTTCTGGCTTTACCTCTCTGCTAGGGAGCTTTTCCTGAGAGCTGAAATGGTAATATGTCTTGCCTAGAGCCTAGGACTTCTTTTCCAATCAATGGAGACAGACATTTCCAGAGGGCAATTCAGAAACCCCGTGTTGGACACAGTAAGATACCAAAGTAAGGTGACACAGCCTGATGTTGAAATGCATAGTCTTTCTTCCAATACATTTCCTGAAAAATTTTAATTGGAAATTTATTTGTAATCACTAAAATCCTATTTTAGGAGCCCTGCACGATTTGTTTTTTTTTTTTAAAAAAAACCTTCTATTATAACTGTTACTAATACCAAACAGCTAAAATTCTTACAGGTCCATAAGGAAGTATTTAAAATAAAATGTTACAGCAAATGATAGCAGAAAGTTCTTAAGAGAGAGCCTGAAGGGACCTGATTGATAAGATATTGTAGAGACTTTCTACAGACTCCAGGGGGTCTTGGAGTAAAGTCCCAGATCTGAAAGAGTTTGACTACCAAGTTCACTATTTGCAATCAAGAAAGGGTAAACACTAGATTTACAAACGCAGCTAATCTATCATGTGTACACTAACAGAATCACTTCCAGCTGCAGTGATTTGGACTGGAGAATGAGAAAATAATTGATAAAGACAATATTATAGTGAATCAGACATTTGGGGCTCCCCGCCCTCAGGCAGGCTCAGTTATAACTAAACCAGCTCCAGTATAGGATAATCTCACCTGCTTTTTAATAATTCCAGCAGTGGTTTTCCACAAATCCTCTATCCTTTCCAGATTATTTCAAAGTTTTACTGTTCCTATAAATAGATTATTCTCTGTCTAACTTATTGCTGCAAACTTTGATGCAAACTGTACAGTTCTTAATCTGTTTTATCAGGTGCAGTTACAGGAGGATACAATAAGTGAGAATTTGAAGAGTTAAAGATATATTTACAAGAAACTAAAAATATAAAAAAAACTTTCAGAATCGCCCCCCTCCAAGTTCTTTTCTCCTGCAAAACTCCTTTGAAGTGGATAAACACTTGCACAATAAGACTCTCTGTGCAGATGGATGGGATGCTGGCACAGTTCAGTTGCATTATTTCCAAGCTGCTAATGAGTCAACAGTAACAGTGTCACATGCTATTTTCGAAAAGACTTCAGGACATCAGGAAATATAAAAAAAAAAGAAACATCAACAGCCAAACCCACACATTTTCAAAATTTTGGTTGCCAAAATGTTAGTAAAAATCTTAGCTTTTCCCCGCTCATTGGCATATATGTGAAAGTTTTTGATGGTATTTTATCTATAAAATAGACATAACTTACATCATTTATGTTATTTGTAAACCTTGATGAGATATAAACAGGGACAGCACTGGCAGGTTCCTCCTTGCCTCCCCCCAAGCTGGGGTGCCTCCAGCACATCCCACCACACCCAAGTACCCACCACCAAAATGAGGAAGGCAGGGACCATAGCAGCTAAACAACTTGACACCAGCTGAGAGCTCCTCCGCAGTTCCCATCAGCTGGGGCCAGGGTTTGCATCCTTTAAACAGTGCCAGCTACCAGGGCTGGCAGGTTGGTCCTGAAACGCTGCACTGTGTTTTTATCATCAATGTACTTTTCACGTCTCTGAGCACCATTGCAAGAGCTCCCGTGTTGCTCTTAGGTGGATACTCTTGCCTAAACAGAACTAACAGATCCTAAAGGAGTATCTTTATTTTCCCAGTACATTTTTAGAACATTTACATCCCCCTTTGTTTTAAAAGATGTTTGAGTAGTGGCATCTCTAAGCCTTCAACCACAAACTGCCTTCAAGACTTCCATCCCAAAGCCCTCCAGGACCCACGTGCCTGCCAGGATCTACCCCACATTCCTTTAGGGTGAACAGGGACAAGGCTCCTGCTCCCCCAGGCCAGCCCTGCATGCCACAGTCCCCATGACAGAGCCATTCCTAAATCCCTATCTAAGCAGCCATTTCTCTATGTTCAATCCAAACTCAGTCAATTCCTCCCCTTAGCAAAGCACAGCTCTCATGCTGGCTTTGCTTGTCAGATGGGCCCCCCTTGGCAGTTTTGGATGCTAAAAATCCCAGGATATTCCAGAGATCAAAATAGTAATTACAAAAAAACATTTTAAAATTACAAATTTTAAAAAGCCCACAATTACCACAATCAGTATCAGAAGGTGTTTTGCCAGAAAAAGATTCACCTGCACACTGAGGATTCAGAGAGAGTGAGGATGCCACAAAAGCCAACAATCAACCTTATGAAAAGTCCAAGAGCAGAATAAATTAGAATCTAACAGCAAACCTGGCAGCACTGTGAGGCTCAGGCTTGATCTGAACTCCGACAGAAGAACAAAAGCCAGGGTGGCGCTTTGCTGCACTGATTGATTATTTACAAAATGTACAGTTTCGCAGAGGTGCAAATCCTTGTTTTACCACTATGAGAAAAAAAAAAGCTAATTTAATGTTTTTAATACATACAAAGTCATGATACATTAATTTTTACAAGGCTGCTCTTTCCTTCCATTTTTCTGATATAAAGATTGCCTTCAGTGCTTTATCATCTGTCCTCATTTAATCCATTTCAAAAATATCTGTGCAGCACGAAACATTGCCGTTGATCTCAGTAAGTGTCTTCTAATAATTGCAGGTTTTAAGAAAGCTAAAGAAAAAAAAATGACTGAAATTAAGCTTGTAATGAAAAAGAACAAGAAAGAATGAGTAGGAGTATGGTAATTACATGGTTACGACCGTGACAGTAGGCAAAAGAAAACAGAGCAGCAGATGGTATCTAAATCTAAAGGAAAATGTAAATGATGCTGAACATAGACAGTTCTCTAAATAATGGTGTAATTAGCAACAGGTAGATGTTCCACCTGAAGAAGTGCTGCCTGATAATTTGAGGCCGTAATCCCATATGGGAGGGGCATACCAGTCGTCTTTATTTGGATGAGAAATCACTTTATCAATTTCTATGCACTGCAGGTCCTTTACCTCGCTTTCCTAGCCATCTTTATAATTTTGCTTGTCAATAAACTTGCATTAGATTTTATATTTGTCACTGCTAGTCACAAAAAATATCACCGTATTCTGTGACATTGGTAGCCTTATCATGGCTATTTACAATGTAGCCTGAGTCAGTAGTAGCCGGCCTCTAGTTCAGTGGGGAAAATAAACATAACACTAGAAGCCAACAAAAATTATCATAGCATTTTAGGACATGCTCCTAGGAAAGCTGCCCAGCATTGTAATAAAAATGTTATGTGAATAAGTGCAGTAAAAAAAATCAGGTCTCCCCAGTTTCCCATGTCTGTGCTGGCAATAGAACGTGAAGGATGAAGAGGACCCAGGCAGGAGGTCTGCCCAGCAGATCGCTGACTTACAAAAGAGGCTTTTTTTTAAAGAAGGGTAGAAAGCAGGGCATGTGTGCAGTGCAAACATTTCATCAGCAAAAGCTTGTGTGTCAGGTCTGATAAACTGCTGGCTGAAACACCAGCCAGCTGCCTAAAAGCCTCTTTCCAACTACGAATTATTGGGTGTGTATAAGCACAGTTAATAAGTTTCTTGGGCCCTGTTTTGCTCATGTTGTTGTAATTCTGGAACCAGCAATGTATAGCCACTCTGTAGACCCAGGCAGTGTTTGTCTAAAGATATTTTTACTCATACTTTGTTCCTCCTTTGCAATGCAAAAGAAAGAAGAGGAAGGCAATATATATATCTATGCATTTTTCATATTTATATAGTTATATATTTATATCACATAGAAATATATGTTTTACAAATATATTCCTCCAAAGGAATACTACAAAGGCAATAAAATCTATTATTTGTTAAAAATTAGTCAGTTATTTTAATAAAAATATTAATATTTAGAAATTTCAATTATTTTCACTTCTATGTCAAAAGAACCAAAAGAATATTGCTGCCTACCAGCAAAAAATGTATATCCATAGGCAGTGAGGTCAAAATCTCAGAAGAACTTCTGATTACTTCAGCTTATTTTCTCTATCTTTTGGCTAACTTGCACAGACTTCTTCCAAGCACTGAGGCATATTCTTGCCTATGGTAAAAGTGAGCAGATTAGATTCAGTTGATTAGGTGGCAAAGATACAACCTGTGCCTTTCTAATTTTACTTTTTCTTCCTCCGTAAATCAAATTCCATGTGTGTTCCAAAACCTCCATTGGTTTTAAAGAGCTTCCTGAGGGAGGGAAGCATCCATAGTGGCCCCACATGCCTTGCTCAGCTCACCTGCGCCATCCCTGAGCTTCCACACTGTGGCCTGAATCAGCGACACACTCTTCTGCTTTGCATTATGCTTGACACCTTCAGTACATGGTCCCAGGCTGCCTTATGATGTATTTTCTCTTTCCCCTTTCCATCTCAGTTTCTACTGGCCCATGCCATGGCCTGCAGATGGGCTGATGAGTTACTGCTTGTTATTCTGTATATTTTACTTCTTTTAATAGATGCAGGTGCACACGCAGCTGAAATGGTTTCCCCAGGAGCCCGCACTTCTTAATCACCCTATTAAAGTGATTGTGTATTTGCTATAATTTTCACATTAAAATTATGTGAATAAAATAAAATTATGTGCTTTAACTGCACACAGAGCTGTTCAAATTATTTGTTTTGAACAGCTGATTGAATTTAGTTCTGTTTGTTGTTTACAAATTGTTCCCTGCCTGCTCACAGTTTTAGGGAGCTGCTGAGTCACTGAAGTTTTTGAGATTTTTCACATATTTTGTTCGGGGTGGGAGGGCACGAGCACTATTGCTTACAGTGAGCTGATCTGAAATGCCATGGGGCACCTTGCAGACTAGCACCTAACCTGGTAAAGTGCTTGGTCTTCAGTAGGCTAGCAGAGTTTTTCTCATCAATAATCCATGCGTGCACAGAGTCGCCCTACAGCAGCAGCATAGCAGAAATAGCCTCAGTGCTAGCTCGGCTGCAGCAGCCTCTATGGATGGGGCACTGAAGCATTAAGCCATCAAAATACACACGTGTCCTGATTTCTGTTTATGTAGACTCTGTATATTTTTGCCTTTCCATACCACATTCTTCAGCCTTCTGGTCCAACTGGCTGATGAGCATACTACAAGCGAGCTTCCAGGCAGCCATTTAGTGTCACTTGACGTGGTATACCGCTTGCTTTATATATCTTACTTGCCTGGACAGGGTGGGTAGATGTGCATGTTGCTCCTGCCTTGGAGAACGGGATGAAGGCAATGACTTCAGGTATCTTCTGGTACTTCTCAAGAAGCAGTAAGAAGAAAAAGCTATTATCTACCACACTGACCATGAAGACTTCTCCTGCTCCATTGTTTGTTTTTTAAATCATTTAACATGTTTTTATATCAGGGTTTCAAGAACTCTGTTTTTTTTGTCTTGCAGAAAGGAACGTGCTGCATATGGGTTATTTGAAAGGCTCTAAACATTTAAGACTGTCTCCTATTTAGGAATGCTTCCTGTGAACTCCTATTCAAGAAATACAGTACTGTTTTAGAATCAGTCTCTTAGGTTTTCCAAAACACATTTGTTTATAACATGCAGGTATGATATTCATTGTTAAAGCTAGTTTAGCTTGCAGAAGTTTGAAAATTGTGCCTTTGCCTTTGGAACAACATACCAGTGAACTCCAAAAAACTACCAGCCACTGCCGTGAATACTGCTGCCACCATCCCCTCCCCTCCCACACTGTACTTGTAAGAAAAAATGTTATAGAGACAAGCACTGGTGATGCTACTCAGTTTATTTGTACTTCAAGTACTGTTCCCCTGAAGGAATGAAAACCAGGGGCACCATTTTCTTACTCCCAAGTCTCTTCTCTCTCGCGTCCTCTCCCTCTGGGATGGTTTGCATGAGCATACTGCAGGTGTGTGTCTTTTAGGCTTTCTCTTGTTATTTTCTTGCCCCTTACACTGTTTCTCTCTACGCCATCCCAAACAAGTGATCAGCTTTTGAGAGATGGCTAGTTGATGAAGGGAAGCAGTTACAGCTGAATTTCAGGGAGTTTTCTGTACAAACCATAATAAATGTACAATGCTGGATGTGTCAGTTACCCCACCAGTCCCCATGTCTTCTTACGTGACACCTATCTCTCCTGGGACTGTCACTGTTCTCCAGTTCTCTTTTCTTTTGCCAACAAAACAACATCGCAGAACTTTTTTTTCACCAAAACAGGGTGATTTTCAGCAGTGACTCAGACTCTGGGTTTCTCTCTGGAAGGCTGATGCTTAATGTATAAGGTAAGGTGCATAAGATGGTAAGGTGTATAAGATAAGGTGCATAGAACTTAGAGAGGGGCGAAGGGGCAAAGGCAATCACTGTGGGTACTGTGATTAAAGTGATCTACTAAGTACAGCAAATATTTTTATAAGCTCAATGTTAATGTTAAACACAAAATTCCTATAAGAAAAGCAGTCTTAGGAAGCAACAAGTGAAAAACAAAATGTCCTCATAATAGTACAAGTCCAATGTCTTAAAAATGTCTCGTCTGGCTCTTGCAAATTCATGGGTTCAGCTTAAAAACTAACAAAATCAGCAGAAAAAATATAATTGAGGACATTTGTATCTGGCCATGGTTTCACCAGATGCTTGCGAACTTCTGACCTTTAGCTTTCTTCTACAACTCTGAAGGGTAGAAATTTATTTCTTTTAAAAACCAAAAGCTGAGATTCTTCTGGGGAGATCTGTAGTATAAATAAATATGCTGGCAGCATTTTACCAGAGCTCAAATGCCATCTTTTTATTAGTACTTTGTTTACAGCAGCACCTACAATGTCCTGGACCTTTTACAAACATTCAAGTAGGGATGGGTCACAAATTTGATGTGGAAAATCATCATACTTTCACAGGAGGAATTGGATAAAAAGTGTCTCTTGGTGATCCACAATGACTGTCTTTGAATTACTGATAAGGAAGTAAGTCTACCAAATGCAGTGACAAAGTGGCTGGGAAATTTTATCCTGATGTCAGTAGGTTTTACATGGCTTCAACAGATGAGACTTTGTTCTTGTCTCCTCTTCAATGCCTCTTTTAAACCTGACTTATGCAAAACCATGACCAAGGTCCAAAATATTTCAAGGTAGCATTTTCAGACACAGAAACCACAGGAAACTGGAGTTTTCTTCTGCAGGGTGGGGTTGGTTTTTTGTGATTTTTTTGGGGTTGTGTTTTGGGTTTTGTTTTGTTTTGCTTTTGCTTTGTCCCCTCCTTTTTTCTTTTTAGGAGGAATGGAGGGATGTTAAAACCACTGTTTTGCATCTTGAGTTCTTAGGCTACAGCTTCATCACTGAAACAAATTCAAAGAGATATAATCAGGAAAGCTGATAAATACTACAGACTCCTACATTCTGCTTTGATTGTTACTATAGTAAGGCTACATTTGCACAGTTTGGTTTTTCTAATGTCAAACAATTGGCAGCTCTGCAGTGTTGATGCCCCCTGAGGGCTGCCTGTCATCATAATTGCTTCTGTCTACTGAAAGTAAACATATGAAGTGTATACAACATGCCCACACAAGGCAGATAAACACACACACACTGGTATCGTTGTGGGTCACAGACTCATTTTTCTATTATTTTTAACATCTTTATTTGTTCCTTGTTCCCCCTCCAGAGTTTATTTTTTCCCCTAATAACATATTCATTTTCTTTTAAATTGGGAATGGATCATTTCAACATCCTTAGCAGATCATGATACTTCTTTAATATCTTTCTAGAAACTCAACACCTCTCCCCAGACTCTGTTGGCATGGCAGCGATGACTCAGAGCAATACCTGTGCCTGGTATGGGCCAAATATTGTGAACAGGAGGTTGAACAGAGCCCTAGCTTGGATTATTTCATGTGCTCCATTGACTGTCCATCTTCCTGGCATGAGAAGGATATAATACCGTTTCCTCCTTCACGCTGAACGTGAAGTTCATGTCAAAACATAAACTCGTGGAAGGAATGCTTCTTCAGTCCTCCCATTTCCTACCCTGAGCTTTTACTATCTCTCTTCCTAGTCCCTTGGTGTGAAAAATACTGTCTTCTCCTTCCTGCTAGATCCTAAAATTCAGAGTAATTTTATTCTTACTTGAAAAATTACAGTTATCAATATTTGGGGATCAATAAAATATGCCAGCATCTGCTTCTAAACTCTCTGATTTGGACTGGAAATCTTCAAATGCCAACCATGTAGGCTGTTCCTTGTTGGCCATCTCACTGAGGGCTTCAAAACCAGGAACTATATGAAACTTCAGGAATAGACAATTTAGGGAATATTTTCCAGGACAAATAGGTGAGTAGAAGCTTTCAACCTGAATCCTCTTTTTTACGTTTCAGCTTTTCTCTGAAAAAGTGGTTATCTTTCTCCCCGCCCCAATTTCATGCTTTTTCTGTTCTCATTTCCCAAACACTAACCTAAGAAGCAAACAAGTTCCCTGCAGACTACAAGGATAAGTTCCAGGGAAGCTCTATTGATTTATATTTTGTGCAGATCTGGTCATAGTATTTCTTCTCAACCAGCATTCATGGTGCGTTTTCTAAAATGGGGAAAATTTGCTCTTCATTACTTTACCCAAAGTTAGTACCAGTAAGCCACAAAGCAAGTGGCCAGATGAAACCCCATCATTCTCAAGGGCTTACTACATTTGATTTTCAGTCATCCAGCAGTCAAGGAATTAATAATACATCTAAAGAATGTGATAATATGAAAAGTACTCTCTGGAGACTCCTACTACTTTAAGAATGATGGATTGCTTCCAAAGCCAAGAAGGAAATTCATCAATTAATTTGTATGAACACTTTCATTAGCAAGAAACTGATTTTATAATGCTGGATTTTCTCCAGATCATGTAAGTTCTTCACATCACTTAATGCTGAAGGTGGCATGGCTATTGAAAATGTAGCACCATCAGTACTCAAATTTACAGTGACTCAGAGTCATGAAACCGATTCTTGGTGACCTTCTTGCAAAGTGGTACAATGTGTGCAATGAAACACAATGAAATTTCAGTAAAACCAGATACCATGTGTCTCTGAAGAATAACTATCAAAGTTGGAACACTCAAGTAACATATTTTAGCATTTTAAAATTAAAATGTAGCACAAACAGTAGAAAAAGCATTTAGAATTAAACTGAAGAGGCAGATTTAACAACTTACCTTTGTTTCCGGTGAAGCTGTTGACTTGATGGTCTTGGTCCTTCAGTGCAAACACAGGGTGTTGAAATGTTACTGGAAACCATCCTGTTCATTATAGTGGCTCTAGATGCCATTCATGAGCCAAATACAGAAAAATAAACTTTTGCATTTAAGCAGATACAGTGTAGATCATAGAAGCAGAGTCTGTTTTTCCATTACACTTCCAACGTCTTTCCAGATTATACTGTAAGTCTACAAGTTCTGCTTGAGACACACTGATCCAACCTTGGAGCCACCAGGACCTGATTAGTGAGCTGGTTAGAGCTGTGGCATGCCACTAGGAGACAACCAAATTAATGACAAAGGTTGGACTAGATGATCCCTGACATCCCTTCCAACCTGTGATTCTGTGATTCACTGGTGAGTTAGAGGGCTCACAAAACGATAATAAATAGGAATGTGATTTTAATGCCTTTTACATTAAAAACAAAACAAAACCAAACCAAACAAAACCAAAACCAAAAACCAAACCTGAAGCTGTGTAATCAGATCCAGATCCTTGTGGTAAGAAATAGATCTCAAATTTAAATCACCCCGGTCTATTCAAGTGAGATTATGCTGCCATTGATCCTTATTAACCTAGGTATTGAATTTCTGTCACATCTCAACTTCAAAAAGTAATTCCATTTTTCATATTTTTACTTGCTGACAATAAGGCTGGCAGAATTTTGTTAGATCTTTAAATGATTATTTACCCTGAACGCTCTTTTTTGTTGCTTTTAGGATAGAACAGAATTAATACGAATGCTTGTGCTGTTGACATACGTGGTGCATTGAATTTTAGAAAGCAGCTCCTGCAAATTAAGTGAGAGTTAATGACTAGAATAATTAAAATATCTGGTGGTTGATATTAATTCATATAATAAGTGTGAATTGTTACTAACTGCTTTCTCTAGACCACATCAGTATTTCAGAATATACAGTACAGATTTAGAATGGAAAAAGATAAATCTTTCTGCTCATAACTGTGATTTGGTATTACTATTCATAAATATTATTTTGAACATGTAGAGGAGGTTTTTGGTTTGCTTATTTTGCTTAGAAAAAGCAAAGTGTTGTTTTGGTCTTTTTTTTTGTGTGTCTGGTTTTATTTTGCATCTCATTCTCTTTGAAGAACCCATTCCGTATATATATTTTTATCACAAGCATGGTTGGACTCCCTCCATACAGACACTTACCACGCTGCCGTGCTTGAAGCTACATCCTGGGCCTCTATATTTACATATTTCTTTAGCTCTGTATATGTCCATATACCTTTTTCTGGCCTTGAAAGCCACTGTGCACATTGATGCTTTACTGTCTGAGACAGGATCTTTCAGCTGCTTTTAGTGCCAGTCTACTCTGGACATTGCAATTCGTTGGTATGGAGTGAAGAGCAGGGTGATTTATTATTTAAACCACTGGGGAAAAGTGCTTGTTTTTGTATGGATTTCATAGGTGTTGCAAGACAACTTTAAATACGTCTATAACTTCTTCATAAAGTCTTCATAAATCTAAATGCAAAGCACTCCTTAAGGAGCTATCGTTTAATCTTTTTTTTTTCTTTTTCAACATTTGCTGTTCATCAGTCCTTCAGCTTTTCCTTTATCTGTGTCCTGATTAGGAAAAATAGAGCTTTCCGAATTGCCCACGTCTTCTCTTAGAATAGTATTAAGCCAAAAGAGTAGGCAGTTGCAGAGCAGTGCAACGCTTCTTTGTAGTATTTTGCTGAAAAAGACCCCCACTTTCATAATTGCTGCTATACCTTGAGAGCCCAAATTTTATCTCCAGTGCGATGTCGGCACTCCGGCCATGCTCTGACGACCTTCACAGCAGGCTGGACCTCCATCTGGCAGTCTGGCTCATGGGGAGAGGTAAGTGCTTGAAAGGTCTCTGAAGATCAGTTTAGAGTCAAGCGAAGTAGCCTGAGCGGAAAACTGTATGGGATATTGTTTAATCCAGCCTGTACAAAGCACCAGACTCAGGGGAGGGGAAGATGAGTTTAACCCCTCTGAGCCTGGCACTATAGCAGATGATTAAAGGCACTCATATATCTGAAAAGGCAGACTAAGTATGTAAACATGCAGCTATATAGTACCTTTATGTTCACTGCCTAAACTTTTTTCACAGGCTTTCCAAAATCCCATTCTTAGAATTTTTTACCAGTAAAGATACTCATTTCAGGTAGGTATGAGCTGAAATGTTATACTAAAAGTTGTCCAGTCAATACAGCCCCTCTGAAATGCATGAAAGGCATAAAAATGTCCTTTTCTGCCTAATGAGCGTGGAACAGATAATGAGCATGAAAACACTGTTTAAAATTTTCATGGGAAGCAATAATCCAAATCTCCACCAAAATAAAATTAGGTAACTAGTCAGGTTAAAAGTGTAGAGAAGCTACCACAACAACTCTTCAAAAAATCTTCCTGCAACTCTGAATGTGGACTTGGTGGGTTTCTAAGTCTCACCTAGGCTTAAACTGGCTATGTATGCTGTAAAATGGTGATCATACCAGTGGAAGATGGCAGAGAATGGCTATTTAGTGACTTACTGTTCCAGGCACAAGATTGCATTCACTGTGATGGCTTCATTGAACATAAATTTTGCAGCTCAGAAATCATATTACAGCCCTACAGTGAAATGCAAAAATGTCAGCTCAAGCTAAATGACATTTAAAAAGAAATTAAAGACTAGTAAGCACATTAGACTAAGTGTATAGATGTGATTTAAACTTGGAAAATTAAGGAAATACCAGAGTAAAGACCTAAAACTTCTGTAAGTTAATCACCTGAAGCCAAAAAGATTCAGAAGTATTTATTAAGGACTGAAAAGGACTGAGGAAACTGCTTTCCACTAGGATAGCACAAAGAAGCAGAGGCAAAAGTGGCACTAAAATTATCCATGAAATCAATTGTAAAAATCACTGACCCTGTTTCCATGTATGCAACTGCTCCAATAAGAAAGGAAAAAGGCTTTTGGAAAATTGTATCCTCTTAGTAAGTATGAAATGGAGCTTCTTTGGGCTCCTGCTGGATAGCTGGTAGGTGCACACAGAGCTGTTTTCTTTCCCTGCGGTGTTTCTATGCCGGCATAGCAGTGTACTGCAGCAGGAGGTGATGCTACTGCAATATATGACTTGCATGTGCATTTGTACTCCCTCCCTCAGGCTTATGGTATTATGACTGAATTCACAGAGACGAATTACAAAGATAAATGGTAAAGAGGCACATTTGCCTCCAAACTCGGCCATTTTCAGACCCATAGCAAATATATCACATGCCAATTTTTAAAGGTTAACTGGTGAAAGTCATTGGCATGAAACTACTCGTACCCTCTTTTAAGTTAACTCATCTCTGTTCCAGTGTTTCTCAAAAAGGTCAACCACCTACCACAGCATGATAAAAGAGGCAAGTAAATCTGGCTGTATAACTCTGTCACTGACTGCTGAAATCTACTTTTTGGGAAGATGTCCCATATTCACTGAAAATAAGGAGCTGAGATGAGAAGGAAAAACCTCAACTCTACATGGATAAAAGAAAGGAAAGTAGTTGGTGACAGAGGCTGAAAATATGTGACAGGCTTAAAATATCCAGCAAAAAAATGCATTTCTTCACCAGCATAGTCAATAACTTAATTTACATTCATTTTTATTGGTGTGTTTTACTCACACAGAGCTCAACCTCCTGGTAAAAGGAATACTTGGATATTCCTAACAGTCTTCTGGTGCCAGCAGATTAAATTTGGGCTACAGATTACCAAGTTTCACTACACTTATGCCAACATGTGTAAGTAGATACAGTTTGAGTAGATACAGTTTTATTGGCTTCAGCATTCCCAAGCTGAGTTGCAGATACTGGGATCTGTCTCTGAGAGGTTAACGTACTTGTAGTTGCGAAGATGGATGAGAAAAACTGAGATACGGGGTGATAAAAGTTGTGATAATTAAACAGATAAAAATGAATAGCTGGATAGCATGGCATGGATAGTCAAGGAGAAGCCAGCCAGCTCACACTATTTTATGATTGTCAGGGCTCTGCATGGGAGCAGATGACTGATGGCTGGTATTATCAAGGAGAGTGGAATATGTCCTGTTTGAACTTTTTATTTGTTTAACCTTCACTGTATGAGTGAGACTGTGCAGCTGAATTTCTTATTACGTGGAAGGGATTTTATTTTTTCTTTTGTATCAGGGATGATCAAAGCTTAGCAAAGTCCTTGTATAAGTAGCTGTTAAAATGGATCTGTAATCATAAAAGGAGCATATCCATCCTCAAGTTTTATTTCCTGTCGCTTCCGCAGGGTTGTCTATTTTCCTACCACACTAAAAGGAAAAAAGATTAAAAGCACAGAATTTAGGAAAAAGTACCTGTTCTAAAGACTTGGAAAAGGTAGATAAATAGAAAACACTGGTATCTAGATTTATTGGTTTGTGGTTTATATCTATCTAAAAGTTAAATGGCAGTGCTATACATTTCAAAGTAAACGAACATTTTAACTTCTGAGTGCATAACTATAGCAGTAAATAGGCCATGCATCCATTCAGTATTATTATACTCAGGGCAGGCATAAGCATCTTATCTCAGCACAAGATATTCACACATCTGAAGTTCCTAGTAAAATTCCTTTGAACATGAGTGTTCTCCAGTGTAAAGGTGCTGGACAATCAAAAAATAATTGCACAGACAAGTACACTTGACAGCTATTAGGCCATTTATTTAATAATGCCTGGACTAAAATGTAGTAAGATCACCTGCATTAGTCATAGTTCTGCTCTGCCCAAGTAGGCGTAAGCACAAGTCATGGCCAGTAAAGATCACCAAGGCCATGGTCTTCAGCATCTGATGTTATGAAGGTCTTCAGCAAACAGAGTCCATGTAATTTTAGCTAACAGACATTGAAGAATTTCCCATCAAATCCACTTGTTGCTATCAAATGAAAATAACTTCTCGCTGAGATCACCTTGTACATGAGAACAAAGCATAAGGACCTCTAGGTGTGTAAAATCTCAAACCAGCCTGAAACATTATTTCAAGGTAGAAAGAACTGACCTGTCTGGACTAAGATAGTGGTTTCCACCTTCAGTCTGGTTACCCGAGTGACTTAAATTTGGCTGGTTAGTTCCTTGTTTTCCTGTGCATGCCAACCATCCTAGCAAGTTGACTGGGTAGCCTTCGTGCAACTCCAGAGAGAAGCCACCCGGGGAACTCCATTAGTTCATAACACAAAAAATCGTGTATGGCCCTGATCTATGGTGGTGGTAAAAAAAACCCAATATCTACATATGCCAAAGAACAAGCCAAATTAAACTGCTAACAAATTGTCTGCTGTCATTGCTCCATGTTCCAAAACTATTTCACATTGCGACCTGCACAAAACAGCATTAATCCCTCCTCAGCTGCCAAAAAACCCCTTCTTGACAAGTTGCTGTTATATTTGCTATACAAAAATATATTGCATATAGAATGTTAAGGGTGGCAAACAGAGTGAAATAACTAAAACATAATTCCAAATGCTATGCAATGATGGGATTATTTGTTTACTTCTGTTATTTAATTTAAATGATGCTGACTGGGAATCAGAGTTCCATAATTTCAGTTATAGAAAATTATGTATGTATTTTCTTTGAGCCCTTGCTGCCAAATGCATTGCTGTTATTTAATGGTATCTGCAGAACAATCATGGGCTGGAATTCTCTAAGAAATTTAAAATACAACTATTTATGCAAGGGTGCGCGATTATATAATTCAGTCCGCAATCTTTTGCTTTTTATGTGTTTACAAGATTTGTTGACAAGAAAAAAGATTTAATACAGAGGGCATGTGATATTTTTACAGTAAGTTTTCTACTTGCACTTTATTTTTCTGTTTTGAATGATACTTTGGTGATCGTCTTTTCCAAGAATTATATCAAATAGGCAAAAATTGTAATAGCAGTTAAAATGTTTTAAACAGAACTGTACTTGGAAGTGTGTGCCGCAGTCTTTCTACCAAGCATATGGAGAGATGTTTATTTAGCTGCAGACTTTTGACTGGCTAAAATCATACAGCTGGCCCTTCATTTGGTATAATTAAGGCTGCAACATCGAAGCTAACAGAGCAAAGTTGATTTTCACCAGCTGATATTTTGACCAGTGTTTATTTCATTCATTCTTAGATATGATCTGCATCTTTCCTGAACCTCAGTACTATCCTGCTGTACAGTTTTTTTACTTAAAAGCCAACAATAAAGCAAAAATCCTGCTGTCATAGAGTCATGAGGCCAGAAAAGTAGCAGCAGCTGCAGTGGCAAGATGAGCAGACCACGCAGAGGAATACAAAATCCCTTGCATGTCATGGAAGACAGTGGCACAAGGTGTGCACAAGCACAAAAGGCAATTACAGGCAGGCCAAAACCAAGAAAAAATGTGAAGTCAGTGGGTTTGTGAAATAAGAACATGCCAGTGATCAAATCTCTCCTTTCATATGCAAGATATGACTGGCTGTATCTTCGAGAAAAAGCTTTGTTTCAAGTCCTTCTCCCAGGTTAGAGAGGGGGTGCCATGCCACAGTGCTGCAGTGATTCTTATCCCATGCCTTTTTGCTTAGCTTTAGTTCATGGAGTAAAAACATGGCCTTAAAAAGCTGGAGAAGAAAACCATTCCTGTCATTAAACTCTGGAATCACAAGATATCCTTAAATATAAACAACCCAAGCAGGAAAGCTAAGGTGGGTTATCCATGTCAGGTATTTTCCCAAAATATTATGGTGCTTGTCAAAAGGTGGACTTTCAGGGAAAAGGGGACTGAAATTTTGACACAAATTTTAATGATATTCAACAGAAGTTGTCCCCTCTCAGCTTTCCTCCTATATGAGAATAAAATGTAAAGAGTGTAAAAACTTTTTTGAATTTCAAAAATATACCATTTTCATACTTTAAAAGCAACATTTTTCAGTTTTTCATTCAAAACAACACTTCTTTATAAGTATCTCTCTTTTTTCTTTTTTCTATTTTTAAAGAAAACAGATTTACAAAGGATTAAATAACCCAACAAGCAAAAAAATTTCACTCCAGATTAACTCAAGACATCTTTCTACATTCTTCCTGCCTCTCCCCCCAAAATGGGGCTTATTTTGGTTCAACTTGACTTTTGTTTCTGATTTTTCGCCAAACTGAGAAACCCCACTACTCATCCAGCTCCACTAACAGAAAGGCCTCGTGCAGAGAAATATGTATGAAGAGACGGGCTATGTAACTCTCACTACGACTACAGCCAGGCTGATAGAAGCAGAGCTCATGGATGCCGCGGGCTGCCGGGCTGAGGTCTATCGCTGCTGCCGCCACTGCCGAGCCCTCTGCCTGAGCCGCCGGACGGACAGGCTGATCGGCTGCTTCCCAAACTTCTTCATGATCTCCTTGATTCTCGCCAGGTTGGTTTTGGAGATAGTGAAGTCACACTGGGTAGCTCCCATGTCGTAGCCGACTTCACAGGTCTTGGTAGCGGCGGTGTAGCCCTCCGCCTTCACACCCACCACGTACTCCCCCGGGTTGAGGAGACGCCAGTAATCCCCATCGGCTCCTGGTAGGAAAAGAGATGGTTTTCAGGACAGAGGCCCTTTCTCCCTGAGGAAGTTGATGTTTATGAGAATACAGAAATAGATGCACATGGGTAAGATGACAGCACAGGCAGCAAGCCTGCATCTTCCCACCAGCGGGGTGTCAGTGAGGCTGCCCCACATCATAGAATCATACAATCACAGAATGCCCTGAGCTGGGAGGGACCCACAAGGATCATCAAGTCCAACTCCTGTCCCTGCACAGGACACACCAAATTCACACCGTGTCTCTGAGGGCCTTGGCCAAGTGCTGCTTGAATATTGCCAGGCTGGTGCCGTGATGCCTCCCTGGGGAGGCTGTGCCAGGGCTCCACCACCCTCGGGGGGAAGGACCTTTCCCTAATGCCCAGCCTAACCCTCCCCTGGCACATCTCCCTGCCGTTCCCTCGGGGCCTGGCGTTGGTCACCAGAGAGCAGAGATCAGCACCTGCCCCTCCTCCTCCCCTCGGCAGGGAGCTGCAGAGTGCCATGAGGGCTGCCCTCGGCCTCCTCTGCTCCAGGCTGAACAAACCCAGGGACTTCAGCCCCTCCTTGTACAGTTTCTCCTCTAAACCCTTCACCAACTTTGTGGCCCTTCTCTGGACGCTCTCCAGTAGCTTTATACCCTTAATGTCCTGTGGTGCCCAACACTGCCCACAGCACTCGAGGTGAGTCTGTACCAGTGCAGAGTAGCATCACACGTACCCCTCCTCATCCTGCCAACCTCACAAAACACACCTGAAACGTATTTTCCAAATGATGAAAAAATTACAATGGGCTTCAACCTGGCCTAAGTTTTCTCTCCATTGAAGTAAAAAGGATCCTGAGCCAAAGGGTCACCTTCTAATTGTTAGTGATTCCTGAGGGGTATAAAAGACATTCCCCAAACTAATTCTAAGTTACCAAGGAAGAGAAGCTCCGGTGGAGTACCCACATCACACTCAGGATGCTGGTTGGACAGCCTGGACACATGCATTTTAGTGCTACTTAATATGCAGAGAGTGTGAATGCATAATGTCAACTCACAGATCTAAGCAAATATCCCCTTCCATAAAATCTTATATTGAGTGTTATTACACTAATTTTCCTACTAACTATAATTCATCAGGATTCATAACCACTCGCTTACCTGGTAAGTGCATGAAGAGAGCTCCTGTAATGCACCAAACCTCTCATGCATAAAGCAAGAAGTATTTTAACACCTCGTTGAATCAGGACTTTGTTTTCTTCTTTTTTCCCATATGTGATCTCATGTTACCCATACGTACATAAGGATAGTTTTAGACTTCTTTTTAAATATTATTTTAACTAGAAAGCGTGCTTAGCTGTGGGCTGAAAAAGGTGAAACGCTAATATCTAAAATTAGCTTTGCACTCTATCCAGGGAAAACCCACTATGGAATGAAAGTGCATATTCAAATATGCAATGCTGAATCTAAATAGAAATGCAACATCTCCTGTATGAAGAGGTCAATTTTTTTTTAAGACTGATAAGAACTGGCAACCTTATTATAACTAGCCTTGAGTTGCTTGCAGTGCAGGGTATTGCAAAAACTAAAGAGGATTTGGATAAAAATATTACATCTGGGAAAAGATCAGACCAGCTAGCCTCTGTTTAGAGAAACATGATTTTAATTTAGGGCTTGATAAAACAATGAATGTGTTTGCAAACAGCAAGTGTTAGCAAAACAGCAATATCAATTATACCCTGATATTGCCATCTCTGAATGCAAGTGTGAAATAGTGTGCAAGTAGCACACCCAGTCAGGTTAGTTCCTGCCCAACAGCTTGCTCAGGCTTTTCTTCAGCCAGTTTGACCCCACTTGGTGTGATGAATAAAGTTCACATATCCTGTTTCTCAGGACTCAGGCATTTTTCTGAAGGGCTCTCAGAGAAGCTCTTTATTCAGTTCTCCCTTACTACTGTGTCCATTGGCACCTTAATCAAAACACAAAGCTGCCCAGGTTTTTTGAATTTATCCCTAAGGGCTCATTTTTAGCTGTAAATGCTCTGGCAGTACTAGAGGGCTGGCAAAAGGCTCTGTATCACCCTGTGCATGGCTGTGAACGCATCCCTACTCAGAGGCTGGCTTTAGTCCCTGGATTTCAAAACTGACCCACATTTTTCTGACACATTTAATAGCCAGTTCATCACAACCCCGCACACAAGGCCAGAAAAACATCTACACATTCACACACCACCAGGAACTTATTACAAAGCTGGATATTAAACTATTAGCAGGATGCACTTTACCTCCTTTGCATTTACAAGTAAGTAGACATTAGTATATCTGTCTGCTGTCATTGCCCAGAATTTAATACCAGACTAAAAGGTTTTTGTGTTTGTTTAAAAAAAAAAACAGATTAAATGTAATAGGTAAAAATTTCAGAGCAGATGGCAAGAGAAACAGAATTTTTAAAAACAGATAAATTTAGTAAATAATAGGTTTGCTAAAAGAATAGGCTCCAGTGGAAGCAGGCTGGAGGCAGACAATCTCCTCCTATTGGGTCTGGAAAAGAATTGCCATGTCTGCTTAGATAAAATAACAATGTGTAAAATACAAAGATAATATTATTATAAATTAAACATGTCAGATGGCTCCATAAACACTTCAATTAAAAGGAACACTCTTTGAGCCTGGTAGGACAGACCTTTGCTACAATTTAGTGTCATATTTACACTTAAATGTACAAAATTTTGCTAATATAAATACAATATAAAAATCTAAGCTAATGCTCTGTTACCTCCAGGAAAGCTAGCCATAGTCCTGCACACCCAATACATGTAGCAACTAAAATTTAACTTTTCTTTACTGAACAGACAGCCAGGAATGAGGCTAGAGTTATAATACCAGAATTATGCTTAGTTAGACTTATGTTATTGAATATTACTAAACGCTGCTTCAAAATCTTTGGGTTTTGTTACATACTGTATACTTAAATCATATGAAAGATTCTAAAATATTCATTAAAATTTCTCTGAACATTGTGTGAAGTTAAATTAATTATGCTTTATTGCGAAAATCACACAGAAATATGCATCCTCCTTTGGAGTCTGGCACAGGCTGTAATACAGAACTATTTCACAAGAAGGAAACTGTGTATTTCTTTATCGAGATTTGCTTTGAGATTTTCAAAAAGTGCAATTATAGGAAGCAACCCACAAAACTGCCTTTGCACCATGGGGAAAAACGTGTCCAGGTGCATTTGGGCATCCAATGGATGAACTCTTTTACAAAGGTTATCTTGTAGAGCACAGTCCACATCTAACTGTAACAACATGTAGTCACTCAGACTTAATCAGTAGCTACATCTGCATCAAGAGAAAATGGAATAATTTTCAACAAAGCTTTTATTCTCAGAATCAATGACTTCAATTAGCCTATTAATATTGTTAGCTTAGTGTCAGCAGCCCTCTCTTCCCATAAGATGTATTGTATGTCCAAGAGAAAGTTAAAAAAAAGTGCTTTCCATGCACTTTTTTGTCCACAAGAAGCAGCAGAGACATTTTCTCAAACAAGTAAATGTTATTAGAGGGCCTTTACAGATGACATTTGTCTGGCTCTGCGGGGTAGTTGACCACATTAATGTACCAAAGAAAAAGTAGATACCTTACAGCTTAGCTCACTTTAAACAAAACCGATATGAATAGAGATAGTGGCCATAATTCTTCTCCTACTTTTTATATCAAGGCAACTCAGAGGTTTAAATGGATACCTTTTTCATTTTAAAAGGTATAAATGAAAGAAGAATGCTGACAATTTGCCTTCTCTCTCTGGAGTTATATGTGTCATTTTAGCTTTCTGGCTTCAGCACAAATCCTCTAGTTTCAAAGACTAATGAGACATACACTGTTATCTGTATAATATAGAACAAGCTAGAACTTTTATGTTCCCATCTACAAAGTGATTTCCAAACAAGAGTGTCAGTTTAAACGTCTCATTAAAAAGAAGAATTAAAAAGACTGAACCAAGTACTTTTTCCTGACAAGTGCAGATGGCCTTGCACCACAGAAGCTCAGCTCTAAGTCTAGATGTAAATAGAGCTACAATATTCCCCGAACGTTACAAGGTGGATTCTGGGATCTTGCACATTTATTACACACACCACTAGGACTCATTTCCTAGGACTCCATGAAGACAGCATGTTTGCTGTCTTCAAACTGTTGATTTTTCTTTCATGTGACAAGCCAGTGACTGAGAGCTGGAGATTAATCACCTATTGCATGTACTTGGCCTCACCCAGAGCAATATATTAATTCTGTTAACAGAGTAATACAACCTACAGTTTATGGCAGTCTGTCAAGACTGCCAAGACTTCCAAGACAAGGAAAAACAACTGATTACATTAATTCCTAGTATCATTTCCCAGTGGGCCCATTTTGAAATATATAAGGCAGAATCATTATTGCCTAATTAAACATCTGTCATTCCATGTTTTACAACAGAGAGACAGTAGCACTGAAACAAAATTCATCATAAACTAAATTAGATATTCCAAGATTTATCTTAGATAATCTACTCGGATTTCTCTCAGATAATCTAGCTCAGATAGTCTACTGTAGCAAACATTAAAGGTTTGGAAGTCTCTTGGCTAAAGCTCTGTGTTATTCCATAGCCTGAAATCAGTTTACATGTCAAAGCATGCCATACTGTATCTCAGTGGCAAAGCATGTGAGAGTGGCAGCAAATGAAAGGCCCTGAATGCCAGTCAGGATGTGAAAAATACATTAAATTAGTGTTCCTGCTTCTAATATTGAACCAAATCTAGAGTATGCACCAATATGATTTGTCTGATTATTCACCATGATGTTACTTTTCCATAGACATCCAAGAGAAACCTTGTTAACCTCTTGCAGCCAGCACTTTGAGTGCAATCACTAAAAACTCCTGCTGACAGCTTGTTTTGCTATTTCTTTCTGCATGCTCCTCTCCTTGCTATATCCCCTCTGCTTCTCCATTTAAGATGACTGCGTGTCTTAAATCATGGTACAGTACCTACACAAACACAACGGCCATTGGACACAGTCCCGCCCACTACCTGCCAACAACAATTTTCAGGTGTTACTATTAATCCTGTAATTGGCTAGAGTCTGCTTAAAGCAGTTTTTACTTAGTGCCATAACTACTTTCCAGGCCATTAAACAGGCTTAGAGTTTACTCTGAGTCTACGTATCTGTGTCTGGGTATAGATCGAGACTGTGCTAACAAGGCAAAGCGCCATTTATGTTGTTTTTTTTTAAACTATACATGTTGAAAAGTAATTCTCTGGGCTGAAATTCACCTGGAGTGTCTCTACTGAGCCCCATTCAATGATCTTTTATAAAGATGTGATGTTTTGCAGAAGACTCTTCAGGTTGTGGAATTCCCCTTTCCCTGCAACAGCTGTTCCTCCTCTGGGCGCAGCTCTAGATCACATCTCCAACACTTTCACAATCCCATAACTGTTAATAGCCAGAGAAACACTCTTTGCCCAGACCAAGGCATTACCTACACCCTTGTTTTTCAACACTGTAATTATTCTGGGTTAGATTTGCACTACCTTTACATGAGAAAAGGAGCAATAAGAATTCTTTAGACACAGCCTTACTCAGGCTATTGATTTTGGGCAAGTGAAAGGCTATTTGCTCGCTACTTTAGAAGAGGTGGAAAGAGGAAGAGGGGCACAGAGGAAAGCCACAGTTCTGTTCTTGTCTACGCAGCTGCCTCATGGAAATAAGTGACTCCCTCCTCACGAGCCAGTCCTGCAACACCCTCCTTGGACTGTGCACTATCTGCTGGCTTTTCTCAGAAAAGAGTTCAAAGTTGCAATGAGTTTCTGTATTTTGTTTTTAGACCTTAAACTTCCTTGTTTGCACTCATGTTTTTATTTTTTACCTGTGCGAATGTCATGGTTAACACCTTCTACTGAAATAACTGCATTGGGGATTCCCTTTCCATGCACATCTTTTACTATGCCTTTGATGCCTCGATGGACCTATTGAGAGAATAAACATATGAATATATATTGCACAGCAGTGAAAAGTACTACCATTAGAGAGACAGAACAAATAATTAATTCCGTATGTGAATTAAGTGCATTCTATTCCTACTTTATGGTTCACACAACTTTGAAATATCATTATTAACCCAGTACCAGCCTTCCAGACATTAGCTACTTCTGAATCAGCTTACAAATTCTGTTAGGATTCCTGAGGCAAATTCAAGAGAAAAATAAAACAAGCAGACAAAGCAGCAGGCGTAAGGTTTTGGGTTTTTCTGGCTGTCATTTCTAGCAAGCTTTGCCCTCGTGTCAAATTTTAACAAGCTTCGTTATTTTGTCCTCTTAAGTTAAAAAAGCCTGGCTGAAGCGATACGCCAGTATTGCGTATAGGTGAGGTTTCTACCACAAACACCAATAATCATGTAATTAGTGATGCAAGAAAAAGATCAGAAACCTTAAACTCCCTTTCAATCTGAAAGGAGTCATCATGTTATTCTTCTGTGGAATACCTGTTCCATAAAGACAATCAGGGACTCGCGGTTGTTCTCCCATTCTTCGGGTAGCTCGCTCTCGTGGGGATACTTGTCACAGCCAACGTAGATGGAAAGCTCAAAGCAGTTTGTGTGCAGATAACTGAAGTCATTTATGCCTGTCAATAGGAGGTAAAAAAGAAACAATTTTAATCCTCTTTTAATCTATTAATCAGATCTGATTATTTTATGCAAAGTAATATAACTTATTTAAACAGAAACCGGGTATTTTTCTAGCTCAGTCTGCAGACCTGGCAGAAAAAAAGGTTTTTTAGAAATGCACCAGAGTAGCATCAGAGCTGTACATTTAACAGAACAAGGCTTTCTAAAGACAGCGTCCCATCAACACATTCAAAACAGAGGACACAAGACTGTGGCACGGCAGCGCGGGCCACTGGGTCAGCCCAACACCACATCCCCAATTCCTTTGCTGCAAAGAGCAGTGTCCTTCTGCCACCACAAAACTTAAATGAAAGAGAGATTTAGCAGAAAACAAGCAAACAACTTGAAACACATTCCAGATAAAGTTTTTATGGTATTGATGAAGAAAATGGGGGCACGCCCTTAACCAAATTTATACAACCCTAAAAGCCAGGACAGAGAGTAATGGGCACTCAGCCACTGTCATGTAAAAATGATTTATCAGAACAATTGGTTTCTCAGTCTAAATGTTTTCCCACGTAAGTCATCTAAATGATAGGAGAGCCAGAAAAATCAAGGTAGTAATAATTCTTTTAAGTTATATATGTTGTCTGTTGTCTTGTAAGTAATGGAAATATGTCTTCTGGGTTTTCTCTATTTTGGCTTTGCAGAGGACTGGAATCTGCTCCGCTGCTCTGCAATAGGGATTTCCATTAAAAATATGTCCTAATCAAAACCCAGGAACCTCAGTGCCTCTGACCTCTGAGGAGCTGCAGTTTAAGTCTACATTACAGAGAGTGCTGTGACCTTTGCAAAGGCCCTGAGCACTGAGGGCAGAATGTTTTTAGATACAGATCACAAACATTTCCATTCTCTAGCTTTCTCTCTTGTTTCTCATTATTTTTCCTTTGGGAAATTCCATTTCTTAGTTCTCCACAATCACACAGATAACATGATACTGTACATGAACACTAGAGGAAGAAATGATGTGAGCTTTGTTTCTTATTCCACCTGCATTTCTAATAAAATAATATTATTATTGAAAAAAACTTTATCAGTGGTCACTAATTGTTATATTTTAAATGGCAAAGATTAGCAGGAAATGCATTCACCAAGTGCTTCTGATTGAAAAGAGCTAACCCCCACCCCCAGTGCCGTCCAATCACCATAGAGCAATAGTCAAGTATTTAACGGGCCCTCAGTGCCTTCTGGATGCAGAGCAGGAGGATTATATAATACAGATGTTAAGCATTTCACTTTTGTTGATGAGGAAAGCCTAAATATCAGACAGTGGCATATGCTACTCTGCATAAATGTGCTTCCCTTCTGAGAAGCAGCCACAGTTATTTCCCCTCACATAATGCCTTGCATCCTGATCAATATATTGTGAAATGTTTTGCAATGCACAGTAATTGCTCAGTTTTAATACATGTATTTAAGAAAATGGGTTAACATTGCCAAAAGCAACTCTGTGTAGTGTCTGAAACATGCAAATCCAGCCTTGAAAACACTGGAAACAAAATGAAATTCATCTGCTCTTTGCCTTTGTGCGGTTCACCCAGCACAGAAATATTCTATGTAAAATTGCTGAAGAACTTGCATTCATTGCAGTCCAAAATATGTGCAGGAGATAGGATGGCTGGGTTTCAAAGGCATACAGAGGTGTTTGATATCCATGAAAGATATCCGTGGTGCACATACTTATCTAGGGACTCTTTGGCACTGAAAAGGCATTAGAAAAATCCCTTACAAATTTTCCCATGCCACAAGCAGTGAAAGGTTTATATGCGTGATCACTGCGAGGCCAGGCAGCAGGTGGATGAGGAAGGAGAGGATAGGCAGCTTCAAGTTGTGCTACAGCCAGGAGGTGCCACCCACACCAAAGGAAAGGTGGGGCAACTTTCTGCAAGCAATATATTGGGGTGTCACCCTTCAGGTCAGATATTAAACAAGCAGGGGTTTAGGAGAAGAAATTGATCTAAAAGGTAAATAAACAGAAAAAAAAAAAAAGTCAGCTATACATCTATACAGTCATGGAATTATAGAGTGAAATGTCATAGGGGAAATCTGTCTCCAAATCTAGAATCATATTTAGACCCTTTACAATGCAAGGTATCATTGGCTAACTATCAGCTGCAATACATGTATATACACATGCATACATATATATCTGCAATAAAAATCACTCTCTTCCATTTGTCTTTGTAGAGAAGAGCTCTAAAACCATCCTGCAGGTTGGAGACTGAGCTCAAATGGAAATTGCATCCTTTGAGGTTTAGTCTGGAGTCCAAAGGGTAAAGTACCAAAAGCAATATTCTAGTATTTTTCTTAAAGACAATCTCAGAAGTCTTATTATAATGGAAGAGAGCAGGATGTAAAGTATAATGCGAAAAATCATAAAGCAATAAAACAAATGAGATGAACCAAATCCAGGATGCAACTGTTACTAAGAAATCAAGATACTATTCAGTGTCTATATTGTACATCATTACTTAATGTAACTTAGTGCGACAGCTGTTGGTGACATGGCCAATGCCATCTTTTCTGGATCGATTCATAATCATGTTTGTTATAGCATTTAGGAAAATTATACTCATAAATTAGCTAATTAAGCAGTCAAGTTAGAATTCAGAGGTTTTATCTTTTTAGAATTTGCAGAAATGCATAGAAATGTAGTCAGGCATTGGCCTTGTGATCTAAGCAGTTCAATCTTACCCGCCTGAATTCACCCAGCACTTTTTGACCTCCTGAAAAAATATTTGAAAAGTTAATTCTTGGCTCTAGCCTTTAAAGGCTGGCCAGCATTAACTTTACATGGGCCAATGTAAAAGCCATAAAAGCTGTGTCCAAAATCTAGAAATGTTTTTGTAGTGAAAATACCTGCAAGTTACAAACAAGATCCAGCTCCCACAAAACGTGGTCTGCGCCAACGCTCACTTGCATCTGTTTGCCATTACTGCCATAGTCGTTCCTATTGCTGTTCACGTGAAGGCAGATGCGCAGCTCAGTTGTTAATTTCACAGAATACATTGTCTAACTGATGTACTTATAAAAACCAAAGATTTTGAGCAGAACTGTGATGAATCAGCAGAGTGCCTGTTCCAAGTCTGCTCGAAGTGCACACCCAAAGAGATAACTGTGCCTGTTGCTGTTAAAAAAGTGCCTGTAATCGGGCTTTCCTAGAAATTGATGCTTTGTCTGCACTACAGGACATGGCTTCCCCTTTGTGCTGCTTGACGTGATGACGGGCTTGGGCATATGGTGAATGATGCAATCTGCAATTCATTCTGGCAGCAGAAATGCCTATGGAGCCTATGCTAAGTTTAAGTGTAAGCGTGTCCAGGTCTTTTAAAAATAAGATGGTAGCAGGCAAGCAGCAGCTTTTTATGGCATGACTTACAACTCAAAGTGAACGTGAGTGGGGGCTGATCTGTGGCTGAGTTCAGCGAGCAGGAGGCCAAAATAATGATTTTCCCATCCAAGGGCCACTGGAGTCTCTTCCCAGGCTCCCACGGTGGTTTGGGAGTCGCTGCTTCGGCTCTGGCACTGGTTAGCACTGCTGTTCGGCAGCATTTTCCTGTTGGCATCCTCTGAGATGGCAAAGGCTGACAGGTTCCCCCCAGTAATGGTTCAGACAGGGTTCGTTTTGTCCTGACAAACCATCTTGAATGTACAGAATCTATAAAACTAATATATTGCATGTGTACTTTTGAAAACCTCAGTAGTAAACGAAATGGTCACCAGGTATTAGTGACAGAGTCTCCTTCAACCTCTGAAACCTGATGAAATGGAACGAACGGACTTTCACACAGGGGAATTCTCCTCTTAGTGCATGTGTTTTACCACCACCATCACTGCAATGTACACCAGGCAGTGACGGCATTATCATATTTAGCAAGGCAATGTTAACTGCAGTTTCTACAGACACTTACTTCCAGCCACAGTATGCCAGGAGGCTCCGTTAACAGTGCCATCCTCCTTTTGGAAATCCTCTGTGTGACACGCTCTCCTTCTTGCATCTGTCATCAGGCGATGAGTGGAGGCATAAGAATACGCAAGCCAGCGAAAGACATGGTCGTCTGGGGTAGGTGTGTAATCCTGGGTTTTCCACACGGATCTCACCATATCGTAGGGGTACGCCACCACCAGCTCTCCTCCCTGCAAATTGCCACCCAGCACAAAAGGAATTTTTTCCATCCATGCTATTATTGCCCGTGTCTCCACTGCCACCTGGGAGAAGAAGAAACAGCAGCTTTGAGTCAACCTGTGAAATTCGATAGTATTCCTTCAAAGGTAGGCCAGACGCAGGAGTACTGCTGCGAGGTTCTTAGCAGGGAGCGAGTAGCCAGCACAAGAGATGTGGCCAAGGAGAAGGGCTTCTTTAAATTACGGTGCCTGCCAGCCATGTTTGGGAGGTCACCAACAGCCCATAAAAACTAACAAAACCTTAATGTTAGTAATTTACACAGCAGGAACATCTATGTAGAGTGAGGCTGAGAGCAGCAACAGAGATGTCAGACCATGACACGGCTCCCCCTACCACTGGCTGAAATTAATTTTCTAAATAATGGATTTTAAACACAAATATTTCAAAAGCCCACAGAACTGCCACAGTTAAGTGCCTTCCCCTCCAAGTAAGCGATTCTCAGCCACTATAAATAGTTGCCATTATATTTAAAAGGCCATACAAAAAAAAGTTAAATTTTTGGCACTGTGTTCCAATAAATGACTTTAGCATAAGCCACTACATTGGTTCTGCATACTCCTCACTGTCTGCTGTGTTATTTCAAACAAGAACGTCAAGAAAACCCAGGAGATATCTGTATGGTGACTGAGTTTGCAGAGAGCTCATCTGCACTGCAAAACTAGGGAGAAGCCTGAGTCGCAGGACTGAGCCCTCCAGTGGGTTTCTCTTTGTCTACCTGTTGCTGTCTAAAAGTTGGGTATCAAATCTTGCAGGTTCTCACAATAGCCCAGGGAAAAGAAGATCCTCCGGGAAGCAGTTTCCTTCCCAAGGGCTGCCTCTAAAATACAGGGGTGAATGGTACTTTTGTGGTATATTTTTATTCCTATTTACTAGCAAGGAAGCCTAGAAAAATAGCTCAGACCAGGTATGTAACTTCACCTAAAAGTCACTTATTTCTTGAGAAATGTTGTAAAGCTCACTTTTTTCAAACACACCCTCCCCCCCCCGCCTTTGTGTTCCCCTCCCTCTGGTCTTACTCACGGTGGCATTTTCAGACAGGTACCAGTCAGGGATTGGGATGTGATGGTTTGGAACTTTTCTTTTACTCTTCTTCTGATCTTCAGACTCCCACAGCAAAGAGTTTAAATCAGGGAAATTATTGTTGATGTCAATGCCATCCTGAGTCCATCGTCCTAAAGACCAGCCACCTAATTCTGAACCCTTAGATTTAAAAAAAAAAAAAAAAGAAAAAAAAAAAAGAAAAAAAAAAGATAAATGTTCAGAGTATGACAACCTGTGAGCTCTCAGCCAAGTGTTTGGGGATGTGTCAGAGGTAATTTTATACAGAGAAATGGAAGGATGAATTATTTAGTTAACTGAAATGAATAATTGGCTTTTTTTTCATTTTACATGAAACCTTGAAACCCATGAAAAATTACTTGGGGTTAACCAAAATGTTCTGGTTTGTTTTCAAGGTTTCTATTTAAGACTGGTTTTCCCCTGGGTTGCAATGGAAATGGCACATATTCCCTTCCGCAGCTGTCGGTGCGACTTCTGTATTCCAGTCTTCTACAGACTGCCCTGGAAGATTTTCCAGTGCATTTGACCAGCCCCTGCAATTTTTCCTCCTGGTGCCTGTCTTCTTCCAGACTGAATTATTACAATGCCCAACACATTGTGCTCTCCTTAAAGATGTACTATTGAATTTCAGCAGTGGAGGAATGCAAATTTTCACGTGCTTAGCTTGGTTTGTCACGAGAAACAGACTGCATGAATTTTCTATTTTCCATAACGGTGTTCCCATTGGTCTCTGTACCTCAGTATGGCTTGTTCTGGCGGTCTTTTGTGACCCTCCTTTCCATACACCTCTTCCTGTTAGCCAATGTCACATAGAATACTGTTTCTCTCAGCTTTTGTTCTGGGTGAGATATTTCAGTAGTTTATGTTTGCTTTAACATGTTTATTTTTTAATTTATTTTGATTGCTTGTAAAATATGATTTTTGAAAAAAAAAATGACAACAGGAGCATGTTTCATTAACCTAATAAACCAAAAACAATTCCTTGATATGTTCATAATCATGTTACCGCTTTATATGCCTTGTCATATCCATCCGGGTTGATTGAGGGGAGGAGGTGGATTCTGGTGTCCTCAATGAGATGTACAATGCGTGGGTTCCCAGCCAGGTATTCCTGACACATGAACTGCATTAGCAAAAGGATTAGCTCACGCCCAAGGACTTCGTTCCCATGAGCTCCTGCAATGTACCGGAATTCTGGTTCCCCTGTTGAAAACACAGGGGGCAGAAGCATAGTCAGAGCAGCAAATCAAATACCTGGCCAAATTTAATTGATGTCAATCAGCAACATTCCACTTAAGGAGAGCTGGAGAAATGCCTTAACTGAAAAAAATGATAGGTGAGAATGTAACTGTACAGAAACAGATAATTACTTTCTGTTGCTATTTTAGAAGAACAGGCTTATGTGCCATTGATGTCTAAAGCCACTGTGTAAAACCTCCAAACCCATTTTCCATTAAACAGATTTTTAATGATACTCACAATTTCAGCATGCTACAGGTAGATTTTAAAAGGTCTGATAGTCTAAAAATAATGTGAAAAATACATTGCTGGTAGCTCTTTGGGACAGATGTTAAGGCTTTTAAAAGAACAGTCAGTAACTGTACACTGTTGATCTCTGAGTTCACACACTCCTTCTCCTTCACTAATCAAAAAAACAGGTTCACATATATTTTTCAAGGTTATACTGAATACCACAATACTTGCACTCAGCTACAAAATACTTCAGAGGTGATTGGGAAGCGTTCCAGCTATTAAAAAAAAGGCCCATAATTTAGTTGTCCTTTGTATGAATAACACTTGCAAACATTGACAGGACAGACGACAGCAGGCCAAGCTCTGGCTGCTGGCTGGATCCACCCTCCCAGTTTGGCCCGTGATACACTCCCTGCATGCATTCTGCATCTATCCCAGCTAAAACCATGACACTGCAGAACTCTCAAAAACAGGTGAGTGGGCAAGGCAGAGTAGATGAATTAATCTGGTATTAACATCTGAGATTCAGAGACTGCAGGCTAAGGTCAGCCCCAAGACTACTGAGAGATTACATCTATTGTGCTCCATTCTTTATAGCAAAGCAGAGAGATGTCTTAGGAGCACGTCGCAGCATTCTTCCTTGGGTGGGATGAACACGTATTAAGGTATTTATGGACATGGCAAAGCACAAGACACTTTTATTCCAAGAGCCGCCCCAGACACTATCATAGTGAGATCTTTATTTTTTTCCACAGAAGGACAAAGACTGAATGAGTTTCTGTTCTAAAGAATTATATCACTGTAGGAAATTGTGCCCCAATACTCATCAGTGAAAGATGATTAGGGAGATTTTACCTGTCCTTGCTTGCGATGCATTCACTCAATATAAAAAAGGTAAGTTTCTATCCAAAGCTACATAAATCCCCACAACTAAAACCCATTCACCTGTACCAAAAATCACTTTTATTTTGTTGTTGTAAAGAATAAAACTTATTATCATTAAAGAATTTGATCCCTGATTCAAAATGCCTTCTATTTGTGCTCACCCTCCTCTTCCCAATTTAGCACTGAATTTCCTCCCACATACATTTGAAATCTTTGCTGCTGTGAATATAATTCCATCAGTGATAATTATTGCAGATACAGAGAATGAGGATAAAAAAAATTAAAAGGCCAAATCCCAGCACCCTTCAACAGATTTAGTTAGACTAAATCCTAACCAACTTCGTGTTCTCCTGGGTTGTCAGAAATCTCCACAGCATACAGCTTTAGTCCTTGGTTGCTTTTTCCAATATTGTAAATTCTTGTGATATTCGGGCACATTTTATTCACAGTTTTCATTAACTGCCAACAAAAAAATGACATATGGTTAGACAATGCAGAGTCAAAATATACCCATTAGTAATTATTTCATTCCAAACTGGTTGTGGCAAAACCTCTTCATTTTCTTTTCTGATTATTTCTTAGTTGTAAAAGCCTTATGTTTAATTCATGAACTACAGCTCTACTATCACACAACATAATATTTGTTCAGCTGGAACAAGCTGAATACTGTCTGCAGAAACACCACAGCGTAGGTGAGGTTCAAGATCTTTCTTACATGAGGAGTATTTGTAACATTATCGCAAAACTAAGGACTTGAGGGCAAGGTCCAATAAGAATAAAATGAACAAAAACATTACTGTGATACAACAAACACATCTGCAAAACCTTGTGCAGTGGAGGACAATTGGCCATCTTAGCACTTTGCTCTACAGCCTCTGTGATTTACTGTAACTGAGTGACCTGAGGTGACCCAGGCTGTCAGTGGCATGGCAATGCATACACATTAAAGGTTGCCACAGACACACTCTGACAGACACTCTCTGGCCAGTAAAGGAGATGTCTCTCTGCCTTGCCCTATGCAGCAGCAACTTAATTCAAAACAAACTGAGAGAGACTGATACCATCCATTTAAACACAGTTTTCCCAATTAATTCTGATTACACCCGCCTCTGCTGAGGTAGAAACTGAGCCCACCCTTCTTGATTTACAATGTGAAATCTCACATGGATAAATTATTAGTAAAGGCAGCATTGAAGTGGCCAAAATAGTGAGACAAATATAATCTGAATGATTCCATGAACACAGGAGGATACGCTCCTTCAGTAAATAACAGATTCCTCAGACTTTGCTTATCAAGTTCCAGAAAAAAAAATTAATTAAAAGAGGAAATGACAAAAGATGATCTAAAGACGTTCCTATCATCAAAATCTATTCTGTTCATTGTTCTTGCAGATATTGCATGACATAGTCAAAATATAATAGGGAAGGTCATGGTTAAGGGAACAGTTCTGTTTAAACCAATGGACCTACACAGACGTCATCCAGATAAGGATATCTGGAGTCTAAACCGTCCTACAAACACTACTGTGACATTTCAGCTGAATGTTAAAATTTACAAACAAGACTGAAAATTTATTTATTATTAATTAGAAGTTATTGCAAATAGCTTTACATGACGCAAATTTATCTGTCTTCATTTTTTTCATCAGAAGGCATTAAAGAAATGAGGGTTTTACTGTCAATTGGAACCCTAGAGACTATTAATTAGACAATCTTTTCATAAACAAGACTGCATACGTTATTGAAGAAATATTGTAGCATAAAAAACCTCTTTGCTCATATAGTGTTAATTTAGAAATAATATTGGATGATTACAAGGCTGATAATTTAAAAAATGTAATAATTAGATATGTCCGATTCCCATGCCACCATTTAGCAGATCTAAGAAATCTAAGCAGAAACACAATTCACATTGGGAAGAACATCATTAAAATTCCTTTCATAAAAGGCTTCACTTCTATTTATAATCTTGTTGCAAAGGGAATGAAAAGATGCTATTTTTGTACTTTTGTTCATCCTACAGGTTGGTTTTATACATGTAGGGAACAATTTCTTTTGCAAATCTAAATTCAGCACTCATCTGAAAAATACAGTCAGTGTATTGTCTAGTTTCATATCTATTTTTTTTTCACCACTGCCATCATCATGAGTGTGCTGGTATTATGGGCTCCCAGCTATTTCCATGGAACTCTTTTTGATGTTCTGGGCCATATCCGTAAGGGCATACGTCATCATTTGTTCCAGCTGAAACACGTATGTGAAGTCAGAGGACACTGTTTTATATTTTCTAGTGTTTAAACCAAGCATGTTGATTCCCAATTTTTTGAGGCAGACTGCCTTAAATCTCCATGGTCAAGAGCTACCACATCCAAACCCACTCATAATGAACCAAAAATACTGTCAACGGATATGGAGCTATGGACCTCTTACTAGAGCCCCAAAGACCAAAACTTATCCAAGGTCTATTGTGTGGGGATTATAGCTCCATGTTCTACTGACAAGAGGATGAAATGAATTATTATTGGATCACATACTGCGTTTTTCTCCAATAGAGAAAAATATATTTTTTTTCACTCTGCCAATGAGTACAGATAATGCATTAAGGTCTATTTTAGTGGGCTAAAACCCACTTTCTGTAATGTATAAATAATGTTACTGTCTCAGCTCTGCGTTTACTAATTCCTCTTCAGACTGGAGGAAGGCCCCTCCCTGCTGATGTATCGCTGCACCTATGCAGCTCCCCAGGATGTGAAATAGCAAAGATGAGCCTGTTTCTCAGAATTGTCTCTGAAATCAAGCTGCAGGGCAGAAGGTTTCCTAACGTGCCTGGAACTGCAGTGGGCACACGATACCCTGAGCACTGATCTAGGAAAGCAGTTAAAAGTATGTTAAAAGTTCATTACTAGTGAGAAAAATGCCTAGAACCAACTTCAAAGTATATTACAAGGCATGGAAATATTTGTATTGGCCTCAGTAAACTCCCCATCATCTCTTTAATTGCAAACATGTGATTACTTTCTCAGTCAAACAAAGAACCTTTCCTAAATTAAGGCCTCTGTAGTAGACTTCACATAGACAGCATGGTTGTAATAATGTAGTTAAATATTTATATGTAAGTACGATACAAAAAATGAATATATTTTGTATTTTCTTTTCTCATACCCATTTCCTACAAACAGAACAACAGGTCACCTGAAATATCACAGTGTTTCCTTTGTGCTTTGTACGAACTGTCAAAGACAATTGATGATAACAGCCAGTCAGGGTTTTATTAACAACCCTCAGGACTGTAAAACACTTCCACAATTACATTCACTAGCAGTTCTTATTTGACAGTTCCCATTTGTTTGTCACTACCAATTATTTACCCTATTAGTGCCCTAGAAAAAAGGCAGCATGCAGTCTTTGAAGAAGCCTCACAAAGCTGATATCTGAAGGTCCAATTCCTCTATTTTGCAGAAAAGGTGTATTAAATGTAGGTCTAAGTGTCATCTACGCTTAAAGGAGGCAAAAGGGCTCTCAGTGTCTTTCGGGTGGGGGCTAGTCCTTATCCTCTGTGGAGATCTCCATATTTCTTATTCTGCTGCAGGCCAAACCAGAACCTACCTCCTCCCTGAGCTTGGAGACTGTCAGATAGAGTCTGTCAAGCTGGTGTTGCATGCGGCCAGGGATGTTTGCTGGGTATCACTCCTGTCTTCTAGAAGGGCGAAACAACAGCTCACAACAACGAAACAACTCATTTGGTTGTTTCACCCTCTAATAAACTTGTTCAACTGGTAACTGCTCTTCAACTTTCTGCATTATCATTACATCACTTCATAAACACAGATGGCCATGAAAAGCAACACAAAACTTCAGGGGTGCTTGGAGTCTGGCTTGTCCAAAGCATGAGAGTCACATCCAGTTAAATGGATTTCACAATTAACACTTCTATTTCCCAAGAAAGATATAATCCGGGTTAGCTACTTCAGTCTATTTCCATGACAAAATTGCACTCAAATGTCCATCTCAGACTATTTCTGGGGATATATATCAGTTATTTTAACAGCTTTCTACACATCATGAATACATCATGTAAATATTTTTGGACCGTAATACAATCCTTACTTCTGCATACGAGATACAGCAAGTGTTCCCATTGACTGAAAGAAGAATCTTTAACGCTCTTTTAAGAGAAAAAATTGGTATTATAAAATCAGTCTTCCTAAACAGAGAGTGTTATTAAAATAATCTGACACTGAGAAAACCCCTCCCTCTCACAAATACTTGACATATTGCAATGTAATGCTTCTGAAACACAGCCCAGGGAACACACTCTCCTCCTCTTTCTTCAGAGTTTGTGATAAATAACAGTGTTTTTCTGAGATGGTTAGCAGTGAAGTAGCTAACAAAACTGATAAATAATGCATAGTATCTTTTAATAAAATTATTTTACTCTGGAAACTGACAATTATTGTTTTATTTTACACTCAGGAAAGAAAGTCCGAAGAATAGTTTGGGGGATATAAGACATATTGCAAATCCAACCCACAATCTTCTTCCTACCACCAGCACCCCGAAATTAGAATCCAATAAGCTCTAAACATATTAAGTATTTTGACATACAGAAAACCAGAACTTGGGAGAGCATAGTCAGACAGTTCACAACTGACCAGCTCCTGGCCACAGCTGCAACTTTTCTGCTATTATCAAATGCAGAAAAACATTCTGGTTTAAAGCGGTTTTTTTTTTTCCAAATATATATATTTCTAACTTGACCAATCTGTCTTTCTGCAATGAGAATCTAGAATACACTTTATTTTGTTGTTCTTGGCAGTAATTATGCCAATCGAGTTTCTACTTGTCTAGTCTTTGCACTAAGAAATATAGGCCATGAAATCTCTATCAAAATAAACGTGTGACTCAGTACACAATTGCTCAATAAATATGAACGGTGATTCATACAGTATAAATACACTGAAAATTCAGCACACAGCAAATGATTCACACACTTCAAGTCCAAACATATTATCTTTGATTTTGAAGAGAAAGCAGGCAGAAATATTCCTTAGCACAACCCACACCTGTGTCTGTGGTGATACAAACACAATTAAAACCAACAACAATAACAAAAACTACTAGGTTGCCTTTTTGAAGTGAAAGGAACAAGATATTAACAAGACTGGTAGATTTTAAATTATACTAACAGAATTTTTTGGCTCTTTTATAATATTATTTATTTTAAAATTTTATTCTGATTATCCAAAGCTACTGAAATATAGGGGAATTCTGGTGGCTGACTCAGGGTCAAATTTGAAAGGAGAAACCTTTCATCACTCAAATACACATGGAAGAAAAATTGTGGTACGTTATATGTAAATATTCCCTCTGTTGTGTACTCCCACTGTTTAAGAATAAATGATGTACAAATTAAGACTTTGGGATTTTAAGAGATTGTTGCTGTTAATAGATTAAAACAGAAAAAAAATTTAAGATAGATTGGAGACACCATTTAATAATATTTTTAATGGGTAGAATTCAGATTCCATAAGAGCTCAAATGCCCACACCCATCCACCCTACATATCCAGGTCACACACCATCCTTGTTGCCTACCTGCCTCATTTCCTTGTAGTTGTGATGCTTAAAGTCAAGATTATCTGTGGTTGTCATTTCATTTCTTCTGTGGTAATAATTGTTTGGGTCTGAGAAAAGAAAGAAAAGAATTTTCATGTGCTTATGAATTTCAAATATAAAGACGCTTAGCCATAATGCATGCAAGGAACATGGAAATCTGAATTCCACTGTCACATGTGTGTTTAAAACAGATTTTTAAAAGCAAAACTCAAAGAAACAACAAATTTGAAATATTTCTAATTGCTGCACAAATCAGCTCATATAGATCCAAACAGAAGCAAGGCGGCAGCAGGCATCAGCTTGCTAGACAGCTACTCTGCATGAACAACTAAACTTCACAGAAAAGCAGAAGGGCATCCTAAGGCTACGGAGGAGGGCAAAAGACACTGGAAAATTATGAGTCAGTTGAAAGATAAAGGGGTGGAATAAAAAACACATAAGAGGAAAAAGCCCCAGTAAATGTTTTGTGTCTACCTGATTAATTTATTGTTACAAGGAATTACATTTTAGTTTTCTTAATGAGTGTTTTCAGAGCCTATGTGCTGCTTGCAAAATACAGAAAAGATCTACTGTGCATATTAAACCTTCCTGATTATTTTCCTGAACACTTTTTGTGGAAGTCCGAGGTCTTTGTTACTTTTAAATTAGCATATTCATTTCTATAGGGATATAATTTATAGCTTGTGTGTTTTAAAGTATCAAAGGAGAATATGTGGATAGAACAAAAACCTTTGTTCCCTTGATCTTCCAGGCCATTCACCTGGAAAAAAAACCAGGCCAAGACTGTTAGGGCTCAGCTTTATATTTCTGATACATGTGCCCCTAGCCTAATCTATTATGGTTTATTTTTAGAAACAAGTCTATCTGGAAAACATCAGACACATTCCTTAATTTGCCATACCTGGGATGTCTAGAATTTTGAGTAATCATTTGTCAAACCACTGACTGTCAGGCTGCTATGAAAAATTGTTTATCTTCACAAAAAATCATCTTCATTTGGTTTTAAATTATTGGGGAAAAAATCAAATATGAAAGCCTAAATATCATCCTGTCTTATTGTGACACAGCCAAAAGACACTGTCTCTAGAGAAGAAAAACAGTGTTTTTAAACAGAATCACCTATCAGTTGTGATTTTTGGGGGGGAAAAAACCCGCATAATTGTTAGTAGGAAGAATATATGGATACTATCCTACAAGAACAAACAATGAAATTATGGAAAACTCAAATCACTTAAAAATAGCTTATAAGTTAATATTTTCTTAAGTCTCAATACTTCTGACATTAAAACCTCTAAACTCTCAGATTTGTTCTTCCTATAAAATTCTAAAAGTATTTGGGTTTTTTTCTATGTGGAAGGAAAGCAAAATTTGAACTATTCAAGTTATTTATTAAATGAAATATGCAAGTTGCATTAAGCTTCACTGTAACATTACCCGTGTTCTCTACCACTTAATTCCTCTTCTTTCACATGCTTGTCTCCACTTCTATTCCCTAATCTGCAGCAGAAATACTGGAAGGTCAGTTGACAACTGCTCTACAAATATGACTGAAAAATGTCAAAAGAACATCTTGCTTCAACTAAATCTGGTTATTCAATGCAATCTGCCCTTCCCAGTGAGATCGTCTTCTATAACAAGACAACCTGGAACTGGATTTGAATTAGAGCCTAACGAGGTGAGGGAACAAGATTTCTTTGCTTATTAAAAAAAAATTTGTTTTTAAGAACCGAGAGGGTTAAGTTTCACACAATTCACCTGCATTTTCAGGTCTTGTTTCCAACCTAACCGCAGGCTAAATTGATGCAAGTCCACTGAGGGCAATGACGCTGCACTAACTCTGCAGATGACACTGGAATGCCAAGCCTTTAAAGGTCAACCCATGTTAATTTGTAGAAATTATTCATAAATATATTGATGACTGAGAAATGGAAATCATAAAAAAGCCACTTCTAGAAAGAGACAATGTGTTTAATGTCACACAGACTGTCTTCACCATTGTAAAAATATCCCTCTGTTGTAAAAATATAAAAATAAACATCATAAAGCTGCCAGGAGGTTAAAGGCTTTCTCTATCACCACGAGCCAAAATATACAGCAAGCGATAGTTTTTCCTAATACTTTAATCCCATTCCTTTCAAAGTCTGGCACTTTTTCCGTACATCAAACGTTAATATCATGGGAATGACTGTGAATGCTGTAGAGTTGCTGGAAACTTAAAAAAAAACCTGTACAGTGCGAGTGATTGTATCTCTGGTCCTTCCTCAAACACAGTGCACTATTTGACAGCTCCCTAAAGGATTAACACTTGTATTTTGCCAGGCTCTACTGTGAGTCTGCTTGGATCACTGGATTTCTGCTGCAGCAAGAATACAGATTAGAAAATTAAAAGCTAAAATGTAGAAAGGCACAGGAGTCTTGTGCATAGCTGGTAAGTCCACTTTGGCAAAAATTTTCTTCTTTAATAAAACAGAGAATAAGGGACTAAAACTCAAACCACAGAAGAATTAGAATTGAAATACACTCATTTATTCATGGCACTACCTCAGACAGTCTCTGTTTCTCCCAAGGAGAAAAGATCCTGCAAAAGTGTTGCACTCCCATTTATACAGAGGAATAGATTAGTTTTTTTCTACCACTAACCTATCTTTACATTACCAGTAGAGTTAATTAAGTTTGCAGGTTGAAGTAGCTTGTTACCCTCATAATTCTGTTCTTTGTAAGGATGGACAAGTGATTAGGAAGCTCTAAAATGCCCAAGTACTTTCCAGCATGAGAGTTCTAGCATCTGCCCATAAAAAGTCCCAGAGATGACCAATTGCTCAGCAGCCGACACATAGAAGGGATTTTCTGTTATGACACAGCTCTACACAGCACCTCAAACAATGGAGTCCTGATGCTTTCAGTGGGTTTCCAGTTATTATGCCACTAGCAACAATGTGTGCTGGTCTTTTTTTCCCTCCTTCAGTTTTCAATGTTCTGACACTGGAAAGGTACAAAGTGAGCTTCATAATGACTTGAAGATGAAATCAACACTTGCAAAACAATATTATCAAAATGCTGTCATTTACTAAGTAAAGCTTGCACCCGTCCCAACACGATACGTTCATATGCTTCATTCTCACAGAAGTCCTGCAGTGAGTTATGTGGTACCATACCGACGGAGCTCGCAAGCTCAGAAGTGGTGCTCGTGTGGTGCTCCAAATGGATGAGATAAAGTATTCGATCCAAGTGATTTAGATGAGTTTTTAATACAAAGAATATTCTAGTCTAAATCCTTTAGACTGCCTTAAAATCAATGTGCCTTTTGCAAATGACTAATTTTTTAAATTCCTATGTAATATAAGTTAATTTGACTTGTCCTCACAGAACTGAACAAGTCATGGGCAGCACACATGTAATCTTGAAAAAATCTGCTAGCAGACATATCAGATGATTTTAAGGTTTTTTCCACATGATCTATTTCATGGCAGTCATGAGCATTAACATCACACATCAAATCAGGAATGAAGTAATGTTCTTCAACTAGAGATGGATTCTTTTCTATATATGTTGATGTCTAGTCAAATACCAAACAACTAATTCCAGTTAAGCATAATGAATTATAATAATGGGTAAGAGAAAACCCAAACTCTTAACCTGCAGCAGTTGCTTCTTAAAGGTTTTCTACCAACATTTAATCTTTCTAATGATTTCCTACAGTTTGATTCTGATAATAATGGTAATTCTGAGGATTGTCAATACTTCTTCAGAATAATATACACTTCATTTTACAAATAAAATATGAAAGAAAACATTTTAATGACACCCACTGCATTGCTGGGGGATGTTACACATCTGTCTGGATGATTATGGAGGAACATAATTCATTGGCTTTTCCCAGGAGAATTATTAGTTACTTTTTTATTCAGTCTTTGCTCAGGTAAACTCTCAAAAATGTTTTAAATTGCCCAAGATTAAGTTTTAGCTTTGCAATGATAAAAGCAGAACACAAGGACAGACTGTCACGCTAAGCAAAAATTTACTCTGACAAGTAGTTCACTGAATTTAGTACTGCTGTATACATGATTGTTTATAACCAAAGATAGTTGTATAAGGTCACAGTTTTATACAAAATGAGCACACCCCCAGGCTTAACCAGGTAGACTGGCAAGAAGAGACAAGCAATGAAAATAGAGCTGAATGATGCATCCACTGCAAAACACAGTACTCCATTAAAGAGCAGATCATCTTTTATCTTGGGTTGAAAGTGATGGTATAATCATGATACCAATGATAGTCTTCTATATAAGAATTATTAAAAATTAAATTTAATCACAAATTTATTCCATTAAGATAATTGCCTATTGCCTTGAATACTCTACAGTATAAATAAATGCATGAAGAGCTCAGCTAATTTCCTTTCTCCTATCTCTGGGTACTCTGGTCATATGCAGTTTCTTTTTGATTTTCCTTAAGTTTGAGAAAGAACGGGCAAGGAAAGTACCTGAGCCCCTCTGAGGCAGCTGCAAAAGATTGCGTGTGTCAGTCTACATCTATGTAAACACTAACATTTTTGGAAACTGGAGTGGGAATTAAATGCTGGCGCTTTTGTCCTCTTTTTCCCCAATGAGAAATGGCAGCACTGATCCTCTGCTCTATGTAGGATTTTTTGGCATCTTTCCTCCACAGCTAAGTGGTTTTTTCCTTGGTGAAACAGCAAATCACTTCTGTTGCCTGAAAGATGGTACTGACATAGTTGTCAAAATTTTAGTGCACCTAGCACACGAAGCAGGTTTTATTGACAGAACCCTGCCCACAGAAATGGGCCCTAGCTGTCTTTAACCATTTCCTTCACATTCTACCAGTGCTTCCCTAGAATATTAATATCTTATTCAGGTTTCTTCTTTATCTGTTATTCCTTTCTTACCCCTCCCTTGTAAGCCTACAGGATGGAAAGCTGATATAGAGCACAGACTGAATGAAAATAATTTATTCAGGGATTAATAAAAACATAAAACCTAACAATACAAGTTTAGAAGACATGAAAAGAAATTCACTGTCATGAAAAATAGCTTACTTTCCTTCAGCCCCACTTTTTTTTCCTTGGGGTACTTCTCTACACCCCATTTGCCTGTGCACTGTCATCGCCTCAGGAGGACATGGTGTGTGGGAACTCTAAAACATGACCAAACCACTCCTCCTGACAACTTGATTTCTTGCACATGCACGTTCAGGGTGCAAATATAATAAAAAACACACCAGGTATTCAAGGAAACTGAGCATTGCGTAACTTCTTTTGTGGCCCTTTGGGCTTTGGAAAGGATAGAGGTGTGTCAACTGACAGGGCTCCACCTCCTGATTTTGATGACTTTAGGACCCTTGCTCTGTTTTATGGAGGAAACCTGTGTCAGAAAAGAACCCTTGATTTCTAGTCACACAGTCAATACAATGTGTTAGAGCAGCGCTATCAAAGATGCTGGACCCATGGCCAAACCAATCGGTTAGCTAACTTGGAATGAGTAAGATGACACCAATAAAGGGTGAGGAATCCAGTTACAGGGAACTGCAAGAAATAAGTTATGTCCCACAGGAAGAAAACATGCATGGAAAGGCCTCTGCAACCTGGGAACAGCTTTGTTTTGAGCACCTTGCATGCAATGAATAATATGAGCTAGAAGAAAGAAACGTCAGTTCTTTCTGAGCTAAAAAGACGGGTCAGCAGCTTATCAAAACCTATTAGTTCTTTCAGTCCAATTACATTTTGAATAAACATACCCCATTCCCATTGTGTTTCTCAATGAATGATTCTGGTATTTTCTTTCAAGAATAAACTGAATCAGCCACTGCAGGCAATTAACTCAATAAATGACTACCACGAAGAACTGATGCTGTTTCTGTGCCAATCCAAGACCTGCAATAAGCCACACCACCAATCATTGCAACAGTGGTGGAAGTGCAGATATGTTCTTACCCCCATAACACCTTCACCCACTGATACAGCCCTGTGACACTGAAGGGTGAAGAAATGCTAATGCTGCAAAGCAGCATCTGGCCCTGTATAGGTGTATATCCAATAAAAATCCGGTGTAAATACCTGCTGCACTTAAAAATCACCTTTCCAAATATTGACATTTTTGCTCTTTCCTCTTTAAGTACAGGTTTATGGAACTGAAAAGGATTGTGAGACTTTCCCTACAAATTACTCTCCAAAATAATTTGAGTGTCTTTGTTATTCCCTGGAGACCTCCATGCATTTCACTAAAGTCACAATGGTGATGAAAACCATGTTTTCGCTTCAGCCTTACACCCTGTGTTACAGATTGTGGATTCTCTGCAAACCTGCACAGGAATTTGGGATACACCACTGCTCCTCAACAGCCCTTTCAAGAGCTGAGGGGAAATACTGGCTCTGGAATTGCCCCTTCAGGCTAAAAGCTACAGTGGTATACAAGCAGCCCACAGAGCTGGAGTTGTCTAAAACTACAGTTGAAATAAATCAGAATCCTACTGAAAACATCAATATCCATGTACACAGGACACCCTCGTCAGTGCCATTCAAGTCCAGGATGTATTTGTTTCCCCCAGAAAAGCAGTTGTCTAAGTGCTGCTAACTTTCGTTGCTCCATGGCAATACACCTACAAAGTTTCACGACAATACTTGTTCCATATTTCTTTTCATCAGAGAATTATCCCTTCCATGCCCCAGATTGGGTTTTTCCATCAGTATTTAAACACCTAAATGACAAAAGTCAGGCTACATCTGCTTGCAATGTGAAGACCCTTCATCAACAGTGGAATTGGAAGCAAGCAAGTCTCTGAACAGCAGAAGAAACAGTTAAAGCAGTAATGATAGGCTCTGGAAAAGCAGTTGTCTTTCAGTCCCTAGTATTTCTGAAAATAGTATTCATAGCCCCCTGCAAAAAATGCAAAGCGCTATCCCCAAGTTGTCCGAATTTAAGATCAAAGAGAAAAAAAAGAAAAACACCAGATGAGGGATGTGGAATGAGTAGTGGGCAGCTTCAAAAAGGTGTGAACAGACTGTTTTTCAAATATTTATATTCATACACACATATATAAAGACAAATTCACCCTGAGACTATTTACAAGGCACTTAAAAGCAACACAGCTTTGCCATGTTTTGCAGCATCAAATACCTTTTTGTTTTTTAAGTGGCCTTGTGTAAGGTTTTACTTTGTATTCACTGTTTTGATAAACCCTAATTGTATTTTGCATTCATATGATAAAAGAAACAGCTAACAACTGAAGCTTGTGCTAAACAATAGGTTGTGTTTTTCCCAGTCTTTACCAAGGATAGGACCTTCACCTGAGACTTAACCAGAGATCCCAGAATCCCAGGGGTTGGAAGGCACCTCTGGAGCTCATCCCTCCCCACCCCCTGCTTGAGCAGGCACCCCCAGAGCAGGGGCACAGGGCCGCGTCCAGGCGGGGGGTGAATGTCTCCAGGGAAGGGACCCCACAGCCTCTCTGGGCAGCCTGTGCCCCTGCTCTGGCACCCGCACAGGGAAGGGGTTTGTCCTCATGTTCAGGTGGAACTTCCTTCCTGTGTTCCAACTTGTGCCCATTTCCCCTTGGCCTGTCATTGGGCACCACTGAAAAGAGCCCAGCCCCATCATCCTGACACCCACCCTTCAGATATTTATAAGCATTGATGAGATCCCCCCTCAGCCTTCTCTTCTCCAGGCTGAACCAATCCAGGTCTCTCAGCCTTTCCTCACAAGGGAGATGCTCCAGCCCCGAGAATCTTGGCAGCTCTGCACTGGACTTGTTGAGCAATTCCCTGTCCTTCTTAAACTGGGGGACCCAAAACTGGACGCAGCACTTCAGATGTGGCCTCACTAAGTTGGAGTAGAGGGGGAGGATAACCTCCCTCGCCCTGCTGGCCACACTCCTTTTATTGCACCCCAGGATATTGTTGGCCTTCTTGGCCCCAAGGGCCCGGTGCTGGCTCAGGGTCACCTCGCTGCCCACCAGGACTTCCAGGGAGTTCTCAACGGAGCTGCTTTCCAGTAGTTCAGCCCCCAGCCTGTACAGGTGTGGGGTGTTGTTCTTACCCACATGCAGGACCTTGCACTTGCTCTTGTTGAATTTCATGCTGGATTTGATAACACTTGAAATTTGGTAGAAATTCTTTTACATGCCCAACTACCCTCCTTCCCCCCTACAAGATAAGCACTAGTTCAGTCACAGTATTTGCCTTCAAATTAATTCAGGGAAGTCCTATGGCCTGTACAATGAAAACAAAAAGAAAAATTTAAATTCAGACTACATCATTATAATGGTCCTTTCTTTCCTTAGAATCTTAAGACATCTGCAAGTGACTGTCCCAATATGTAACACTTTTGCATGCCTGGTACATGGACACTCGGTAAGATTAATTGCACTGCACTTCAGCCCAAAGAACAGGGAAAACCTTGTTAGATCATCCATGCAATCTTGTTTTATTAATAAAGGCAAATATAGGTACTATGTCATTGCATTTGAAGAGTTATCCTGATATTGTCCATGTGTCTGGGCAGATACTTTTGTTTCTTTTTGCATAACTCTACTCACTGAAGACAGGTGTTATATCAAAAGCAAAGATATCCCAAGGAAATAAAATTTCCAAGTCTTGGCACAAGGAGCCATGTCAAGATCAATTGAGAAAGACTCTTACCTGGCAAAGGACACCCTAAGATTTCCAGTCTCATACAGATGCTACCTTCTTCAAACCAGGACCGAGGGTTTATACGGATATAACGTGCAACCAGAGGCACTGGCAACATATTGAGAACTGGGATCTCTTTCTCACTGTTTCCTTCAAAAATCTAGGCAGGCCAAACAGAGGAAAATGGCAAGATGAGTTTTTCAAAAAGCCTTTTAGCACTTTTGGCAATAGAAGCAAAGTTACCTGGTACAGCCCCAGGCTGATGGTAGCTCAGACCAGGACTGCTCTTCAAAGAGCACAATCTTCCCATGCCCCTCAGAGGGGAGCAAAGGAGTTGGAGCTCCACACCCTCTGTCTGGCAATAGGCACCTCATGGGCACCTCAGGGATCATCAGACTAATGCTAACCCTTGCATGGGCCATAGAGCAAGACATGTATCTCATCATAGGCAAGACCACTGCCAGGGTGGCATTCACATCCATAGACAGACACGTGTAGATTTGCCATATAGGATATTCTGGGTCCCTCTCTGTATTATGTGATTTGCTTTTCAGATTGGGGGGTTCACAGAGATATTGCCTTGTAGTCTTACACTGACTAGTCTGACAAATTAAAACTTCTCATGGACAGCCCCCACTTTCCCAACTCTGCTTTTATTCATAAAACATGTTTCATGATACTCACCACATCTCCAGATTCATTTCTGACAGCAGTCCATGCGTGACTGTCATTGCTCACCAATACTCTGTAAGAGGTCACCCAGTTACTCCTTAAAAAAGACAAAGAGTATCTAAGTTATTTTTTAATAACTTAGAATGACTGCAAATTTTGTTTGATGTAATAAAGCTTGTAAGACTGCTAGCAATGGAAATCCCAGTTGGCAAAGTCATGTCAACACTTGGCTGAAAAAGTGACATGCAAATCTAGACTCAACAGACAATTAAAAAAGCTTAGTGCACAGAAGCAAAAAAACAACAAAATAATATTCTGGGATTCTAGGAGGTGAGGGATTACTGCTCTCCTTTCCTTTTACATGCAGATTTCAGGATAAATGGCTTATCTAGAACAGAAGCATCCAGCATTCAAAAATCTTACCTTTTTCAGCTACAGAACATTTATTATTTCTGCTGTTATTATCAGAGGGGATGAAAAAAACCCTCTAGGATGAGAAGTCCATTAATTTCAACCAGCAAAATTTCCATTTCTTCCAATACAAGAATGACTGGAGCCTGAAGTCATTCTTGTATTTATTAGCAATATATAGGAACAAAGAGACAATTCTGTCTCTGCACAGCAGAGTCCGACTGATCACAGTACTAGTGCACTACTGCAATATCTAGATCAATCTTCTTTCTATATCTAGAAAGATCTAATATCTAGATCAATCTCATCTTTCTAGTGGTCTGTTACCTGATTTACAGCAAAATCCCCTTTAATCTAAAAAAGCAAAATTCTCATTTGTACTTAAATTATGTCTTGTCTGTATTCAGCTAAAGAAGAGTACAAGGAGAAGTAAGATGCTCCTTCCTATGTTCTGAGTAGAGTTAGAGCTATGTAGCTTTTACACTGTCCAGGCTTTTCCCATGGTAATAAACATACAGCTATTGGGAAGGCAATGCCCTGACTCTCCTGCCATATTTGTTGGTCTGAAAGGGCAGCAGTAATTTTTTCCCCTAACACCTTCCTTGTTTCCATAGGCAGTGACTTAGAGGAGAGTTGTGGCTTGAAGGAATCTTCATACCATAAAGTCAGTCCAGGATGATTAAATTCTGTTTTCATGTATCTAAACTGATCACGCATAACCAGGAGTCCTCTAGAGCAGTCACTCTTGAACATGGGTTCTTAGCTAAGCTACACAGTCAGACTGGGGGGAGTGAAACCAGAGTAAGGAAAGCTCCTGGGCCTAGAAAGAAGAATGGCATCAATTTGGGCAGCTATGGGAGAAGCATCAGAGCATATGGATTGGAGATAAGGGAGTACCTGGAAGGACAGACACACCTAAGAAAAGCTTCCCCTTTTACTGCACCCATACAAATGCGACTTTGTTGTTCTTTCTTTTACAATCAACAAATAAAATTAGCAAACTACCTATGAACACACACTTTGACTTCACTGTGCTTATGTTTAACAGGACAAACTAGCCTTTATCGTTCACTGACAGTCAGGCCTTTAGTGGAGACCAAAAGAAGGGCAGGGGCAGAACAAGAGCAAATTCATCAGCCATAAGATCAGCACAAGTTCTCCCAGCTTCATCTTTTGCAAAACAGTGACCTTCAAATAACGCCTAAGTCAACACATGGCAGCAGAAAATTATAACTTTAGATTTCTATCTGCTATGTCATTTTCTGAGTAACAGTGGTCCCACTTACACAAAGGATTCAAGCTTATGTCCAGACTTACAATGGCACCTAAAACCAAAGGTTAGGTAAGTGTTTAGTAGGATTTAGAAGAGCATTTCTGTATGATTCATACTCATACCCCCAGAAGTCAAAGCTGATATATCATGTGATTTTTGAAAAAATGACTGAACACACCCAGCTCTATTTACACACTTAAACCAGTCCTTTGCAAATCTTTCAGTGGTCCTCTTCAAGGAATAGTTATTGCTATTCAGGTTATTTTTAAATGGGAAAACCTTGACTATTGCCAACAGACTGAATTTGTTATTATTGCATTGAAAAGATGAACACATCTATCACCTGTACATCTATCACACTACTTCAAAATACTGTCTGCCTGTCAGTGGAAGATCTCCTGGGGTGGGGGACTTGCCAGAGATCTGTGAAGTGCCATGCTGTCATCTCAAGTCTTTGTGGCTACAAAATGATATACAACAAAATACACAGTGGCTTCGGTGAATTAAAGTTTCTACTACTTTACTTTCTTCCTTCAGCTTCTGCAATAACCTGGCACTTGCACCAGAAGATTTCACTGTGGTCATGATTTGAAGGCAGGCAGATTTACATCTAGGAAAGACCGAAATTAGGAATTTTGGAAATGGCCAACATCAAAACTCCAGGAAGGGAAAAAATAACTTTTTCAGATTGAAAAAGAAGTCAAATTTGAAAGCAAAACTCATGGGTTTGAACAGGAGCAGCGGTGGTAACATGCACAGTCAGTGCACATCAGATGGTGGTGTGGGGGTTTTGGAGGGGTGCTTGGTTGGGTTTTTTGTTTGATTTTAGTATATTCTTAGCTGTTTTTCAAAATCAGTGTAAATGACCAAAGGAAGCAATGTTACAAGCCAAAAAGGCATCATCGCTTCTGAAGTATTACAGAATTTTTTTACAGCTGCACAAATAAGATTAGGAGGACAAACACAATACATCCATGTTCATTACTCTACACCTGAAAAAAAAATTTCAAACAGAATATCACAACCGCATGAAAACAAGGTAACAGTGGCCATTCTGTGTAATTGTAAGAACACCATGGCACATATAGACAGTTTTTAAAAGAACCACATTATTTTAGTGGCATAAGAAAAAGGTACTGTTACACTAAATCTTCCCATCTAGACTTTTATTTACCATATTTTAATTTTCTCACTCCCTACAGTTACAAAAGTTCAAACTTCTCCCAAAAGAAAATGTATACTAATCAGCAATATGCATACTCCATCTTGAGTGACAAGTAACACGCTTTTCAGAGGCAGCCTGCCAATTAAAATACCAATGGGACCACAACCAGTCTTGTACATTTGCAGTATAGAAGGACTACAGAGTGTCATGGAAGGAGATAAATCAGTATAATATTTTAGGTCACACACCACATCCTATTAACTGTGCTTGCCTGTACTGCATAATCACCCACTTTGGTACCTTTATTCAGCATCTCAACAAATGCACAGGTGACCAGATTCTTCTTCCACTGCACCAAATTCAAAACCTCCTCTAGGGACTTAAATTCTTTCCGTTTTTTTTTCCAATGTCCTAAGAAAAACAGCTTCTGCTGATATTAAGAATTCTGTAAATTCAGACTCCCCTCAGAAATGGCATCTACCGCCTTGAAATCACATTCCCTGTGGTGGGGAAGTGGAACACTGCATGCATTCATACCTTCAGAATATCTTGAAAACTAGCAGAAGCACAGGGCTTCTGAGCAGGCTGCTAAGTATCTTTAAATCCCAGATAGTTCTACAGATACAGACCAGCAGAAGAGCATTCACGTACTAAATCTTCTCAAAAGCTGCACATTTTCTACACATGTGCAGCACAGGAGGTCTGATGCTTCCAGGAAGCAGATGGATGTGTTACACATGCTCAAATCAACAGCCAGTCTGTTTACAGAAAGTACAGTGCTTCCTGGAACTTAAGAGTTAACACATACGTGGTGCTCAGCTTATTCATGTAGGTGCAGAAATCTAGAGCTTTCAGGCAAATCCACCACATAAACACAGCAGCTAAAGCAGTCTTGTGCTAGAAGTATTAGGGAATGTCATCCGCTTTGTGTTGTTACCTGGTGACAGGAAGATCCACCTCATTGGGTCTGGGATTTGCAGACATTAATTTCTGCAGCACATCACATCAAATCTTTTCGGGGCCCCTCAGCATTGAACAATAATGCTAAGGAAAGCTGAAAGCAAGCTATAAAGCTTTACAGTACTTAGGATGTCCCTACTGCTGTTTTAGAGAAGTTCTCAATTCACTCTATAAAACCTCCCTGGACCTACTATTGTATTGCTCAGATATTTGTTGATTTTATAGAGTCAAGGAGACATAATTCAGGGAAAGTCCTGTGCCAACATTCAGGACAGAGTGCATTAATTATCGTGCTCTTTCTTGGCAGGAAGCTAGGCAATACAGAAGTTATTGCGTGACAGTATCTTCAAAAGTATTCAAGGTTATCTCTAGTTCATCATGCTCTAGCACAAAGTGCTACTTACATGACTGCCTCACAGATTTCATCAATGCTAGAAAAGGATCATGAGATACAGATTGGATAGGAATCTCTTGGATTTGGTGTTTCCCATTAATAATCCTTCTTAAAATTTATGCCAGCCTTATCTCTTTGGGAGAAACCTGTCTGAAAAATCTAAATATCTATTACCAACATTAATCAATTAACTTCTCAGAAAGTAAATGCAAAAATCAAAATCTGATTAAAATTCACTTAATAAGGTGGATTTTTAAGATTATTGCTTAGTTGTTTATTGTCTGCAATGCATTAGCTTTAGACAAGGCTTATTTGAACATCTTTGATTTAAATTCATTTTCCAGTGATGCATGGAAGTGTCCAGCTTGTCCATTCCCATCAAAAAAAAAAAAAGAGAAGCTGAGGGATTAAGTGACTTGACCAGGGACAGAGAGGAAACCTGGATCAAAGCAGAGAATTAAAAGCCAATATCCTACAGCCTTGGCAGGTTCTTGTCCAGAGAATCGGCGCTTCCTTATCTACCCAGATCATCAGGCTTCTGAGCACAGGGAAAGACATCATGGCAGCACCAGAACAACTAAACATCTTTCCACCTTGCCTTCTCCAATGTAATTTTCTTACTTTTCTTTATGTGTATTAGCCATATAGATGAATCCCGACTCAGCACAACACACAGCAAGTGCTAAAGGAGAAGCAGTGGAGGGATGCCAGGGCTTTGGCTGCCTGGCCTTCAGCTGGCACATACTGAGACTTCTGACTATTTGGATATGGTTTTATTTTGTTTGAACAGCATCTGCTGCTTGTAGTATTTTAAGGCCAAGCTTCTTAATTATGTAAAGCTGAATAAGCAACAAGTGAAATAAATCCGATACTCTTACCCTGTGTCTCTAAGGATGCTTTTCCACATCACTAAAACCCCACATGATTTGAGATAAACGAGGAAGGTTGGCAGGTGTCGGTCAGCAGAAGCTCAGGCCCACAGTGGCAGAGATGTGGAGGATGACACTAGCAAACACTGGCAGGGTTCAGGTTAGCGTCATCTACAATGGCCCTGGCTCCAGCTGACCATATTATTCTAACTTATCTATCCTACAAAACCCTAAAATTAATAGAAAATAGAATCAGACAGGCACACAAATATGTATCCTCCAATAATATATGAACTGACAAACAAAAATACTTCAAATAGTAGAATCTCTATATCAAACAATGCTAGGCAAGCCTTAGATTAAATGGTACTCATGCAACAGAATCATCACGCTGGCAACTAAATGGCTTTCTGCTTGAAAAAGTAATTTGTAGTTTCATGCAATTAAATATAAACCCATTAATATTAATATTCTATAATAATATTTATGCTGATAAAATCACCCACTGCGCAACAGTTTCAAAAACAATCCAAGTCAAAAAGTGCTCAGGCTAACAACAAGTAGCCCAGCAAGCTTTGCAACCTAATTAAAATAAGTATGATTTAAGAGCTGAAGCTTGACTAGCAAGCAAGGGTATTTTTTTAAATAATTGAAATATTTGAATGTTTAATTTTTGAAATTGCTTCTAGCTGACTTAAATGAATATACTGCTGTGAAACCTGCCTCTTCAGAGGCCCTACAAAGAAAAGCTCAGGGCCAGAATTTCGCTTGCTCAGAATGAATTAAGCACAGATTTTCCAAAGCTCTCTTCTCAGTGAGGAGGAGTTGGGGTTGCAAAAGCATTTCCCACCCAACGGCTGCCACTTACAGCCAGCTTTTCACAAGATTTTACTCTCTGACTTTCTGACCTTGCCAGTGCCAGCTATGGGTCTTCACTTTTGCTGTTGGACATTCAGACTGTAACACCTGAAGGTGCCAGGCCTCCTGTGTGGGGTATGCCCCAAAGATTTTACTGTCTTAACACCTGTCATTTCGGGCCACTCTTTGCAAAAAGTGTTTCTGAAATTCTTCCTACACCAGACTTTCCCCTTTCATATCTTCTATATCTGCTAAACACAACCAAGCTGTGATTCCTGTGCTGTGAGACCTCCTTTTGTGACATTTTTAATTTTCTATTTCTGTTTGTGTGTATTGCACCTTTGTAAATTGGTCATGTATTTGAGGAGGAAAACCTGAACTATGTGGGCACTGCCTCGCTCTGCCTTTTTGTCTCTTTCCTGTGAATATTAAAGAAATAGAAAATGAAAAACTCTGACAGTAACCAGCAAATACTGCCATTTGTGTGCACAGCTGTGAGCATATTTAAAGTAATGCTGAAGGAGCTCACATCTAATAAGGGCACACAAAGATGTGGCCAAGTGCCACTTGGTGCGTGCAGAAGGGATGCTGACTTGGGAGGGCTGCGCAGGGCACGGGTGCAGGGAACAGAAGCAGCTGCCTGACATCCCCTAGGTAACACCCCCCCAATCATTCTCATTGCAAAAAATCATGATGCGCATGCAAAATATGCAAATCAAGGCTGCGATTAATAAGCGTGAGTAATCTGTTGCAGCAGATGCCTGTATTCATTTGATATACCCTCTTCCTAAAGGCTTCAGCTCGTTTGATTTCAAACTGCTCATTGTAGTCCCATCCACAGAGGTTAAAATGCTTTCCTTAGTCTTCTGAACATCCCCAGGGAGCCTCACTGTGTAAAGCAGGTTCTCTCCACACAACAGCACCCTTTCCCAGGGCAAAGTGGTGGTTAACCAGGCAGGACCCCTCCTTGTGTGGATGGCAGTGACCTGCTCCCTCTGGGTGCTGCATGCTGAGTCTCTGAGTCTTTGGCAAGAGAGCCGTAACTAGAGCAAGAGCACCATAACAAATCACATCCACAACAGAACATCATCAGTTTTGACATTTTTGTCAAACTTGTGAAAGTATTACTACATTTCTGGGTGTCAGAACTCCACCTACACAGGATCATCTGAGTGGTCACAAACCCAGCTCCCCAGTGCCAGCAGCGGACGGTGAGTGTCATCAGCAGTGATGAACGCCATACCAAAATCCTGTGTAGGCCAAAGGAATCGAGGTGGAAGATTAACATGGCACAGGGATTGAAGTTAAGCAAACAGATGGAGGACACTCAAGGCTGAAGCTGCCAAAGGCTGACTCTCAGCGCTGCAACAGCTGAAAGCCCACGAGACAGCTCCACCAAGCCAGAGTTAATGGAAAACATAACTTAAGAAAACCAATCATAAACACTAGTATAATATGCAACTAGTGACATTAATATATCAAGGGAGCTTTTTCTACACTGAATTCAGGTTGTTTTGTAACTCCCATCAATATACCTGATATGATTTCAGTGGATTTGGAACAATTCACTCTATGAGAGTCTGACTTTGGGGAAACTGTAATAATCTCTGCAGTCCTGTCACCCAGTCAGGGCAAATAGTGGTTTGCACTGATTTGATGCACCACAACAAGTCAAGTCCGTACACAGCAGCTGCTTATTTTATTACATGATTTGGATAAAATATTGAGACATTTTCATTGAATTTGCTCAGGTTCCATCAGGGTGTGTTTTCACAGCCCCTGCATGGGGGTAGGCAGTACTACTTTGAAAGTCAATGCCACGTATGTCCGTTGTCCTTGTGAGCTGGACAGGATTTATAGTTTATTCTACTATGCTTTCAAAAGCAGAATTGTGCTGTTGTGTGTGCTCCCTTCTGGTGTACAGGGCAAGATTCTGTTTTCTTAGGCATCTGTAGAAACAACTCAAATATCTATGAGTAACCACTCTACAGTCCCAAATGCTAATGCAATTACACTGAATGGACTATCAGTGCTCTTTATACTCTTATCATTGGAATACTGAGGATGCTGATGTGATTATCTCTTAATGAAACCAATCTTCCTATTGAGACATGGTCTTAATACCATAAATGGTTGATCAACTGGGGGAAAAGCAAGGATTTTCACCCTCTTGCAGGCAAGGAAGTTTACCACCTTGCAATCCTCACATATAGACTGTCCATGAAAGCAAACCTCAGCTCCTGACAAACAGCCAGTGAGTATGGCAATAAATCAAAATTTGGGGCAACACATTCATTTTGTGACTAAAGAAAGAACAGAAGTTGTATTGTACCACCAAAGTTAGAAGCAAGGAAACTGCACTGACTTAAATTTATCCTCAACTATACCTCTGGAAAGTACCCAGCTTGATACAGACCTACAGTTCCCTAAGGACAGCTGGTCAGAAGGGATGCTGGGGGGTCATGAAGGGCTACATTGCACACAAAGCAGGTGGGGGATGAGGGTGTACTATAGAAAATTGCAAAATTATTCCCCTATTCAATTATAAGTATTTTGTATTTAGCAATGGCATGATCAGACACAAGATCAAATCTGCTGGATATTCATTATTTGCTAACCCTACAGAGTAGCACCAGGAAGTCAAACAGGTGACACAGTAGGGAGCATGTAGTGGTGTCTACACTAGCTTCTAATTAAAACATAACTTCAACAGTGATAAACAAAAATGACCAGTTTAAAAATAGGTCAGTTTGGAAGCAAGCAATATGAATAAGTCTTGTCATTAGTTCTTCCAGCCAGCAACAAAATTGAGTCACTCTTTCCTCCAACCAACTAGTCTTTTAAGTTCTGTTGCAGGTTTGCAAGGCACAGACTAACCTCTACCTAAATCAGACCTTTTTTTTTTTTCCTTAAAGACAAATATCTTGCATAAAAGCAAAAAATCTTCAATTTTTTTTGTGAGACTGAAAGGTCTTAAAGAAAACATACTTGGAAGTAAGTCTGTTTTGATTTTTTCTAAATATTTCAGAATTTTGCTTTGGAATTTGAGCATTCTGCACAGATTATTTCATCCATGCTTTTTATTACTTTTGTCATTTTGTTATTTCATGACATGCAGTGAGGGTGCATAATTTAACATGGTTGAAAGATTAATTTTAATAAAATACATCAAGTCACAAATACATCTTACTCACTGAGACATTGCATCCTCTTCCAAAAAAATCAGAACATCCTCTGCACTGAAACAGTCTGAAGCTTTATATTACAGTCAGTACACATGGAGACTATTTAGTCATGTGGGTTTTCTTAGTACAAAATTAAGATGCTGAATTATCAAAAGATTGTTTGGGTTGTGGGAAACATATTCCTATGTTTTTTAGATTCTTGCCAAACTGCTAAGGGTGATTAAATTTCTCTTCCCCTCTGTCAAGAGAGCGCATATTTCAAAACATCACATCATTGCTTTAAATATTTGGCACAATTCCACAGTGATGCTTCCAGTGTCCCACTCAACAGCCTTGAGCTGTTGTTTAAAGATACTTGGTTCATAAAACTGAAAGATGCATTGGCAGCAATATCAAACATGACATACTGTTTTTCTTCCCCAAATATTCAGCCATAAGCCCTCTTGAAGCCCAGCTTTGGCACCATCCACCTCTCCGAGAAGGATGTCACATGCCTTTCTAAAAGGTCACTCACACAACTTTCTCTAGCCTGAGAAGGCAAACAAAACAGCTCTGCAAAGAGATGTCACTGGTGTCTGTATCAACTACCAGATATTCCTAGTGAAACAGTGTCATAACTGCCCAGAGACACTGATCTCCAGCTGTTCTCAGTTCATACAAAGGAACTGATATTCTGCCCACTCTCAAGGTGTTAGCTTTTATGCATATCAACCATCACTTGTGGCACTTCTAAGTTTTGGATATCTTCAGTGTAAAAACCAAAAGTAAGTCCTGGTTCTTGCAGCTGGGCCCCACTTTATCTGTGAAATTCAACATCTGCAGATCTTCTGGATAATCTAAGCAGAGTTTGCCATTTACAATGGTAAAAGAGCACTTTGCCATGATTTCAGGTTTCCCAAGAAAGCCAGAGGTGCCTAAACAGCAACAGCCCCTGAGTCCACACACTTGCCGAGATGGTAAAATGAAAGGCTCCTCAAATTCAGAAGTTTTAATTCAAAGCGTTTTTTCACTTTGGAAAACAGGAAAGCAGAAAGATTTGGCTCCACATGACTCTCATAGAATTCCCAGCCAGGCAGTTTCAGCACAAATTTCGACTCGGAAGTGTTTTTCCTTACAACAGAAATGATTAAACAATTCAGGTATTCATTACTAGCCAAGCATGGATTCCCTCTTTCCCTAGACAGGTCACCTGTGCTTTCAAGAGCTGTTTCTGCACCTTGGCTTCTGCACACAAGAGCCCGAGACAGGCAAGCAGAGCCACAGCCCACAGGGGACGACAGACAAGAAATAGCAACTTTCCAGGTGAGATTGGGAAAGGAATAACTGAGGCGAAGCAGCTCCTGCCAGCATACAGAAAGTGACAACCCCATGCATATTTTTTTGTTGTTCTTTGCACTGTGTCAGGTGTGACCTTCAGCTCAGTGTTGCCTACAAAGCTGCATAAAACCTATAAGCAAGTCTAGATGTGAATAGACTGTCTCTGGATGGAGTGGGCCATCAGCAAAACCAGACTACAGCTGCCAGTGCTGCTATAGAGGTGTAAATGGTTGCTTCCACCACCAGAATACTAGCCCTGGCTACAGCGTCAGAAATACAAGCAAAATCGAAGACCAGACTGCCAGTAACTCAGCTGTTGCAGCCCTGCAATGAGGGGCAGTTACCGAGTTACTGGCTGCAGGATTCAGCAGGGTGTCCTTGCTTGCCCTCCCTTGTAATTTTATTTGTCCTCATTGAGACAGCAGCAGGAAGCTAAAGGGACCAGGAAAGGTACAAATCTGATCTAGGCAGAAGCTCAGAGAATACTTTCAGTTAAGTAAATGTTTCCACTTTGCTGAAGTTTCTTGTTCAATACAAAGAGGAAAAAGGAAGAAAAAAAAGGTTGCTTTTCTGATTCTTTATCACTATCACATAAAAGCATTGGTAAATGTAGCATATATCCTAGTGTCTTGATTTTTTTATATATATATATATAACACAGGGAAAGTCTCCAATGCTTAAATAAAAATCTTACCTTGGCTCTCAAGCTTGGCAGGCTTTTGATTCTAATACAACACAGATCAGAGGGTGGGGATTTTTGGCTCTCTTACCTGAAATACCATGTTCTTCAACATATGTTTCTATTAGTTATGAAAGCACCACATTCTTGTCACATAACTTCATGAAGTTGGGAAGGTGCCTCAGGTAACAGAATGGCATCTTCTCGTACAAACTTTCATATCAAAGACGACTGTTTATGATATGAATCACAGTCAAGCACTAAGTATAAGAGAAAGAAGCTAATGAGTCTCCTTTGCTTCCAGTGCTCATTATAGGAAACCGGTTGCAAAAAAACCTGCCCACACCAATAAAAGTCCTACCAGCCTGTTTCTCCTGGGCTGGCTTACCAAAGCCAAATCAGTGCATGCAACCCTGACTACTATGGTCAGGTCGTTGTCTCCTGAGTTTGCCACAAGTACCAAAGCGTCCATCAGTGCCTCTGAACGCCACCCTAAGGCAACATCTGCTCCAAGTTCAGAGTCTCTACTCTTGTCTGAATTAAATTTCCATTTGCGTAGCTCTTCTCCACACCAGGATTTCCTGTTTATTCCTTTCCTCTCACTTTCTTGACTGCTGGAGGAATTGGGGTAGAAAGCCACACTGAGATCATCACCTTTCATGGCAATCATGCAACAACACGATTAATTCAGAAAGCAGCATCTGCCGTCTTCCTGGGTATGGTGTTCCCAGGCACTCAGACTCTGGAAACCCCAGGACACAACTCTTTGCTCACATGAGTGCTGCATACATCAGTCTAAACTCTTTTGAAAGCATGAGCATCTACTTTGGTACCTCAGGGAGTACCAAGTTATTTTTAAAATCTAAGGACATACACATGCAGAAGCAGGGCACACAAATAACTTCACTGATTTTATCTGTTCAATCTGATGAGGGGAGAGAGAAAGTGATGTGAACTCCAGAAAAGGCAGTCCCACAAGCAAGGCTGTATCAAGTGAGATGGAGGCCACACTCTACAAGAAAAGCCACCTTCATGGGAGTCCCCTGTGTGCAAGCTGGAGTAGGGAAGGAGATGACCCCTTCATGGGACTATTTCTCCCCACCTCCATGGCCCTCCATTGGGTAGAGCTCAATCTTACAGGACATATTTTCCAGGAGACATTAGCCTGCCCCACAGTGCAGCTGGTCGAAGTTGAAGCCATCTTTGCTGCTATGAAGGAGAAATGTGCCTGCTTCTCTGCAAATCTGAGTAACAATCCAGGAGGAGCCTGGACCTGCTCTCCCAGCACCAGCCCTGCTCCTACTGCAGACCCTCAGAGATCTGCTCACCAACTCTTCATGGGGGGAAGAGGGCAGAAGCAAGATTGAGTAATCTAAAAAACAGCCAACAAAAAAAAAAGAGGACCATGAATACCATCTATAAATAGAGTGCCAAGTCCTGCTGTAAGCTCACAACATAGCTGAACTAAAAATAGCAGTACGACAAGACAAAGCAGTGCAGCACTGGTGTCAATATGAACAGTGATGTCAAGAGTATGAATATAGAAAAGAATAAGACTTTGCTACAGTAATTATCTACCTAACACAGAACAATGAGGAATAAATATAGAAACCTTATTGCCAAATAGGCTCCTACTCTCAAAGCAATGTTAAACGAAACAAAAAAAGAAACCCAGAAAATTAAACTATAGAAGGAAAAAGCTATTTTTCTTTTTTCTTAGCTGTAGTGGTATTTTTTCCTGGTTTGCCTTTTATTATATGACACTCATTTTCTTAAGTGAGAGATCTGGCCAGAACAGTTCTCAGCATGTGCATCTCCTGCATACTTGGTCACAAGGTCTAGCAGCACAAGTGGGATTGTCTGCTAACATAAGGCTGTGACACCCAATGAGAAATTAAAGAGATTGAACAAACACTGTAAAGGTTGGAGTTGGGGCTGGGAAAATGACATCGTCTCCTCCAGTTCCTCTTTATGCCAGCTGATTGCTGTTCTCCTGGTACATAATTGTCACCCCATCCACACTGGCTGTATCACAGAGCAATCTGGACACCTACACTCAGAAGCAGATTACAAAGGACTAAATGCACACAAGTCTGTGCAAAATCATTATTTCCCAGTGCCATATCAGAGAATCCCAGAATGGCAGGGGCTGGAAGGGACCTCTGGAGATCACCCCGTCCCACCCCCTGCTTGAGTAGGCACCCCCAGAGCAGGGGCACAGGGCCGCGTCCAGGCGGGGGGTGAATGTCTCCAGGGAAGGGACCCCACAGCCTCTCTGGGCAGCCTGTGCCCCTGCTCTGGCACCCGCACAGGGAAGGGGTTTGTCCTCATGTTCAGGTGGAACTTCCTTCCTGTGTTCCAACTTGTGCCCATTTCCCCTTGGCCTGTCATTGGGCACCACTGAAAAGAGCCCAGCCCCATCCTCCTGACACCCACCCTTTAGATATTTATAAGCATTGATGAGATCCCCCCTCAGCCTTCTCTTCTCCAGGCTGAACCAATCCAGGTCTCTCAGCCTTTCCTCATAAGGGAGATGCTCCAGTCCCCTGAGCATCTACTCACCTGTAACAAAAACAGTAAGCTCACAAACACTTTCCGTGTTGGAAGTGGGCAGCACTATCTGGCCAGAACTGAGTTCCTGGGGTACACGTGGCTGGATTGCCTCCTTAGACCAATGCAGCAGGGCAGCTGCCTTATATGTGGCAAGCACTCCTTCCCAAGAGCTTTGAACTGCATGGAGTCTTCCTAGGATCCATAAACACAGCACAACATGCCTGCTACCAAACACTGCAGTCCTAGTCAACACATACTGTGTGGGTTTTGATTATATTACAAATTCCTCCATGCAACAAAAAAGTATAGATATAAAATTTGCTTTAACTGCTCATTTAAAAATGATGTTGTTTTGGAATTTTACCAATTATTCGGTCATTGTCTATGTATTAGGAAATCTCAAAGATCACTGCTTATTCTTTAAGGTGATAAACTAATCAAGTTAAATATTGGAAAAGAATTAGGAAGTTTAACACAAGCAAATCTGACAAGGTGAGTGTAAAGGCATATAATCTGAGGTAACAGTGGTGCTTCCTTTGCCAGATGTAGATAATGACTACAGACGTTTCCTACCTTAAAACCTGTATTTTATGCCATATAAACGCACCTTGTCTTTCTTTGTCTTTTACTGTTCCTCCATTCAACTACTTGACGTCACACAGCACTTCCATTCTCTTTTTTTCCTCCAAAACACAAACCACAATATAACATGAATTCCTTGGCCTGAAAGCTCAGAATCTCATGGAGAAAAGCAAGCATGTACTTACGACCAGAGAGAGTTTCTTCCTTGTGTGATGACCCCAGTGAATTTTGTTAGCCTTCGAGCATCGACTTCAATCCACTGATATGGGTCATTTCTTCCTGCACACCAAGCACCATCATAAAAATCATTTTCGTTAACACCTGCCTGAAAAGAAGGCAAAACTGTCTTCATAAATCAGAACCAAAAACCTGAAGGTCTTTCATGGGAAAAAGAAAAGAAAACATGAAGTCATTATTCATTCCACTTACTCCTTTGATAGTCTCAGGGGTCTTAAAACAGAGCCATTCTCAACAGCTATATGGAGCAACCAAAATATTTTTACTCAAAGCAGGGAGGGAAATTGTACCTTCAGGAACTAAGAACCATTACATATTAACTTAAGTTAGAGTGAGAGAGCATGAACAGAGCTTCAGTTCAGTCCACCTGTCTCTGTGGCCTGACAGAGCCTTTATCCAGAGCTTTATCCACGTGGTCTTCAGAGTTATGAAAGTCCTAAAAAGCTATCTCCAACCCATGTCAGTAATGGTCAGTGCTGGAATAATCTTTCCGCTGGAAGCATCAAAGGCGAGCTTAGAGCATTTGGAAACAGTAATACCATTTCCCACCCATTTTCAATCCCAGAATTATTAATTTTCTTCACTAGGGATAACCAAGCCTTAAGCAAATTAATATCAAAGGTCAAAAAATTTAGGAATGCCAAACTGTACTCCAATTTGCATACCAATCTACATCCCAATTTATGTTGGCAAGAACGCCACAATCTTCCCAACTTTTTCAAAGAAATAGCTGCAAGGTATTTTGAGCTAGCTGTATTCTAAATACAACTGAAATAGCATCTAAAGAAACATAGCATTTGAGGTCTTCAGATATTTATCTTATTACTAAAGCCCAGGAAATGTTTGGCACCAAGCTGGCTCCTGCCATAGAGAGCACAGAAGCTTTTCCATATGGTTCTCTCAGGCTATGTGTATTTTTATGGCATTTCATCTGCGTTCAATGTGGATTTATCATTGCCATCCATGCAATTCAAAGAATGAATATCCTTAAATGTTTCCCAAATGTAAATGAAGAGTCTGGAAATCTTTGTAAGTTCACATTAAAGACAGATCTTAAAGCTCTGGTATACAGTTATTATCTGTTCGGTGGTGTCTTTTCAGTTGGTGTTTATATATATACAAAACATAAATGAAGAACCCAAAAATACAACTATCAGTTAAGTTTCCTGAATTATCCTTCAGCTTCCCACTGAGCAATATTAACAGATATTACAGTTATAGCTGGGTTACAATGGCAGAGATTGACAGGTCCATCTATTTCCATTTTTACAGATAGTTTCTACCAAAATGGGCATTGGGTGGGTCTGATTCACAGACGGAGGCAGCAGTTGTTAATCCCTTTTCCCAGTGCGAGTCTGGTGGCTGCTGAATGAAGTGTTGCAAAACAATTTAATTTATTCCTAAATTCCTAAATCTTCTTGTTTTCTCTGGTATTCAAATCTGAGATAGGGCAGCTTAAAAATTACTTGCTTTCCTTCATCTACCAAATGTACATTAAACCACATACTTTTACATAATAACTTTGATATTTTAAAATGAAGATTGTATAAAAGTCAAGGTACAAGATAGAGGAAAAGCTCTATTAACAATGGAAGATAAATTCTTCAAGGAGAACTGAACAACAGGAAAACATGAGAATACAAATATGATCACTGACCTGAGTTATAACCTTTTTGAAGAAAAGGTTTCAATGCATTTTAAAATAAGATGGAATTTGAAGTAGCCTTAGGGTTTAAAACTAATGCTTGCCAGGAAGCATTAAGATCTGCAGAGCACCTTGAACCAGCATCATGCTAATCCCCTTCACACTGATGAAACTCCCCCAATTTCTGCAGACTAAGTATCCGTATCTCTCATTGCTTCAGCTGGCATCCTTGGTCCTCATTCAGACTGAGGATATTTCGCATTGGCGTGATGCTCATCAGGGTGTAAAGCTCTCCTCTGCATTACAGTGAGAAGAGGGAAGCAGAGGAGAGAAAAAAGCTTCTTTGCAAAAAAAAAAAGGCAAAAAAAAAACCCCTAAATTGCATACTCAAATCCTCACATCTCAATGGTTCCAGCAGGACTTCAAGCTAAGCATGTGCTTATGTTGTATATCAAATTCGGGGAGTCTAAAGGACATGCTTACAGTTCTGCACAGTTTAAAATGCTGTGGTTTAAATAGTGGCAAGGAGAGCACAAAAGAAAAAAAGAAACTGTTGCTACTTCTTCCTGCTCTCTTATTTCCTGACATCAGCTTCTCTGAAGCTAAAGGAATATTTTTACTAGGTAAAAAGAAGCAGGTGCCTGTGTATAACTATCACAGAGTACTACTTGAAAGAAAAAAGAAGAATTTAATCAATGAGAAGTTCTTATTAGAAATATTTCCAAAGGAAAATAGTTCCAATAAATTTGTGTTGAAACGTGTCTTTTCTAGCTTCAAGTCTGTATTTTTTCCTAAGGTGCTTGAGGTTTTGAAGTTGCCCATATGCCAACTTCAAAATATTGTTTCTATAAAATCCCTTATAAGCTCAATCAAATATTTAGTAGTTAAAATCGCAACTAAATTTCTTTGGAAAATTATCTGGAAATATTTTCATTACTGAAAGATGAGAACAATTATCATAAAATATTTAATCAAAGAATATAGATTAAGATACCGTTTTCTCCGTAAGATGTTTACTTGAATTTAAAAACTGTATATTGAATTAATGAGATAATGTATTCGAGTTATGACATACATACCTTTAAGCTACACATTTTAAACACATTATCTTCATAAGCAGGAGAGTGAAGAAGCTAATCAAAACTGCAAGTAATGACTAGGTCTTAAGCAAACCATTTTTTCCTTCACTGAATTTTCAGGAATAGCTCAAAGTCTAACCCAGCTTATATTTCACTTGTGGCTAAATCCAAAAAACATTTCTCAATATGCAGCATCTTATGAAAAAATATCTTTTTGATATAGGAAAAGGGACTTTTTTCCTCTGCCACTCCTAAATTATCTATAAACATGAATGTTGAAAACTAATTCAAATAAACCAACTACTTATTATGAACCAAGAGGCTAAGATGAAGGGTAATCAAAAGGTTACAATTCAAATACAAATTATATGACTTCTGATTTTAATTCATATTACTTTCTGAGTTAGACATGTGCATGACAGAATAAACACTTGCCCATGTTATCACGGTTCCAAAAGCCTTATTCTGTAATGAGGAGAGAGCTATTACTGCCTAAATGTATTCAAATGAAGAAAGAAATTTCAGACTTCTGCCACAAGACAGCTGGAGCAGCAGTAAAAATATAGCTAATATCAAACCACTTCTCCTTAAACTCTTCTCCATTCACAGCAGAGTGATCGCAAACATTATTTTACCATAGGAAGTTTGGGAGGAAAAAAAACATTACTCATCACAAGTATTCATAGCAACCACTGACAGTAGAGAAGACAAGAACTAAAGCACACAGGCTGAAGGTAGAACTTCAATAATTTTCTCTTTTACTTGTGTTTTGATAATGGAGTTTTTCAAAACAAACTAGTGAAACAAAGAACTGAAAAGACAAAAAGCAATACATCCTGCTTATTTGCATACACATAATTGCATTACTTGATCAATCTTCAGTGTTGTTTGGATTTCTCCAACCAGGAAAATGAGGAAGGGGGAAGAAACATAATTTGACTAATTATTTCAGGTTTTAATCACTGTTCATTATTGTACAAGCGACAAATACTAATGATTTTTACCCATGAGGGCAGAGCACCTCCATGAATATTATTTTATGCTGTGATTTTCCCTGATGCTGTTAAATTACTACTGGTTGTGCCAGAATTGCTGTTGTAGGCTAGATCTCCAATATACAGGGCTCTAGTAGCATTGCTCCTGCCCTCAAGAGGTCCCAGCTTAATCACCACATTCATATGTGACTGGGAGCAAAATTGGGTCCCACACAGCGCCAGGTCACAAGAGAAGCAGATCCTAGAAGGTCTTATCCAGTCCTGCTAAATCTGTCCCTCTTTGGGATAAAGCATATGCTGCCTGATTAATGTCACATGCTCCAAATCATCTAAACAGAAAAAAATAACCCTCAGAAGCCTTTGAAAAACTTAATTATTCTGTGAATTCCCATTGAATTGAGGTAGTGCCAACCAGGGTGAGCCCTAAGGTTCTCAGCTGACACTGTGCCAGGTGACGAGGTTGAGCAGAGAGCAGATTTTGTCTTATTTCAGGGAGAAGCACAATCATGGCACAAATAACCTGATGGCACTGTGGTGATACCCAGCCCATGCAACAAGGGCAGCAGCCCGTAAAATTGCTCATCAACATACATATAGCACAGAGCTCTTGTGAAACTTGAGCAGCACGTTGGCCTCTCAGAATCTCTCTTACTTGGACCAAGTGTTTTTCTCCACATACAGTACTAAACAGCATAAAAACACAGCTGCTTAAATACCAGTGCCTTTTGCCTTTCCCCAGCCTGCCGCAGCCCTCCCTTTTGAGCTGCAAAGAGAAATCACCAGGGACCTCATTATCCATATGACACATCAGTCCTCTGCAGCACCTACTCTTGGTTATAAGCATATATCTTTAAAATACTACTGAAATTCAGAAGTAAAATTAAGCATGAAACCCAATTGACAGGGAAGACATGTACAAAATCTTAGTGGCTTTGAAAAAATTTAAAGTGCTATTAATTTTAAGCTAATCCCAAGGGAAGCAGTATCTAGGAAAATAAGTGCAAGCCCATACTTTTGACACTGCCAGTCATAGTGGTAACTCTAAGTGGTCAAGGGGTTCAGGGAATTACTGTTCCTATAGTATACAGATAAGCTTTTAGCAGGGTAAAAGCTTTTGATTTAAGGATTACTAGAAATCTTTATTAGAGGTAAAGTTGTAGCAGAGAAAAAGAGCTACATTTAAATGAGAGGAGTAAGACAGAGAAGTCACTTTAGATTTAGGTTGGCTATTAGGGAAAGTCTCTTCCGCCAGAGGGTGGTGGAGCCCTGGAACAGGCTCCCCAGGGAGGCATCACAGCACCAGCCTGGCGATATTCAAGCTGCACTTGGACAAGGCCCCCAGAGACACGGTGTGAATTTGGGGTTGTCCTGTGTTGGACTAAATGGTCCTTGTGGTTCCCCTCCAGCTCAGGACATTCTGTGATTCACCTTGCTATAAGCCCAGTGTTGTTGGGTTATTTGTGTATGAGCCTCCCCAGCTCTGGGATCAGGTAAGCCCCTAAACCAGAAACGAGGAACACCAGCTTTTGGATAATAAGGTGAATCAATCCATGCAGAACTCCTACAGCTCAAGAAAATGACAACATGAAAGTTTGCATCAAGAAGAAACATGACATTGTGAAGTCTTTGTTCACAGCAAAAAAAGGCTCCATCCTTTTTACAAAGAAGAATAAAAACCCAATTTGCACAGGACAGAAGATCCTTTCACTTGAGACTCTGCACAGCTCTCCAGGGAGGGGGCAACAGCCCCTGCACTGCAGAGGTGGGGACCTTATTCTCACAAGAAATACAGAAGAAACAGCTGCCATGGAACTGGCAGAAGCATTATGGTTATAACCAGCAGGGCCCAGGCACGGCAGCTACCCAGCAGGTGGAGGTGGGATGGGAGAGGTGCAGGTCCTGAGGTCTAAGGGACAGGACACTCAAAGAAACCCACTTAATCTAACCTGAGCCCCAGGAGCTTTTGGGAAGGAAGAACTGAGTGTGTCTCGCTTCTGTTTGCTTCCCAGCAAAAGGCTGTCCCCTTGGCTTCTGCTGGAGACTCTGGACTATACTTAGGGAAAAAGTCATCCATACATAAGACTCTTATGCTTCTCTAATTAATTTAATGTAACATTACTGGTGATGACAGGACACCTGACTAGATGGACTCCTGGTCTAAACCACTATGGTCATTCTTGTGTTTCAATAAATTGGACTTTTAAACACCAGCATGAAAAATGAGGAACCACAACCAACAAAGAATGTAGAAGTTTGCATCACAGTCCTCGGTCTTATACCACTATATAAACAAAACTGTAATAAAATAATTAAACATTCCTATGGAACCCATCTGAACATCATCTGCATATTATTTTTGTGTTCATGAGGGTTTCTTTTTTCTCTTAGCAGAGACTACAAAGCAACCCACCTCACTCAGATCTCAAAAGGAATTAACTCTAAAGGCTGCAGGTGAAACCTCCCATTGCACCCAACCACTTGTACCTGCACACTGGCTTAGAAAGGAAGAGCCTGATCCGACCTCCTCACTGCCCACAGGCTCCTGCCACTCACCTCCAGCTGGCTCTGCATGGCTGCACGGCAAAGTGGTTCACTGAGCTTTTGGACCAAAGTTTATTCATTTAACAAACAATAAAAAAAGGGAGGCAGAGTGTGTCCTCCATAGAGAAGCTCACAGAGCTGTTTGTGCAGTGGCACCAGAGGAAGCCGAAGAAAGGGGAGTAGCTGCAGCATGGGATTTTAATCAAGAGTGGTTCCTCCTCCCAGCAGCTGCCCACCATTATACCACAGTGGGCACCACCTGAAATTGAGCTGCTGATTAAAGCTCATCCTTCCTAGACTCAGCCTTAGTTCATTAGCTAGCAAACTCCTTTAGCTGGAGGGAAAAAAAAAATCTAATGGAGGGTCTAATAATGAAAGGTAGCTAATAAATGAATTAAACTTCAGAGATTTTCCACTGTTGACCTGGTGCTAGTATCCTGTTTATGACTTTTAAGTTTTAAATGTACTTTTTATGCAAAAGTAATATTTTTACACTAGAAAATAATGTAATTCAGAAAATAACACTAATAAAGTGAAAAACAGAAGCACAAGAAATGTGAAAATAGAAGTTGGTCCTGCAAAGTACCTAAGCACTTTAATAGTAATTAAAAGAATCTAAACCAGATTGTATGCTAGGGATTTCTGAACCGGAGCCTTTTTTGGTACCACAATCATTGCCTCTGAAAAGCTGCCTTAGGGCAAGTACTTGACTTAAAACCACTCCTTCAGTTAACTATTGTCATTAACTACAGGCAAACAACAAAAAAACAACTTGCAGTGTGAGCTTCCTTCCAGGCTGATTGCTGAGGGAGCTGGGAAGGGAGCAGTTCTGGGCTGCCTCCACCTTTGCTTGCTCACAGAGGTCTGTTTGGATTTGCACCCTCAGCACACTAAGTTTGGAGTTTTTTCTAACTAAGCCCCATGAATCTAAAGGTTATCCATCAACCTTATTCACTTCTATAATTCCGGTGTTTCTCCTTCATTTGAATTACATGAGCTGACAAAGTAGTCAGAACCGATAACCATCTATTGGCTCTCTTTATATAAAAGTACAACCGTAAGCCATTCTCCCACTTAGCAGAAAAATTGATGTTACCTGAATATTAAGCCTTCCTCTGTGGGCCCCAAGGCCATACCGCTTTGCTGTAGAGGCATGGAGCTGGAAGTCAGTAATTTTTAATGTCTCTAGACCAAGTGGAGGGCAATCTACAAAACAAAAGATTGATTAAAGTTTAATTAAAACAAAACCAAAAACAAAACCAGTAAGTATTCAAAGTTTCTGGATTTCACATGTGCCAACCTGGCTGGGGTCCTCAGCTGGTATAAATGAGGACAGTACCACTGAAGTCAATAAGAAATGGCAGCTCTCATAAAATCAATGAAGCAATGCTGATTTACACTGGCTGAGGATCTGGCACTTTTCTCTCTTTTTGGTATTTTCATCTCTTGTTTTCACGCACGCACACACACACGCGTGCGCACACAGACACACACACACACACACACAACACACACACACACACTCTCTCAGTCACTCCAAGCTACTGTATGAAGTTATGTTTCTAATTAAAATCTGTCCTGGAAACTTCAATCACAGTCCCTCACATTGCACAACAGCATCTGTTACAGAGGTCTGGGAGGCCGGACAACAGAGCTCTGCAGAGGTAATGACTAAGCACAAAGAGGGCAATTTTGAAACATGAGGCCATCTCTCTAAGCTCTAAATTGTGCAAAGCCTTGAAGAAAAGCAGATGCCATTACTTTAGCAGCTAGCCAGCAACGCAGCAAGCTACAGCCTGGAGCTCTGGCTTTGGAAGATAAGATGTTGGAGAGTCTATTTCATTATTATCAGAAAAATATTCTGCTCTAAAATGACCCCAGCCAACCACAGTATTTAAGTCCCTTACAATGCCTAGCATATTTATCCTCAAAATACCACAGTGAGGTGGGGAAGACCCACTCTCAGTGTTTCACAGGTGAACAAAAGCACAGAGAGAGACTTTAGGAGCACCTAAATTATACAACAGAGCACAATTTAGAGACCCCGAAGCCAGCGCCAGCTGGAATTGGAAAGTGTCATACTCATTATTTAGATCAGGTACTTGTTAGGTTAGACTAGGTTTTGCACTGCCGTGGGCGTATCTGGGTTTACCTGATACTTCTGGTAAACCTCCAAACTTCTGGGTTTGGATAGAGGACAGATTTTTTCTGCAGTCAAGTGTGGGAGGTTTGTTTGCTGCAGCTTGCACAACCGGCTGCGACAGCGACAGGAGCCGAGCACCAGCCATGGAGCCCAGGCCACATTTCCAATCCCCAAACCATCCTCCTCACCACCTGCCGGCCAGCTGGAATTCTGGTCTCCCTTGTGCCACAGTTGCTGGAGAGAGCGAGCAACCTGTTGCTGTTGTCAGAGCTCACCCCCACTCTGTACCTGTATCCCCCAGACATATATATTTTTAATCACTCACCAAAACGTCATGAGGGTACGTAACTGAGAATCTCATCCTGACCTGTCTAACTTTCAAGTGTAGCTTTGCATTACTATGCACAAACTGGCAAAATGTATGAGATTTCCTGTGCTCCTCCTTAGCTCCTAACAACCTAAAATCCCTCAGGAAAAACTATGTGCTGTCAATTCACACCAGTACTTCTTTGTTCATTCTTAGGGAAGTGCTCACACAAATCCAGGGCCAAATGCCTCCATCACAGGCAGTAAAGACAAATGCTAAATAACAATATATTTTCTAAAATACCAACAGTGATTTTAGTCTTACACAAGAGACAAAATATAGACAGTTCCTCACTTCGAAGAGTTTTCAATCTAATTACCCCAAACAGAGAAGAGACAGCATGTTTAAGGAAAGATAGAGGAAGGAGTAGCTCAGATGATTTTCGTTTCATTGGCTGATGGTTTTAATTGCATTTCCTTATAGAGTGTTTCATCTTTCATCGTACTCCAACTGGCAGAAGTCTCAGGCTCTGACAGATCTCTACTGGGAGTAAATTATATAGCTGGGAACTGCATGTCTTTCTCTAACAAGTTCAGTCCTCAAGACAGGTTTGGAAAACAACCTCATGGCATAACCCTGCAAACGCATAACCCTGCATACTTCGGTATATTTCACTCTGTGAACAGTCTCACCATTCCCAGACACTCAAAAGCCACCCAGATGTACCTGTGCCAGGTCTGAGCTGGAACTAAAACCAAGCTGGTTTTACATACTCAGTTCATAAAATATCATTTAATTTGATGTTTTTACTGCACTTAACAAGGCTAAGGGGCAATCTGCAGGTACTGCTAGGAGTTAACAAAAAAGTAGAAAATTTTCCACTAAAGGAGCAGACAGCTCCATCAGCAATGGATCCACTGAAGCTCGGTCTCTTCCAGATGGTGTTTCTCAGCCCGTTCTCTGCTACCAGCAGGAGCGAAGGCTTACAGAGCTGCCCTGAGGACAATCAGCACATCGCTGCTCCACGCACTGCGGTCCTGCAGATCTGCAGTCCCCTTCCTCGCCGTCACTCTCTTCTCTGCAGAGACCTATTGTCATGAAACCTGTAGGAAAGGCACTATTTTTGAGCCTGGCAGCTGCCTGTCAGACCTGGCTGTAGTTACCTGGAGTGACATACCCCTGTCTGAATAAGTACAAGAAGTGGGGTTTGTTTTATGCAGACTGAAATGTTACTCATTTACTATAAAACTGCAGTATTATTGGGTTGCCTGTGGATTTCGGGAAGGATTTCTTAGACTGCAGGATGGGTATTCACAGGCTGACAAAATTGCCTGCACGTATTTGTGTGTGTTATCTCTGTTTCTAGAGAAACAGAAGCCTAATAGCAGACTCAAAAGTGTTCAGATGGATCTCAGTTAAACATGCCTGACTGCTCTCTATTTTTCAAGGATTAATTATTTGTATTGTCTGTGAATGCACCAGATTAACAGGCCAATATTATGAAATGCTCAATTTAACAGGAGTTTTCAACGAAAGCAAGATTAGGCTCTAAGAGCAGGCAGGAGCTATCTACGATATGCAGAACAGATACCTTTGATGAAAACTGTGCAGTATGTTGTTGACAATATGCTGTCCTTTCTCAGTGTGCTCAAGCCTTACGATATTTCAAGTGAAATCATTAGGATCTTTACCATCAATTCAATAGTATCCAGGCATTTATTTTTTTGTTTACTGTTATTTAGTAGGAGAACACTCAACTTGCTTTCTCTGGAAGACTTTAAGCTGTGACTTCTTTAACTTACCAAATCATATAAAGATATTTTTTACTTTAACTTGGTAAGAAAAAATCAAGTATTTTGCTCCAATACTTGACTGAAAATTAATGAAAAGTGTTCCTTTCACAGTTGGCCCCACTTTCTCCAGTGACCATCCCAAACCTGGAACAGAGCAGCAGGATTCTCCGTATAAGACCGTTGACCTTTAGATGTTTGTGTCTGTGCCGCTCTGCACGGGGGTGATATTCTTGGAGTCATCAAATCTATTGTTTGCAGTAGCTTTGATATACAGAATTTGTGCTGGTTTCCACAAGAGAAGACCTTCGATTTTGCTTTTAAATGAAATTATGTCTTCTATTTATAGCCATAATATTTGACTATTAACACTTTAGGAATTTTTTTTTTCCACATGCATATGAATTCCAGTGCCAATAAAGGGGTGAAAAAAGGAGCATATTAGACCAAAACGTCAACCTGTAATGTACAGAGTTGGTGTGGGCAAATTTTTCAGTATAGCCTCATCTGATTAACTCCAAGTTACTGATATAATATAACACAATCCACCTAAAGTTGCCATTTCACTACTGAAAAAAATCCCTGAGTCATACCATGAATTTAATTTTAGAGAAATTATTTTGTTGATGTGTGTCCCCCCTTGCTTCCTCAAGCTACTAGAGATCACCAAGACAACCTATTTTTGAAAAACATACAGGAAAAGAAACTGATTTATAGCATTCATAGAGACTGTACTTTTTAAAGTGTTGTTTAATATAGAGTATTTAACTTTAAGAAATCTTCCAGATAACAATGAAAATTGCCACACAATCAGTAAGTCTGTCTTAATGATTTTGTATTCCCCATGCTGGTTTGAAAAACCCCTGCAGCAGCTACAGAAATTGGGTAGCATGAATAATCAGAGCAGTTCATACCGTATAGATTGAACTGGCAATAACATAGTTATTTGGTTATTTCTTTAACTCATTGAAAAATTAATCATTATAAAATACAAGAAATTCAACTATGGCTTTGAAAGGCATTTAAATCTATGTACTACGTACGTAACAACTTACTAACAAAATGCAGCTAGAATATTTATGTTTTGAGTGACCAAAAGGCAAGCGTTAAGCTTGCAAGTGCAGGGAAGAGGCTGAGTTATGGACATGTCTCTCTTCCTGGCCCATAGCCAACCACGATTTGCAAACATGAATAAGTATTCACTTTAGAACCAAGCCATTAATAAGATGTCTGGATCAAATTAATTGATTCTAAGACTTAAAAAGAGATGGGGCTTGGATTCAGACTTAATAACATTTGTATCTTGAACAGTGCTCTTGTGAGGTTTCCATTTCAAAATAGCTTTCCTATTAGCAAAGTTAAATGGCTGTATCTCAGTGTCCTTTATTTTCAGTTACGTGTCTGCTAGCCAGACAGATGATTGTATCCCAGCTAAGGGCAGCAAGGCATTTCTGATACTTCAACACTGTTTGCAATGGCCTGTCCCTTGAAGTCAGGAGGGGGAAACACTTGAGAATTACTTCAGTCATAACCTCATCTTTTGAAATCTGAACTTACCAGCTACAGTTTAGGGCTTGCCTATACTGAGAGCACAGCCCAAAAGAGCTACTGAGCTCCCTTCTCAAGCCAACATCAACTCAACTTGCAATCTCAACACGGCTCTGTGCAAGGATATCAGCCCAGGTTTGAAGGCAGTTTCAGCCTCGTGATGGCTGTGCCCTACTGATGCAGCATCTTCCACTGAAACTGGTCAAAAGAACTACCTTCTGCAGCTCAGCTGTCTTTACACCTGCAGTATAATTATAGTGCTCTGCTGCAATATTGCTGTTCTTTATGGTAAAACTGTATTGGCAGGCATTCTTAGAAACACATTAATTCCATAAGTAGAAGATATATGTATCAGCAGGGCAAGGAAAACAATTCTGTTCATCTTTATTGCCAAAATTATTTCTTTATTTTATCTTCTTCTGGTCTAAATAAAGATTGTCAGATAAGCACAGATTGTCTTTATAGCTTTTGTATCTAATAAAGATGCATTTAGGGAGCCATCCTGAACTGTTCTTTCGGGGGCATAAGAGACATAGTATTGTTTTATTTAAAGAATATTTTCCATCAATTTAGGAATATGTTCAGTATTTCAAATGGAGAGAAAAATGAAGCATCATGTTTCCTTTTCACTTATATTTTTACAAGCCATACCTATAATCCTTTTAAACTCCCGCAAGTCTGTTCTTGTCTAACTCCTCATGCACAGTGATGCTCAGATCTAGAAATGGAGAAACATCAGCCTCGTGCAGGCTGACAGCCTCCTTGACATTTGGAGGCATAATGTACTCTGACTATTTATTTTTTATGATTCTAAATGTGTTTTAGCTCCAGGAGCTTTGTAATTTTTAAATACATAAGAACCCCTGTGTACTTCAAAACATTTGTTTGGGGAGAAAGAATGCTACACTACAGAGATACAGCAGTTCACAGAAGACAACAGGAGGTCAATGTAGTGTTGATGGTGAGTTAACACAGAATTTTCTCTATGCAAAGAATGGTTTTAGTGCCATGATGTTTTGTTGTTGCTGTTGATATCTGTAGCTTTGCATTTGGGACTTGAGCTTGCACCACCAAAGTCAACAGAACAACATCACTCTGATAACTATGAAGACCTCTTCACCCTTCCGTTGTAACTGATTTAAGTTGTGCATTTTCCATCAAAACGTACACTGCCAGTATGATTTTCAGTAATGCAGCACATCCCAAGTTATCATTGCATTCAGCAGCAACAACAGACATTGAAGTATCTTTAAAAATCATGTGGGTCAGTTTAGAGGGTCAAAACCACATTGCATATCTTGGTCTTAGTGTGGCCAGAGTTTGCCCAAGTCGGGGAATGACAGTGGCACCTACAGCAACAGAGATGATCTGTCACTGTTAGGAGAGCAGGTATGGAGCCAGCACAATGTGCTCTAGGGTGTTATTTCTGTTTTTAGTAACAACCTATCACTATAATTAATACCAGTTTCTTCTTTCTGTATACACATTTGCTTATCAGATTTGGCCATAGACTCAGCCCTTCTCTGGAGACCTTGTTCTCTGGGGAATCAACACATATCTTGCCAAAAGAGTATGGTCAGGTGTCTCATGGCAAAATCCCATGTCATAAAACAGGTTTAGTTTAAGGTTTTGATTCCCTGTTTCTTCTTCTGCGCTGTCCCAGGGTAGATGCAGGATTTAGCCCTTGTTTAAGAAAAACACTTAAACATATAGTTAACGAAGAAGGTGCAAATCTGTGAAGCTATGATATAGGTAAGTTAAGCACAAAATCAAACATATATTTCGGGGGATGAAGGCTTTAACAGTTATTATACTATTAATACTATTCTAGATATTTATCGTCTTGGGCAAAAAATCTTAATGAGTTCAATATAATAAATTTTACCCTTATAGCTAACTTTAGAAATTTTCCTATGAAAAGTATGTTTGATAATTCATCTCCCAACAGCAGAAGCTTTTAATGGAAACTCTGGCTAAGTCCCTTGTCACAACTAATGCTTAGGTCACAGGTCTGCAAAGAATTTTAATTCTGCAGTGAACCTGGAAGGTGAAATAACAGTAAAAACACATTTCTGCTGACCTGCTATTTGATGAAAATATCTTTTGATTGCTTTGCTGTGACGGACAGCCTTTGTGGGGGCTGAGTTAAACAGAACAAAGTTCTCTGATTTCTAAATAATTTGTTATATTTACAGTCTCAGGACATTTGTGGGGGAAGCGTGGTCTAGCTAAATTTTGCTGTTTTGACAATATGATTGTGGAAGTGTGAAATTTCCACAGATGTTCATGAATCACACTCTATACTTGGTGTGGCCCAGCTTTTCCCTGGAAACAGGTCCATGCATTTCAGTCTGAGTGGTTTTCTGACTTTGCTCATGTCCAAAGTGTTGCTAGCAATACATACTAGTTTCTTTTCTGGCCTGAATTCAGTCCACCATGCACCCCAGATTAATTGAAGCAGTACAGGCAGGTGAAGGTTCTTCGAGCACACACAGTTTGCTTTTATTTGCTGTTTCTTATAAACCCATTCCCAGGGCAATAAAAGAACAAAGCAAGCAATGTGCACTTACAACAAATCCCCTATATAGAAGTTAAAGAACTGAATTACAGTCCCAGATCATATATCAAATAAAGGATTAAATTGATGCCAAAATTTTCTGTCCTAAGACAACATTAATTGTTCTCTAATGTTGCATCAAAGCTGTATATTTTTCTAGGACAAGCAACAAATACTGCATGGGGGTTTAAGACGTCAGGGACTTCTCTCAGAGGGAAAGAGCAATATTTATCACAGCACTGCAACATACTTTTATCCTTATGGTTGCTGTTGAAGATTAAAAAAAAAAGCCACAAACACTTTAGGTTAGAAGCCACAAAACCCAGCTCTGTTAGAGGTCAGACACAAATCCTCCTTAAATCCGGAGGAACAATTTTATGGGCTCTAGGTGAGGGCAAAGCCCGAGTGAGGGTCCCACAAATGTTACTCATCTGATAGCTCAGGGCCGCTTTTGATGATCAGATATGCCTCTTCTTTGCAACCACCTTCTTCAGTGGCTGCCTCTGGACCAAGGAGCTGTGTTTTGACAGCCTTGTAGCCTGTGGTAGAGGGAGGTACTTTTTAATCCTAGCTTGCTTGCTAGGCACTGCTTTGTCTTCCAGGTAAACACATTCCTTTCCCTGCTAGTAGTCTCAGCAGAAGATTTGCTGCAATGGTTTTTCATGTGTCCCACACTACCCATGCTTCAAATATTGAACTCACTCTTTAGGAAAGGAGGTAGTCACAGAGAGGTTGCAAATAGCTCCTGCCTGATGGCACAAGGCCAGTCCTGGACAGGGAAGGTGTCCACTGGAGTCAGTGGCAGCAGACAAGAGTGAAAGCCCTGAGGTGGTTTCAAGGCCACCAGAGTTGTGTCCTCACCATACCAGTGACACACAGAGCCCTCCTGCGGTGCAAAGACACCGAACACTCCCGTGCTTTCTTTACACCACCTGAACACTGTGCACCAGCCGGCAGGATCGGGAACAACAGTTACTTGAGAAGTTGCAGGATACAGACTATGCAAGGGTAAAAGTGTCTCTTTTCCTGCTTGAGTTGAGGGAAATTTCAGCAATTAAAGACACATAAAGAATAAAATAAGAATTATCTTGATCCTTTAGGTCGGGTGTGACGTGAAACCAAACATTTCTGAGATTCAGAAAGTATACTTTTTTTTCTTTCATTACTTTTCTCATATTTGTTCCCTCACAAACCCAGGTTGCGGCTGGTTCTAGATGCAACAAAACAGCACATTTAGCAGGAAGAGCTTCTATTATTCCTGGCACAGCTGGAAGCAGGAATTTCCAGAAAGCCTGTTCTCTGGGAGTTTTCTGGCCAAGATTTCAGACTCAGGAGGCTCATCTAAACTCCAGATACCATAGATATTCCCTGAGCTGCCTACTGCTGCCATCATACAGCCTGCGTAGGAGATGACGCGATTTATGACATGGACAAAAAAGGAGCCTGATCCCACATGTACAAAATTAGCATGCTTGGGCACAAGAAGCATTTTCCATTTTTCCTCCTGGCTCTGTTTTTTGGTGCCTGTGGTCCTTATGCTCAGGGAGAAGAAGCAACCATACCCATACATGCCTGCAGGAAACAGACTCCTCCAGGTGAAAAGGTGGGTAGGTATGGAAACATTTTCCATAGCTCTTGCATGTCTTCATCTGGCTTCACCTCTCTTTCCCCACACCTCTTTAGAAGAAGAGAAAGGCAGAGAAAAGGGAGGTGCAGGCAGGGATGGCAGAGTTTCTGCCTCGCTGCCCGTGAGAACACCACCTTGCTGAGCTGACATGGGAAAGGACAGGGTGGGAATCATATTGCAATCCTGGTCATGGCATCCAGGCCATTAACAAAAGGAATTATGCCAGTACAAGATGTATTCAGTGCAGATCATCAGCATACGGGGACATTAAGTATCACTGTAGGCATAGCCCCAGGAAAGGTTTCCAGAGGTTGGTAGTACAAGGTACCCCCTCAGTTGTACCCAAACCTGACAAATCCTCTACTCCCTCTACAAAGGAATATGTGTGTTTAGTTGCTCTGAAAAAGACATTTCACTCCCTTTAATGACCTAAAAAAATACAGCCTGAAAAATATCATATCAGTTCTCAACTTTTTATTATGAGTTTTGACTAAGGCTGGCTTCTGTGCTATTAATTTTAAAATATCTCCTCTGATGTTTTTCTGAAGCACAGGATGAAGACTTTTTGTAATTCCAGCTAAAGCCACAAAACTGAATACAGCCATCAAAAATGAGAACAATCCTTTTTTCTCCAGAGCCAAACAAATAGACTTAGCCAAACGATGGAGGCAGAGTGCTCGCACAATGGCTGGATATAGGACTAAAATTACCATTAAAAACGCATATCTGTCCAACGTGTTCGTGCCAGAAATAGCTTAAAATATTGAATCACTGAGGTGTACTGCAAGACCAAAGGTTCTACAATAAGAACGTTAATTGTAGCCATTAAAAATAAACACTGAAACTTGGAATACTATTAACAAATAGAAAATCAAGACAGAAAATAGCTACTATCTTAAGATACTACCCTGGCCCTATAAATGAGACACCTTTAAAGTGCTAAAGTTTAACCACTTTAACAATTCCATTTAAGTGTATTTTACCAAAAATAGGACAGCTGCATAAAAACAGTTGTTTGAGTATAAAATTGGCTTATGGTGCAATTATTTTCCTCCCCCTCTATGAAAGCTGTAGTAGCAACTTTATACAGAAATAAATATATCCATAGTTAGGTATAGCACATTCACTATGCAGTTGTAGAGTGACAGCATAGTCAGGAAATTCCTTAAACATACATAACCTAGAAATTTTCCATAACTCTGGGCCCTGGAAACATGCACCTACCATGAATTCTGTCAGCTTTAAGGATTTTGCAGCAGAGCTACCCTTTTGGAACAAAACAGGGATCCCAGGCTGCACAAGTGAAGTATCCAAGTGGGAGGACATAGGAAAGCAGCTGTATACGCTCTAACAGGAGGATCAGAATTATATACCAGGGGCTATAGTAGCCCTAGTGGTGAAATACACATGAACAGCTTCAGCAGTTCTCTAAAACCACCTAATTTCCCTGAAATAGGTGGCACCACTCTGATATGACCCAGTTTTCACCTTTGCACTCCCCCTTGCACACGCAGGAAGCCCACACACATAGAGCAGCAAAAACTTGAGAGATTGTGAAGGAGGTCTCATTAGTACTGACGAGCCATTAAATTTTATCGCCACTACTATAGTTACCTCCATTCCTAAGAACTAAATTTACACTTGAGAAAGACTGAAATCAGCCACTTCCCGGTCAGCACTACTTAACATTATTCAACTTTTAATCAAGTTTGGCTCTAGCAGAGACCAAACTGTATTTCTTTTACTTTTCTATAAGGTGCAAAACCTGGTGTATGATATCGAAACAGATGCGTTAGCTTCCTTTCATGAAGCAGTCCAAAGCCTAACACAAGTAAATCAGGGATGAAGAGAGAATCACTTTGCTCTTCAGTTTTGGGTTTCCTAGTAAGCTGTTTAGCTTTCTGACTTAGCTCTTGATGGGAGCCAGCAAACTTCAGAGGCAGCATGATGAAGTAGTATGAGCTATGCCTTTAGGCAGCAGACAGTCATTAGTCACCTTAGGTGTGAGCTGAAATACCATCTTTCATTTTTTCATGATTAAAACTGAAAATACACATTTACCAATAGAATGTAGAATAGAAGTAGCCTGTATCTGCGGTGAGACCTAGTACTGGGTCATCTTTCTGAGAGTCATTCCTCCCCTGCTGCTTTGTGAAAAACTATCTTTGCCAATTTTAAATCTTTCCAAAGAATATGCTGCTAATCAGAATTGACATTAAAAATTGCCTCTTCTTCATGTAGACAACCACATCTTGCAAACACACCTCCACGCACAAGCAACAAGACCCTCAAAGGCAAGCTGACAACTTCAGCAGAGATTGCCAAGTCAACCACCATACCCCAGCACCCAGCTGTGCTTATACCCCTTGCAATTAACACCCCTCCTCTCGCAGCAGTAACTGTGCTGCCCATGACGAGGGAACATCACTGAGGGGGTGGGAGCAACCGCTCAAGCTTCAGAGTCTATTTGTGAGGCATCACCCTGCACAGGCTGGTCTCAGTGGCTGCCTAGCCCTCCTCCAGGTTGCACATCTGGGCTAAATACTTGACCTATATAGAGAGCCTGTGACAGGAAATACCTAAAATCAATCCAACTTGGTTTTAAAACCTTTATAAATTGTAAGTCTCAGTTTTTATAGAGACCTGGTGCGTCTGCTCTAGCAGTGAGTTTAGACTTTTATACATTTTCTAAAATCACATCTGTTGTTATTATTTCATATGAAATAATAAGAGGAATGAATAAAAACAAACACTTCTTATAAAGCATAGAAGTCACTGTAGTGCCTGGAGCTATTGCTCAGACAATGATTTCAAAAGAAAGTTGTGTGGTTACAATTAACCCGAACTCAAACTTTGTGCCCCTTCGCAGACCTGAAAAAGGAGTCAGTTTGTATTTTCCAGAGCACAGCAGAAGAAAAAATAAGTTTCATTGGCTTGTTTGCTTTTCATTTAAATATTCTTTTTGATGGACTTCTGATTTTCTAATTGCCTGGTTGATGATTCAAGCGCTGCTCTAAGACAGTGCTAAAAAGTCAGAAGTGGCTAATACATTTAAAGTCCCAAACAGTGGAAGACTGTTCTAGTTAAGGGATGAAAAGTTGGCCAAGTGCACATAGAAAATAATTGGAGGTTCTTTGGATATACCCAGAAGTCCTGAAAAGCAAAACATTTAGGAACTCATATAACAGATCTTTCTTCTTTCCTTTAAAACACCCTATGTCCAAGCTGTTGCACCCTCGAGAAGCACCCTGAAAGCAGAGTATTTTAGACTTCAAAGCAAAAGGAAGTAAAACTTCAGGAAACAATTAAATCCCTAAGATTTGCAAAAATCAACCTTGGCCTGGATTGAAATGTGACTAGCCTTATTAAAAAAAAAAAAAAAAGAAAGAAAGAAAAAGGAAAAAAAAGGGGGAAAATAATGGAAAAAGGCTAAAGATCAGAGGATTGGAATTGCTGGGGTACAGGGAGGGGTGCAGGAGGGATGCTTCCCTTGGGAACAGGTCTGTGACCAGTGCTTGGTCTCCCTGTGGGGACACAAACCCCAGGGCAGTGCAGGAATTCCACTGGAAAATGCACCATCGATGAAGAAATCTAAGCACAAAGCTCAGCTTGCACAGGCAATTAATTATTCCCTAAAGTAATTTCTGGAAAAGGCAGGATTTGTAAGGAACTCAGAAAACACATTCTCGCTCTGCAGTCAGGGTCTCCTTTTCCCACATTTCACCAGCTGTGCTTCCCAAGAGCTTTTGCTCAAGTTCCCAAAGGATTTCAATTTCCAGATGACTTTTTAGCTTTCAGATGTTCATTAGCAAAAAGGCAATGGCACATACCATAGTCCATCCATTTTACTTCCCCCTTGCTACCTGCCCTCAAGCTAGTCATGGAAAAGCCAATTTAGGGAACTAAAACCAATAATTTTAAAAAATGCCCCCAGACCAAGCAAGCACCAGGCTTCTGTGGTTTTAAAAGCTCAGTGAATATCTTTTAAATTTTGAGCACTCAGTATTTCAGCCTCTGAGGTTCCTGCCCACAGAAAGAGAAATGCTAAAAATACCATGGCTCTTGATTTTCTAATCTGATCGGAGGGAAGAACTGGAGGTTCAGCAGGGAAGGTCTTATGAAGCTCCAGCTCCAACTTACAGAGTGAAGGAACTGAAACAGTTCAAGCAAGGTTCAGACAAACATCTCAAAGGGTGGGCACTTCTCCAACTCAAATGACTGAGTGTTCAGAGGTCCTTCCTCCTTATTCCAGCTTCCTACGATCTTGCAGCTTTATGCAGCCCACAAAAGATTCCCAAAATTCATTCTGTCTAAACATCTTTTCTGCTTTGTTTAACAATTTAGCCCTGGTCCAGCAAAAGCTCATAATCACAGGCTAAACACTTAGCATGCAGGAGGTTTCACTGATTCAAAGCAAAGTGTGTCAGAAGCTTTAAATGATACAAAATGTGAGTTATTAGTGAGTTTAAAATTGCATGTGTGTATGCTCGCTCAAGTCTGAAAGCCCAAAGACCTGAACTGAAGGCAATGCACTTGCCAGCCTGTGGACCCCAAGAGAACTGCCCAGGAAAGCATTCAAATTAACCTTAATTTACACTACTTGCCCCATGAGGTTAGTGCCGTGCTAGCAATAGCCCATGTTGGCACCAACAGAGCCCTTGTCTCCACTGCAAAACATGAATGCGCTAATGTGAAAAGTGCAGGCTATGATTTGGGACTTATTATTAATACGGCTGTTGCCTTGGAGAGCCCATTCTCCTTCCCACCCACCAGAGCTGGGGGTATTTAGTAAGCAAAAGTACCCTGCACTTGAAAAGAGGTGGAATAGAGAAAGGTTCAAGGCAAGCTTCCCTGAAGCAAAATTCCCCCATCCCTGCCCCGCTCCCCACCCTTCCCACCCCCATTTTTCAACTTCCTAATTGGGAGGAAAAAAATCTGATTCAGGATTAATGAACAGAAATATGGAATGGTTTTTCAGAGGAATAATTTGTGCTATTTTCTTTCCACTTTCTCAAAGAACTCTGTGGCATTTTAGCCACATAACTCCATGCTTGCATTTTTTATCATATTTTGAAAAGTTTCCCATTCTATTCCTCTTGTAAGAATGTAGGGGCCCTTACTCAATCAGTCAGTACGATTGCCGTTTGACTAGTATTCAAGCATCAAAAACCCCAAGTACCTATTTTCCGTTTGCATATTAGCAATATCAAACAATTCAGATGTGTCTGCAATATTTTGTATTCCACATGCTACTAGCCTTCATCATGATTTGGATTATTTTGAAAGTAGACCTACAAGACTTTTTTTCCCCCCTTTTCATGTAATAGTTTAAAATAACACTGCATGCCTTCATCTACTGGTTGAGAACTTTGCTCTTAGTTCACGGTGGACTTGAACTATTGCTTGCAGACAGACATCATCCTTTTTTTTTTTTTTTTCTCTTTTCTAGAAGTGTCTTCAGATCCCAAGCAAAAGCAGTAGTTTTGCAGAAAAGTTAGATCAACAGTGTATTACTCTTCATATTTTCTTCTCTTTTTAAATAAAGAATTCAGTCATTCAGGCAGAGAACAGATGCTATACCTCGTGATATCAGTGACCAGATACCTCAACCCTCATTCCTCCTGGGCTGCAAGTTTGGCAGCTGAGGAATTTATCCATTTTTATTCTCTGAGCCTCATGCATCCTACCTATCTCTGGGCCTTTGCCATACCTGGGCTCACTTCGTCAGCATTTTCAAGGGTCTCTGGAAGAAGACTTACAGCTTTTTGCCTCTATATATGATCTCCCAATCATCTGTTCCACTACAAGATGGAAACAAGATTTTTTGGGGGCCTCTTTTTGCTACTTACATATATCTAATGAAATACCTGATGCAAATGAACTGGACCAGATGCCAGACACTCATCTGAGGATCCTGCAAGAATTTTGGACTGCAGTCCTCTGCTGGGATCCAAAGGCATCCAGAGAAGCCTGAGGAAAAAAATACCTGCCAAAAAAGCTGTAAGCAATTTTTATCTTAGCTGGGGTATGTGCTGGACCCTGGTGGCTGTGGCTACTCCTCTCCTCTCCTCTCCTCTCCTCTCCTCTCCTCTCCTCTCCTCTCCTCTCCTCTCCTCTCCTCTCCTCTCCTCTCCTCTCCTCTCCTCTCCTCTCCTCTCCTCTCCTCTCCTCTCCTCTCCTCTCCTCTCCTCTCCTCGCCTCTCCTCTCCTCGCCTCTCCTCGCCTCTCCTCGCCTCTCCTCGCCTCGCCTCGCCTCGCCTCTCCTCTCCTCTCCTCGCCTCTCCTCTCCTCGCCTCTCCTCTCCTCGCCTCTCCTCGCCTCTCCTCTCCTCTCCTCTCCTCTCCTCTCCTCTCCTCTCCTCTCCTCTCCTCTCCTCTCCTCTCCTCTCCTCTCCTCTCCTCTCCTCTCCTCTCCTCTCCTCTCCTCTCCTCGCCTCTCCCCTCCTCGCCTCTCCTCTCCTCTCCTCTCCTCTCCTCTCCTCTCCTCTCCTCTCCTCTCCTCTCCTCTCCTCTCCTCTCCTCTCCTCTCCTCTCCTCTCCTCTCCTCTCCTCTCCTCTCCTCTCCTCTCCTCTCCTCTCCTCTCCTCTCCTCTCCTCTCCTCTCCTCTCCTCTCCTCTCCTCTCCTCTCCTCTCCTCTCCTCTCCTCTCCCCTCCTCGCCTCGCCTCGCCTCTCCTCACCTCTCCTCGCCTCTCCTCGCCTCGCCTCTCCTCTCCTCTCCTCGCCTCTCCTCTCCTCTCCTCTCCTCTCCTCTCCTCTCCTCTCCTCTCCTCTCCTCTCCTCTCCTCTCCTCTCCTCTCCTCTCCTCTCCTCTCCTCTCCCAGCCCTCTATTCACCAGCAGCATAAGAGCTATTGCCTCGCCTTAGGGGAAGCCTCCAGCCCCAGTGGCATGCACTGCAGACGGTACATGTCCCCACGCTCTTGTGTCACCTGTGTCCTGGAGCAGATCCGAGTCCGGACTTACCCTGGGAAATTCCAGCCTTCTCTCCAGCTGTGTGTATAGGCTGTATATAACCCAGACATACTTTTAGCAGAGTATTGGAATTTTTGCTTGGAATTTAAATAATGTAAAGGCAGTGAGGTTTAAATACTCTGTGGGATAAAACTGGCTGTATCCTTTGGGGTTAGGTACTTGTCAACCAGGTTGTGATGGCAAACATCATTCTAACTGTTTCTGAAATGTTCTCTTTAACTTCTCCGTGCATAAGCAGTTAGGAGGAAAAAGAGAAAAATCATCTTGTCAAAGGCTGAAGTTTTAAGTTCTACTTTTAGACAATCGCATGTGAAAGGTTGGTTGGCTGAAATGAAAATTTCTGCTTTAAGCTTATGATGAATCTTTGGGAGGGTTGTAGTCTGGTCCTATGTTCAGACATTCTCTGTCATGTGTATGGGGCAAACTCATTACACTATTGCAGATTCTCTTGGGGAAAAAAGAGTGTGTTGAAGCCAAATCTGGCATAAGGGCTGGTCATAATCGTGGTGGTAGGGAATCCTTACATCCAGTTTTGAGGTCGGATCATCTAAGGTACTTTGAACTTTTCCCTTCATTTGACAGATGTTTTAGGTGAACGCTGACAGTAGAGAGGAGCCATAAACCTGTCACCATAAAACATTGTATCTTGGAAGAGGAGAACATAAAAATACTCTGATTTCTGGGAAAGAATGAGAAAGAGGTTTTTCAGTTGCTCCCATTGCAAACAACACGGTCTCCCAGTACACTGTGATGATTAATGCACTTGGGCAGTTTACAGTAAATCTTGGATGTGTTAGAGGAAGGAGATACTTATTCTCACTCTGTACTCTCTTGTCAAACATAACTCCCTTGGAAATGGGAGACACCTTTGCTTTCTAAAGTTCATATGAGGAAACAGGTAAAAGGCAAATTGGGGAAAATGGAGACTTCAGGCCTCTTGACCCCCTCTGTAGGCCAGAGAATACTCTGGAACTCAAGCAGGGACTTTTGGGGTTCCCCCTCAGGTTCCGCTTTCGGCCCCAGCCAGGAGGATCAACCTTGTAGAGCCAAAAAGAAGGGAAATGACAAGAAAACTACTGAATTTATGACGTGTGGGAGTGTGAGGAAGAAATGATCTACAGGAAGCATTCAACCCCATAATCTAGAAAGGAAATCAGATTTAGGAAGCTCTGTTAGCCATTGTCTGGATGAGCTGTTGAGGTCCAAAAGAAATAAGAACAAGCTGAATACAGGACTCTGGTGCTTAAACCAACCAAGTCCCATTATAGAAAAGCTGAATGCTGTACCTAGCGTATCCAGTAGTGTCTCTTTCTGGATGGTGAAGATGCCATGTACTAGGATTCAAAACTGAGCGTTTGTCTGTCCACATCTCCGGAACAGATCAGTACACTGTGAACTTGTCCAACACTCCAGGCTCTGGGTGAAACACGGCCACCAGACGTGGCAACGGAACAGGGTGTTTCCCTTTATCTGACGTCAGGCATTTGCCCAGATGGCTAAGGCACTCTCATTGCTGATGTGAACGCACACCTCGCAGGGGAAGTTGCTGAACATCAAGCTACCGAGGCACACAGGTGCTCTCAGCCCACACTGCCGGAGATACTCCTCTTTTCATAAAGCTCAGAAGGACGTTTGGAGAACAAAGATAGATGAGCGTGATTCTCCAGCTGAAGGGCTAGGGGATAATAAATCCTGCCCTGATGATTATTTTGATATTTGTATTAACCCACAATGGGTGGAATAGAGAAAGATCAACTACAGTTTCAATCACCACTACCAAAATGGTAACTAGCTGTGGCCATATTCCTAAGAACAGGAGCTTCTCTCTTAGATTCTAATCTGTCATCTTGAGCATAAGACCACAACTCTTTCAAAACTCCTGTATTTTTAGAAGTTTACAACTCTAAAAATGCACTTAACCCTTTAATATTGACTTCATGAAAATTTAAGTTGTGTTGTTAGTTGAACTTGGTCCTTGGGAGTCACGTTGATTATGGCAGAATACTACTATTGCTGTGTACATACCTCACATAATACACAAGCAGCCCAAGGCTGACGTATAGTCATACAAGAAGTCTGTCAGGCAATTCATGCTAATGAAAAAGAAAGATAAACCCCCAAATAGATCTTTAAGTGAATAACCAAAAAAAAAAAAAAAAAAAAAAGAGCTAAATTAATCAGCTACGCTATTCACTTTGAAAGTAATATTTTCCATGTTGGTAGCTAGAAACTACAGAGTAGGTACACTGTGTAGCAGAAAAAAAGTAAAAGGAAGTGTAAGCTGCCAGTACCTGAGCTATGTTTAATTTACATATAGAACAACTTTTATTACATTCCTTGTTCGGACTGTTGGATGCAGCAGCATTAGCATCCTGCTAATGTTTGAAAGCAGGTGTAGAACTGTATTATTTACTATTATTTACAGACCTGTACTGTAAATAATTCCTATACCATAAATAACCACAAGTAAACAGAGGATTAATACTGTATCTGGGTGCTTTCACTACTAAATCAGATATTAGAGTTTACCCATGAGCAATAGTTACTGGAAGTCACTACGCTCTGCTGAAGCTTGCCAACCTTTTTGTGGTTTTCTGCAGTATCAAACCCCAGTGGATGCAGTTCACTGCAGCCCCACACAGACCATGAAATGCAGGTTTGGGGTTCACTCATGTATTGGAATAGAAAATCATTCACTATTCCTAAACCAAGAGTAAAATGTGTTCCTCCAGCTCTGACATATCAGTAGTATCTATCTCATGTAATTTTTTACAAGGCATTCTTGTAAAATATACTTTACAGTGTATTTGGCCTGGTTCCCATTTTTAAGACAGCTCCTTTAAACAACCCTCCAGAATCAGAAAGTCACTTTAAAGCCTCTTTTTATTTAGAACAATGATGTAGATTACCGTGGAAATATGGAATGAAATCTTTCCTCATCTCTATTTAACCTATAATAACATGGTACAAGTCCATGCTTGCCAGTGCATGTTACCCACCAGAAGGGAACTATTTTATGTCCAAAAGAGGGCTTAGATATCTATCAGCAGACTCACCAGACTATCCTTTGTAATTTAATTCAAACAGGGCTAGAGAGATTATCAGCTAAACCCAAGGACTCCAAAGATGCATTAAATGATCCCCACATACTTCCTCTGGTATCTTCATAGGCACTCTGACTCTGACAGTCACCATCTGGCATCTCTTCATTCCCTTCTTGTTTTTCTCACCTTTTTTTTGTTGCCAATTTTAGCTATGGGTAGAAAAGAGAAACAATTTTCCTTTTACACCTGTCAAGTTGATTTAACACTGCCTGGTGACTGCGCAAAGAATAAAATGCCTTGCTCCTCTCTGATGGTGCTCCAGCCATTCCAGCACATAGCAGACACACAGGTTACCCTGTTCTTCACCACACTGGGATGATAAAACAACTGGGGAATGGAATCCTAAGTGTTTCTTTTGCTGTGCTACAAGGAAATTAGAAATGCATTTGCATCAGAAGTAATGAATTAATATTGCAGTGTATTTTACTAACAGTTTAATGTAGCTGTTTTTCATTACTTGGTCAGATATGTAGAAACCCCACAAAACACCTTTTGAAGTCAACAGAAATAGCCAGAGGAAGGTTTCCACAGAAGCTAGGCAAGCCCTTGAAAGAGGTAGCTGTGGTGCTTTGTGATCAGCATCATCTATGTCTCAGGAAAAAAAGTTCCCATCACAAAAAATAATCAGACGGCAGCAGTGTTAGATATCCGTCTCGGGGCTGGCCACAGTGCCCTCTAAATACCCTTATTCCATTGTCCATGCACTTTATTCTTGCCTGGGCATGGATAGCATGTTCCAGCAGGTTACTGAGAAGTAACTTCTACATTGGAGATGTAACTGCATAGATATGATGGCCATGACCATCCCTGAAAATCCCACACACAAATGAAGGAAACTCAAATACTGCCTTTGCTTCATGGCCTATTGAATCAAATAGGACCAAATTGTCCATTAAGGTAGGTCCCAGGGACAGAAAGATTAAAAGTGATTGTCATCTTCTAACATGAGTGATTATTCCTATCACCCCTGTTTTCTCTTGGTGGCTGTTTGAGCTGAGTAAAGGCTATGGAGTGTTTTGCATGTGTAATCACTGGATTTTAAAATGCTAATAATTTCAGCTACATCAGAGCTTTGCTTGTTCCTGTTTTCCCTGAGTTCCTGAAAACCTAATTTTAAAGGCACATATTTATATGTTTATTTCAAAAAGTCTTGCTTTATAGAACACGCAGCACCACAAGACACCACCTCACCAGCCGTCTGGCGAGAAGACCAGATCTGATGCATCCTTTGCATAAAAATAATATAAGCACAACCACTTGTGTTAAGCACAACAAAAATAATTATATATATAATAAATAATAAATAAAACATATAATAATTAATATAAGCACAACACTATGTGTGAATATGACAATCAAATCTCAACTCTATGTCCAGACAAAAAATGTTTTGGTGATCTGCTTTTTACATAGACAATGAATTGGGCACAGCTCAAAAATCACAGAAAGAAAAGGTGCAAACATTGAAAATTCAAGAAAGTGCTTCTTCTGCACCACACTTTCCACTGCTTCATCTTTTTGGTAGAGTCTAAGTTCATGTAACTGACAGAAGTTTTCATTCCAAAACCAAAAGGAATAAGTGACATTTGATTGTGAACCATCAGATTGACCTGTCTAGCCAGCTCACTGAACAGAGGATAATATTAAAAACCAAGAATGAATTCAAATAATGAGGGACTGGTAATATGCTGGCACTTCAGGAACAAGTCTACACTCAGGTTCATACTACTAAAAACTATTCAGTGAAATCATCCCTTTTTTAAAGAGGTATTTTTTCTCACCTTAAAAATTAGTTTGAATTCAGAGAAGACTGTTAGGAGAATTATCGTAGAAAACGGTTTTCTCTAGCATAATCAAATGTGTTTATTCTATTTTTTGTTTCTCATGTTACATTATTCATTGAAGCCATGGATAAGGAAAGATGAATCAAAAAGGTTTGGCCAATTTTGAGGGCATTGCTCATGATTCATTCTTAGTCACCTTTTGTCCTCTTTTGCTGTAACATTCTTTAAAGAATTGGCTTTTAAATGGAATAGCTATTTTATATTTCATTATTCTACTTATTTGTAGAAGTGCTGGGGAGAAAATATAAGCTGGTAGATGAAAGAAAGCTCATTACAAGCCATATGTTTTCATCTTTGCTTGTCACATCTGGCAATTAGGACATGATACAGGTCATATTAAAATTCATGGGATGTGCACCTAGGGCCAATGAGCTCGTTCTTAAAAGTTGATAGGATAAGAAGTTTAAACAAAAGCTTTAAAATTACAATCTACATTCTAGGTCACAGGCATGCTCCACTTTCTCTGGGCTTCTCAGGAATAGAAGCCATCTACAAGGTTTAAGGGAGAGGATACCAATGGGCTAGAAAACAACAGTGCTGGTAATTACTCAGAATATGGGTAATTCTGTGCTTATTTCTTCTTGGTTACTATATGAGTCATTTATCACTTAATAGCCTTCACTTAAATACCAGCCCATGCACACAGCCATCCCCCAAGCTTCATTCTACCCTCTGATTCGGTTCCCTAACCCAAAAGTCTGTTTCCTGTTCTCCCTAAATCTCTTTGTATTTCCAGCTCCTGCCCCATTTCCCTTCACAACTTCACTCTAAGTTCCCAGACACGCTGCTGAAAGCCACTGCTGGATCTGCTCCTTGCCAGACCCACGCCAGTCACCCACCCCATCTGGCTTTCAGCCCTTTTGTTCCACTCAAAGGCACCTTGTCAATGTTTCTAATGACTTCTTCCTAGCCAGAGCTCTGAGGCATTACCCCATCTTCAATGTGCCAGCAAAGTCCAACATGCTGGACTTCAAATGTCTTTGGAAAACTTTGACTTTGATGACTGCCCCTACTCCTAGACTTCTGCCCAGCTCTCTAGGTCCACCTTCAGCCTGCCTGACTATTTTCAATCTCCCATCTTTCCATCTCTGCTCTATCTAATCCCATCCAAAACCACAATTTTGGCAGGCCATGCTGATTCACAGGCTACCTTTTCCTTCTATGTTTCCTCCTGTTCTAGCTGGAAACCTGGTGTATCTTGGTGACCTCTTCTTAAGTGCTTTCAGCTATCAGTTCAATGTCTTATATATCACTCTCTCCTATCTTCTTCCTAGTGAACAAATCCACCACTCAAATGCCAGTAACACCATAAACTTGTCATGTTTTTAACTTCATACTCTCTTCAGGTCTTCTTCACCGTTTTGCAACAAAATCTTTACAGTTTTTCCTGAGTAACATCTCTATGATTCAGCTTTTCCTCCTTACTCACTCATTGATCTCTCTCCAAGCCTTCATTATCTCATATCTTGATAAATGCCTCAATTAGTAGACTGTCAGTCTATTTTTATACATTCAAATTCTTTCTGCAAAATAGTTTTCATGGTTTCTTGCATTGGCCATTTTATCCCTTTTCTGCCTTCCCTTGCTGACTCCTCCTCAGACACCTGGTCCGATGATATCCCGACCCATCCAACAGATTCCTGTGCACTACATAAATTTAAAAAAGAGACAAACCCAAACCCTTAAGAATTACATTGTTGAACAGACGGCAACATTAGACAAAAAACCTAAATATGGGGCAAGTAAACAGTGATGCATCTGAAGAGTTTCATCAACCCTGGGGAAAGCAGCAGATAAGACAAAGGAAATCATGACTACTACACAGACATGTCCGCTGGATTGCACAGAGATCAGACACTGAAAGACCTGTGAAATATAAGATAGATGTGCACTAAAACCCTTTCTGAGCACTGCCATGTAAATAAACATCACTCCTTTATTTTGTAAAGGCAGCAAGAATTGAGGTATGGCCAGAAGAAGAACTACTATAACAAGTATAAGTTTCATAAATCAAATCCAATAATTACAAATTTAATTGTGGCAGATTTGGACACAATAGGATTGACAGAGGGAACTGTTCAGTCATGACCCAGAACAATGTGCAACACTGAGCAGTGTTCGTGGGGACCTCAGCCCCAGAAACCATTCAGTGTACGCAGACAGACCCCCAAAGCTTTTATAGGGGTCTGCCCCACAGATGATAGCTGAGACAGCATATATTAAACTCTATTAAAGGCCTCATAAAAGAAAAACATTGACATTAACAAGAGTCTTTCCACTGATTTGAATGGGCTTTGGATAGAGGCCTAAACAAACAAGGATGGAATTAGAAAATAGAAATATGTATATACAGAAGCCTGTCAATCCAACTGTTTACCTTCCAAGGATGACCTAGTACCACTTTATTTATGAGTCATTTAAAGGGCAAGGAGGCAGACTGATATTTCAACTGAGTATTTGCAAATATTGATTCTAATAATACTTCCTTTAAAAAAAAAAAACCACTGCAACCCCACTGGTATCAGTAGGATTTCTTTCTACATTAATATTTCACAGATTGAAAAGATCTATATTCTCACCACCTTCAGTTATTAGCTTAAATAAATCGAGTCCATGTCATCTGTTATGTGCTGTGTCCTTCAGACTGCTATGTTTGATTTCAGCTTTGATTCAAAGCTAGGGCTGATCAGTACCAGCTGCTCAGCCAAAGGGCAGATCACACATTCCCAGTCCTCTGCTTTCTTCATCCCAGCTCCCAGCCAGGCTATTGTTTGTTACAATTAATTAATCCCGCATGCCCGGCTGCCAGTGAGCCTCACAAAAATCAAATTTTTGTATTTACCGCGTGTCCAATAAATTCATTCCAGTTCCAGATATATGTATAAACACTTAAATGTATACATATGTACATGACACACATACTTACCCAGCCAGTTTTATAGTTACTATTAATGGATATCTGTCTGGCAACTGCTATTATTATTTCTAGCTGTCCTCTTAACAGGCCAAATGTGAGAAATTATATATTATTATTCAGACACCTCAGTGAGGGATCAGATTTTCAATCTTCATTTCAAACCAATCCCCGGTGACATGGTGACATGGCACTAAGCACTGGAGTCACTGCACTGGCAGGACCTGGCCCTTCCCTGCCTTTGGCAGAGGAGAAAGGAGAAATTTCAAATATTATAGCGAGAACTTTTAACACTGTCTGCAGTTAAAATTGCCTGACACTTCCTGCTAAAAACCTCCTGTTTTCCCTTGCGTCTTTAACAAATGGTAACCATTCTCTTTGCTGGGTGTTTGCCTTAGGGCTTATTATGGCTATTTCAGTTAAAATAGTTCAGCTGCTCCTAAGGAAATACACTGCATTTTCCCATATTAAAGTAAGTCTAAGGGCCAGTTTGTTGAGTTGGTGTCAAGTCTCCATGCACTGGGGCAAGGAGTGAAAGTTTGGTGGAGGGAATCAGTTGTTTGTTGTACCTCTTGCTACTTTTTTAAAAGCTCATAGCCTTTAAAACCTCTTATTGCACGTGGCTGGTGAAAGCTTGGAGCTTGGCAGCTCAGCTGTGTCAAAAGAGTGCGTGCCTCCTGTGCAAGGAGGGACTGAGCTATTTCCAGCTGCTTTTGGTGGTGCATCACAAGCCTTTCCCATGCTCCCCTTGACCTTGTGCTTGGCTATGCCGAGGAAGAGGAGAAGGCTGAGGAAGGACCCCTTCTGACTGAATGCAGAAATAGAATAACTCTGTGGACTCAGAGAGCCAGGTAGGGTTGAAAGCAAAAAGCAGTAAACTAGATGAGACTTGCATAAGTGAATTGGTTGGCACACAATGGAGTGTTTTCTGGGGAAGGTTTGAGGAGGTCTTTTTTTTTTCCTTTCTAATTCCACAATTTCCTGTATAGAAAAATGAATGTGATTCCATTTGTAAGATCAAACATTCTTAGGAAATGACCAAATTCAGACTCAGTATCCTCCCTGGTAGGTCATCAGTGTAATATAGTTTGAATTTTTTACTGCTGTGAGTGCAGTGTATGAACCAAAGCAGTTCTGGAGGGGATGAGTGCTCCACAATGATGCAGGTAGCTATTGGTATGGCTGCTGCCTTCTTTGCACCTGTAAGGTGCTCAGCGCAGTGGGTGGGGAACAAGGAAGATTCCTCTCTGTAAAGACAAATGGACACTGCCCTCACAGTTTGGATGCTGTCCTCATCGCTGTCATGGTGCTCCATGGTTGGTGGAGTATGTGTGAAGCCATGGTGCTGGGGAAATTGAGAAAAAGCTGATGAGGAAGGCAAAAGCAGAGCTGAACTGCAGAACATCCCACTATAGGCTGGAAATCTGTATTGTTTCCACAACACTGAAGAAGAAAAAGCCTGGTACCTAATCAGGTAGCTTTAAAAATCCATGTGTTCCCAATGGTTAGGTAATAAACCTAGACAGCAGTACCTTCTGCTTGGGAAGCTGCTGCCTGGCTCTGGCAGAGCCAAGGGCACAGATGTCTGGGTCCCTGCTCCCCTGGACAAGGTATATTTGCTGTCATCTGTGATTTCAGCCTTGAGTTACACCGGCAATCCAGACTGCCTGCCCCACAAACCATTTTCCAGATTTCAGAAAAGGTTTTTCTTATCACTCTTAATTACTGGAAAAGCTCACATCAAAGCTAATCAAAGGCTAATTAATTTCTGTTAGTGTTAACATTAAATTGAAAATAGTTTTTTTACTATCTGCTAGATGTGAGAAAGTTAGTAACACTCTACAACCCTTGATCCTCTGTTTTATTGTATTGCACCTATTAATTGCTCTAAATTGCAACCTTTGTGCCGTATGTTCCAGCTGTTAACATTAAAAGTTTCCTTCCGAAGTAAAGGGAAGTTCAGCTGTAGGGGAGTGGGATTTGGCCCCAAATTTTACAACTTTAAAGTTCATCATGTGGGCCAAACTCACTCCAAAGTGTCCCAAACCAGTGAAGTACCTGCTATGCATTTAGGAAATGCAGAAGAAAATTACTCTTCTTTCAGGGTGGTGCAATTAATTCTTAATGGGAGCAACTGGATGGTAAAAGCTGATCAAGTTTCTGCAAACTTTAATAACTGCATGTTTTTGTCCAATTGAATGCAGAAAATAGAAAATGGAATTAAGGGTGGCCTTTTTTATTATAAGGTATTTTTGTTCCTGTTTAATTTCTTTATTTTACAGGTCAGTAATTGAATTGACCTTGTTATGGCTTAGGCTTTTGCAGGAAGATTTTTGTTCGTGTATCTTCCTCTGGAGGGCTTTAAAGTTAAATCTCAAATAAATTCACAGGTTTATAAGTAAAATTAATTCAGGAGCCTCTCTTAGATTAAAATGACAAAGGATGAAGTAAGGTGTCACCACATACAGTCAGCTTTTACTATGGAATTTGTCCCTCTTCTTTTGCTTATAGAACAGCAGCTTTAACAGCAAGCCAGGTGCCAAGTGTAATTAAGAAGGAAAAGTCCATATATTTGCTAGAGTGCAGCATAATTAACACATTACCACTCTGAAATATGTTTACTGGATGATGAAAGGGTTAAAAAGCCTATAAAAGTTCCGTAGATCTGTTCTGTGGGATTCTAAAAATTAATGTGTTGTCATCATCACTATGAGCACATTTATTTTTATTATTACCAAGACTGCTATTAACTGGATATTCATTAATGCTAAAAGTCACAGTCAGCATGAGATTCAGCAGACTCCAAGCTCTGGAGGAGGAGGTGGAAAGTTACCTGGTGGAGTTTCAAGAATGGATTTTCCTTTTTTGTTGCTTTTCTTCGGTTTTAACTCTTTCCTGCTTGGTTTGAACCCTGGGTGCTCCTCTGTCTCTGCAGCACGGACAGGTCCTTCCTCTCCAGGTTGCTCCGTGAAAGGAAAAAACTCTTCACCAGGATATGGAAAGGAATAATAATGATCCCTGTTGCTAATCTCCTGCAGGTAGTAATCCTGGTCATCCATGGGTACAGCCCGGGACACATCCCCCAGCATTACCAGCCCAAAGGCGCAGAGCGCGAGGCAGAGTTGAGAAGAACATGAGCCTTTCTTGCCAAGGGCAATCATTATCGTTTGCTTGTGCAGAAATCTCCTCTGCAAGTCCCAGAACTTTATTTGGAAACAGGGAAAACAGAGAGCCTTGGCAGCTGGCAACCCCCCTCCAGGAGACGCAGAGGGCTAAAGGAGCCTGCCCATGGAAAATGTCTCCGCTTTGGGCTAGTTTTGCAAAAGTTGCAAGGAGCGCAGCGGGACGGAGGGCTGCGGAGGGAGGGGGCAGGACGGGGATGCATGTGATCGTCGGGCTCACCAGCCAGACAGACGGACAAGCTCTCTGCTCCGCCGGCATTTGGCAGGTGGGATCTCCAGCGCGGTTAGCTTGCTGTTTTTCCTCTCCTGCCTTTCATTTTTTTGTTGTTGCTGCTTTCTTCCAAAAACAGAGTTACAAGACGGTTTCAGCTAAATCCCCTAACAGTTTCTTTAGTCCTCCCGCACACAGCTAATCCAAGAGAGCATTTATTCAAAGAAAAGTAAACTTGGCAGCCAGCCTTTGCCTCCCAGCCAGTGTACGAAAGAGTTTCCCTCCCCCAGAAGATGCTGTGCAGATGTGGGTGGGCACACAGAGCCAGGAATGAACCCTGCCTGCATCTGGCAGGGTTCATCTGCGGGTGCTTTGACTCGGGGCATACATGAAGACACATGTGATGTGGGTCCGTGGCAAATAATCCTCATCCCATATATGTTGTGATATATTCCCTTTCATGTTTTTTTTTCTTTTTAGCTTTTACAAATGTAGGGTCCCTCTCCAGCGCTGATCTCAGCCTCCATTGTTTATATTAGTTTATATATATATATCTTACATATAGTTTATATATAACTTCTTGTAGTTTATACATATATTTATATACATATAAACTATAAATTAGTTATATATAACTAATATAACTCAACACATATCACGTGCTAATTTATAAGAGGTTTCTCCTAGGGTATATGGGAGCTCCTTGGACTCAACCCAGCTGAAAACCAAGAAGGACGTGTTTCATCAGTGGCCTTTTTTCTCAATCTTTTTGGAATAATCCTGACTTTTGTCATCTCTGAAACATCTTCTAAACAGATTAGGATGCATTGTGCTAGCAGCTGCACACATGCAACCCTGTGTCGTTAACGGAATCAATTTGTCTGAGAATAAAATCTTTTTCATACCTCTAAAATAACCTTCAGTGCTGAAGGAAATGTGCAGCAGTTGGCTCGCATGAAATATGAATCCTTGCTCCCGTGTTGAAAATACCAGCTTATATTTTCATCATGTATATTGTATTTCTTGCCTTTGTCCAGTCATCTAAGAGAAAGTATTACATCTGTTACCCCACTCTTTACTCTGCCTTTGCAATCACATTTCACATGTGTTTCTCATAACTTTAATACCATAATAAGCAGAATTTCATATCTCATATCTCAGTACCTATATCTTCTGGTATATTTGGTTTGCAGGTTGTGGGTGATCCAGTCCTCTATATTTAATGATCATCCTTGATTTCTTAGCCACTATCTCAAAAGCAATTTAGTCATGATATTGTCTGTTGTCCTTCCTTTCAGACAAATTAAAATATGCTTTCACTAGCTAATCTATTTTCTTTCTTCAGTTTTACATTTTTTTTAAATCTGAGAACTATGACATTTTCTATTTTACAGATAGGAATTTTCATTTTCTAAAACTAAAATAAAAGATACTTTGCTTTATCACTGCTTTACTGAAATAGAATTTTGGTTTTAATCCTTTAATGGAAAACTGGTTCCTATCAAACTTTTCAGATAGTTTTATCTGGAATAGAAGACTTTGTTGCCTTTGGTACAGAGTGTGCAGTGACGGGGTGCAGCGTGGGAGCTAAGACCCACTGGATATGGTGCATAAAGCAGACTGCTTGTTCTCTGTATTTAGAGGCAGGCTGAATATCCTGGATAGCCCATCTTAGCAATTTCACAGATGTTCTTACCTTGTTTTCCCTTTCCGAAGTATCCTCTCCTCTCCCCCCCCTTGGTCCTAACTTCTGAGGGGAGAGCACAAACTACAGAAAATGTGTATAATTTTGTTACTGTTTGCAGCACAGTCATTCTTTGGCAAATATTGTCGACACATACCTAGAGAAGTAACAGAAAAATAGACTTTTCCATGACATCATTAACGACCTATTTTTCGGTAACTAAAGGAGCTATAGCTGCAAATTATTCTTTAACTCTTTGCAGTGGTCAAAGAAAGATATGTAAAAACAGAAGAGGATTTACATTTCCAGGCATAACAATATGTGTTTTCATAAAATACAGAGTTAAGTATACATTAATTAAAGACCTGAGGAATGCAATTTGGCGAAATTTTACATTATTTGCTTAAAGCAAATTTACATGTGTATGTTTCAATAATGCATGTATGTAAACATAATGTATTTTCTCTCCCATACAATACCTTTTCTAGAAAGAGAATAGTGTGTGGGCTTTTAAAAAATTTATCATATATATATAATATGTATTATATATGTATTGTACATAATAGGTTATGCATCATATTGGATTTGGACCTCTTTAATAGGTAAGCAGGCATAGCAGCTGTACACATGTAGATGCATGGCTGTAGCTGCCTATAGCATAGCAGCAAAAATCCTCTGCCAATATCAGACCTGTACTTATTTTAATACATGTAAAAAAAATACATTTAAGTGGCACAAACATCCACCCAAATGTTACCCAGATCACCCATCACCATACCTTATTATTCATGTATCTAGCATCTCATTGCTGTATGTTTATGCTGTTTAAAAGTGAGGTGTCAGTGTTAAAATTAGGGACCAATTCATGTGCCAGCAGTGGTTCATCTCACTCCTAATAATTTCTGAATTTGCTGGCAGATTACAAGCAATTGCATGAAAGCAGTGAAGGTCTCGGTGACGTTTCCATGCACTGTAGTTAGCTGAGAGTCCCTGCAAGGGCCTCCTCACCGAGTCATCTGAGGTGAAAGGCCACCACTTGAGCTTGCACATTGCTGGAAACAGCAGCCATGCCTGGGCGTGCCTCTGGGTCACCCGAGCCAGAAGAGACGCTTGGTGAGGAATTCGCAGTCAGCCACGACGATGTACCCTGTAGGACACATCAAGAGACAGGTTTGCTCGCACACCTCCACTTCTGCAGGCAAGAACTTTGCAGAGCCCCAGGCAGTGCCATACCTACTCCTGCACCTCCCACAGTCACCACAAATAACTGTTTTCTCTCCGTGTGTACATACCTTAACATTTATTCACCCAAACACACCTATCAATATCTATTCCTGGGTCTTGACCTGTGTCAATAACCAGCTTCCCTATATTATTTTATCTTGAATTTTCATACTTTCTGTGGGTATGGGTGGGGATGCACTGCTGCTCCTTCCAGACCCACCTCTGGTTTTGGGGTGTGCATGCATCCAGCCTGCTGGCACCACAAAAATTCTATCTCTAGGCCACATTTTGGTCTTCCTCACCCTAAGATGTTTTTACCATTTTTTTGCCTCCATCAGCATCTTAGCAACATACAACGTACAGGAAAGATGTTTCTTCTCCTTAGAGTGGCACGGGAGTATTAAGTTCACTGAAGGCTCAGATGTTTTTGGCCTAAAGCTGTTCCTTATTTTTGCCTGTGAAGTATCACAATAGCTTTTAAAAACTTGCAGTCGATGAGGAAGGAGATAAAGCAAACTAATATTTTTGTAGAACAACTGTAACTAGCATTATCCTTCCCTCCTGGAGCGATGCCTGCGATAATGTGTAAATCATTCTACATGTTGCTTTAACTCTTTGTCCTGCTGAAGTGAAAGAGAACATGCTGTTATCTGCAAACAAGCAGGGCTTTCCCCCTCTGTTCCTAAGAAGTCTTTATTTGAAAGATGATGCTTTACCCTCTAAGCTGAATTAACACTTCTTAAGCCTGTATTCTGAGCCAGTTTCAATACCCCTGGAAAAGAGGCACTCCTAGCTCCCCCTCACCCCTAGCTGCAGGCAAAAAGTTGTCTTTAGCTGGACCAGTCCCCGTGTCACCCCCGAGAACTGGAGATGCTCACGTGCCAGCAGCTGGAGGGCACACATGAGCCACCCTTTCCTGCCCTTTTTATGCCTCAGGATGGTGTTTCCCAGCTTTTATTTCACATATACCATTTTAACAATATATGACTTCAGTGGAACTAGTGGTTTGTGTTTGGGAGAACCAGGCTCTGTGTGTCACGCTCTTCCCCTACCACCTCTGCAGCCTTGTTTCTCCCTATCTGGTCATCAACAACTGTAGCTTCACAAAGTTCAGATTCAGTAATGCATTTTTACTGAAGAGAGGCAGAGTTGTATGTGTACCACCGTCCTTTCAAGATCTTTATTTGTATTTATATTACGGCACAGATGATCGCACATTTATGCTTAATTCAACTTCAAATCGCTTGGTGACTCCTGCAACTTCTCCTTTGGAATATGTGCATCGTTTCTTAATTGGAGAAAAGCTTTGTGGTTGGAAAGAAAAGATGAAGAAATAGGCATCCCTCTTGCATTGCCATTTCACGGTAACTTTCTGAGGTAGCACATAAGGTTTCTATATGCCTTGGCAACAAAACAACACTAAAAATAACTTTCCTTCCAAACACCAGTAAAGTTTTTGTTCCTTTGTACTTCAGGTCTGCAGTAAATCATGGAGAACAGAACAGAGCAAGAAAATAGAATTACACTTTTTAAACTGTCAGTTTCTTTTCCGCGCAAAGCATTTACCCCTGTTGTCAGCAAGGTCAAACAATCTCAGAGGAGATGGAAACCTAAAACTGACATTGGGAAATACAAAGTAAACTGCATTTAACATTTATGTATCTCAGATGCCTGTTTCTGACATATGTACCAGAGCCAGATACCAGCTAGCTGTCCTTCTGCTCGCCTGTGTACACTGCACGCATCCCTGGGACATCCACGCATTTAAAAGCCTGTTTGCACTTGTTGATCAGGCAGATCCTTGAAAAAGTGGCTCTTCCTGCAAAAAATGGCTGGAAACAAAATCAAGCTCTCATATGGAGACATTTTACTCATTTTTAAGAGGCATTTGACTTTAAAGGGAATGTCGTTGTTTTACCAGGTGAGGGATGCCAAGAATACATGGGATCTTAACATTTGTCTCTGAGCATATCAAATAATGATACAAAATATGAGTGAGTCTAAAGAACAGCCAGTTATGTTCCCCTCCCTCATGAGCAGGCTGCTGTTTCCTTTAGGAAAACAGATTTTAAAATAAACAGATGACATTAATGAAGGCAATTATTTCCTTTAGCAGTTGCCTATTTTAGCTGGTTAGAGATGCAGCATGCATTCTGACTGGGGAAGTCAGCCAGGTGTATTCGCTCTAACTTTTCTGGTAAGAACAACATGACCTTCAGATAATCATTCAGCATATTGCCTTTGTGCTTGTGCCTGAAGAAGGAGCTCAGATTGCCATGGAAACAAAAGTTCCTTGTTCTCTCCCTGTGCTATGATATCATTTTCACCATATGAACCCTTTTCTTAGCAAGAAATGGAATTGTGGGATCTTCATTTTTTGAGCATCCCAAAGTCATCATCTTAGGTGATGCCTCGGTTCATGGCAGAAATGCTTTGCGTGTGGAGCAGACTGCACCCATCGTCATTATTATTATTTAGGGATATTTACATCAGATACATCTGCATCAGTCCATTTCTGCTGGAGAAATGAAAAATCTCTACGTACTCTTTTCCAGAGTTTTCTTTACTTTTCCTTCCGTGCTGAACAGATGAGAAGAAACAGCATTTTGAGAAAGACAATTTTAACCAGTGACATCAACAAAGCCAAAAAGAATTTCTGGCATTTTTGCAAAGAATGCAATAGCTTTTTGTTTGGGGTTTTTTTTTCGTTATGATGGGAACTACATTTCTTCCCGCCCCAGAATGCCTGTAGATTTTATGTTGACAACACATTGCCCTGGCATTTGGCAGCCACTGCTGGTTCAATGCCAGCAAGAATATCACTAGGAAAGGGACTGGGGAGGCTGCCTTGTGATTAAAAAATCTGTAGTACAAAAGATCTGCAGTACAAAAGGCAGAACTAATCATTTTTTTTCCTAATACTACTTATTTTTCGTTGATTTATCTGCATTTGAAAGACTGTAAGCTTAATTAGTCAATGCTTACAGCTTAACTAGCTGTAATTAGTCAATGGTTTAAGGTTGAGGGTTTTTTGCATTGTTCAAAAATGGGCAAATTTTATGTGCATTTTATTTTAACTGTAAAACTGAGCCAGCATTAGGACAACAGAGATTACCGGATGGCAGGATTTTTATGGAACAGTTGGAGAAAATGGGATGAAATGCCCCGGCTGTGCACACAACCAGGCTGCGGGTGATGTGTGGTTGGAATGTCCTTTTTGGTTTACTTGTATGAAAACAGCCACTTCCAGCAAATTCCCATGGACATCACCTACCTGCCAACATTTGAATTTCAAAAAGTAATGACTCTCACATTTCAGTCTGGTATTTCCTGGACCAAAATTGCTGTACATGTGCCACGCGGAGTGTGAGCAGTATGTTTAACACATCCCAGGCAGCAGCAGGGAAATGCAATGCAGAGTTTGTCTGAAACCTACTCAAAGGCCATTTTTCCTGGGATTTCTTCAATGTTCACAGCCTAAGCGTAGCCTGAGAAGTTGTGGTCAAAAGTCTGCTGGGAACTGAAGATGATACATAAATGCAGTAGCATTTGTCATGCTAAATGCAATAGAGCCAGAAAATGCAATGCCATCAGAGAGTAGTCCTTAAAACTTCTGTATTTAAGGACTGCATTTTAAAGACAGCATAGCAAGGAATTATTCCTTTCAGATGCAAGTAGTATTCATGGCGTGATTCATTTGGGTGAATAAATACATAATGTGATACGTCCATATGATAACTATGTCCCTGCATAGCTTACATCCAAATCCAAACAGATTCAATATAATTCAGTGAAGTTTCATTATTTATAGCTAATGTATTTGTTTGAAGGTGGGAAGAGCTGATTCTTTTTATCTTCATAACCACATATTTTTGACAATATGCTGGATGTACCTCCCATAATGTATTCACTTATGAAAACAGTGAAAATGCAAGAATTTATGGGAAAGAAAAGCTCTGAAATGAGTTTTCACTTGTCTTACAGAAGACATCAAAGATTCATGTCCAACTTACTTACTGGATATGCCAATATAATTTCACAGCTGTGTAATAAACTTGTTTGAACTCGACTTATGGTCATTAAAAAAGGGCTTGTGCCAGCATGTTGGATAAAACTGTTTGAAAGATGAAGTGATAGGCTTTAAAGATGCAGCGAAGCTTTAAGGCTATGCAGATGTTTACTAATATGTGGCATAACATAAATTATAAAGTTCCAGAGAACTTTTTGCCATCTCATATCACAAATGCCCAACTGTTTGAAGTGCACTAATATATTTTTCCATGTAGGACCTTGGCGCTAATTCTGCCAAGGAAGCAGGATGGTGAAAATTGCCTTGCATTTTTAAATCTGTCTTAAGTGTTTAGTGTCCAAAAATCAGAATAGCTTAGGTTGAAAGGGACCTTTGGGGGCCAGCATCTCCCCTTTTAATCCCCTTTGTATGTTTAAACTGTAAGATCTCTAAGACAGAGTTTATTTCGTACAGTGTGCTTGTATATCCCACTCATTAATGGGGTCAGCACAGTTAGAGATATTATTGACTTCAACTGAGTTATATCATAAAGAATATCATTAACATTTGGGTTACTGAATTGGAGTTCAGAAATATTAAAACTTAGCCAAAACCACCCCATAGCACAGTTCAGTTGGGTTTGCTTGCTTCATAGTGCTTATGGCAAATGCGATCCAAGTAAAATACCTTGGCTTCACTTGAGGCCAGATAAACTTGTCAGCTGAGTAGAGAGCACTTTCCAGAAGCATCCAGCAGGACTTAAACAACTTATCTCAGAAATAATTATAATAACAATAATAATATTTTTTAAAGGAAATCACTTGTGACTAATAGTAAGAACTGTTGTCTCCTTTGCAACAGTAACCAGACAAGTGAGTTTGTTATTTCTTTTTCACTGCTGTAACTGGATTGATAACAAAACTGGTACAAAGCGATTTCAAAATTCTCCTGGCATTTTTAAGGCTGCTGTTATGTGCTGTTATTGCTTATGACCCTCTCTTCCTCTCCTGCTCATGGTCCCTACACATTTGCCTTGGGATGGGCCTCCTCTTTGGCCATGATGTCGTATGGCATTGACCACAGTGCATGGGGGGAGAGGCTGAGCCCAGGGGACTGGCACAGCCAGGACCATGTTGCTTCTCCAGATGGTGAGGTGTTACATAGTCACACAGGCTCCACAAATCTTCAGTGTCATTTTCTCAGATTTTAGCACAAATTCTACTACTAAACCCTGTCTTCACAGCTCTGATTCATTGTTCCTTTCTGTTTCCCAGTGGCCACAGTCTCAGGGCTCCATTTCATGGGAAATCTCAGAAGATTTGCAGAAGTTTTGGAATGAGTTCAGGAGACTTCCTGCAAGGCTGGCAACCTGCGGAATGGGACATCTCTAGACCTGAGCCTTGAGGTTAGCTTGATATTTATGTAGAAGTTACCCTGCACTGGCATTACCTTTCCCATCTAGTTTCACAGGTGATTTGAAACTCTATTGATGCTTTTTCTCAGTACAAACAAGCATTTTTAAATGTATTAATCATCCTTATTTTATTCACTTCAGACAAAATCCCAGCAGAAACTCACAAGAGGCTCCAGATCATTTGCAGGGAACGTTACCAAAGGCCTCTTTGCCAGCAAATGAGGAAAAACGAAAACTTAGCTCCTCTCTCTCCAGAGAACTCTATCGTGCACTCACATATTTTGATTATTTAATGTTGAGTGACAGCATTAGGTTTTAAGGGTACTTTACATGTATTTTAAATGACATTACAGTCATATGAGGTCATGATGTTTTATGAATTGTAGAAGTCGCAAGCACTCATCTGAAAACTGTGATTATACAAAAAATGTCATGCCCTTCCTATACATCTGGATTATCTCTAACAAATTCAAACTGCCAAGGGTGTTACAGAAGCATCATTTTCCATCAATTCATACTCCCTTCAAGCCCCATGGAAGAACGTTTATTTGGTAGGGTCTTTGGAAACGCCTGTCCCATTGTGTTGCACTGTCACCAAGCTGTCTGTCAGCTCAACTCCCCACATGTCTGTCGGTCTGCAGTGTCCTCATCGCTAGTCATGCTGAAATCCCTGATGTATTTAATTTGAACTGAATGGAAAAAATCAAGATGGCAAATTAATTCCTTTCACATAGTATAAAAATTGGCTGAATAGTGAAAACATGGCCAAAGTGGTACCCCCAGAGATGGAAAACTACACAGTGAATTTAACAATTTTTTGTTTAGCTGGTCTGATTTCTCAGTATAGATAGCTTTAGGCCAACCCAAGCACGTGAATCCTATTGTCAAGACAGCAATTTGGGGGTGTGCAAGAGCTAAATGTACTCAATCAGGACAGGGGAGCAGGAGGTATGAAGAAAAACTGAACTCACTGCGGTGAGCAGCCATAGGCATCAAGTCATTAGAGAAGAGCTATATAGGGGACATAGAACAGAGATCCAGAAGAAATTATGCTCAGCATCCTTCTTGCCTGCCCACAGAATCATAGAATTGCTTAGGTTGGAAAAGACCTTTAAGGTCATCATATGTGTCTGAGCGGTGTAGCAGGTCCCTAACCATAACATGCTACCTGTACCTCATGTCCCCCCAGGATGCTCGCTGCAAGCTTAGGGGCTTCTTTCTTATTTCTGCATCAGCCTCCCTTTTCCCAAAGGGTGCAAGGGTCCTCTGGTCCCTCTGCCCCTGGCTGAAATACTGTGTCATAGGGGAAAACACACTGGCTGGAGAGGGGAGGTACTGCTGCTCTTTTCATGCGAGATACAGCAATGGTCCAAAGCTGCCATTTCTGCACCAACATTTCTGGTGTGTGATTTCCACACTCCTCACGAGGCTGACTGGCAAGGGAGGAGGGCAAACTGCCCAAAGCTCTTCCTCAGTGAGCTTCCAGACGTGTAGGCAACACATCACCAAACAGAAGGGAGTTTTATAGGCACAGTTGATTTAAATCACAAATATTCATCTTAAGTGCAGAGGTAAAAGGAAACTTCACCCGCAATACCTGTCTGTCGTGGTTTAGCCGGCAGCTCAGCCCCACACAGCCGCTCGCTCACTGCCCCACCGGTAGATGGGGGAGAGAATCAGAAGGGTAACGCTCGTGGGTTGGGATAAGAACAGTTTAATAATTAAAAGAAACAACAACAGAAATGCAATGTAAAGGAGAACAACGAGAGGCGCAAAGCCCCGGGGGAAGGGGGAAGGGAGGGAACGAAGGGAGGGAACGAACCGCCCGCGCCGCAGCCGCTCACCGCCCGCCAACCGGGTGCCGCACCGCTCCCGAGCCGCCAACTGCCCCCCCTCCCCCCCCCCCCCCCAATATACTGGTCATGGCGTCACGTGGTATGGAATGAACCTGCCATTGGCCAGTTGGGGTCAGCCGCCCCCACCACGGCCCCGCCCCTCTCAGCCCCCCCCCCACCCCCGCCACGCGGCAGAGCGCGGGAAGCTGGAAAGGCAGCCGCCCCCACGGTGAGGAGAATTAACCCCTTCTCAGCCAAAACCAGCGCACCGTCCTACCAATGAAGTTGACGTATGTGGAATTCAGGTTTGAGCTAAGAACTTCTAGGCTTTTTGACAGCTGTGAGTATGCCTTGTTAGTGGTTTCATAAACTAATATGAATGCAGTCTTTGGCAGCAGATCTTCCCCAAATTTTTACAATGAGCTGAGCTGTCAGCCACTTCTTTTTTAATCCCAGAGTTGCAATTATTTTGGTTCTTGCTTCGAGACCTTGGTAAGTACTGTTTGAGCAGGGTGAAAAAGTCCTGAGCCACTTGGCAGCCTGTGAAGATGGGCAAAGGACTCTGATCTATGAGGAGGAGAATGCTCAGGTGGGCATGAGGCTCATGAGTGGTCATCTCCCTTGCATGCCCGTACACCTCTTCGCATGTCTCAGCAATGCACTGCAGGGTAGTGTTAGTTACTCAAGACACTCAAGAATCTGCTCAAACTAAGGGTTTTCCAGTGTCATATTTTCCTGTGTAAAATGCTCCATGTCATGAGCCTTCCTATATCCACAAACACCTGCTGCCTCCAGGGCTGCATGGTGACCCGTGTCTAAGCCACCTGACGGCCAGCACAGCAAGGAAGAAGGATATGATGTGCCTAGAAAGTTTTCTTCTGCTGTAGCAGATGTATCTTGGAAGTGGAAAATTAGCTTCCGAAGTTCAGGTCAGCTGGAGGACCACTTACAGCTACTTTCTACATGGTTCACTTCTAACTGTGATCCATCATACATACCAGACTAATGGATTGCAGTGCAGCAACTCTAGCTTCATCTTCCTTTATCCTGGAAAATCTTGGTAACAGTATTAAGTGTATTTTTCCATAAATAATTTACATAAGGAGGCCAACCTTGTAATTGCAATGGAAAATATTTTTTTCTCGTTATTTTGCCCAATCATGTGTAAATTCCTCCTGCCTACTTGTCTAAGACTGTCACAAAAGAAAAAAAGTACTTAAAAGGCAATGTTGGAAATGCCCTGGAAAACACCAGAAGCTTAAAACAAAACAGTAGGGTAGAGAAAGGCAAAGCAAGATGCAGTAAATTCCAGACAGCCAGCCAAATTCCCCAGATAATCATTAATCTGGGAAAACATCCTTGAAATTTCTAAGATTATTAGAAGCGGGTGTCAGTTGCTATTGATTTAAACTTTCTAGTATTTAAATACTTACTCCTGTATAAATAACATTGCTATTGCTCATCTACTGAGGCAACAGCAGGAGAGGTGAACCATGTGCAAGGGTTAAGATGCAAAGCACAACCTCATCCCTCCTGTGACCTGCCAGGAATGTGAAGTCCACTGGCTGCAAACCTTATGCATCATTCCTGGTTCTAATCTACAACAATTTTCTTTTCAAAAAGCCCTAATGAGATGATGTTTACAGAGCCCCGCTTCTGCGTGTCAGCGGTGCTGGGGAGCCCGGCCGCTGGTGGAACAGCCCTGCCGTCAGGCAGCCCCGTGGTGCCGAGGCGTGCAGCCAGCTCTGGGCTCCATCAGGCCAAAAAGACTTTCTTCAGGCCACATCAATTAACAACCCCCTGAATTTCTATCTCAATTCCCTTTCAGGCAACCCAGTTATTTTTCAGCTTGGTCCTTAATGCCTGTACCATCATTTCACGTGGCTCCTTACTCCATTTATTACAGTGTTGGTGTTCCCAGCGCCTCAAATCTTTCCAATAGCTGGTTTTGCTAAAATAGGATGAAACCAGAAGGTTTTATTATCAGCCCAAGAGCGGTCTATTGAGGTAATACTGCCTTTACAGACAGACCCTTCTGCCCAGTCTGTCAGTCTCTTTCATTTCCTTGTCAGAAAATAAATATCTGCTCTATAAAGAAAGGTTTAAAATGGGACAGTGGTGATTCTGGTCTCTCTGGAGTGGACTGTAATTGTACTTCTATAAATAAAATATCAAAAGCTATTAATTCTGGGGAATCAGAAGTGCATGTTCATTTTTAAACAGAAAAGCAGTTATTCTGCACTCTTTCAAAATCAGACTTAGTGCCCAAGAGAGAGGAAAACTTCTTCTCTAAGTCTCTCCCTTTCTCCCAGGCACAGAAGCGCTCCTTGCATATTTTCTCTTTGTCTAGTTTCTTTGCACTAGCAACGACATGTGGTCCAGCCATGAGCACAGAAAGCTGAGGAATAGCAGAGCTGAGTGTTGCTTTGAACTGTGGCACTGACTTACGCTGTGAACCTGACCATGTTGCTTAAACTTCCTGTAACTCACTTTCTCTGTTTATTCTCCTTGGAAAAAGTTCATTTTTATGCAGCTGGTAACAGCTACTAGCAGTATTCACTTGTACTTGCACGTACATTTGTATCCTGAACACAGATTCAGTATTACCAGATAACTTTGTTTTTGAAAACTAATGTTAGGAAGATTAATTAATATGTTGGCTACGAATGGTGCTCCACCATCCTAACAAGGAGAGGGTGGGAGAGATCTTGGCATGTGTTCAAATAATGTCACCTGGTTGCAGTCAGATCTCCAAATTATTTCTTGAAGAACCTACAACTTGTAAACTACTCGCAGTTTTACAGATATCTTGCTTATAAAAGGGATTGCAAGACTCTCCCTCTTGTTAACTGGACTTTTGAGGTCTCATCTCAGTGCAGATTTCCTGGCTAAAATGGTGATAAAGCATAATCATGGTTTTCCTCTGCCACAAAAGGAAAAAAGAACAGGTAAGATGCCAGCTATATTAATAGTTGATTCATATAAGAAGTACTTTCCAAAACAAACGAGGCAAAACTGAATGTTTATACTTTTCACTGGATTTAGGGTATTTCCCTAATGGAGAAATTTGGCATGAGATTTTTGAGTTACACTCAGAATACAACTTTCTGCGTATAGCGTGTGTTATATGCATGTTTTCATAGTAAGGTATAGGATTAGTTGGTGGTTTTATACGGTTGCTATAAAGCTGGCAAAGTGTAGTGTTCTCAAAAGTTTAATTATATAATGCTGGACGTATTTTATATATATGTACATTTATTATTGTAATGTATATTTTATGCCCCATATATAATAACATAATACAGCTTATTAGGAAACACATCTGTACTAAACAGTATGGATGAGGGTGGGAGCACATAGATAGACTGACAGCAAATCACATTATCAAGGCTGCTGTCAAAAGGCAGGCTCTTTGACAGACCTCAGGAGAGGGAAGGGGTGGATACAAGAAAGAAAAAGAAGAGAAAGGAAAAGTTATTTCTGAAAGCTTGGCAGTCCCTGAATTTAGGGTTAGTATTACAAGAGGACCGACAACATTTGCGGACTTGTAGGCTTTGTCAGTGCTGATTTCTCAGAGGTACTGGCCATGGATCACTGCCACTTTAGATGTAAGATAGATTGCTCAGCCTTTGCCCAGCATCAGGAAGGGGTGGTGCAGTGAGAGCCACTGGCTGCCTGAGCCTGATGGATGGTGTACCCTGGGCAGCACAGCCCCTGTCTGCTGGGACAGGCTCGGCGGGCTGGATGCAGAGCAGGCTGACCTCCTTTACAATAAGTGCTGCTAATGAGGGTTTAAAAATGAGGTCAGGGATTTGTTTTTGTCCAGAAAAACATGCAGCTGATAATGATGTGTAACTTCTGCTTTCTCCACACTTATCATTAATTCAGGCTAATTCTGAATAGGCTCATGCTCTGGATGGTAAAAAATTGTTATAACTGGATATTTAACTCCCTTTACAGGAGCAGACAAAGGCAGCAGAAACTCTTAAAAATGCCTGTTGACATTCTCAAAGGCTGATGTCATCATGCAGTTTTTCTTAATAAAAGGGTGATATGTGTGGGTGCCTACAGTATTAATTAATTCTTCTTTCTGTATGGCTCTGGACAGTTAATGATTAACACTTCTATCACATGATAGTGGTCAGAATGGATTAGCTCAAATTGCTACAGTGACACCTTTAAATAAATGCAGAACATAATACCAAATAAACAGCAGCAACAGCCAAGCCAACCTTTAAATATAATATGCAAATGAGCTTAATACAAATAGGGATCCTGGGTCATTTGTAAGAGGCTGTGAGTGTCCCTTCCTCTATGGGCAGACGCTCTTTTAGAGGGTTTCTTGCTCCTTGATTATACTGACACTTGTTCTAAAAACAATCCCTCCTGTCCAGACTTGTTTGAGTCCCTGGATCCCCCCAGCATGTATCCTGTAACAAGCCCAGGGCTGATAGATTAATTTCAACTGTAAATGGAATTTTTAGAAGATGCCCAGAAAATGCTCCCATATCCCTGAGACAGGCAGTGAATCAGCCTGGTGAACAGCCTAGAAGCTATCTTCCTGTGAGAATAGCTGCAGGAGTGTGAAACCCTGTCTGCTTTCACGGCCTCCCTGAGAGTGCTGTCTGCCCATCACAATGCCAAGCTTTTGCCATGACCTCGCTGTGTGCTTTGGGGCAGATGTGCTGTGGGCAGTCACTGTCAGTTATTTCAGACTATTTCGCTATTCCTGACTACTTCAGGAACAATTAATGGTGGCAGCTCAGGGTTTGCAGTGCTAAACACCAGGTTTCCATCTTTTCCCTCTTGTTATTGGAACCATGAGTTGTGATTTTTTTTTTTTCTCTTCTATTAGGACATTATTGTGTACAGCCCTCTGCTCTCTGGGGGTTCACCACGTGATGCTTCGGAGCTCCCAGGTGCATTAGCCTCGCTGATTTTCTCTGAAGTCCACGGGCCATGCTGAGCAGGGCTACGTGTAGGCAGACACCAAGAATCAGCTGCATTCCAAGATCAGGCCAAATATCTGTCTTAAAACCAGAACAGAAACCATGACAGTTTATATTACATAATGACCCAGTGCAATAAAAATTACAATTAATAATGTTTTATTGTGACCGAGCTACTTACGATGTATCTCCCCACATAAATTCTCCACTGTTTGTTCAAGCGATGGGCTGTTCCTTACCCAGAGCACCAGTAATCTGTATTTCATAAAAATAAGAATGTGGGAAAGGAAATCAGTGGTAACTTTAAATCTCTGCAGCCTCCATATTCTCTGTCAGAATCCAATGAGTTAGGCCAATTGGAACAAAAGTTATTAGAGAAAACATTCTCACAGTATGGATATAAAAGCCTAATTAATTAACAAAACAGGCTAATTAGAGAATCAAACTGGGATTTGTTAACAACATCCAGAGCGCTAATAAAATTAATCACATGTGCACAATTAAGATGCTGTGAAAGTTGGGACCAATGGATTATAACCTTCCTTTGAGCATCAGGAAAAGGAGAGGAAGATCTTGTGACCGGGCTAGTGTTCAGATCAACAGTTGGGCATTGGTTAATGCAGGAGGCACTACAGGGTGAGATCCACAGAGACTTCTGCAGTGCCACCAGTGACACTGGCTGAACCAAGGTCAGCTTATATGGCTCAAGTGAACCTATTTACTTTCAGCTTCTTGAACATTTCCTTGAAATTATCTCAAGTGTGATGGAACCATTTAAATGAGATTGTACATAAATGGCCATTTTTATTAATAACAAAAGCAGTTGCAAGGACCATACAAGTTCATTTACCCAGCCTCCAGCATGGCTCACGCTGAGGCCCGTCAGTGCTGCCACAGCTACATACACCAGACATGCTGCTTTGAACCTATCATACATGACTGAAGCACACGTAGGTATAAATTGCTGTAAATCTGGTGTGGATAAAATTAGTATTTCATTCTGGCTGCCTAGGTTTTCTGGAATAGGTGACCCATTCATGGCTTCCACTGAGTAAGTTTGCTGTCCAAGCTGACGGAGGGAAAAAAAGACTGTCCTTAACAATGCGTCTGCAGGCAGCGCGCTCTCTCCATTCTTCTTTTCTCTTCCTTGATGTGCCCCTTAATGCTTGTGGTGGGCAGAGGGATGGATCAGGCTGTGCCACTCCTTCTGCCTGTCAGAAGGGTTCCTCATTTCTCCCTCGGAAGCTTCACCATGGATTTTTCTGCACGACTCAGTCCCAGGAAGCCCCCAGAGCAGGATGGAGCATTCAGCTGGGTGACGCAAGGGAAAGCCCAAGGGGACCCAGGCCCAGATGTCAGGGTGAGGGCGGCAGCAGCCAGAATAGAAATAGCTCTCATAGCTACCATTCAAAGAACACAAACCCAGGTTTTCAGCCAGCAAACTGCTTTCACTTTGCAGAAGCAGAGCTTTTGTTAAAGGTCCATTTCCACACTTCTAATGAGAGCCATATTTTTATGACAGCTATGAAAATAAATTAGAATGCTTCAGCCTTCAGACTGTTTCTAGCCTTGCCTACATTTGCAGGCACTAGCGTCTTACATTTTTAAAACTTCATGTCTTCCACTCTGGATGGAGTGACTATGCTCTGACATATAGTCCAAAGCATCACTGCAGAAAGGTGCCCTCTCTGTAAGAATGAACAGTGTCACGTACACATCTTTACTTGCGGCTGCTCAGTTCCCACTAAAGACAATGTCTCAACTTGAGCCATTTTTCTTATGTTGTTTTCAAGAATAACTATTTCAAGGTGAAATCTGAGACTTTAAAAATTTGAGAAACAGAGACAGGGGAGAAAGTATTTTTGAATTTCACCACGATTGAAACGCCCGTGTTTGCAATGCCAGCCCACGGAACTGTTGGCAATTTTAGAAATGTTTCAGAACAGAGCCACAAGGAAGATGCCAGCACAAGAAATACTGCTTTCCAAAAACAAAAAATTCCCTGTTTTTCTGCACTGTGTGACCACACACTTGATTGTGGGCTAGAAGTTCCCTGGGTAGAAGTAAGCTTCCAACAGCAGAGGGCTCTTTTGGCTCAGCAAGTGACAGAATTATCAGCTCTAGTAGCTGAAACCAAATGATAAAACAAACAACAAGCACAACAGAAATGAATGTTTAATGGCAAGGCTAAACTTTATTGGAACAACTTAACTGGTGACAGATGTGATAAAGAAGTGAGAATGTATTTAAAAGTTATTAATTTTGTAGTAGAAATAACCCAGTAAAACTCCTTTTCTAGCCTGTATTTTGTAGTAGACCAAAACGGATAACCACAAAAATCCATCCCAAATTTACAGCTTCTCATTCCTCTATGGAAAATGTCATAAGATGAGGATGGAGGATAACATGGTTCTAATTTTTAGGTTTTAAATGTTGGTATTCTAGAAATGTGTTTGGATGGAAATGTCATCCACAAAATTTTCACATTTGGTTGGGTTTTAGTATACAAGTTCACCAGCCTGATACATTTACAAAGTGTTTGCTTATACCATCTGAGGCTTGAATTTAAGATGTGGAGAGAAATCAGGGTAAAGTAGTTGAAATCACTTAACTTGGGGTTCTCGGTCACTGGAGAATTATACTTTCTTCCCATAGGGGCATGAAATGGACATTAAAGACCTGTAATTTAGTAACAACCATTACCTAGTCATGTGTCTTTTATTCCCAAGGCCACTTCGTGCCTCAGGATCTTGGACAAAAAGAGCAGAAATGAGCAGATGTGCATGTAGATGCAGAAAGTTTATACTCTTGTGGTGGCTGATTTCATCATGATCTCAGCCAGATGACTGGCATGGATATGGCTTCTATATTATTAGGCACATTTTATCTTCTCTCAGCAGGGCAAGTATTAGGAATTGCTCTGATATATGTTCTATCTTAACAATAAAAAGTGGTCCTGCTTAATGGGAGACTCCACACCACTTCTAGATCAAAATTAGGTATTCATGTTTGATGCTTAAGGTCATATCAAGAAGTTTCTTACAATAAAGTAAATAGCATGTATTTGGCGGATAATCCTTTTCTATGAGTCAGGATAATTTTTTCTCAGTTCTCAACTTGTTACTGATATTTATTGTAGAAAATATTGCTGGATCTCTCTGTACTGTGTGGAAATTGTGATTAATCTCTGCTTAATCTGAGTCTGCCAGTTAGAGGTTACCTTAGCTCAGCATCATGCCTAAATACACCAAAATTATCTGATCATGCATACAACCTATACCTGGGGTTTCTTCATGGGACATAAGGATTATTTGAATGAAAACTAAATACAGGCAGCTCTTTGAAATTAATAAATAAATACCATATGTCAAACCTTTTCACATGCCCTTGTGTAAATTGTTGCTTTGTTTGCACTATGTAACCAGATATTGTTATATAAAATATCTCCCATGCTGAGAGCTGTTACTAGAGGCTGTAAAGAGCACATGCCATTAGCACAAGAAACAGTGCTCTTGCCATTTTTCCTTCTATATACACCAGTTTATAATGTTTTATTTCAGAATGAATTCAGTCTTGACTTACACACCCCTGAAAGAAGAACCAGGCTATGTTCATACAATGCATAGTGCCAGCTTTTCCATTAGCCTTGAAGACAGTTCATTCTCCTCTTCCTTCAAGGTAACGTCACCTTTTAGCTTCCAACCATTCATTGGGCTGAGACTGATGCAGAAACCTGTTCCCTTTCAAGAGCAAGAGCAAGGGAATTGCTGTCCTTCCCTCCTGGGCTGCTCTGCCCAGGCAAGAGGGTGCAACTGCATTTCACAAAAAAATTAACAAGTTATTGGCCTTAAGTTGGGACACAAACTTTGCCTTTGTTGCTGATTCTTTCCATATATGTTCTTGGGCTCACCTTCTCTGCTTTCACACAAAGAAATAGTATCAGAAAAAGAGAACATTTTCAATTCGGGGGTATTTCATTGCAGACAATGTGACACCACACTTTGCACCTTCCTGATGTATTGCAGAGCTGTCGCCTGTGAGCAACATTCATGGCTGGAGGTGCTGAACCAGCTGGTGGCTGAAGATCTACCCTGGTCTTTAGCCTTCCCAAGAGGAAGGAGTGGCTTTAGGGAACAGAGCTGGAGACTTTGCAATTGACTTGAAAGGTTCTTCCCCTTCTGTTTCCAAGGGCCTTGCTCATAAGCAATAAAAAGCTGGGAAGAAATGGGCATCTATGAATATTTCTCTCTCAAAACAACTGTGGGCATTTCAATGCCAGCAATTTTTCAGAGCTAACTGCTCCTTTTGGAAGCACACGGTTTTTTCCTACACAAAGGGATCCGAGGCAGGACCTGTCCATATGATCTTCAAATTCTAAATGTTGCAGAGCTTAACCCCACAGAAGAGGACTTTACAGATTAAAGGGAAAGATAGGGTGGAGCTCACAGACTTTGTTGAGTGCTCAGAGGGGTGAGACCTGCTGAAAGAAGGACCCCTTCTCCCTTTAAGAGCAAAAGGCAGATCGAGCTACATTTATGGGTCTTGTGACAACGGAAAGATTGTCTTCAAATAATGAATACAGTATCTCACAACAATCTTCTGCTTTGATCTGATCAGCTACCCTTAGCACTGCTTGCTGCAAAACCTTTGCGCTGTCGTTCGCATATGGAGATGTTTTAAGCAGTTAGAAGAAAGCGAGATGAGCTGTTCTGCCACTTTATTTTGGAGTTCACTGAAATGGCCCATGTCGTACAATGTAACGGACCACCAACTGCTAGGAAATTCAATCAGAACACAGCATTACAGTGAAAAATCAGCCTCCTAAGGAGCAAGTTCAATTCTGTTCCACTGAACAATGTGTTAAGAATATCTTTGAGCATATGGTTCCCCTATGATCCCCATTTAAAAACAATCTGAACTGATTGATGAGGGAAATTAAAGGGTACATCTAAGCATTTCCTACAGCTGTTGAAGCAGAAAATTATTTAATTAATTTTCCCCTATAGGAATACAGGACTCAAATTTCTCTAAGGCCCCAGCTACATCAGCATGTTTTCCAATGTGATCAGCAATAGGGGTGTAAGGCCTGGGTAATACTTACCCCATAAATGCTGCTTTTAACCACCTACCGGCTTCACTCATGTCTATCGCCAGCAGATAGCAAAGTCTGTCTCTGGAAATGAAATCATAATGTATTTCAAATTAGCAATGTGTTAATATTTTTATTACTACCATAGATATCCCTAAGCCTGTAACAAGAATTTCTGGTCTTAGGTTTGGATGCTGAAGAGGATCAAATCAAAATTGACAGTTCAATAAGGGGAAGCGCTCATCTTTTTAGATTTGAACAGGTTTGATGCACTATACTAGGGAATCCTCACGCCCAACTTTTACTGCTGGTGTCTCCATATTTATGCGCATACCTAGAACTGGGTGATTCCCAGAGAATTCCACCCCACAGGTTCTGCAGAGGCCAGGATGTGCTGCCTCCACAGCCACTAGAGATCACCATCTTTGTAGCAGAGTTGGCAAAAGCCTTGTAATGTGCTATGGAAAGTTCTTACATCAATAGGGCAACGGGCCGTCAAAGAAATAACCTTTTAGATCACCTCTGCATGAATTTTCAGAGCAGGTATTTGTATCTCTTATTGTCTTGCCTCAACATGTTCTCATGAGAAAAGCAGAAAACAGAAGAGATGTGCAGAGGTAGAGATTCTTTGGCTCTGTGTCAGTTTATCTACATGATGATGAAATATCTTCGTATGGAGTTATAAATAAGGGAAATATGTTTGTTCAGCTCCAGATACGGGGATCAAAATTAGGTCTTGAAATAATGATGATAAAGTCTCCAAATGTTTTCTTGTTTTTTCTTGAGGCTGAACTAATATTTAAGAAAATAACAAAGGACTTCTTGCAAAATCATCTGGTAATATGATGTATATAAAACCCCCTTTTACTAAAAGCTCAGGGATGAGCTATTCATTTGATTCATGACCCGTGGTCCAAGCGGAATTGTGTAATACGTTCCCTTTGGTTTTAGATTCATCTGGGAAGAAAAAGCATCACATGAGACCAGGTCTAAGGATCTGCCATGTCTAGAAGGTGAGATAACTGCCATTTCTGAGCTGAGCTCAATTTCAGTATTTTGATATGCAATCTGCTTGGGCTGGAGATACAGCCCTGCCTGTCTTGTGCTTCCTAAAACCCATATACATCGTTAGTGCCATAATATTGCAAGAGTTTCTGTCTGAGGCTCCCAATGATGCCAAAGATTGTAATTGTCCTTTTGTGGCCTTTTCTTATCTGTGAGTCAATACTGTGTAAGTATTTGCTTCTCTGATAACGAACAGTAAAATCTGTTATCTGTATAAGGATGGGGAAGCCAAGTTAATCTTTTAGGGAAATTTACTGAACTGCTCCAGAACAAAAGAATGAAGCTACTTCGCATTTCTGATGGCGTAAAAGGCTTTTGCCTTCTACACCTCACCACTTACAGTGTTTGAATAAGGAACAAAGCTATTGGCAGGGCAGTGGAACAGAAAACCAGTAATAGCCTATTCTTAAGCAGTAGCCATCACAGTACCTGTTATACATTTTAATAAGCTAAGCAGTGATAATTCAATGAATCTCAGACCATGTGGCTGAGGTAGCTCCATATTATCAAATGTGAGGTATCAGAGGAGAAACGTGAAACGAGGAATGTAACTGGTGAAACCTGTAAGCTCTTAAGCCAGGATCTTCAAAAGTAGCTTGATGCCCTCTATTTAATGGGAATTAGGAGTAAGCTGTTCCATAGCAAAATGTAAGTTCTACAAAGAAAAGGAAAAGAAGCAGAACTTTTAAAAAGTAATACATAATTCAAAGTCTAAAAGGTATGCCTTATGATGAGAAACTTTATGTTTGTTCCGCTTAATGAAGACTGAGAGTCTCTCGTTTGCATTGAAAACATCTTTGTGAATTATGGAGATAATCAAGTTATCCCTAATCCATTCTATGTTTAGAAAGGGGATAAGTGATCTTATCAGTCTCTTCAGCTGGCAAGCCTATGAAAAGACATACAAAGCTTTTTTCCTGAGTCTGGTGACTATTAATGACTGTGTGAAATGCACAGCTACATATAAAATCTCCATAGAGTGGAGGTAGCACAAACATTTCATAACACTTCCACTCATGTCTTTCATCTTCTTCCTTTTCTGTTGTCATCCAAACTGCAATTTCTCCATTCAAAGCCTCTCTTCTATGCATCCCATCTCCTTCTTTGTCTTTCTCATCAGACTGTGTTTCTCTGTCCAAAGGGGACCAAAAGGCGATGCTTTTGTATAGTTCAGAGGCTGGAGGATGCCTAGATCTATCTTAGCTGACAGGTGACCCTGCAAAACCCTCTTTTCTAGCTCCTTCAGAGCAGACCTCAAAGAGTGTATTTGCCTCCTTTGGAAGTTACACTCATCAGTGCTGGCTCCTTTGTGCTCTTTTGGCTTTTGTGGTCTGAGTAACAGGATGGTTTCACTAAGGATGCTGGAGAGGTTTATGGCACTGGACAGCTGTGTGAAAGAGCACAGCGTATCCCACAAAATGTTTTTTAAAAAGTCAATAGAAGTTAGTGTTCTTAAACTGGAAAATATGTTGCTTTGCTTCTCAGTTCCAGCTTGTCCTAACATTGTCCCTGCTGCTAGGTATTGATCAGGATTGGTATCCTGATTTCATGATTAATATCAAGAAAAAGATAAAACTTAATGAATATTATAGCATGCAGTGTAAACAGGAGGGAACTGGGATGTACTGGGAGGGAACTTGGATGTACTGGGATGTACTGGGAGGGAACTGGGATGTACTGGGATGTTTCTGTCAAGGTGCCTTTTTTGCTGGCTTGTGCTAACGATAAATACACTTACACATTGTAACTGATTTTAAGTAGAGCTGACTAGAACAATTCATGCTGTCCGAGTGATTAAAATTGTCCAGATGGATCCTCAAAATACAAAGGTCATATAATTAGTCTCCCTTTAAGTGAGAAATTCTTTCTGCAAGATCTATCTGCAAAACAGAGTGTAGTATATAATATACATATATCTGCATAGCTCAGTTTGGAGTGTCTTTATGCTGTAACACTTCATGGGTTAGGAGAATGGTCCCAACTGAAAAGCCAGACACTTCGTACCTACTACTGCACAGAGCTGTTGTATTTTCCTGTCATGCTTATGAAAGTCTTATGAGCAGCAAAGACCTTTATTATGAAGTTGTTAACTAACAAGCTTAACTTTTTATGCCATGTCTTTAATCTCAATTTGTTTGCCCCTCTAAACCTCCCCTAGATTGCCATGAAGAATTTTGTGGGGGTTTTGATTTGTATTAACTACAGATGCATTTGCAATGAGAAAATACACCTTTAGAAAGAAGCCAGATTTTTTTTTTCTAATTGTAAGTCATGAAAATAAATATTTGTTTAATTATTAAAATAATCTAAAAAAACTTAGAAAAGTAATTGGCCCTTCTACTCAGAATGTTCTGCTTTTCCAAATGCTTTTATTTAGATTAAATCACCAGCTGTTGAATCTAAGTGTAGATCTAAACCATTAATTTTCTCCACTATTTTCTGTCACATAGTGCCTCTGATGTATCTGGAGATGGTTGAAATTTTTCTCATACATAGGACAGGTACAAGCTCTCAAAATAGAATTTAAGTTCAACTTTTCTAGTGAAGCAGCAATGGATTTCCACTCAGACCAGAAGACAAATTTTAGTCGATGGCTTCTGAGTTGCAGAAGGGTTGAGAAACATTTAATCTATGAAGTTTCAGGCAGAACTTTGTGGTGAGAAGTGCGGCAATGTAAATACAAGCAAAGTGATTACAAATATAAGCTTCACTTTCTGAGGTCTCACAAAAGGCAAAGAGTAAGGGACTCTTCATTTAGTTATGTACAAACTCAGCATCATCCACCACATTTTTCTTTGTTACCGTATTACTTTTCACTACTATTTCCTTCTCCACCTTGCTACCTGGCAAGTGACTCTTGCACACCAAATCAGTGTCTTTATGTTTCCCCCTAAATGTTTTTTTTCTTTAAGGTCTTTAAAAATTCAAACTACTGGGTTTTAATTCTAATTTTAATTCAATTCTAGATATAGTTAGTTTCCTGTGGTTTGGGATGGATGTCATTATTTGGATATTGAGGCACGTCAATGGCAGATGTACAGCAGTGGATATGCTCTAGCTTTGGACTCCTTCTGGCAGTTTTCCTTGTAGATGCTAGTGTTCTCACTGTGGTCAGAGTGGATATTTTTTCTCTAGGAAGACTCCAGTAGGAACTGGATTCCTTTAAATTATTATCCTTTTTACAGATCTCCAGTTTTATAAAATGACTAATTCAATCTCACTTAAATGTAAAAATAATCTCGTTCTAAAAGCTGACAAGATTCTGCTCCTGAAAACTGCCTTATGGTTTTTAAGGACCATATAATTATTAGCTAGGTTGTTCCGTTAGTAATTTATTTTTATAGTTTCTGTATTTCAGAGTTATATTCATTGTCTTCTATACTTCCATCTTTTGTTTCTCTCTTTCCCTTTGAGTTATCTGGGTGAAGGAAGAAAACTTGTGAGGTTGTTATTAAACTCCACCTAGAGTTGTCTATCCTGGATAGGCTCAGATATCAAGGGGACCTTTGTAAATTTTGTCCAGTGTGAATGTTATAAAAGGCAGAGTTTAAGACATCTGGACTTCTAGTCATCATATTTAACAAGGTGCACATCTTTGTACATTTTAAAATGTATATAATGCTTCTGATGTTTAAAAAGCATCCTAACAATATATATATTCATTGAAATGCAAATCAAAGAGAAAAAAAATGGTCAGATTAATCCTTGAGAACTCAACTCCAGTATTTTGTCATGGATAAACCTATATGCCAACTAATGGTGAGAAATAAGACACACCTAGAAAGTTGAAGACTTTGGGGAAAGCAGTATCTGACAATCTTGAAAAGTGAAAAAGAAGGTTCTAATTTTTAAAGAAAACTTAAAATCTCTCTCAGGCTTTAAACATGTATGTAAGAGTGTATAAGCTTCAATCAACATTTAAATTTAGATTTCCTTCCTAAAAACACATTTTGAAATAGAAATAAAAAGTCTGGGACAGTACAATGAATACTAAGTAAAATACTAAGGGGGTTTTTTGCAAGCCGAAGGTTTTGCTTTAGCCTAATTTCTTGTCACATTGACCTGTGAGGCAGTTTACATCCAGCTAAAATAAATGGTGTAAGCCTGCTGAAGAGGATGCCATGAGACAATCCATGATGGGCAATTAAGAATGTGTCCTTGGAAAGAGTTCCTTGCCACAGTTGGCCAATCCACAGGGAAACGGGGACATTTACAGTAAATCTTTGATCCTCACTAGTCATTCTCATAAGCTGCCTCTTCTTTAAGAATGCAAGGAAAGGGATAGGATGCTCTTCAGCCCTCATTAATGACCAAGAAGCTCATCTAGGTGCCACCAGGGATCAGCTATCTTCTCTCCTTCCAGATTCAAAACTGAAGAGTTGCCCAGACTCCAGCTGTCACCACAGCTAATTCCCCAATATGACAGGTGGACTCAAAGAAAAGCTTCTGTGCCAGAGCTGCTCCATCAAGGCTAAGGGGTGATCTGTCTTCTCTGTCATTTGAATGGAAGGATTTGGGGTGGTACAGCGTGGGAACAGCCTTATATGTACAATTTTACACATACACCTCCCTGCTTGGCCCTAGGAAGCAATCTAAATATTATTTTCAGCCAGTCGTCTGCACTAAATAAACCCTCTGCTGCCTTTGAAATATGCTCATAAATTTAAATCAATACTGAGCCTGGAGTCTCCACTCCTTGATAAGAGCACATTTTTCATGTTGCAAGCACATTGTTGAGACTCTGGAGGCTGAATCTTTGTCTGCTGGCCAACATCTGGGGTATCATTTTTTAAGGCAAACATTCTGGGACATTATAAACTGTGCTAATCTCCCTTGTTGAAATTTACATTTCTAAACCAAAGAGGGATCATGATGCATTTGTCCTATCACATGCTATGGCACTTAACCAGGAGGTTAATTCATTGATTGACTTACCGCCTCTCTTCAGCTTTGCTACTTATCTTCCATGCAAATGGGGTTAAGGAATATAATTTAATTTACCAGCATAAACAAAGTGTACAGCTACCCCGCTAGGATGTAAAGCTTAGGGAATTCAGGGGATAAGAAGAAAACAGCATAGCTGAAGAAGCAATAAAATTAACAGTAAAATCCACATGCTGAAAACAGTGAAAATTAGAAGGAACAAATTGGGGAAAGGAAAGATTCTCCTTCCAGCAGCCGGGGTGGACACAAAGACCGAGGGGATGGAGAGGACAGCAATGTCCCTCCTGCCTTGTAATCTGTGGTCACGAGCCACCCTGGCTGCAGACCACAGGCTCCCCCTTCTTGCAGCATCTGAAATTGAGTAGGGCTGATGGTTCCCCTGTTCCCCTAGAAGCCCATGGTGGTTTGAAGAAACCCAAAGGACACTGCCCTGAGCCCCAAGGTGGCTGTCACTGCGGAGCTGTGTTGTGGCAGCTGCACTGCCGTGGCTGTAACAGGCAGAAATCTGGTCCAGTTGACTTAAAGCACCCAAAACACACAAAATAAAAAAAAAGAAAGAAATTAAATAATCCCATTGCATTGAACAACTTCCAGCAAAAGTCCCCAGCTGAGAGGGTTTGCTTCCTGGAAAAGAGCAAAGAATAGAAGCTCTGGGTTTGTTTCTAGCTCAGTTTCTCTGCCCAGCTCTCATCCTGCACAGCACAGAGCAATCCTACCCCTGAAGACTCCGGGGGAGCCAAGAAAACCCAGCACCTCTCCACATCAATCCCTCAGTGCTGCTGTTACAGTTTCAGAGCAATTTCTACCCTGAAGGCAGATCCTGTCAATCTGTCTATCAGCCCAGCCACATGGGAATATCTTCTGATTATTAAAAGTATCATGAGCTCACCAGCTTGGAGACCCAGCAGCCTCCAGGGACTCTCTAGCATCAGCCAACGTGAAAGAAAATAGCAACTTTTGTCAAAGTGGCACAAGTTTTGCAACGTGCAGGAAATTTTCCTTTACATTCACCATCAACCTTGTGCTGCTGTGGTTGTCACTATGAGTCAGCTGTGCCATGCTGTGCCTCGATGGAGCTTGCCTCTCTGGTGCCATTAGACCAGGGTGATGAACTGAGACCTGCCAATTTCACCACATGCACTCAAAGCAATTCTCAGACCTATGGCATGTTCACTTTTGACCCCCTAAGTGTAACGAAGCTGTGGGGATAAAGCTGGGCACGTTGTCCTACCACTCGTCCAACCACAGGAGCTCTGTGGAGATGGCAATGGTGGCGGGGGAGGCCATGTGGGCTGACATCGTTTGTGCTGACTGATGCTTTGGCATGGTTTGGGAGAGAGCCTGTGATCTTGCTGAAACATGTGGCATGAAGGAATGTGTGAGGCAATTAGCAGCCTCTATCTCAATTAATGAATAAATAAGGGTTAGGCAAAATAATTTTCTCCTTTCCTCTGTTTTCTTCTCTCTCCATTCCTCTGATTAAAATGCCTTAACTATGTAAGTCAGAAGATTTTTCCAATGACTAAATAAGGAGAAAATGAGTAAATCTCAGGTTCATAAGCAAAGGAAGAAATTGCTGGGTGAGGAGTTGCAGCTGCCTTTTGAGAGCGCTGTGTTTGAACAGCAGTCTCCTGCTTTCTCTGGCAACAAAAATCATCTTCTTAGTACATGGTGGCAAAGACAGCTATTGAAAAAGGCTTAGTGAGGTGCTGACTTCAACCTACTACCTGCAAAGCACTCAGCCTTTTTTGCAAAAAAAAGCAGTGAGTGTGCTTTGAATACAAACTGATGAGAGCAAATCTTTGCCAACTTAGACTTTTTGCCAGGTGAGAAACCTACTTTAATTTTAGTGTCTTCAGTCTGGTCATTGTTCTTCAGCCTGGGTGACCTGTTTGGTTGGTTTGTTTTCTTTTCAGAAACATCAAAATAAAGTTCTTTTTGCTTGCCTGTCCCTTATATTCTAATGAAAGTGCTTTACTGGAATGATAAACTGGCAGAACTCCATCTCAGGCCATAGCCTATGCATCCCACAAGCACAGAGTTGCCCTTACAGGCATTGAGCCAATCTTAAAAAAAGAGAGAAAACTGAAAATATTTTAATGGAAGCATCCATTTTTAGTAAAAAATCTTAATTTGAAAAAAGATTATTCAAGTGATTCTCTTTTCAGCTAATCGGAAAATACCTACGACATCTTTTAAATCTACAGAATTTTGATAGAATTGTAAAAGGCTGGTGTTCATTGGCTGTAAATCACTTCTTTAAAAACCTGTAGAAAATTATTATGTAATGAAAGGTTTTCCACTGAGTTTAAAAAGAGAGTAAGCCAGGGCGTTATCATGGGTCGGCTATCACAGCCACCATCCCTCAGAAATGTTTATTCAATATTTGGCTGCTCTTTATTCTTTGTCTGACTTCAGTCTCACAAAACCAAAACACAGAGTTGAGGGACATTGTTTGAGATTTGGACAAGAAAAATAAATGCCAAGAGTGTTTTCTGATCTGCCCCAGTTAGAAATGAAATGGATTGTTCTCTATTTTTTCCTTAGCGTGTCTGAACAATTTTGACTTTTTGGGAAAATTCCAAGCCAGAAGTATTCAGAATGCTTCCAAGATGCAAGAGGGTAATTGAAGTTGAGTTGTCCTATTTACTGTTCTCTTGGAGGAGTTGGACATTTTCTGGCTGATTTGTCTTTTCTTCTTTACCCTCAGCACTAAGTGGTAAAGGATGTGTCTGAAATGCATATAGCAGATCCCAAAGAGCATGTGAATTTAAATATTCAGATATTAGTAGGGAGAGTTTAAAGGCAAAAATATCATGGCTCCCCAAGAAAATGTCACCAGTACATTTGTGACATAATATCTAAGGTTCTTAGAAAAGGTAGGTAGATTTTGTGTGCAAGTATCACTGAATTCAAACACTGTTGATGTGGATGAAGCAACACAAAGAATAAATAACACCCCTAGGACAGACTCAAGAGAAGGAACATAAATGGAAGCCTTTCCTTCTTTTCCTAATGAATTCTGTTCATATTTTAAAAGGTAAAACCATTGTGGCTTCATCATACAATGTGTTCAAGGAAGGCAGATATTTTGTAAGTTAGAAAAATTTATTTTGTTTACCCATGTATTCTCAGGGTAAGGATTACAGAATCACAGAATCACACAGAATCACAGAATCACAGGTAGGAAGGGACCTTAGGGATCATCTAGTCCAACCCTTCTAGAAAGACCACAGTCTAGACAAGATGGCCCAGCACCCTGTCCAGCTGAGTCTTGAAGATGTCCAACGTGGCCGAGTCAACCCCTTCCCTGGGGAGGTTATTCCAATGGTGACTGTCCCCAGTGTGAAAAATTTTCCTCTCGTGTCCAATCAGAATCTCCCTAAGAGCAACTTGTGTCTGTTCCCCCTTGTCCTCTCCATGGGACTCTGTGTAAAAAGGGCGTCTCCATCTCCTTTGTAGCTGCCCCTTAAGTACTGGTACACGGTGATGAGATCCCCTCTGAGCCTCCTTTTCTCAAGGCTGAACAAACCCAGCTGTCCCAGCCTATCCTCGTATGGCAGCTTCCCAGTCCTCTGATCATCTTGGTGGCCCTTGATCTCAGGTTGTTGCATTCTCTGCTGTACAGGCTAGTCTCTTGTGTCTTACTGGTGAATATGTTTTCTGAAATAAGAATCTTTTTTTTTTAAACAACTATGACATGACTTTCATCCAGGTGACAAAACAAAACAGTGAACATTGTCAGTAGTATGTAGGGAGTGGGTTTGGGGGCTTCTGTTTACATGCAGGAATTACTTGATGTAATGAATCAAACTGCTGACATCTAGTTTTGTCAGGACCCTACAATCTCTTTTGCTTTTTTTAAACATATTTACTCTCAAAGCACCCCCAACTAGAGCCTCAAAATGTCAGTGCAACAGAAAAATTTCCCATACAAGTTACAGCAGATACTTCCTTTTTCCTGTTCCACGAGGATCTGGTTTCTGCTACGGATTCCTTTCCTTAGTTCTCCTCCTACACCCATTTTTTCTTCAGTACAACTTCCATAAAGTTATTCTTCATATTTATCAGCATGAACAAACTCAGAGTTGGAGACAGAAATATTAAACAGTTTTTGCAAATCTCAAACCTAGCTTGTTTATTATATTTAAATAAGAACAGGTTTTTCCAAATTTGCAATCATGTCTTGGTAATAACCCACAGTGCATTAATAAAATATGTTTTGTTACTTACAATCACTGTATGCTTTCCAGAGGTTGTTCCAGTAACAAAAGTACATCCAGATATGTTCTTAGGTGAAGTAAAGGAAAACAAACAAGATCAGCTCAGCAGAGAGATTTCAGTAGCACTCCTCAATCTGTATGGCTTCGAATCCTGATCGTTGTTGATTCCCCTAGTCCAGCCTAGGAAATACCTTTGTGAAGATTTCTTGAGAAGAGGTCAATGCAGTACCCACAGAGCGCAGGTTTTGTGGAGCCAAGGTGATGACCTGCCCGAAAGTCTTCCTGTGCTTGACCACTGCACTCATCACCCTGCAGTCCCCAGCAGAAGATGCAGCTGTGTGGGGAGGAACAGGTCCATGGTGTTTCTCAGCATCCTTCTGTCCTTGTGCTCAGTACAACGACATGGGTCCCCAAGGACATGGGACCTGGAGCAGCTTGTTGGCCCACCTCTGAATTTACCAAGTCCTCATGCCATAGCTGTGCTGTGTGGTACATGACATAGGTAACGTGTACTGAACTTGGTGGTGTTAGAGCTGCAGTCAGTGACACGTGTCCCATTGACTTCCTTTGGAGAGGGCTTTCATGTGAAAAGAAGAAAAATTAATCCAATTTTCTGATTACCCAAAAAAAAAAAAATACCCGAACAATATGATTAATCTTAAATGCTAATAAAAATTTACATTAAAAAATGCAGTGTTGAGTCCAGGCAAGCTAAGCAAGGTCATTGTGTTGCAACCAAGAGAATATATTCAATTTTATAAATCGTAGGGCCTGTGGTGTTATTATTATTATCATTATCACTGAAGGAAAGGGAACAAAAAGAAGAAAAGATCCTATTATATTTCTTAATGTTCTAATGAGTCTTGAGTCACAGTTTTTTTCTTCTCAGGTTAGAGCATTAATAAAAGGGTAATTTTGTAGTTGGCTGTGTGTCAGGAATATAATCTTTATTCTACTTTTTAGAACAATTAACACTTATAAGACTGTGATTATGTTATGTGCTAATCCGCAGTAACTATTACAGGAATTTCCAGAGACAATGTCCTCAAAACCCCGCTGTTCTATTTAACTAACTTAGAATGATACAGCCAAGAAACCATATACTCAAAAATCAGGCCATTGTGGGTGTAGTCCTTGTCCTGAACAGCAGAAAACCTCAAGTGCTCTATTTGCAGATATTTGTGATTTTGTGGTGATGTAAATAAAAATTTCTCAGTAATAAGGACTCAGTGTATAGCATGGTCTGCATTAAGCAGAATGAATCAGACATTGAAAGCATTTTTCATTGGAAAAGAGATCTCAATTCAGATTTTAGATCTGAATTTTCCTTTTTTAAAAAAATAATATCAAGCAGTTGCTTATTGCTCAAGTAATGCCATGAAAATCAGTGGAATTGGTCTTATATTCAACAGGAACTCAAACTCCTGTTTCTGTGCTTGTTTTCAGATGTAAAATGCCAGCTCTGCAAAGAGAGTAGATCCAAGAAGACCATTTTGAAGAGGATCTTGACAAACAGTTCAACCATGAAGCAGGGCAAAGAGACAGGAGGCTTCAGAATGATGTATTGAAATGTGGTTTCTTCCTGTCTCTTTTTTAAATAGTTGTACTCTTCCTTTAACTTTTAAATCAAACTTTGAAAATTTTAACCAAACATCTGACTTTATTCCTTTTAATCTTCATGTAAGTCAAGGTTTAGAAATGGAAATTGTATGTTATATAGAAACATGTATGAAAATGTGTATGGTGAGATGATATATGTACCAAAAATAAGTATAATGTAATTGACTATGTAAAACGGTGTCAGAAGGGGAGGGGAAGTTGCAACAAGAGGTTGGGATAAATAAAAAAGAGTGGGAGGAAAGGAGAAGAGAAGGGCAAGATCAAAATGAGATGTATTGTTTTCTTAATATATGGGAACATCCCAAGCCTTGATCTCTAGATGACATAAATCCGTGGATGTACATTGATAACAGCTCAGCAATGTCAACATAGGTAACTAAGCATTCCCCTCTCAGACTCTCAGCAAGTCACTCACCAGCTCCACCATCCTTCAGAAAACTGCCTTAAGGGACTGGGAATGGGCCTGTGACAGCAGCAAGGGGTGATAAAGGTTAAGGTTTGAGGCTTAATCCATTTAAGCTCCCTGGCCAGTGCTGAGAAGGTGCTTTGCAGGCCTACATTTTGATAATCTGGAGCATGGAAAGTTACTTTAAGAGTCTGAGGGAAATCTAGGCTATCACTTCAGGATGACATGCTGACACCTTTGCAGCCTGGAGAAAATTACCTTGTTGAGAGCCTCAACCACAACACAGGGAGTTTTTAGTTAGTGACATCAGCTGATGTTGGCAAATATCCTGCTTGTGCTGAGAGAGGGGAAGAGCTTGCATAATTTGGAGCAAGATAAAATACAAAGAAGAGACCAGCTGCAGTCTCTGGACATGACCCTGAACAGCAGTAAAGTCGTTTGATTTATGTATTTGTTCCACTTTCTCTATCAATGGTGTCCAATGCAACATGATTCTTCACTCTGAGGGTGGTGAGGCGCTGGAACAGGTTACTCAGAGAAGTTGTGGATGCCCCATCCCTGGAAGTGTTTGAGGCCAGGCTGCACAGGGCTTTGAGCAACCTGATCCAGTGGAAGGTGTTGGAACTAGATGACCTTTAAGGTCCCTCACAACTCCAACCATTCTATAATGGGTTCTATGATGGCAACTGGAATTGTGACCATGTCTTCCTGTATGTTTCATTTCACCTGTTCAACTAGCACCCAACTATTATTTTACAAAATTTGTACCTGTTTCCCTTTAAACTATCAGGATCAGCCTCATTCTGCTTGCTTGACTTAGCAGAAGCAAAGTGAAAAAGTTCTTGGAATGATGAGCCAAAACAATATCATATTTTATAAAGACAGTTCCAGTCCTGCCATCACAAAATGATAGCATTATGTAACTGGGAAAGTGCTGGCTTTTTAATAAGAACTGTAATAAATATAATAAATTAAAACATGTGATGCTAATTGGTTCAAGGCCTGCTCTATTTTCTTGTGTTTGCAGTTCCTCCTCCTTTAACTCAGCATAGATTTGATATTTCCTAAGAGTCTCAGGTGTTAGAACAAAAAATGCATTTTTATTTATTTAGTGTTTGTCATGGTAAAAGTATAGAAAGGCATTGTTTTAAGGTCAAAAGCATAAGCAGAATCTCTTGTGAAAATAGATGAATACAAGTATTTGACTTTTGAGGAACACTACCTGTAGAGTAACCAACTTGCCTCCAGCAATGATGAGGCTAATCCACGGACTTGTGTTCACTGTGTAGGCTTCCAGTGTTTGCCTTGACCCTGGAAGAGGGCAGGAGGTCAGCTAACCGCCCAAGAGCAACGCACAGCAAACACTCGAAGAAGCCAGCCCATGAAGAACAACACTGCACACACCATACCATTGATGAGAGATGTTATTACAAGTCTCCTGGTAATGAATATTTTCTTTAGAGGTCCATCAGCTAAACTTATTTAATGTGCAAGAGTCTCAACTTTCTTTTAAAAAGAAGTTCATTTCTAGCCCACATGGCTGGGAAGGCAAACATGAGGATGAAATAGGAAACCTGTGGATAACAGGGAAATGCAAGCTTCAGGAAAACCCCAAATGTTGAATTAATCTCACATTTCATGGGATTGGACTTACATTTTTCCATACCTGAGATTAGCAACAGTTCACGTGCAATATATAATATTTTTTCTTTTAATTAAACCTGAATTAACTGAAGGTGCTGTATTTCTTATGTGACCAAATATTTTTTTAGAGATTTTATGTTTTATTGCAGCTACACCGTGGTCCAAGAGTGAAGATCTCCAACCTTATCCAAGAGTGCCCAGTAAAACTGCCATCTGTCAGAGGTCTGAAGCAGTACCTTTACAGAATGACATGTCCTAGTGATGCTTTGGCTGAAACACCTCTTTTGTAAAAGTTAAGATGCTTTCCTGGGTTTTCACACACAAACCCAGAGGTGTTGTATGATAACAGACACTGCTAGGAGCTGAGGATTAGTAAGAGACATTAGCCTTGTACTTGATACTGTCAATGAAATCCAGTATTTTGGATAGATGAATAGAATCAGTCTAGTATCAGCAGTGCCAAGTCAAGTTTCAAAGACATTTTTTACTTTGGACCTGTGTGCAGTCCACTTAGAAGCAGTAAAATAATTCACATTTGCTTCATTTAGTTAAAATTCTAGTTGGATTTTTCTTCCACAAGCAATGGATTAAACCGGATTTCCTATCAATCACTTAGCATGGAGATACAGTACAATAAATTGCCCTGGAAAATAAAAGTGCAAATCTCTTATTAATGGTTAATACTACCCAAAAAACTGAACAGATGCAGAACTTGACTCCTCCTCACCTGAAAAGGCACAGTAGATGAAAAACAGGATTATTAAAGGACAAAGTTGGATCGATAAATCTCAAGATGCAGAACGTGCAGAGTTGTGGTGAAGTGCTATTCTTTTTCCCTCTCAGAAGACCCAGAAGCTGGCACAGTGCTTGCACCTAGGTTGCACGCTGAGGTGATGTGCAGACCTATTGCTGCTGCAGTTTGACATCTGAAAAATACTTGTTTGGCATAATACTTATGTATAACTCCTCCCACTAATGACTAGTGCACTGAGGATGAAAGGCATAATTATAATGATGACTGTGATATTCGGAAATGGTATCAAACGGAACACAGTCACAATTAAGCTAAAAACATAGTGGGTCTCAAATAATTTGAGGAGAATTCAGAGTTGAATAGAAACAAGACCAAATCCAAATGAGGCAATACTGACGTGGAAAAACCTTATTCCTTATAAAAGGAAAATTTAAACCTGGCTATAATGCTTATAAAGACAGAAACAGTGGCAAATTTCCTCAAACAGTGAGATTTCAGTAGAAAATTATCCCTTGGCTTGCAAATTTCGCCCATTCTAAAGACAGTTTAATGAACAAATGGTTCATTTTTAGTTTTAGTACAATAGTTTGTATAGCACTTAGTTACGGTAGCTAGTTAGTGTACAGTTTGAAGCCAAAAAAACAACTCCTAACAAACAGACTGAGAAATGTAGTTTCAATTTAGTAGATGAAATGCCAGAAATAAGCAGAGAGAAACTGATGGAAAACAAATTTCCAGTGTGACTGAAACAAATACTGGCTTCAAATACTTTTAACCAGCAAGCTGACAAATGCAGTGAAACAGTTGGAAAACATTTGGACGTTCATTCTCTCAAACAGACATTTCTGATACTTTAAGAAAGGGAGGGGGGAATTTAGTGGCTGAAAAGATAGCTCAGTATTTAGGGCTGTGGTATGAGGTTTACAAGAGAAGAGGAACTGTCATAATGAACTTGCCATTAAAATTATGCTGTTCATATGCTGTTAAATGGAGGAGATACTAGGTATGTTGGTATTCTGTATTCTATTATCCAGATATTTACAACGGGAATTGCTTTTACAAGAGATGATCTCCCACACAAAAGGGATTCAATTCAATAATTTTTAATCTACCATTTTAAAAAAAGGGTAGGGGAAGCTTTACTTACCCTCATCTCTCAGCCCTAAGGTGTTGAGCCCTTCAGCTGTGGTGTATCCACGTCAACTGAGCTGTACTGCAAGGTCAGAAAATGGGGAGGGGTGTGCAGGGGGCTTTATTTACCATGAGTATATGCACCAGCTAAATGGCCAGGGTGCCAAGCCCACACTAGCACAGGCATGCTGCTGAGGTGCAGAAGCTTCAGCAAGAAATTTATTAAAATTGTCAGCTAACATCAGGCCAGAGAAAAGGACAGATATTTTTTGTTCCCTTATCTATAGTGGCTAACTCAGAATATTTTGGATCTTAAAAAGGCCTTTGGTCACAGATACTCATGGCTGATAACTTCCTCTGTTAAGACAATTTATATTTGGGTGGTGACATTGCCATAAAATACATTTTTGACTACTGGAAGTGCTCTGATCTCCATGCTGGCTGTATAATCTATACCAGACTCTGGGATGAGGTACGGATATAGTGTGGGAAGGGGAAGGAGGTCATGGGGTGTCTGACCCTCCCCAGGGCATCACTTGTGCTCTGGCTGAAGGACCAACCCCCAGCCCTGCAGAAGGAAAGGCCCAGGGAAGAGCATAACACACCTGCCCACTTACTGCCTGTTTCTATCTCCTTATCCTTCAGCCAACATTCGACCAGCCAGAGTTGCCTGCCATGGGCTATGTTCAGGAGAAAGGTTGAAGTGCTCCACACTTGGCGTCAGAAAGCTCTTTTTACTCTCTGTTGGATCTCTTTGCATCCTAGGACTACTCCACCCATGGGAAACACAGTTCTATATCCTGCCTGGGACTTCTTGGAAGTCCTCCTCAGTAGCTACATGCCTTTGAAAATTTTAGTCAAAAACTCAGAGTAAAAAAAACCCAAAACATTTAACAATAGGCCTTAGCTTTCTCAATCACAAATATCTGTGGCTTCCTTCTGATGAGCCAGCCTGGGCCAGGGGTTTCTTAATCTCTTCTTACTCCATACAACATCCCTACAAATCTGAAGGGCTTAGACTGCCAAAGGATACAGATGATTGCTGGCACTGAACAATATGTTTGGGGTTCAGGGATTGCATCAGAGGTGTGGTGGTGCATTATAATGAGCGCTGACCATTCTGCTTGTTGAACAAATGACAACTGTCAGCCTTTGCTGTGTTTCCATTTCATAAGCACTTACTGCTGTGTCCCTCCTTGATGAAACACATGTCAGCTCCCAGCAGTGCAGGACCACCTGGAGCACATTAGCATCAGAGTGATTTAATAACCTGATCAGAACTTTTTCAGATGACAAGTGGCATTTGGAGGAAGCTGGACATGGAAACCTCACCCAGCCTTCCCAAGCAAGCACATTTCCAAGCATTTCCCTGGTGTTCTGCACTCCATAACTTCCAGGTTCACTAAGTAGCTGTATGGGGTACAGTATAGCAGAGGCTCTGAAAATTGCAGTATTGCTGCCAGAAGAACAACCGTACTTGTTAAATACTATGAGAGCCGAGCCAAAGAGGGGAGCAACCTCGCACTGGTAGATGCTAGGAGGGGGTTATCCAAAGGAGTCAAGGAGCTTGTTCTTCTAAAAGGAAGACATTTCCTTCCAAAACTTGCAGTGTTCTTTTGATCAGGACCATTGTACAACTGCCTGCCAAGGATAATATGGCTATATGATACCCAAACCCATACTGGAACAGCACTGTGATTAAAAAGCCTCAGAAGTTAGTAAATGCCAGCATCAGCCCACGTGTGTGTTTGTGTGTATGAGTGTGTGTGTGTGTGTGTAGAGGCTATGGGACACCCTCAGCAGAGGCTGCCTCTACCACTCTGTGTTAGCACAACAACAAGCACTGCAGGGCCTTACTCCTTCCTTAGCACCCCTGGCTATGAACAATAGCAAAACACAATAAAGAAGGCAATCTGAATCATTGCAAGGATATCCAGAAAGGATGGAAAAGCACGCATGGGAATTAACGTGGCATATTAAAGAGTACTTTAGCAACACCAGCACAAATATATTTTATTCTTTCCTTAAAGACTTGAAATAAATTTTATAGTTTTGGAAAATTACTTTCTGTATAGTTTGACTGCAGAAAAACTCAGCATAAATAGTAATTTTTGCTTTATTTTTCATGTAAAGGAAAGCATGTTATTTTTCACTAAGGAGGCAGATGATAAGTACAAAGATATCAAACCTCCTTTTAGCATTACAGTATTATGACTGATAATAATCTCTTTACTATATGAGTGCTTCCTCATGGCAATTAAAAAGAGCCTTAGAACAACAAACTTTTCTTTCACTGTTTTTTTTTTAATGAGAAGCTGGAAGGGACCACTTGTGTCATCAAGCCCTGTCCCATGTAGTACAAGGCAGCTGTATAGATGGATGTTTAGCTCAGAAGGGTCCCTTAAACCCCATCCAAGGTGATTTATACCCCCCACACTACACCATCTATTCCAGCAACACATTCAGGACTACAACTCAGAAGTGCCCCAGGAAGAGAGAAGGAACAATGTGGGAAATTCCCAGTTACTCTAGGTCCCTGCAAGAGCAACAGTATTGCTGTTGGATAAAACTCCCAAACATGTATATAGATTTCCATATATATTTTAAGTAAGTTCCTGAACTTTTCTTTCTTCATTTATTTTTTTCCCCAGATGAGCAATTTGTGATAGTCCACTCCTTTCTCATTTATGCATCTGGAAATGCCTTGTTTATAAAGCACAAAGATCCCAAGGCCATATAAAATTTTGATGAGACATGTTTTCCTGGGGTTGAGAAGATTCAACATTTCACCTAAAAGTGCCTCTTCTATTAAAACTAGGCCATTTCAGCCTATCGACTCACATGGCCGAAACAGCAACCCACACTTTCTGTTTGGATTTGCTGACTGATAAGAACAAGTTTCTGCTGTGAAAAATGCCCCTCCAGCAACAGCCAAATGCCTTCCCACTCACCAGACGGCTGCCAACAGATGTGTTGGATGCATATCTGTTTCCTCAGGACCTGCTGAGCTGTGACCTTCCCCAGCGCGTGGTGGGACCACCACCGGGGAAACACCTGCAAAGAACCAACCAGGTCCCTGCAGACCAAGGGAGCAGGCTTCATAATGTCCCACCCTCGCACATTAGTAGAGAAGAAAGAAAATCTCTTTTCACTAAAAGAAATACCCAGAGGAGGCCCAGGTCAGAGCTTTGGAGAGCTTCCCAGGAGCTTCTGTTGTTCTCTCCACAGATGACTTTGGCACTGCCCCACCTCCTCCTGCTGTCCCTGTGCAGCCAGCCCACGTACCCTGTGGTGCACATCTGGGGTCTATCTTCAGGAGGGGTGTCCATGCTGATGTGAAGCAATGCAGCAGCAGTGTCTCTTACCCAACACAGGACATGTGCATACATAACACCCAGGCTGACAATCATGGAGAAGTCCTGCTCCTAGAACTTGGCAACCCACCCTCTGGTTCTGCCTGCTGGGTGTTACCGACCTGTGCTCAGAAGGGGCAGAGGAGACTCTGCAGATCCTGGCACTTCACTACTCCTCATGTCTGTAGGGGTGGAATTGTGCTGCTTTGGGCTAGGATAGAGTTAATTTTCTTCATAATAACTAGAATGGGGCTACGGTTTGGATTTGTGCTGGAAACAGGGTTGATAATTCAGGGATGTCTTAGTTATTGCTGAGCAGGGTTTACATGGAGTCAGGGTCTCTTCTGCTTCTCCCAAAACCCCAGCAACAAGTAGGCTGGGAGGGCACAAGGGGTTGGGAGGGCACACGGCCAGCACAGTTGACCCCAACTGACCCCAGGGCTGTCCCAAACCACATGGCGTCATGCTCATCACATAGAGCTGGGGGAAGAAGAAGGAAGGGGGGGAATATACAGAGTGATGGCGTTTGTCTTCCCCAGTTTCCATTAGGAGTGATGGAGCCCTGCTGTCCTGGGGATGGCTGAGCATTCACCTGCCCGAGGGGAGGAGGGAAGGGATTCCGTGGTTTGCTTTGCTTATTAAACTGCTTTTATCTCAACCCATGGGTTTTCTCACATTTCGTCTTCTGATTCTCTCCCCCATCCCACCGTGGGGGAGTGAGCGAGCGGCTGCATGGGGCTGAGTTGCCAGGTGGGGTTAAGCAATAACAGGCATATAGAGGAATCTTCTTTTTCCTTGTTTTATTGTGACTGCAGTACATATTTTCATTTTTCAGTGCAAAGCCTGCAGTGTTATTTTTTGTAGTCTTTATTTTCAGACTGAAACTTCAAGTGGTTGCCATTGAAATACTGTCTTGTGATTTTGACTGAATTTTTGCTTAATCCTTAGCCAGTAAGAAATCCTTTGAATTAGCAGAACTATGCTTCTCTGCAGGTTGATCTGGACACAATAATCAGCAACAGATAGCAGGTGAATGTACTGAAACAGAAATCACAGATTTGCTGTTAGGTCCCACACAGCCCCTGACAGATACTCTGCTTTAGTTTTCCTTGCTTCCCCCTTGCTCCAAAGAGAGGAGTAACAGTGAGAGGGCCTCACTTCGTTAAGTCCCCACTAATACTGGCCTCAGATCAAGCAACAAAATCCTTACTACAGGGGCTGCCAACCAGCTGAGTTGGAGTTCTGTCTGCATAGAGCCCTGCTCTAAAGCAACTTCACAACTCACTGCTATGGGAAACCTTCCTGCTACTCTACCTTTCCCCAGGCTGGGATCATTAGAGCAAGAACCAGCTCACGTTTGGGCTAGGGAGGGGACAGTGGATGAGGAGCCCCTCAGCTCCACTCAGCCCTTCCTGTCCCCAGGTCCCACTTCTCTCCCTGCTGGTGAGGATGGTGGGTGGCAAGTGTTTAACTGGAGCAGCATGTGCCAATGGGGAGGAAAAAATCAGCTCAAGGTCCGTGAGTCTCAGCTGTGGCTGCATGGTGGCAGCTAACGTGGTTAAGATCCAAGATGGGATTGACTGGTGGTGTGATCTGTATCTGCCGCTGCTTTTAAGAGTGCCTTGAAACCCAACCGCCCATCACACAAGTGCCATAAAGCCTGCAAATGCAAAAGCAGGACAAGTAGCCAGCCAAATGGATTTTTCCTTCACTGAGAAAAAATGTGCAGAAAAGGAACTGCCTGTATTAGAGGAGCAGCCTGAAAGTAATACCTCTTCCCTCATTTCCATCCCTCGCCAGGGAGCATGACACCCATCACACAGGAGGATGCAGGGTGGTTTTGCACTTCCCTGGGACTGCCTCGCACACTTCATGAAGGCAAAGGGTTCCCACATGCAAACCGTATCACTGCAATGCAGAGGGGAGTGCAGGGCTTCAGCTCCAGTCTGCAGGGGTGGGTTTCACCTGATTTCCATGCTGGAACAATCTGAAAACGACTGTTTTCCCAAATCTATTCAATAAATCACAAAAATGTGATGATAGATGCTGGAAATAAGTGTTGCTGCCCCTTACAGTCCTATTAAAATTAACTTTAAGCATGTGAAATGATTTTTAAACTGCAATGAACATAACTACATGTACATTTTAGGCATTTAAGTTTCCTATTGTGACTCACTCAGAGATGCTTTTCTTGGTTAATATTCTCTGGGCTTGTATCTCAATGTATACATTCTCCATATCCTAAACATGGAATAACTTTGAAGCATTGTAATTCAGGGGAAAAATATTTGTATTTTGTTATTCTTCCTGATGTGTTACAGAGTGCAGAAAAAGACTTTGACATCAAAATGTGCTGTGAGGTAGCGGCTCCAGGTCCCTGTCCGGGCATCCAGCTTGGCTCTTGTGATCATGCTGGCACTGTCAGGAGCATTCACATCCACCTTTCAGCTCAGTAGTCTTGGGTTTGTGTTTAAAGACAATTTACACTTTATTTAGGGGATATTCATTATATTGATGAATTCTTCAAGTGGCATCTTGAAGAAAGGTGTAGTGCGAGTATTTGCATCAGCCTAACCTGCAAACCTGAGCCCGTGTTATTTGTGTTACATCTGCTCATTAAAACCGGGCTAGTGTGAAAGTGCTGTGAGGATAACCAGGAACCAGCTCAGCTTATTCTGGGGACTTGTGTGAGCTGCAGAGCAGAAAATCTGCAGCATGTGTCTAGAAATCAGTTACTCTGGGGGAAAGTAGGACAAACAGGTTAGGAAAACCAGGCCTGAATGAGGCTAAATAAAAACGTGGTATTTCTTCATGATAAGACTGAAAATATGTTATAAAATCCTCTAGTAAATTAAGAGGTTTTTTCTTCTTAAGCACATGGTAGATATTGTAATATCATGTCATTTGGAAAGCCTCCTAAAAGACTGCGTGAGGTAATGCTGAAAGCTCCTGTATCTATGTGAATATTGCAAAGTACCTATGTGAATATTGCAAAGATGCAACTTCAGATGTGGCACTGGTAACTGATGCCGTAACACAGCACTAACTATGCTATGTAAAAGCCTGGAACTCAGTATTTGCTGTGGAAATGGAAACAGTGTCAGAGTTTTGTGTAATCTATAGATTTCTGGTCTTCTGACCTATGAATACAGAAATTTCCCCTCTCTTTTGCCATAGCCCCAAGATAGCAGGCCCCTGTTTGTGAAATTCACTGAGGATCTAGCTAACTGTTTATCAGGAAAAAAAGGATAGGGGATGGCTATAGGGAGAAGCATGAAAAATTACACATCCTGAAAATTGTGCATGTTTCAAAGTATAGAAAATCAAAAAAAAGGGAAAACAAAAATACAAAAAAATAACCCAGTATTTTCTTGGTTCTTGGCCTTAGAGACAAGCAGTTTCTGGCTACCTTCACAAAGCTTTGTCTTGAAAATCTCACAATATTGTTCAAGCTACTTATTCTAATCAGTTACATTCCTCGTATTCCCCTTTGCCTTGTCCTTTTGAAGCAACCAGTCAAGCAAATACCAGGCTGGTTCCGTGCAGCAGAGGAATTTCTTCCCATGCCTGTACACAAGCCCTGTCAACCTCTCTAGGACAGTCCTTCACTCTTCCCACCAGGAGCGACATGTGGTCTTCTGCCCATCCACAGGCTGGGTTTTCTAAGTAGCCTTCTATTTTTCTTCCAGTGCCAGGTTACCTCATGAGACAAGGAACTTTTGGCAATCTTTTCCTCTCAGGGGGAATATCCGTTTAGGCATAATGCCCAGCCAATGTGGCTGATTTGCCTCCTGATATTTGCCAGTCTCAAGGGCAAGCAAGGTGAGCCCAGGACTGCCTTGTTAGAGGTTTCCTCAAGGTCTGATGGGGGCCTCGGGAAGACAAGGTCATTAAAATCTTCTGAGTCCCAAGGGAGGGCGTTAGCTGCAAGATCATGTTCCTTTCCTTTAGGTTTGATGACTACAACTGCAAGCTGGGTATTTTATTGTCTGGGGCAAATCCCTGATGCAACGTTCTTGACAGTAAAGAAAATGTGAACAATGAAGAATACGCAACTTTTCAAAAAAGTGGTCCTAAGAGCAGGAACAGATTTTTAAACACCCACAGCCGAGGGCACTACAAATTGTAGATTTGCAGTCTAAAATTTCTTAGATACCTGCCAAGTCAATAGTGAACAGTGAACACTTCTCGGTAGTTGGTTCCCTTTACAGCTGGAGGACCAAATCACTCTGGCACAAGCCACAGTTTCTCTGAAATAAATCAACTTACCCCCACCCCTGCTAGGGTTGTGCTTGGAGTCTTTCATCTCTCTCTGTCCCGACTTCTCCAGTTCTCCAGCACTTCAGTCCTGAACTTCACAGTGTTAAAATTCCCAATTTCCTGGCTCTGCCAGCAGTTAACTTCAGCAAATCCTGCCTCCCGCAGTGCTGGACACCTACGGCTTTTGCTTCCTGAGGTTTTATCATACTCATGTTAGTACGCTTATGCCGGTCCAAGTGCTTTGAACCTTCTGGCTTCACAAGCTCAGGATTTTGATTGCTTGCCGAATTGTTCTGTTTCAAATACCTGCCTTAATTCATGCTGTGCTGCCTTCAGCCTCCCAGCCTTTAATTACACAGCAACATGTACCTGCCAGGGTGTTCATTAAGTAATACATACTCCTGTAGCACACGTAGAAGAAAGGAAAACTATTTAAAATCAGCTTAATTTAAGTGTATAAATTCAGTACTTCTCAAATACAGTATTACAAAAGCTCAGCCAATTTAGAAGGACAGGACTGCTCTGCAGCACCACCTGCTGAAATGAAACACATTTTGTAACCCAGTTTCTGAAAGACATATATTAACTGTTGGATCAGGCCAGACATCAGGCACACTTGGCTTTGAGCTGGGAACAAATGTTCCAGGATTCACACTGGGCTGTATGACATAGCACCGTCAAGGACTGACTCATATGCACCTCTTTGGAAGGTGTTATTTAAATATAAGGCATTTTTTTTCAATCTCAGAAACTTTTTTTCATATTTTCATAGTACTACTGAAGCAAAAGATGCTTCAGCACTACTCAGTTTGGTAATATCACTGTGAGGCAATAGAGAACTTCACAAATACTGTTTAATGATGCAATAAATACCGATCTGACTGCTTAGTGTGCAACTGTCAGAAGGATTTTACAGTGGGGATGAATCATTCATATAGCCTTTTCCTGATAGATCATGCCACAGGAAAACCAAGTAAGGCACTGAAATAATACATTCATAGAAGTTGGGCTTATGTTTGACAGTCACAATAAGGACGTGGGATTTTTATTCGGTACCCTCAAACACCTTATTAGTTGGACTGAGGTTGTATTCATCAGCATGGATCAGAGTGAATTTGAAGGTGCAAGGCTACAGCAGTCCTGGTAGGCTCATCCAGGAGACAGAAGGAGGATCACGATGCCAATGCCACGCTCTGTGTAAATTGTACTGCTGGGCATGTTTAGGTCTTCTTGCCTAAGTCTCCTAGTGCTCTTTGTGTTGTGGAAGAGTTATGTATGAGCTACACTGGGTTATGTTGAGTTATATAGGAGTTATGAAGTTATGTATACATTTGTGTTATGTAGCATCAGAACTGTTTTCCCTCCACTACTCGGTGCAGTTCTGGGGAAATCTCTGATAAAAGCTTTTTGTGAGCACACCTCTCGCAGGCTGCGAGCCAGAGCGGCAGGCTTTGCCCACCTGGCTGCAGTCACCATCAGACATGCCCCTCCTTTTCCCCTGGGTTTCATTTGCTGTCTCCCAGGTGTTCTTCCCGGTGGCTGTGCTGCAGGGCAGCAGAGCTGGGGCTGACCATTCACACCACCAGCCCAGCCAGCTGCAGCTGCAGTTCCAGATATGCCCTGCCCTCTTGTGGTCTGCTGCTGGCCTAATCACACCTCATTTTTTCTGGTCTTATACCCCTGGAAAATAAACGCCTGGTAACCCCTCAAAGCTGCAGCTGGAGGGGATGGGGTGGCACCGTGCAAACGCTGCAGGCTGCTGGGTTTCGGCAAGCGCCGTGCTGCACCCCACCTCTCTGCTCCTGCCCCACGCTGCGTCCATCAGCAGCATCACGCCCCACCACTTAAAATCACCAATGTGGTTCCTACAAACAGAGGCTAAAGTAAAAGGCATATTATATTTTTGCCATCTGTCACACACCCCCTGGACCAGAGTCCTGCCCTTATATGTGTCCTCCCATCTACAGCCTGCATGCAAGGATGGGGGATACCTGAGAAATCTCCTAATGCCAACCCTTTTCTCTTCTTAGCGATAAATGCAGTGTTTATCCTCTCTTTTAGACTCTTAATCCAGTCAAGTAGCTCCTGTTCTTATTTTAGTCCTTCCCCCTCAATGATTGTTCTATTCCCTTTAATATAGTTTGCTCCTTCCCAAGCCTAAATGTTGGACTCTGTTGTATGAGCTGAGCAGAGGGAGATGAGGAACCCACATTTCTGCAGATCCCGTCCCCACCCCTCCTGACTCTGAGGTTAAATCTCCCAGTGCAGCATGCAACAAAAGCCATGTCTGCAGTGAGCTCAGCTGATACCTTCCCAGTCAACCCAACATAGTTTCTCCAAGTCATATAATTATTAGGAAACAGCCTTGAGTTGCACCAGGGGAGGTTTAGTTTGGATATTAGGAAAACTTTCTTCACCAAAAGGCTTGTCAAGCATAGGAACGGAACAGGTTGCTCTTATCAAAGGACAGCAGTTTTCATGGCTTTCTCTCTCTTATTTCAACATACTAAAGGAGGCATTACCATGTGTAGAGCCAACTAACCACCCTGGCGATTGGGGCTGCCCAGGCAGGACAGCACAGAGGGCACTCCCTTGGCTTCTTCCAGGCCTGGGAGAGCTTCTCTGGAGGGATCTGAGTGTATTTCTGCTTTAATGCCTATTTGATAGCAGTGTGACTGTCCCCTGAATGGGGAGTTGGGAATCAGTCTTCTCGTAGAAGACCTGAGAAAGCAACAGTCACTTAAATGAAGTCAATTCAGGCCCAGAGTAATACATATAAATAAATATACATGTGCTGCGTGTCACCACGAGGGCTGAGCTGAGAAGACAGGAAAGCTGGGAATGATCTAAATTGTATTGCATACTTGTTTGACTCATGGCTGGGTTAAACGCGTCTATAAACCAAGAGAAATAAACACTGAGGTTTCAAACACAATTTTTTTTCTACAAATGCTTTTTTCAAAATTTTGCTGTGGAAGACGATCCAGCTTGGTTGGCTAAACTGTGAGCAGCCACTGATGAGTGATGTCTCACTACTTGTGTAATGCAGGCAGCCCCAAATCTTTGGTCTCTGAGAAACCCAACATGTTCAATAATCAGGATGCACAGGTTTTATCTTCATCAAAAGCTAAATGCCAAGTTATTTGCAAGTCATCTGTGGTTTAGGCCTCTGTGGCCTAAAACAAATAAAGTTTTGGGAACCGCTCTGAGGCTGTTCTTCCACTGCAATGCTCTGAGTACCAGCACGACCCTTCCCTTCCTTCATGCCCATTCATTAGTAGAGGAAGAGATAATTTTGTGAGTGGGCAAGACATACCCAGACTGTGGGAAGACTGTGAATTATTCTGCCCCCCCCCTTTTGATAGTAAATGCAGTGCTGCCCATGTTTTCCTTGGGGAAGATGTCCTGCGCAGCACCTTTGCAGTGCCACCGCTGCCATGCGGTACGCGGTTACCACAGCAACTGCTACTTCATTAGCTAAGCAGCAACTTTAGAGCTCTTAGAGCTGTATTTTCAGCATTTTTGCTCTGGATGGTCCACGTCTGTGACCCATAGCCAAAAGGAGAGTGCGTGTATGGGGAGCCAGGGAATAGGGAGCATTGCAGCATGAGGGATTCTGCTGCTGAGTTTGGGATTCAAACTGAAGACAAAAGGCATGACTTCCCTGGAGGGAGGGCATCAGGTACCAGCCACATTCATATCGTATGTTGAGGCATGTTTTTCCAGGGATTGGAGGGGATAAACCAGTCACATCATGAGCTTGGGACTTCTCAGCTCTGCAAGATGCAGAGGGGGTCAAAAAGCAGTCATCGTGATGTAGCTGAGCACACCAATCTTAAGCCCTCTTCCTGCAGCCTTAGACATCATCGGCAAACAGTGCATTTGGTGGGTGATAACAGAAGGCAGATGGACACCTGGGGAGCCCAGTGCCCCCCTGGGCACAGCCTGGGGGTGCAAGCAGCCCCTGCCCCTGCCAGCCCAGCCGCAGAAGCATCAACACACCTAACCTGCTCAAAGGGACAGCTTTTTCACCAAGCAAATGGATGCTCAGAAATTACAAGGGTGAGGGACAGAAAGCATGTCCTTCCTCTGAAATGTGATACATTTATTACTCTTTGTGTCTCTCCCAAACCTTATTTTCTGCTAATTGTGGCTTAATACATGCACAGCAGGCCTCTAATTTTCAATGGCAGCTTTCAGTCTCGCAGTCCATTAAGCCCCTGCCACATTGGCAATCATTTTAAGGGACTTTCCATTGATTGAGGCAGCGCAGAGCGCCTGCAGAATTTTCACAGCAGCTGTGACTTAAAAGCAGGGGTCCCCAGCTGGACACTGCCAAAGTTGTCAGAGATGAGCCTCTCCCCGACCTCAGCTGCTGATGACACCTTTCTCCTGGTGCATGCAGAGAGCTGGTATGGACAGACGTGTGGATCAAAGCCCTTAGCAGCATCTGTGCAAATGGGGGTTCCCAGGGCACCGTCTGACAGAGGTTTGACAGCTGCTCTGAGCTGACTACTTATTAATAACTAGAAGTACTACTAGAATAACATCACCCAAGAAATTGCCTCAGTGCAGCAGTAAGTGCTGCCTGCTGGCTTGCACTGGTGCTGGCAAATCCCCTGGGAGACTGCAGCACACGTGGGGCTCTGCAGCAGCTCCCCAAGAGGGACCGCAAGGATGCTGGGGCTGTGCGGAGCCCGCGCTTTTCCGTAGGATCCGAAGCTCCTGGGCTGCACTGGAAATTTTATTCCTGTGGTCATCTCATAAGCAGGGGAAAATATTTTTTGGTTTTGCACCTGCCTTTTCTTTTTTCAGTGTAGAAAAAACAAATGCATGCATGTCCACGGCACGAAGTATTGCTCGTGTTGACCACAAGATGGTACTGCAACACAAGCATTTTTGTTAGAAAAATACAGCTGCTCACCAAAGGCACCACTAAACATGCTTGCATTAGGCGTATCTAGCAGGAATAACATTTTGTGACACGCTTGTGCTTTGTATTTAATAAAAGAGCGCTTGGCTTACTTGGAAGATGGATTAATTTCTTGGCAGAAAGATATATTGAGGACCATGACAACTTCGCTGTTTACCTTCAGTTTATTAAGCTGAAGCATACAAGCCTGTGCGCTGGATTCAACAGATAATGTATCATCTTCTGTTTAAACCAGTGCCTGTTTTTCTTAGAAGGAGATCCTTTGTTTTTACTGTGCTTCTTCCAGCCAGCCAACGTGCTTGGTCCAAACACGCAAGGTCTTACAGAAAACACAGGTCACATTCTTCTGCACTAGCAGCGAGAACATTTGGAAACGACCCTATCCTCAGTGCAGTTGCACTCAGGGAAGCTGCACCTTTGCCTGATTACTTTTGTTCCACAGAGATAAGGGGAAACACAGTGTGAGACACGCGTTTTCTGAGCTCTTTGCAAAGAGCCACTGCTATGCTTTGGCAAACATGAAACTATATTGTCTTGATCGTAAGTCAGATTTCTTAGCAAATTACTGTTCCAGGGATGTAGGTCAGCTCAGTGCTACAGTGAATAACAACAAGAATATTGAATTCCTTCACAGCTAGAATTGTAATTGTCAACAGCAAATTAAAGCTAACTGCAAGAACTTGGGTTGAGCCTTACCCTACGTAGAGATTTGCTGTGAGGCTGCGGTGATCACTGAATGGCAGTGGTGCACTGTCTGCTCTGTGGATGAAGAGGGGTCTGACACCCAGCACCATCACATCACTCAAGAAAATCAAATGCTATTTTATTTTATTCTGAGTCACTGGATCAATACTATTTTTACAGTCTGGACTAGAGAGCAACATCCTTGATGCCCTCTTGACAATTAATTTGCTACTTTTTCATATTTAGTCATGCCACAACCCAACAGCTCAAGGTTGCAATGTGTTAAACCAAGAGATCTTACTTTTGAGCTCATGAAAGAGGTGAAGACGTAAACACACCCTCATTGGAGACCTAATTTTTGGAAGGACCACAGGCTCCTGACAGATCATCTATAGCTGTAGCCCCTGCCCCGCGTGTTATTGTGCTACACAAGACATGGTGATACTCAGTGCACCAGCTGCTCTCTGCTGAGCTCACCCACACTCAGGCACATGTGGTCACCACTGTCCACTGTTGTACAGGGAACCTTCAACCTTCCTACTCAGAACTAGGCAAGACCCTGATCTAGCAAGGTGCTGGCTTTGATTCAGCTTAAAGGAGAAATTTTGACCATGAAGCATGTTTTGATTTAGATTATAGACATAGGCAAAGGGCAGAGAGAATCTCCCTGACTGCTGGTGGACTGCATGGGTCTGTTGTCAGAAATTAGAGTTCAGCACCATACATCAGTGTGGCACAAACGTGTGTGTGGTTTTTGTTCATGGAATTAATGCTCAAGCTAAAAGATAATGACAGATACATTCATTAGCTTCTAGGGCTGGTAAGATATCATGAGATCATGGTTGTAGCTGACAACTAAGTGGAAATATTTGACCATAGCAGATCAGGTTAGCAAATATTCTGTATAGAGTTATCCTGACCACACAGTGTTGACACAGCTGGCAGAAATCTTTAGTGTAAACAAACTGTTGACTGGAAATTTTATGTTTGCAAACAGTGGTGAATTCATTCTGATTTTCTGATTCATGCTGCCATGATACTTTTTCTGTACTGGTAAAGTAGTCCATTCTCAGGTGTCTAACCATTTTTGGCCTTTAAGCATTTCTGAACTAGAACAAATCTGTTCTGGTTGTCTAGAACTGCTTCCCTAAATTACTTGCCTTAGGCTTCCCAAACACCAGACACAATCCTTTTTAAACAGTGCATTACCAGTTGGCAAAGGACCTAGAAGTGGACTTCCATTACAAAAAATCTCACGTTATCCATCACATGCACATGTGAGATGTTCAGGATTCATGAAGTTTTCAGCATTAATGCTCAATTTAGAAACACAGGAGGTGACTAACATTTCCCCATGGAGGAGGACAGTGAATAGATACCCTTAGTATTTGTAAATATATTTGTGAATCCACCAGTAAGCTCTGTTGTGGGGTTCAACATAAAGGTTGAAAGGGCACGTGAAGCCAATTATAGATGATCTGTGGGGTTTTAATAACTGCTACAAAGAGACCTGCTTCATTTGACCCACTCAACATGCACTTAGGGAAGAAACAACCTGTTTAGCACTTGAAAGGAAATTATCAACAGGAAGCATTTTCATTTGTTTCTTAAATAGCCCCGACCTTAGGTGGACTATGCTGGCCAATTCTACCTGCAGGAAGACTGGAGACTGTAGCTGACAGTGACCCTTACCACGCATGTTTGAAACCAAATATTGAAATGCTGCACATTTATAATAAAATTTGGCCACTTGAGGCAAATAAAAGCTTCCAGACAGTTGAAAGTTTCTCCATAGCTTTCAAAGTGTTTTTTTCTCGACTTTAACTAGACGTAGACATTTTCCTGAAGAGGGAAGCACATAATGTGCAACTGATTAACATATCCTTTCTCTGGGGATGCAAGATACTGTGCATCCCGTCCATTTATGTATTTAATAAAAATATTTCATAATGATTTTAAAATGCTTATTTCTTTGCAAGGGAGAAGAGTCATTGTGTATGACTGAACAGGAAACTCCATAAAAGCTCTCATGGCCAGCAATGGCCTTTACATCAAGGCCATTAGTGGTTTCCTGGGAAAATGTGTGATATGAATAGATGGTATGTGTTTGTATTTACAGGAACAAAATATGGAAGAAAATGGATTTGTTATGCTGAACACTGAATGTGGCCTGTTGTTTAGATTTTGGTCATCCATTCTTACCTGGAATATATTTTTTTAATTTTTAATATATTTTTTTTTACAATAACTGTGGCTAGGAAAGTCCATTTATCTTGAAGATATAAATTAGACTTGGAAATTTATGTAAATGCAATTTTCCTTTATCTTTGTTTCAAAATTATGGAAACATAAAAAAACCTTAGTGCAACTGAAGAACATTTGTGAATATGCTGACAAAAAGAAACAAAATTTTAGGCTGAATTCAATTAAAAATTTTAATGACTAAATGACATTGATAGTTTGAAAAAATGAATGAATAACATATATTGAAAATGAGATTATAAGCATAACTGTAGGAAACTGATGCTAATTCCATGTTGCAGCATCTTAGAGAAGGTTAAACTTCAACATCCCCATGGAGAGTGTAAGACATCGTCTTTGTACTAATGCTTTTCCACTCTACTCTTTTGCCGGGGTAAAAGAAGTTGCGATAAACTGATAAGCAAGATGCTTTACATTCTCACAAGGAAAATGTGGTATAACTGTCATGAATTGTGCTGACTGAAGGTGAGAGTCTCAGCTCATCAATCGGCTTCTCTTTGGAATGGGAAAAATGTAAATATCCACGCACAAAAATAGAATTTAAAAAAATAAAAACTCCTTTAAGCACTGTATTTGTGGCACTAAATTTACATATTATGTCCTCTTCCATAAAAAAGCATCATCAAAAAGAACTTGTGCCAGTTTTGTATTAAAAGGCCTATAGAAATCTCTTAAAATTGCCTTTGTTGTTGGTAGCATAGGTCCCAGACTTCTGTCTTCAGGTCGTCTAGTGTTTGATGCAGGACTCTTTGTAATCAGAGCTTCTTGTTTCTCACTTAGAGGTCCTGTGGAAAAATGGAATATTATCTTAAAATATTTCACAAAAAAATGCCCATGCTAAAAGGGACAAATGACTAACTCAGAAGGTTTGCCAAGAGAAGACAAATGGAATTTGTGTTAGCAGCGATGATGCTTCAGAATATTGAATACAGGCTTAGATTAGCAAAATAAATCACTGTTAGTAAATATGGAAATAGTACTTTTTCCTTTCACATTAATTAATCATCTCTACAAGAAGCATAAATAATTTCTGGAGGAAAAAAATTGTTTTCAGAAAACAACTATGACATTGAAAACCACTTCCGGTCCATTTTGGGGCCGTAATTATTTCATATTATTTTTGCTTTTTATGATGTGAGTTGGTTAATACCTGGCAGAAACTCCACAAGCCTTATTCATGTAAGCCCTTTTTTTGTGTGTTTTTGAGGTTGTCAGTGGGATCAAAGTTGTACATACAGGTACAGCGATGCCCCTAGTCCAGGAATAAATGTAAGCCCCTGACATCGTACTTCAGCAAGATAGCAACCTAGAGAATTTTCCAGCATAAACCATATTCAGGAAGAAGATGCCAAGCTCTTCATCTGTTCAATCTGCTACATTCAAACTTTCCCATCATCTAGACCAGTGTTTGGACCAGCCAGACTATTTTGCAGCCACATTTTCATCCTCTTGCTACTGTCAAATCAACATTGAGCAACATTTTGTCTGCCAGTGTTTCTCTGAGGATTAGCAACAGATGTCTCAATCAACACAGCAAAAACATGATTTCCCCCTTCTCCGCAGCTAGAAGTGCAACCTTTCATCATACTCAGATTTAGATTCTGGATTGGTCCATGCTGGCAACAGCATGCACACCACGGTCGCACTTCAGTTAGTTTAAATTGCGTGGGATAGCTCTTGCACCTATGCAAGCCCATGACAAACAAGCCCTGACTGCCTGACTGCCTTCAGAAGCAGGACTGGCTTCCGTATGGTAAGACATATCTCTACATTCTGAGTGGTTGTAATTTTTTTTTCTTAATGTAGTCTTATTAAGCTCTTCTAACACCAGCTTTTCTATGGGAATTTGGGAATTTTCATTTTGCTTGACTCCAGGCAACAAGATTAACGCACCCTTCAAGACAGTGTCCCATCTGTTTTATCTCTTAATAAAGCTAAACTGACCTAGAAGAAGGGTAATAATGATTCTTTTTTACACTTATCTGAAAATAGCCAGAAGACACCTACCCAGATCCAGGAACTGGAACACCATGTGCATGGTGTATTTCACATTTGATGCATGGTCCTCCAAGCGAAGAACGAGTATCTGATCTTTGTTAAAAACTGTCAGCCAGTCCAAAAGATACACAACATAGAGCCCAACCTGTAACCTTACCTGTAAGCACAGAAAAACCAAACCAAACCAAACAAAAATTAATTCATCTTACACCATTCTAGCAGTAACAAATAAATGCTCACCCCTGTCTTCTAGGCAAAAATCCCAAACGTGCCTTTGAGAAACCATGAAAAGACAGTATCTGATCATTTTTTAATATTCCTCGTTTTTAGCGCAGCTTAAGGAAATCTTTGCACATGGCCTTTCTACTGGTTAGAGATGTCATTTTACTTGGGGCTCAGCTGTGCACGTGCTGCATCAGCCACAGGTCTGTGTAAAAGCGCTGCACAGAGACAACCACCCACAGAAAGATGCTCGGCCACCTCACCTGCACGCTTGGGATGACCCAGCCTTCATGAAGACACTGAGGGCTTTTTTCAGCCCCTGGATGAACAGCTGTGGAAGGGGAGATGCTAAGTCCTGCTACCCTCTTCAGGCCCTCAGGCTGCTTATATCACCTTGGTTATCAGCCGCACCAGATCATGCTGCTGAGTAGTACAAATACTCTGATTTGGTGTCAGAAATTAGAGTTGGGTGTATTTGCCCGATCCTCTGATTGCAATCATTAGATTTAGATCTAAGCTACAGCAGCAGTGGCTGCTAGACAGTGTTAATGGTGGTTGTAATGCCTGAGTATGCAATGAGAGTGCCAGAGCATGTTAGACCAGAGATGCAAAAAGGCAGTTTTCCAGCCTGTCCAAAATCTCTGTTTTTCTTCCCTCCTCAATCTTACATAACAAGTTGAACAGAAAAAGGGTAGCCCAGCGTTCTCAAAAGTCCAACCTCCAACTGTGCTTATAAATATTTTTCTAAATCCCTTCAGGCTCAGAAGAGAGAAACACGAATCCCAAGTCATAATGATCTTTCATAAAAGGGACTTAACATCTTCAAGTCGCATTACAGCAGAACCAAAAAAGTCAGATAACAACAGATTCTTTTGCTTCTTACACTGACTCGTGTGATCCGTAAATTCCAGTAAAATAAGCCATAGTTTGTATTATTGCTAAGTCACTGTTATCATAATGTACGATTCTCATGTGTGTCTTTGGCTGCTTATAATATTAAGCTCCCATGTTTTGCTAAACAACTTATTTATATATGTGCTACACATCACAGGGCATCAGTAGAGTTTCCCAAGACGTTGCCTTCTCCATAATATCCACATCTGGACTTTCTGTTTGGTCACCCTGGCTCGGCATGCCTTTCTCTGGGTAATACGCTTTTCACTGACTCTAAGTGAGGAAAAGCTGACAAACGCTTTTCTTTACAGCTTAGCATCTATCAGCAGCGACAAGGTCTGTGACACCTCCCTTGTTGCAGAAATACATTAACAAGTAGCGAAAGAAAATTCTTTTGGTGTAGTCGCACAATTAGCAATCTAATGAGCTCACCAGGGAAAACAATCCCTAGCTTTTCAATAACACATAACAGACTTTAGCAACGTGGCTGAAGAAGCAGCTAAAAAAAGCCCACATAGGAGCACAGTTAGTATTTGTGTTTCACTACAAACACCTGCTTGTGGCTCTCTGGAAAGAGGCATCCTCTGCTCACTTTCAAAAGTATCTTCTTCAGAGGGCTACCCAGGACAACAAGTGACGAATGGTTCTGCACTCTGAGGACGAAGATAAGAGGAAAATCTTTCCTTCTGGTTCTCTCCCTGCTTTTTTTCCCCCCATGCTGGAAGAAATGCATTTGTGCAAGCAAATGGCTGTAAAATACTATGATACTCGTGTCTGTGGAGGTCCTGGAGGCTGCCATCGAAGGGTAGCAGCTCCAGTCTGCCAAAGTAAGTACGGGGAATGTCCTGTTTGCCCTACTGCTGCGGGCCTAAAGCCTGTGCAGTACTTACTTATGGTTATTTTAACAAGCGGAGGAGGCAATAACTTCACCCCAGAGACAAAGGAGGGAAGTATTCCCTCTGAGTCCTTTACAGCCTGCACAAATAAAATAGGACTGAATGGCAAACTGGCCAAATGTGATACTTCAAGTCAATCTCCTCCATATTTTCCTCCCCCCTCAAGCAAAATTTGAAGTAATTTCTACTCTAAAAATGTGAATTTTGGAATACGGAGCCTGTAATACTTATAGAAAGTGCTGGCAGGGGAATGGATATTTCCTTTTATAATTTTCTGATGCACACAATTTAAAAAAAAAAAAAAAAGGTTTTATCTAGTTATTGGTAGCCTTTTCTTGAGAAAGAATACATAATTTATTCCGATTTTGAGGCAATTTCATACCACAAAGATCCTTGCCAGAGCTACTTTTTGGAAGTATCTGCAAAAAGCTTACACATTAAACTGTAATCTTCACTAAATGTGCTCTCCATACACTTGCACAATAGAAAGACTGTATTATTACTGTTGGCATTCATCAGGGAACAGACTGAGGAGACAGCTGAGCCAGTACATCAGCTTTTACATGCTTACATATATATTTATGTCATCCGCTTTACAAAGGAAAAGGGAGAAAAAGTTTTATTTCTTGATGTTTATTTGCATGGTATTTCGGTATTTTAATAACCTTGACACAATGTACCATCAAACAAGCAAGGAATCAAATGTTCTTGGAAATACGTACAGGCATGGCATTGTTCAGGGTGTTGTTGTAGACACAGGCTCTCAGTGAGTAATCCAGCATGCAATTTTCAAACAGCTGCAGTGATTCTGCCACTTTTTCATGAAAATCTTCCACAGATTTATTAGCACTTGCAAAGTACAGATAATCGGAGTACAATCTGCAAATGAGATGTAAGTAAATGGCAGAGGAAATGAAAGAAGATTTATTTACATGACAATGGCAATCAGTTACATGAATTGAGGGAAAGGGTACATGTGTGTAACACTTTCCCACCAACAGCCTTTTCAGCTAGTGGCACATTTTCTATTCATTTTGATGGGTTTTGGCTCACAGTAACATCCACTCCAGGGAATTGCTAAACATCATCCCCGCTTTCAAGGTCAGCATCCATTGAGGACCTGACCCTAGTAATTGTGCAAGCCAATATTTTCTCCTGAAGGCAAACTCTTCCAATGTATATACTTTAAATTTGTGTTATCTATGAACAGTGGAACTGGTCTCAGCTGGCATTGGAACCCCTTTATAGTTGGTGTTCCACGCTGCCATGGATAGAAACACTCCTCATATGAAAAGTTGAAATCAAAACCAACAGAGGAATGGGATGGGTTAGAAAGTGATTTTTATGTAATTACCAAGCTGGCCATCATCAAAAATAGGAAAGAGGCCAGATTACCTAGTTTTTGCAGAGAGCTCCCCCTCCAATCCCATATTGCTTCTATGTTGACTTTCCGTCAAAACCTCCCAATTTATAGCATTGCACCTCTTGGTTTCTTCAAGCTCAAATACTACAGCTAGGCGAATGGTTCGTATTCATGCTACAGACTCTAGTGCTGCATTCCCCGAGCAGTCCCACCTCTATTTTGAGGACAGCAGGACATGGCCCCATGTAAATTGGCAGCTTGCAGGCAAGCATCAGCCGCTGCCGTGAGCAAGAACCACCAGCAACAGGAATTTCTCCAAGTCACAGCAGAGGAGTAGTCCCTCATAGCACATCTTCGGCACAAGTTTTACAATTGCTTAATATCACAAAAAAAAAATATTATCTTAATTCAAGTCCCTTTGCATTGTGGCGAGGAAACAACCCAAAACCTACAGGCAACAAAATACCTACTTTAGCTTTAACCCCTGAAACCTTGATTAAACTTTTCAAAGAAAAGCGTGGTTCAGAGAGACAAAGGAAATGCTCTGACGTGGCATAAATATTAAACTGCAAATAATCCACTGAACTTGATATTTTAATTTTCTTTCAATATTTTAATTTTCTTTCAATATTTTAATTTTCTTTCAATATTTAGGCTTACAAACTATGACCAGAAGTGTAGTATTTTGGAGGCAGTTTTGTTACACTTGAGAAGTCACTTCCCCAAGTGTGTTTGCAGCACAAATATTATGCATCCATAGCACCCACCTCGACACAATTCCAGAAATACTAGATATCATTCAGCTTCTTTCAAAAAATACAGGTGTCTAAGAAACAACCTAAAAATTCAATTTATTTAGGTCTTATTTTATACCTGAAGTAACCTTTTGTATTGCACTTTATTTATTTTTTAACTTCCCTAGATTTCCACAGGTACTTAAAAATTCATCATTTAATTTAGAAAGTTTAGGCCCTAATCCAGCAAAGCACTTAAGCACAGGAATAGCTCCTCTGCACTCATTATTTATGTTAGTGTTTTGCAAGAACAGGATTTTAATTCCCATATGAAACAAATGAAGCCTCTCTGTTCATTTAAAGAGGCAGAAAAAGGATGCATTTGTTGCAGGATACTTTTAATTCAATTTTTAAAAGAAAAATCACAGCAAATTATAAAAGACGAGGCAGAGGCATTCAGTGTTATCTATAGGAGTCACCAACTAAGAAAGACAAAGACTCTGATTTTTATCCAGTTCTTCCCAGTCTGGCAAATGCACTTCAGACAGTTTTCTTTAAATGAAAAATCTCCATCTCGGGGCAGAGGGAGGGTAACAGGCTTAGACCAGACCGGTCAGACATCCTCTTTCAAAGTGATGCCCACCAGTGCTTGAGGACCACAGCCATGGCACCGCGCGTGTCCTCACCCTCTGCAATGGCAGATCTTGGGTCCCTCATGCTGCACCCACCAAAGAGCCACCCCCCCAGCGCAGGGTACGAGGACGAGCTGGGGAGAAGCTAAGGGACAAAGGCAGCCAACTTCAGCTAAATTAGGCATTAAACAGTATCCCCTGCTTGCAGAAAAGCGTGTTCATCAACAAGACTTGGGCTTGCCCAGCTTGTCCCAGGGATGGCAGGGCCAACTGCTCCTGGCAGAGCAGGTGAAAAGCTTCTTGCTGGGGGAAATCAGCCAGCAGGCACCACGTACACCATGGGCCCAGATGCAATCTTATTTAAAAAGGTTTAATATGACTGTGTAGTTTTTCTAATCATCCATTAAAATAAACACATAATTTTAAAGACTTGCTGACATCTTATGGAAAACTATATTCTTGAAGACATGTTTTCTCTCTGCAGGCAGTTGAGATTTTCTGTATTTCTTTCCATCTCTTTTTAATTCTGGGGACATCTGCCTGGAAATAAGACCTTTGCTGATCAGGATTTCAGCTGTTCTGGCTACTTGAACTCATTACTCTCAATCACCATCCATTACAATGAAATACTGATGCCACTGACACCCACCCTCACAAACCTTGATGTCCTCCAAATATCCCCCATTGGGGGATACACCAGACCCTGTGCAGGTTAGATCAGACCCTGTCCCCTGGCTACCACAGAGTTGCTGCTCCAGCGCCCTGCATCGCTGGTGGAGCTGCCCAGGCTGCCCCTTCTGCCACGGCTGCTTTTGCTCCTGCAGTTCAGATGAGCTATCAGCAACAAGGTCATAGGGAATTGTAAACAAAACTAAACCAATTTAGCATAAATACAGTGAAGGAGATGAAGCTGACTTTTTATCTCACCCTTATTAAAGCTGGCAAAGAGCTACACCCACGTTACAGAGGGTGGCTAAAGCAATCAGGGTATTTGTCGGTAATTTACACGAGGAAGCCACTTCAGCCAGCAATCTTGCATAAAATTACCACCTGTTAAATCCTGAGGTCAGGAGATGCCATTCAAAGTTGAGAACTGTATCTCCTGACATAGGAGCTGGGAAGCACTCGCACAGCTCTGCCTCTCACCAGTAGCCATCTCCTACCATCAGGGAAGCCTATCAAGGAGCATCCGCCCCTTCGCACCGCCAAGTCACTCTGGGCAGCTGCTGGGCAGTGGGGCATGGGCTGCCTGTACAAACACCCCGTGCCTGCCCTTCTCCCCTCACCAGAGTCCTGGTCCCCATCATCATCGGCATCCCCTTCTCTTTGCTGGCTCTTTCTGGGGCTTTCCCCTTGAGCACTGACCTAGCCCTAAGTATCCTGAATATCTCTACGGAGCTACAGAGAGAAGCAATTCACGCCCCCTTGGTCTGATCCTTTTAGACTCTGCCTCCATCCCCTCCACCCTCCCCATTACCCTCATCATTATCATCCTCCATCAGAGGACACGTTGGAAAGAAATGCCCTAGAAATCTGGAGGAAGGCTGGGGAGGAAAAAGTGAAAGGCAAGTGAAAAGGACATTCATGGCTAACACAGTGAAGAACCGTTCAAGAACAGCCCACCCCTCTGCAAAAGTAGAGCCCTTCCACTGCGGGCAGTCAGGAAGACCAAGGATGAACTCCTAAGCAGCTGTCAGCTGTGCAAGCTAAAATTGTCTAGGGAAGCTTTACGAGTGTTGCACCAAGTGTTTTTAAGATTTAAAGAAGTTTGTATCGTTTGCTGACTCTGGAGTTATTTGCAATCTTTTAATCATTTTGAACAGTATGCCCCTTGAAGACACAAACTTTATTATTTAACATTTAACACTGAAGTACTTCACAGGACCACTTATGCTGACATGTAAATGCCTAGTGAGCCCTGCTGAGAACCAGGGCATATTAGCTCAGGTAACGGAGTTATATTGCTTTTGGCAACGTATAAATTATTTTTTTCAGAGTAGCTGAGGTGTCCATGCACGGCACTTGCTGTAGCATTTACACTCATGCGCTCCTCTCTAAAACACTATCACAACTACATATGCCAAAATAAACAGAAAAAAACCCTTTGGCAGCTCTCATCATAAACCAAGTAACTCTGTGAAATACCATGTGAACGCTTATTTGTATCCAAGAGAGTGAGAGGAATAAAATTATTATTGTAAGAAAATGTTATTGCATACTTTAGCGACGTGATCCTTGCTCACCTTTCAACAGGATCTCTCAGCATGATGATAAGTTTGGCATTTGGTTGGAAGGCATGGATAAAATCCTGGATTAAGAAGGGAGGTTCTCCTTCAGTACTGTTGTCATAAAAGAAAATCCAAGCGTTGTTGTCCCACATTGTTGAGGCACTGGCTTCCCCTAAAAATTAAAAGCATCTCTGCTAGTAACTCACTCCATTCTTTGTACTGCAGTGGAAATCAGATTAATTGTGAACCGGTGTAGACTGTTTAAAATTGACTCTATTAATTTCAAACATACCTTGGTTCTTGCAAATTGATTTGGCTAACGCTCCCCAGAGCCAGAGCATTCACACTGCCTCGTACCTTTGTGAATGTAGCGGTGGTTAAGGCAGGTTTTACGTAATTCCACCTGAAATATTACTGTCCGCTAACCACACTGCTTCCTGTTAGTGGTTAACACATGCAAATGTATTTGATTTGGGCTGGAACAGACTGCTCAGGGTTTTGCCCCATCCTCCAGCGAGGAGGCAGGTCTCGTCGCTGCCGAAGACCTGCCGTGCTCTCCGTAGCACCCCAAGGGTTGGTTTTAATGCTTCTCATCTCAGAGAAGTGGCTAACAAATTGTACAGTTTGACACAAACTAAAGAAAAAAAGTGGAAACCAGCACTCCAGTGGATCAACAGTGTTTAGAACATAAACAGGAGAGTCGGTGAGCACATAGGAAATACTAAAAAAATGTGCACCAGCGAGCTGAATTGTGTCACTGCTGTTTGAAACATCCCTTTTTGAGAATTAGCCATTAACAGAACTTTTTTATATTACTATTCACGTAGATTAAGTCAAATGTAAGTATTTAGTAAATATTAGACAAAAGAAGCAGCCTATAAAATAAATAATACATTTAGTTAAATGCCAGATTCTGGTATCTTTAGTTTCTGAAGACGTTTACTCTGAAAGTAATGCTACAGGGAGAAACACAATCAGTGACATCTCTGCCAGACAAGGTATATGATGCTTCAGCTGCTAAATAAGTGATTTGATATGATGTTTTGAATTGTGTGATCTTCCCTGTTTTTTTAAGTAATACTGGCTATTATGTGGCACACCACCATCTAATAAAACATATACAGAAGCTTTTTGGAAACTTCCACTCTTTGACAATCTAATGAGATAATTCTTGTTAATGAGGTTTTTTGAATCAAAAGGAATGAGATGAAAAAATAATAATGTTGTAGGCTTAGAGACTTGCACATGACTTCCTTTTTTTTCCTCTCTCCTGGGAAACTCCAATAAAGATTTTAAAAGATGGCCAGAACACAACATGAAATATGTACTGGCTCCAAACTCCAGCTTAACATAATGTGATTCATTAATAAAGTCTGGGAGTTATTAGAAAACACATTAATCTTCTGTCATGTTCATTTTGCCTCTTTTCAGGAGGAGGAGATCAGGTCCATTGGCTAAAGATGGGTGCCCACAACAGCCCTGCTTTTCCATTCTAAATTAATTAGCCAAAGCACTGCCTAATCATTGGTGGGCTTTGACTTGTCAACTGAAACTCAATTAGCCCAGCTCCCACACTGGGTGAAGCAGAAACACAAAAGACTATACACAGGACAAGAGCTGAGATAGCCGTACCACAAAGGCATCGGGCAGCTATTTCTGTGCTATCGGAAGATGGTATAATGCAAATGGGCATGAGCACTTGCATACGTGGATTTACAGAAGAGTACGCTCCAGGGACGAGAGCGACCTTGGAAAGTCACTGCTGTATCTCCGTGACCAGAATGGCTAGGCTTAAACTGCTCCCTCAGAAATGTTTGCTCAAACCATGCCAAAGATTAAAGTCTATGACCTCATCGAGCCATCTATTCCTCTCTAGAATAGCTTTTATGATCTTCCCTCATACTCCTCTGCTCTGTAGACCTCTGATCACATTTGAGGCTCTATTGGATTTATTCCAATTAGCTCATATATAGTGACCAGACTTAAGAACATCTGCTTACATGTGTGCTATCTGACCTAAACAAAATCAGTGCATTTACACATAAATGGCCAGATTCCCTTAGCATCACAGACCAGACCACTCCACAGAAATTGTTGCAGCTGGATCAGCTGCCACCTCCAACATGCTGCAGGCAGCGCACAAGCAAGGGAAGATCACAGGCACACAACTGATTTGTGCTAAAGCATTAACAGGGACTGAGGGTGCTGCTCTAATGCAGTCAGTTCAGGACAGCCTGCATTCCCAAACCCAGATGACTGTAAAGAATCGGGGGGGGTGGAGGGGAGGGATGGGGGGTGGTGTTAAGAAAAAACCCAACCCAATCATCCTGGTCTCTGCTGACCCTTATAATTTTTAGTTCCTGAAGCAGCCAAAAATACTGCTGACAATTTAACAGTGTTCCTTTCTGTTTTGTAATACAGATTAAGTATCTGCAAAGAGAGTGAGCCATACGAAACATGAGATAACTTAATCACTGCTATAGTAATTACATCAAATCACTGCAGTGCAACCAGGAATATATTAATTTTAATATGGACTTGAAGAACATATGAATTACTAAATTGTCTAAAGAATAGATGTATAACCTCTTTATTCCATCATTAATGGATTAAAGTCATACTGTGTTTTCACAAGACATTCCTCTGAATTTATCCTATTAATGATCACAAATAAACAAGTCCTGCTCAGACTGCTTCGGGCTAGATCAGAGAAGTCCTCTTTGGTTCGTCTCTAAGCATATGGCTTTTTTGGGAAAATGCAATTATTACCCACTAAGTATAATATTCAAAGAAGCTTAACTTTTCAAAATAATGTAACATGATGAACTACTGAAACGTTTATAGATTTAATTTTATTTTTCTTTCTAGTCATCTGAAATAAGAAAATGGAGGATTCTAAGCAAACCTGACGTTCATACAGATTCATTTCAGACTAGCTAGCTTTTTTTTGTTTTTTACCAAGGTCATAAGAGGCAGACTTAATGAGTATAATCATTCAGGACTTTTCCTGCAAACTTAATAAGAAAAGTGAACAGAACATTAATGAAACAAGAAATGAGACTACAGGAAAAAGAAACACAAAATGAACTCCAGAAAAAGCTCTAACAGGAGGTAAATAATCAAAGATGTACGTTGCCAATTAGATTAGTGAATTTAATTAGTATAAGCACTTCACCCATGAAAGGACAGGAGATATTATTGAAAGTAGGAGGAAAATCTGCAGATGTCCTTGATGGCAACATTTCTTAGGACCCTGTCTTGCAAATTTTGCTCAATGTTGAATATTTAATAAAGTGAATAATAGACTTAAATGGAAGCCAACAATAGGTTAAAATTTTTTGGTTAGAATAAGACAAAAAAATTATTCTGAGGGTATTCCCTGTGAGGGCAGGCAGCAAAAATCTTGTCTCCATTTTCTGTAGAATAATCACTTCAGGCCTACTTGAAAAGTCTCTTTTCAACAGGGAACCATCTCTTGCACAACTAGTATTTTCAAGGAATGTGTCTGGTTTCCCTGGGAAATTTTGAGATGATGAAGTAAGACTGCTAAAACCCTCTTCCCCCTCAGTTTTCTGGTTTTAGCAGACAGCAAAAGCAGAATTTAGAGATTTCTGCCAATATTCTTCATGGGCACTCTAAACCAGTGGCACCATGGACTACAGTGGATGAGCATGATGGATTGATCACTGTGTGTCTGGGAAAGCAATCCAGGGAACCCTCCCTAGATCCCAGTCCTAACCATGGACTTCATAAGATACAACTCAACGGCATTTCTAAACCATTTCTAATACTAATCAGGTAATTTAATATCAACTGAAAATGTGAGATTATCTTCAAATAGTATCCTGTACCATGCCTCTAGGTTCCACACCTGAAAAAAAATACTGCACAAGATAGCTTCAACTTGACTCTGTATATTATTGCTCTTGAAACTTGCATTATCTTTGTGGTTAATGAAGCTGCTCAGGTGTTTAATAATTTTTATTTAAGTCCACCGTAGGCTACATAGGGATGATGACGCAAAAAACGGTGGTCCTTCTTCCTACATGCATCTTATGTTGGAGCTTGAGAAGAGCCGCTTAGAGCTGTGTTGCTATCATGGAAACCGTCTCCAGGTGGCTACAGGATTCCTACAGCATCTATTTTACTTTGTAAAACCACAATTAGCATGTTATCCCAGTCACACGGCTACAGCATTTAAACCTGAGGCTGCAATCCAGTGGCTACACGTAAATCCTTCGTAAAGAAAACAAAATGAGAACATTTGAAGGAGCCACCAAGGTCATTCTCACTTTTTTTTTTTTTAAGATTTAATTAAATGCTGATACTCATCAGATATTTATTGCTTTCTCAGGCATTTTCTAGAGATAATAAACTTTTTAACAAAGCAAGTAACCACCCTCCAGGAAAAGGCAAGAACTACTGCACTATCCACACACACCAGAGAAAACCAGCATCAGGGGTTCTGTGCTGTGAACCATTCACACCTGGGAAAACGACCCTCTCATGCCTCAGCTACAAACGCTGCCAACCTGGAGCTACAGAGACATATTTCAGAGGCTGTGTTTGCCCTACCAATTATGATGTTGTTCGTCTTCACGCGCTCTTTTGCTGCTTCGCTCTGCAGCACACCCTGAATCTGGTGCGCTGCTAAGTCAAACAGATCAAGGTAATCTTCCACTGGGTAGCGATCATGAAATCCATCCCTCAGACGAATGATTCCTAAGAACAGTGACAAAAGAGAAGTTAAAAAAAATAGTAATAGCAGGGCAAGATTAACTGCTGGTGTAAACCAAGAGGGCTTCATTGACATGGCTGGCACTAAGCCAGATAACATCAGCACAAAATTAGACTGATGAAGTATAACACTCAGATAAAAGTGCCAATAATGAAGTAGCTGAGGTTCGAGATACTATATGATTAAGCCATAAATTCAGAGTGATAGCAAGTATCTTAAGTGTTCTGTTTTATAGTCTCTGCATGAATAGCTTGCATTTATTTTCTTTTAAATTTAGCTTTTGGAACGAATATAAAAGACCAGATTCTGCTTTTGTTTGCACCAATATAAATTGAAGTAATATTGGACTCCTACTAGATTTACTGTATTGAGATTGAGAACAGGCTCTGATGCCAAATATGCAAATCAACATGTACTTACCAAAATCAGAAAAGTGGGAAATCATTCATGTTTTTATCTTTCGTAAATAAGTAGTCACAAAGCTCCATGATAGTATCTTATTTTTCTCCTCTCCTTCCCTACACGCCAGGGTGTGTTCAGTGTCACCTTGTCCCTGCATTTCTCAGCATCTTGAGACACATCTGTGATTTTCATACTCCTTTTCCCACTCTGCTTTCCAACTCTAGTCTCACCTGTCCACTTTCTGTATATGCTGCCCATGAACATCTTTGCATTCTTTCTTCTTACCACACCACAGAAGAGTTTCTCAAACAAGCAGAGGTCAAGGACAGCAGTGGGAAGGCAACGGAGTAGGAGCAAAGCTAAGAGTATAGAGCAAGACTTCTCAGATCTCCTCTCCTGTTCCCGCAAGGCCAATAATTATCAATTATGTGCAAGGAAAGCTCAGCAAGGGAGTTTTTTTGTCCATTCCCTCTGATTTTCCCCTTTAGGAAAGTGGGATTTAACAATGGTAGAAGAAAGCTCAGCAGTGTATTTTGACTTGTTTTGGGGTGGGGGGGAAAGGGTACATGTGCTACAGACTGGCTTGGTTTGTTGCCACACCACTCATGGGAATAGAAATTGTGGCTGAGAGCCAGGAAAGGGAGACAGTCAAGCTGGGACAAAGTCCTGCAGAGCATCAACCACCCCAGCAGAATGGGAAAGCGGTGGTTTGTGAAATGGGGCCTTCCCAAGAGGGCTGTTTAGCTTCAGCTGCAATTAGTCAATCTCATAAAAATCCACTGAATCAGAGAATGATATAGAACAAAGAGACTTTCTTTTCCAGATAAATGTTACAAACTAAACCAAGTTAATAACCAGGAGCATAGGAGTCATACCCACTAGCTGGCTTATAAAGGGAGCTGTCTCAATTTCACTTGTTAGTCTATTTGTCATATTCTCTTTTTTTTTCTTTTTCTTTTCTTCTTTTTTCCTCTTTTCTTTTTTCCTTTTTTATTTTTTTCTTTTTAATAGTAACCATTAGCTAATGTACTGTTCAGGCAGAGAGAAAGGACTGAGCCACCAGGAGCAAAACTTCATCTTCCATTCTCAATGGCAGAATGGCAGACAGCCTGAGATCATGATGGGAAGGCCATCTCAACAGATCTCCCTCCCATGATATCCCAAACTCTCCAATCTTTCCTCATTCTTCAGCTTTACAAAATAACTTCAAAAAAATTTAACTATGCAAAGAAAGTTCACTTCAAGGATCTGCACGTGGTCCCCAGTGGCTGACCACAAGATCATGCAAGTGGAGAGTTTGCGAATGCCAGCACAGAGATAGGAATGCTTCCTTGTTCTCAAATTATACATACTCCAGCCTGATTTCTTACACTCTTCTCACTGTAGGTCCAGTTCTGAGCTGTAGTGAGTCCAGTCTTGCTTCAGTGAGGTTGGATGCACTACTTCCTCCACCATTAATTACAAACATTTATGTTGAGTCTAATGTAGATGTAGGTAATTATTTGGCATAAAGGATTTTAGCCTAACATATCAGTTCATTTCAGCTTTTTCTGCCAGCCCTCTCATGGAAGACATGGTTTTCCACAGATGGTTTTGCTGACAGTCCCTGCATCGACACACCCAGGGCCAAGCAGTGTAGCATTCGCGCTGGAAGGCGGCCAAGTCTAAAATCCCCTTTCTTCACTGATCTGACTTTTCACCTTCAGGTCAGGAGGTAATTTGTATCATTTGTCTTCAGTCAGCCGCTGACTGTGATGAACGAGTGCCCTCTCATGGGACTTCAGGGGGCACCGTGATGCTTCTCTTGTTTGACTTTGTAGCTAGCCCAGCTCCTCCATTCACACTGGTACCTCCTAGGAGTGTCTCCTAAACCGGACCAAATTATCTCAAAAGCAAAACTGTATTTTCATTATTTTGCTTTAACTCTTAGTTTATAACAAACATTTAGAAAATGTCTAAAAAGTCTTTTCGCCACTTTCTTACGTCATTTGCAAAGGAAGAAAATACAAACTCTAAGAACACAGCAAAATTACTTATCTATGAGAAATTTGAAATCCCAGCTCTGTGGCTGAGCCCTCCTCCTCACTGAGCAGTGAGAATCAAAGCCCCATTCTGCAGGAGCTCAGAGGTTCCTCTGGGCTCCAGGGCATGGGGAAGGGAGATGGAAATGGCAACATGCAGGAGAAATAAAGAGCTGAAGGTACCACCCTGAAATAAAGAACAGAAGCAACACTGCAGGTGACCTGGTCCCTCAGGAAGTATCCTTCCTTCCTGTTAGCCACGGCAGTCATTAGAAGAGACAGTTTCCCATTTCAAGGAAGCTTAGAAAAGTACTAAACAAAAGTAGTGATGCAAAGTCCTCATCAAATGATCTACCCCACAGTGCTAGGTTTTTCCTTGTCCCAAAGTCCTGCACATCGGTGGGGCAATCCCATGCACAAATACAGGCTGGACAGAGAATGGTTTGAGAGCACTTAACAGCTAGACCCAACAGTGGGAAAACCCAGAGCCTGGGTGGAACGCAGCAAGCATCACATGCATCTGCATTTAGAGGAAAGTGCTAAGCACACAGCAGAGTCAGGAATCGAAACTGTCTTCTGCGTCCCTTCTACTATTTAGACACAAGATTGACCTTCCTTGTGCCCAAGGAAGAGAGAACAAGGAGGACATAAACACTTCAGATGGATAAAATGATGTGCTCAGCCCCACAGCCCTCAGACGCCCTTTGAAGGTGCAATCTTGAGGGGTGGATGCGTATTGCTCCAGCAGGCCATAACCTCAACTATTCACGTCTGCCTTCAGAGATGAAGGGTCACTTTGTAAAATATTGATGTCATCCAGGAAAAGAGCATAAAAAATGTGCAGGTTCCTCGGTGTAAGAGAGCTTTCTCATGCAGAGCATCTCTTCTGTTCAGTGCTTGACTAAAGCTACAACACTAACAAAGCTCCTACCACAAAGTGGAGTTGTATTTATTGAACCATAAGGACTGAAGCTGCATTTCAAATACTGACCTATCATTTATTCATGTAAGAAAGGCTTTACAGAGTTTTGCAGCACAAAACTATTGCTGCTATTCTTTAAACCTCCCATCAAAACCTAATAGCTCCCCTTCCTGCCTTTACAAATTCACAGGGTTGGTTTTATCTAGTGTTTTTATTTTTTCCTGGATTTTCCAAACACTGCAAATAAACTAAATGAAATGTGCATCATCTCAAGGTTTAATCCAAAACATCATTAAACAAAAGCAGGCTGGAAGTTACTGAGCATCCATCACCTGTATTTTTCAAAACTATTAACTCCAGTGGTTTCAAGGTAAGCTAATATGGAGCAAATCCATAAACTTCACCCCAAAAATATACAAGAAATGTCAAAGGTTAATAGAGTCAACTTGCCTGAATACCAGAGGACATGTTTACTTACCAAACCGTTTTCTTGTCCACCAGTGGGGCTCTTTGATTGCTGAGAACCGAACGTCAGGGTGCAGCCTGAGCCGGTCGTACAGGTCTGTCGTCCCACACTTGGGCTGGCCAATGATGTAGAAATGGGGGAGACAGCGCAGGCGGTAGTGTTTGTCCTTATAATGGTACAAGTGGTTCCAAAATACCTTCCTGAGGTAATCAAATATGGTTCGAAAGCGCTTTGAATACAGTGCATAGGAGTTTGTTGCATAAGGATCTGTGGTTGTGTTTCCTCTGTATTCTTCATACCAACAAGGATTCTTGCTATTTGGAAGGAATTTATTAGGAATTACAGAAAACATCTGCAACATAAAAGAGCAACAAATTCAGTCAAGGCAGCAAAAAATTGACATTTATACTTTTCTTAGCACAGTGAGAGAACACAACAGAAGCACGATGAGGACATTTTTAACCCTTATTTTATTAACTACAAAGTCGACTTAACTTATTTCTTCTGATGACCTTGGAACCAAATCCTGTACGATCAGTTGTACTGGGAGAGGAGTACATTTAGAAATCCTTTTATTTTAAGTCCAGGAAGGACCTCAATAATCCCCCAACTCCCCTGCAACTCCAAGAATTAATTTTTAAAGTCAAACATGTAATACTCAAATCAAATTAACTTCCAGTTTTTAAAAACTGGTTCAGTTAAAAACTGAAACACAGGTTTGCAATGACTGGATTTTTGGGGAGGCATATTGGTAATCAGTTATTAGAAAGGCTCCTTTCTTGCTTATCATTTAAGGTGACTAGCAAATATAAATCAGAATGATTTTGCATGAGGCAAGGTAAAAATTCAATGAGATGGTACAGCTATTGGAAGACTGCCTGATTTTTTGCTTCAGGTGTCAAGACCATTTATATAACTCGTTTATTTTGCCCATGACTCAGAAAGACGTGATCTCCAATATCAACTTTTCAGCTCGTGTAACTCAGGAGGCTCTAGGTGGTGTAAATCGCTATATGAACATCTGAGCAGCTGCACTTTTTTTAATCTCAGTTAAAGATTGACCCAAAAGTCTTGAAATAAGCAAGCATACAGCAGTTTCATACACACTTTAATTCATACTTACATGTGGCTCTTGTTTCTTCAGCTCTTCTAAATCAGGGTGCTGTCTCGTTATAAACTCTAACTTTGAAGTAATAGTGTCAATAATTAATTTAATGCTTGGATAATCCTTCACATATGAAATATTCATTTTAGAAGGCTGGTAATGGTCTTTCATGTCACTAAGGCTTTCATTGTCCATTAAGCTTGGATTGCTAGTAAAAGCTCCGTAATGGAAGGGAGATGGTATTAACAACAGGCCATGCTTGGCTCCAGTCAGTATGTAGGATGCCATCACTAGAGTCATTATAATCAACCCAAATATTAAGCTGCATAGCTTCCCCTTCCTCAAGCAGAAAAATCCATTCCAGCTTTCACTGTGATCAGTCCTTACTTCCAGAACTGCAAGCAACTTCATCTGCTTGCTATCGGTGTACAAAGGGATCTTATTTTCTCCTTTGCAAACAGGACACTTCTGGTTATTGTGATTAGGTCCACGGCATCTGAAACACTGTCTGTGCAAGTCATTTGGTAATAAATGTATACAACAATTAATGCAATACCTCATATTACTACTGTTAAACTCCTATATTAACGAGCCAAGCACAGCCATAAAAATGTTGCTGAAGTATATGAGTCATCTTCTGTAAGGCTGAAATTATTCAATTCCTTGAGTGATTCTACGACTACTCAGCAACACAAAAGGACAGGTTCAAACCAGAATAGTTAAGAGTACTCAAAAAGTGATATATGTCACAAAGAAAAAAAACCCAACCAGCAACACACAAAAATAGTTGTACTGTGGACGTGGTTTCAATAATTTGGCTCAGTAAGAGGAGTGTGGCAAAGTAAGAATCAGCTACACAGCTGGCTCAAGTTTTTCCCATTGAACAAAATGAGAATGAAGAAAAATCATCACGTAGCATAAAAATATGCAAAAAATAAAAATAACTCATTGTCCTCTGATTTACGCTGTAATAGGAAAATATGGGTAGAAATTCCCAGGTATTCTTAAAACAAGTGGGTTCCAAACCAAGCCACTGCTAGTGGAGGCTCCATCTTCCCAGAGGTGATTTCAAAGATTTGCATTGTATAACCTAAAGAAACAAAAACATACGTATAGGTACACCCAGAACAGCAGATGTGATACCTACATTCACCTTCACTCAAAGCTGTAGCAAAATATAATCTACTACAAGTAATTTCACCACTCTATTTGAAAGATGTCGTCTATTTGCCAAGTCTATTAATTACAGCACTCACGATATTAAACCCAGGAAACTTTCAGCTTCAAGTTCACAGTGAGTTGCCCTTTCTTTTCAGTCGCCCATCTGCTCACATCGACGAACAGTTGCTACCACAGGTAACACTACACGACTTCCCTCAGCTGCTCACTAACCTATCTGACAGATCTTAATCTGCTCTTTAAATACGGAAGCATTTTTGGACAGTGTCCAGTAACACAGGTTTCAATACTCACCCTCTATCTGTGCATAGGGACCTTAAATTAACTATCCTGAAGTCAGGTAGGAACCTAGTTAAGAGGACAAGGCAGGGATAAGGTAACAGTCTCCTTTCAAGCATATGACATGAAGAGTCAAACAAAAACCCTAAAAGCCACAAGTAAAACATTCAGCAAATTGAAGGGGTTAAATAATAGACACATTTTGAGGTCAAAAATAAACTCTCTATTTTGAGAAGCCTTACTGTCAAATACAAAAGCTCACAGATAATATACCTTCTATATACTAGAAAAATTTTTTATTTTCTAGAATTATTTTTCTGGGGGAACTAAAGACCGGACATATTTTCAAACAATCTTGAAAAGTCAGAAGCAAAGTGATAAACTGGCATAGGATGAAAAGGAAAAGAAAAAGACGGGGGAAACCTAAGGGACAGTAGTAATGTATGGCTCTGATGGGCAACTTCCATTTTGGCTTTTGCCAGCTGATAAGGACAGAACTTCCCTTTAGTCCCCGGGAACAAAGACACCTTCAGGCTCCAGTGCTCGTTGTCCATCCCGATGTGGATGCCCATGAAAGCAGCAACCCAGCTCCACCCCAACACCTCCATCTCTCAGCACCACCCAGGACCTGGTCCATCACAACCCACTTTTCAGCCCTTCCAGACAACCCCAGTATTAACCTGAGTAGTTACCCTGAAGGTTCAATAACAAACAGTTTTAACCATATTGAGGCTAAGATGCTCAATATTACCTCTGAAGAACAGAAAAAGGACTGCCCTTTCTGTGTGCAGCCAGTGAAGGGCATACAGACTCCACAGATAACATATAACACTTTACTGCAGATAAAACAAGTTGGAAGAATTCAGGAGCATGACAGCTTTACCAGAACCGAACAATAACTTTTGCCCAGAAGACTATGAGTGATGAAATGCTAATTAATTAAATTATTTTTCAGATGAAGTTAATCTGTGTTATAATTAGCTTCATTAGACCAGAGAACCAGCTTATTGCTTTATGGGATATCTAAAGACTCAACATTCACTTTTACTACTTAAATGAAAATATATTTTCCAAGTCACCTTAATCAAAATACGAAATAGGAGAGATGTTTGACAATGCCCTCTTATGAAAAAAAACAGTGTACTATCAGACTAATAAAAACAATTCCCATATAGCTACAATTCTCCTAGCTAAAATACACCTCAGTAACCACATACAAATTCTTTTCTTCACTGCTCTTTGCCAGTGGCTCCCGCCCCTGGACTCACATGAGTTGCTCCTTCTTTACAAAAATCCATCTTTCCTTTTAAGGCTCAGAAAATGTTTTTTCTCTGCATTGTTTCCAAACATCTTTCTTCCCTATCCTCCTGTGCCCTTCATTCCACCCCAAAACATCTAACTTAACTCATCCTTTTTCACACTGCTGTCTTCAGCAGAAATCCTCCTGTCTGACTTTGCCCCTTGGCTCCTGAGAAACTACACACACTTAGGCATTTCTGAAGAGCACGTTTGTGCAGTGTCCAAGGCACCAATAATGAAAATAATTTCTCACGGTGATACGATGGATACACAAAGGGTCCTCTGATTGCTTCTAGGACACATCACATCACAGAATTATAACCATTACTAATTATTTGTCCCAGAATTTGGCTATTTTGCCTTTAGCTCATTCAACTCTGCTTTCAAATTCTTAAGAAGCATTGATATAACTCTAGATAATAACTCCTGGCTCATTCCTACAAAAGTGTCCAGGTCAAACCGAGCAGACACTTCAGACCCTGCATTACTCATCATTCTTCCAACTGCATTTTTATGAGAGACAAAGTGCTTTTGTAAATTAGTTGTACTCTTGATGTTTCTCCCACCTAATACTGTCACATATTGGAGAACTTCTGCAATCAGAGCAAGCAGGCTGTATCTCAAGGGCTCAAGAATAATTTAGATAAATACTGAACGAAAGCATTTGCAAAATACCTTCCTACAAAAAAGTTCATTTCTTTGATGAGTTTATTCTACAAGTCAGATGAGGCAGACAGAAATCATAGCATAATCATTACTGACTGTATTTAAACCAAAGGGATATAAATCAGTGTAAGGCTGTTCAAAGAAACTAGTCTTCAAAACTTCTCTAACGAAACGGGCCTGTGATGATTTTGACAGAAGTGTGAATGACTACAGAGACTAAATCAAATTCATGTGTGTAATATTAAGACCCGAAAGTTTATGCTTCCTTATACATAAAATATCCCTCCCCCAAATGAATGTCCAAAAGAAGAAGAGAAGCTATGGAAAGGCAAGAGGAGAGAATGATCCAAGATTTAAAGCAGGGAAGAGCTCAATAGTTGTCCAAACACCACCGATGGTCCTAACTGCTGGGGAGGAGGAGGATGAGAAAGGGAGGTCCTGACAACAAGTGGAAAGTTTCCCCTTTGCGAGTCAATGTTTCAGGCAGCAATGAGACACTGGAGCAAAGATTTTCAAAGAGGAGGCAAAGGAGGCAGGAGGAGACTGAAGGGCAGATTCGGTCATCATCCACTGAGGTAACGGGGGAAATCATGAAAACAGAGATAGTTCCCAAAAAGAAACTGTAGAAAAAGAGAGGGTGAAGATGAGGGCCCAGGCCCTGGTAAGAAAAGATAAGAAAAGGAAGGTGAAAAAAGTACCTGTTAAAAAAGATGCACGAAGAGGAGGCTACAAGTTACAGTGGTAGCTATAGGAAGATCTGGTAACCAGAAGGTAGCCTTCAGCATCACTTCAATTAACTTAATCATGTGTTACACGTTTGTTCTTGTGTAATCCTTCCACCCTGAACCCCTCTACTTTGACACCCAGTGAGTATCTCAATATTGTCCCAGACCTCTGCTCTCCAGCTCCTTGCTGTTTATTTTCAGAGGGACTGTTTACTATGCACTGTCTATTTAGAGAAAAAGTAAATCCATTTTATTTTCCAGCCCTCTTCTAAGGGGGATCTGAAACTTGCTCAGTGATACTGATTGAACAGAATCAATTCAAGACTTGCATATTTTACATTAATTCTCAAATTGTTAAACAGAGCCATCAGAGATACATTAACGGGTACAGGGTCCAGGATCTTAGAAAAACCACATAAGCTCTCAGTCCTATTTTATGTCCATTTGTATGTTAACAAAATATACTGGACTTTATTGAACCCTTCCCAGGTGCAGACACTTCTCATGAAACTCCATGAAAAATATTAAAAACTCAAGAAGAAGACATGTTAACTACATCTTTGACAGCTGAGGAAAATTGTTTATCAGAAAGCTGATACAAGGGGAAAAAAAAGAAATATGCTTAGGCTACAGTAAAACTGAGGTCTTAATCACACCAGTCATGAGAGAAAATTTAAAGTTCCGACAGCAACCATAACTCTGCCAACTTATGCGTACGCACTACAACAGGCTGCTTAATTAGATGATCAGTTTGACGACCTACCACAGGGCAATATGACATATTACTCAGCTAATAGAATACAGAATTTGATGTTTGTTTTTTTTAATAACTGCTAGTGGCAGACATACCATTTTATGTGATTTTCCACTGTCATGTTCATGTAATAAACACATCAAAGTCAGGATATAATTCCGTACTGCCACTCCCCTCTCTTTACAAAGATGTTTTTAATAAAAAGTTCATTCCCCAACCTTTTACCATGCAATGAATGATGCCCACCAGAAGGCCAGGATCTTTCCCTCGCATAAGCAGCCCTCATTTTCCACATTCACCCTATGAAATCAAGACATCTACAACATCTTTTTCTTTTTGTTTTGTTTCTTCCTTTCGGCATTTCCAGTAGCCATAACCACAGATATACTGCACCTTTTTTGTATTTCAGTATAGAAAGCAGAAGGATGTGAATTGCAGGCAGAATAAAGGTTATGAGATTTGAGTTGGTAATAAACCATTTATGTCTTTTTATATTTTAGTTGCAAAACTGCTGTCAGTTCACCGGCAGATTACTCTCTTTACACAACAACCAGTGTCTTCGTATATTGTTGAATAATGTAGCATGTAATTTCCTCTTGTTGAGATGAATGGTGAATTATTTATGATCGTGCTTATATGGTATTTGTCTGTTGTACATAAATGTATGCCAGCTCTAACCACAAGGCAGAAATCAACATCAACCTTTTCAAGCTCCTTGGCCAAAAGCAATCCTCCTTGTAAAAATTAGGGTCTTTGGGAACCTCCTGAGTAGGAAATATGGATATAAGAGATGACACACATTGGAACTGGGGAAAAAAAATGAACAGCTATCTCAGATTTCAATATACTTCTGCTGAAGCCAAGGAAACCTGCACCACTGTTTCACATTGAAGCAGTCTCAAGCTAACAAATATATTTACATGCAACAGAGAACTTAACTGCAAACAGGTGGGACCTTTACCTTGCTAGTTTCCATATGCGATTCCTTCTGTATATAAGAGAAGGACCCATCGGGTGCACAGGCTGCAGGATGCCAGACAGAAGGCTGGCAGGTAACACTTGCCAGTTCCCCAATAGCAAACGGCACAAGGCAGAGCTGCCTACTAGAGCCTTACAATAATCTACTGAAAATGCAGTATCCACCATGACCTACTTATTGCCATACGGGAAGTTAAATAGGGTAAAAAGATAAATTTCACCAAAAATAAAATATGCAAGATTTTTCATCATTCACGTATTTTTGTTCACTATATACAAAAATATTTTAAATTCTGTTTTATTTCTTTTAAATGAACATTTCATAAAATCTCTCCCCTTTCTGTTTAAGGATCATTTAGGGAAGACTGTAATCAAAATGGCTATAAAAAGAAACTACTCCTAGTCATATAACTAAAATTCTTCTCCTCTATGAATAAGATAAAACAGATTCAATAGCCTTTACATGCACATACATCTTCTGGACATCTAAGTGTCTGACCTATTGTTCAGGTCAACAACCTTAATATTTAATGCGCTTTCTTTTGTTCATAATTCTTTAAAATAAAGACAAACCAAACTTGCCAGTACTCTTAGGGCTAAATTTTATACTAGCCTCGTTACTTGTGTTCAAATATAGCTGAACTGGAGAGAGTCCAGCGGAGAGCTATGATGATGCTCAGGGGGCTGGAGCATTTTTCTCACGAGGAAAGGCTGAGAGACCTGGGTTTGTTCAGCCTGGAGAAGAGAAGGCTGAGGGGGGATCTCATCAATACCTATAAATATCTAAAGGGTGGGTGTCAGGAGGACGGGGCCGGGCTCTTTTCAGTGGTGCCCAACGACAGGCCAAGGGGCAACAGGCACAAGCTGGAACACGGGAAGGAAGTTCCGCTTAAATATGAGAAAAAACCCCTTCCCTGTGCGGGTGCCAGAGCAGGGGCACAGGCTGCCCAGAGAGGCTGTGGGGTCCCTTCCCTGGAGACATTCACCCCCCGCCTGGACGCAGCCCTGTGCCCCTGCTCTGGGGGTGCCTGCTCACGCAGGGGTGGGACGGGATGAGATCCAGAGGTGCCTTCCAGCCCCTGCCATTCTGTGATATTCAGCCTTTCCTACTCCCACATGAAAGAGCAGCATGCTGTTAAACTATTATAAACACACTTCAAGCACACCAGTAACATATTTCTCAGCTTGATGTCTAACTGTTTCTCTGATGTCAGTGGAGCTACAGCACTTTGTTTCCTCTCTTCACACAATATAATTAAAATGTGGAACTCATTGAGGCCAAAAGTATGAATGCATTTGAAAGACATTAGACAATTAATGGAGAATAAATCTATCAATGGCTGCTATCCTCAATTCCCAGAAGCTAGAAAGGGATGGGAGAAATCTATTAATATCTTTTTTTACACTCTTTCACTGAGCATTTATTACTGGCCATGGCCAGAGGCGGCAGAGAGAGACACAGGTATCTGGACCAGTTGAAGGTTTGAGCTACAATTGTCATGTTGGGCAGGTCACAACCTAAAACCATGGATGTGTAAGACAAGTTAGAAAATAATCCACCAACTCTCAGGTTTGATGGGATGTAGCCCAGCCAAACTGTACCCCTCAGCTACAACTCCCACAGATCTGCAGTCTCACAAACCACATTTTCTTTCTTTTTTTTTTTTCCCCCTGTCCATTCTCCTATGCTCACTCATGTCAGCCATCATGTCAAGGATTTGTATGTTGATGTGCTTATTAGAGCTGAGAATAACAGTCTCTTTTTCCCAAGGAAAAAGAGGAATCTTATTACTTCTCAACAAGAGAGAAAAACTAGAACTATTAATAAATGGAAACACAAGAGCGCTTCATGTTCCTGCTCTGTTGCTTGCTTGTTATGGGAAGACCTTCAGCTGCTGTGATGTCTGCCATTTCTCCGTGTGATGAGAAGCAGTTGCACAAGATACGTCAGCTGAAGCATCACCCAAAGCAGAAATGTGGAACATGTCCTCTGCAGCCTCCCTTCTTTTTTAAAAGAAAGCTACAGATGCTATATAAATAAGGATAAGCACCTTTAGCAAAAATTTTTTTAAAAAAAAGCTTAGGCAAAACATAATACTGTTGAATCTCATCTGGTCAGTAACTTCTGAAGGAGCACATGGCTCCTAATTTAATAATATCTGATGCTATTCTTTGAGTAGCAGCTATGTTGTTTTATGCATGGTCTCCTAATTGTTTCCACTAATCCGGGTAAATATTCTTACTGCCCAAGTGCCTTCCCTGTCAAATCAGGACGACTTCCTGAATTCAAGTTCTCAGTTTGAGCTGCTAATGTTTTTTGAAATCTCAGAGCAAAGCTGATCCCACACCCTCCATGAACACGCCAGAAATTAACTTCCCTTTCACTCTCAAGAGCTCCCGTGAAGACGGGACCGTCATTAGTCACAAAAACATGTGGATCTCTAAGTGAAATGCTGCCCACGGCCGTACTTTCCATGACTCACATGAAGAGGAATGAAAACATGAAAGGGCAGAGGGAGGCTGGTAGAGTAAAACCTTCATAAAATTTTCATATTAAAAAAAAAAGCAGTATTTAGTAGCAGTGCAGCACAGCCACGTAATTCCTCTTCCACTCCTCCATCACCCATTGCAAAGCAGCCCATGGCAGCAGTGACCAGCTTTCTCCCTGAACAACAGCAAGTCTTCAGCCTGTGCAAGATAAGTTTAGGACCTCCGGACAAGTAAAAATCCTGCAAAACTTTACCATTACAGATACTTTTTTAGCTATCAAGCTTATTGGAAGGGATAAAGATGGAACCAGACTACAGGCTGCACAATGGTTTTGCTCTCAGACACGGTCTCTTCAAAACAAGCTGAAGTATTTGTACAAGTGTAGTGAAGTATTTGTACAGTGTGAGGAAGTTCATCCTGCTAGTGGGCAGGTTGTACTGTTTTAATAAATAAACAGTACAAGTAATAAAAACCTGACCAAAAAAAAAACAAAGAAAAAGAAAACAAGCTCAGGAAAGGAGAGGAATAATTGTAGATTATCCTGCTTATTGTACACATTTGGCTCTTCAAATTAACATTTTTGGAAATAAACTTTGACTGAACTCACATCTATTTACCTCAGCGAAATCAGCAAGCTGCCAGAAAGAAGATGTGTCAATAAAAAAAAAAAAAAAAAAAAAAGAGAGAGAGAGAGAGAGAGAAAAAAAAAGCTATTGCAGTGGTTTAGAAAAGCAGCAGGACTCACTACAAAGCCCAGCAACCTCCTGCAGACTGCAGTTATGTAAATCTCCACTATTTACTTAAAAAACTAATTTTAAACAAAATCAATAAATGAAACTCCCAATAAATGATATAAACCCACTGCAAACATTTTTAAGGCGGCAATCACTTGAAAAACAGTCACATTTTAAAAGCTAGAATACATGGTCATAACCCATGGTTATCCATTCAACCTGCTGAACTACTGCTGAACACTTGTTCAAGAGTAAAATATTCTTTAAAGGATACAGTTCTGAAGCCTTTTGAAGCCAAAGAAAACCTCCTGAATCACCACTGAATCAGCAGTCTTGCCTAAATAACAACTGTGGCTTATTCCACAGCCCAGCTGGTTTCTTTCTCAAGATTTAATCCGAACACACTCTGCTCCTTCCTCATCAATATACTTCCAAAGCAAATGTGAGAATGGAACAAAAGACACCCTCCATTTGCAAAAACTCCAAAAACTCCCCTAAAATCAGCCTAACAGTAGTCATTTCAACCAAATAAGGACCCACTCTTATTATTTGTGCTGCAGTGCTCAGGAAATAGTTACCGAGCTTGAATCACCACTCAATTAGGACATAAACGCTGCCTGAATAAACAGATTACTGGAAGCAAGGAAAAAAGGGGAGGAGTGGGGAGGGAAGCAGGAGACTGTCCTGGATCAGCACGTTCATGCCTCCCCCCAGAAACCCGTTATTATATCTGAAGTCTTATGCAGTTCCTAGAAATTACTACGGTCCATCTTCTTGCGCTCCCAACACGCCACATCACGTTCTGATGCATTGTTTGATTTGCCTTGAAAATGTCAAAACAATAATTAAGTTTGATGTTAGCCATTTTTAAACTCTTTTTCAGCAGAAAAAAAATCACTGAAAAGTTTAACAACTTCTGTGTTGCTTTTTCTTTCTACTGCATCTGATTCAGTCTAGAATTAGACCCATTGTTTGTTTTGGGGCTACTTGCAGAATAAAAAGTCCAGTCAGGAAAATAAAACAGAACAAAAGCCAGCCAACCTATGGCCTACTGATAAACTCCAAACCACATTATCGTCTCCCAATTAGATCTAAACTAGCATACGGGTTTAAAAGATAACAGGCTGGTTCCTTCATATTTAAGGCAGGGATGAGATCTGGCCAACAGTTCCTCCGAAGTAACACCTGCCTCAGATCCACCCAAGGTCATTTTCCAAAAGCTATCCCCATGCAAGATCTATTCTGAAGGTTTTATGAGAGCTGAAGAGAAGCGTAGGGGTTTGGGGCTTCAGCATTGTAATGACATCACCAGAAACGCAGGTCCAAAAGCTCTGGAAGGAAAAAAAGCACCACTGCCAGCCGCCCAACCTGTGACGCCACGTGTCCCAAGCACCATGAATCCTTCACCCCACGTCAGAGTAGAGCTCACACCAACGTATTTAAGTCCTTCTTCTTGTACAAAACATGGGGCAAAATTCTGTTCTCATGTATTTGTAAGGATGCTCAGAGCAGAATTTTGCTTACGGTACACGCTGGCTTCTCAACTAGATCAAAACTTGCTGCCTATGATGTGCAACATCTCCAGCAATTCATCTTTGCACTTCTTTTAGCTTCTATTCATCTCACATAGTGTCTTGCTACAGAAACACTGACAGATTTATATTGAATGTGAAAAAATTGCACACTGTAGAAAAACTTTGTCTTTACATAGATTACCCCAGTGCATGTCTTCTCACAGAAAAGCCATTTTAAACCAGTTTCAAAAGGCATTATATGCACGGTCAAAGTTTATGATTTTTGGTTTTGTTTTGGTGGGTTTTTTTTTTGTTTGTGTTTGTTTTTCTTTTTTAATTCTCATGGTGACTGTAAGCAAGCTCCCAGTATATCCTTCACAGTCCTTGAGGTCTTCCCATGAAAACAGAGAATCCATCCTGTGGGGCTCACAGATTCCTCTCCCAAAAACCTGGAACTAGATTTAAAAGTTCTGGTATTCAGAATACAACCAGTAATTACATCTATTTAACAAAAAAAAAGTTGGTCCCTCATTAAAATGATCTAAATATACTAAGAGCCAGAAGAGAAATAAAATGCTGATGGGAGTTAACTTTTACCTTTCTAAGAAAAAGTGTATTCTCTTAAATCTCCAGAAAGACACCCAATGTCAAAAATAAGATGAAGACAGACATAGAAAGTTAAATAACTTATTCAGTGATTTAATGTTATTGAGAATTCTTCAGGTTGAATTTGCCATATTTATTTTCTTACGTTACGTAGCAGAAGAAAAAGAACCAAAGAGCTCACAGTAAAGGTACAGGAATCGTGAAATCCAACTTCAGGTGCACAGAGTGGAAGTGAAAAGGCTGGTCTTGCCACAAATGTTTTTATTACATTTTTAGTAAGATCGTACAGCTGTTGAAGTTTCATTCCCAACACAGGATATCACATTACAGTTATAGAAATTCTTACCTACGTGCTTTTTCAAGGAACAAATCACACTATCATCCCACAAATCAGCCAAATTCCTGTTATAAGTACTAATGCAACAGGGAAACGTGAAGCATGAAGGCTGAATCTGTTATGAAGCTCTTCCACTCCAGCTATTTTTATCAAACAAATTCAGGGGGTTTGGGGGTTGGCAGGTAGGAAAAAATATAATATCTAAATACAGCTCCTGTACGCCCTGCAGTCAGGCTGTAATCAAAAATAAATAAGTACTTATCTTCAGAAAACTCCAGAGACAAAGAGTTGGTCTAGTATTGACAGAGTTCACTTATCAAATGCAGGCTATTTTTTGTTACGTGTTTCTTTCTGACAGCTGCCGTTCTGCTTTATTTTCAGGCTTCCAGTTCAGCTTCATTGATTGAGTCTCTGGACAGGTATTGCTGTGATTTACTCAAATAGCTCTTCTGGAGCAACTTGCTCAATAGAGATATGGGCTCTCCCTTCATGCAAAGCTTGGTTTAATGAGGACAACATGCTCATTTTCATCACCTTATCTGAACACTCTGCTCTGGACAGCCCATTTCTCTGTGTCGGCTACAACATGAGGTTCGAGTGTCTGCCTCAGATTTAGGCATCTGGTGACCATACCTTTAAGGTTAGGTGAGATGAACACCAAAGCCTTATTGTGCTAAAGACAAATAAATCTTCACATTCAGAGTGCCAGCTGATTCTTATTTGAAGAAGAGATGGAGAGCTAGTGTAGCACAGTTGAATTTGCAGGAAGAGATCTTTCAGTGCTGAAGATTTATTTTAAGCATGGGTTTGTCTCTTGCATTGATTACTGGTCCAGAACCAGCACATGGAAGAAAAATGTTCTGAGAGTATTTCCAACAGTCCTGCCAAGCATTTTCAGCCTCGGCACGCTGCAAAATAGTGGGCATTCACAGTTGTGTTACTCTGATTACCATCTTTTTCTTTTTACACATTTGATTTTGCTTGATTTTAGCAGCTGCTACCTCAAGTTGATTTAAAGTGAGAAACATATTCTTTCCACCATCTGAAATCTAATACTTACTGCCACTTTGCAAACGGTATACAGTATGAATTGCTAAATCTTGTGGGTTGTGAGGGATCAGCTGCTAATTTAAGGCTGCTTTTGAGGGATGAATAACATTATACAGAATAAATAGAATATGCATAACATAATGCCTTCAGTGCCTGTTTATCTCATGGTGTACTAAGATGTCTTTGCATACAATAATGCAACCAACTGGTATCTACTAGAATTCATTCAATGTACCTTTACGCTTCATAAACAAGCAGTCTTTCTGAAGGGGATCGGTCTATGCGATACTTAACATTGCTTTAAATACAATATTGTCGTGACAATTCTAGAGCAATGTATAGAGTATATGCTAACAGCTGCTCATTTGATTTTTAGTGACTTCTGAGAAGGGATTTTCCTCCACCTCCAAACTGAATTTTCTCCATAAACTTTACTATCTTAACACAGTCATCTGAAATTTTCTGTTATGACTCACATATGGTACCTTCTCCCTGAGACATACATTAAAATGGACGGAAAAACATATCTCATCTGTACATAAGTACTGTGTAAGTACTTTTTCATGAATAGGGCATTTCATCTTTCATCTAGTGCTGAGTGGGTGAAAGGAAACATACACAGCTGCATCCTGAAAAGACAAACTCAGTATTAGAGTCTGTCATTAAAGTTTCTTGTAAATTCAAACAAAAATTAGTCAACAAAAACTATTCATTGAGGCCAAATCACAACTGTGGCTTTGTTTCAATACTTTTTAAAAAAAACTGCGTTCCAAGCTTAGTAGTAACTTTTATAAGTGTTCAACAACTTCAATTCTTTAAGCAACAGCACAGCAGATAAATCTCAGCCTATTAACATACCAAGAAACTACACACTTGTTCAAAAGTAAAGTAGATTCAAAGTCCAAGTGAAGATACCCAAAAAGGTCTAGGTATTCTCAAGAAGCTGCTAATTAGTGATCTCTGTAGGATAACACAGTATCACCAGATAAAATTCTTGCAGGTAACTTCTGGCTACGGTTAATTAAGCAAAAACTTTCTGGTGGAATATATGATATTGCTTTCAGCATCTTAGGAAAGTGTTTGTTCCACATAAGTCAAGCAACGTTTACTTACAAAGTCTCCTACCACTCTTCATAAGTGTTTCATCAAAGGCTTAGACTCCATCAATCATCTGTATCATGTGCCCTTTAACTACACCAAAGTGCTATAATTTTTTACTAACCGGCTTACAGGACACCATCATTCTGAAGATGTTTCTGCATGGCTCTACTCTGTTTTCCACTCCTATCAACATATACCTTCATAGGCAGAGCCCATACTTGATGTGGAACCTAATGCCATTTGATAATGGATTAAACACTCGTTACTGTCCTCTCATATCTTTAGATCACCACAGCTAAAGAGCAACACTTCTATCACAAACTTCAAAGAAATTCAAGTATCTTCATTTACTGATTTCCACTGGTACAATAAAGAGAATGAGTTGCATTCTTTCACCAGCCTCTCAGAAAAATCACAGCTCTCAATACCATTTTCATAACATGGTAAACTCTTGCCCAGTGATCTTGCAACTGCACAAAACCCCCGGTCTACAACAGTAATAACAAAAATTAAAAAAAAAAACAACTGTGCTATGAATGGGACCCAGTAAGTAAATACCGTAATATCCAAAGCAATAATAAGATAAATCTGTTCCCCAGCCACTGAGCTGCTGAATCCCTTGACTTGACTGTATTCCTGCAGGCTTTGCCTGCGTTTGACTTCAGTATACTTGTTTTCCACTTGGAAAGAACACAACGACAAATACATTTCCATGCTTTACACTGCACTTAGCTGGACTGCAGTTTGTAAACAAACAAGATAAAAATCTGAGAACTTTCTTTACTGGATTTCCATGAAATGAAATCAGGAGAAAAAAAAACAACCCAAACGAAAAACCCAACTCTGCATAACGATGAATGGACCAAGAAAAATTGGCAGGCGCTCCCTCACACCCCTCCTCTTCGGCAACATTTTCGGCAACATAAAGGCAACATTTAGCCTAGCAAACTAGATGCCCTTTATTTGCAGCGCAGAGGCAATCCGAGGCAAGCTCTCTAAGAGATGTTTTTCCCAATGGAGATGTTAAGTAGTTAACTTCGGTTCTAGGGAGACTGTCTCAAACTAGCCGTCCGCTTTTCTTCTGCTTAAACTGCAGAAGGTTCAAAATTCACTTTTTAAGGCCTTGCATTGAAAAATTGAAAAAAACCGCCACCCTTGATGGAGCTCCTTGATGGCACAAGTGCCTAATTCACATGGTGGTCCTTATTGACCCCTACCTAATCAGCACTAGGATGCTATACAGGGATGCCTGGGGCCGGGATGCTCTTGCTTGCTCTGTGGGACAGACCATCTCCTGAGATGGCCCAGAGGATGCAGTTTTAAGGAGAAAAGCTGAGCAACTGTTCTCAAATGCTCTGCTCCAGCCAGAAAGCTCTTGCTCTGCTGAAAAATCCCTGTGTCCCTGGGGGCAGCAGGGCACAATTCAAGTGAACAGCAGGAGGCAAAATGAAGTTTTATTTTTAAGCAGCAGTGCTTATTGGTATATTTGGTTCTAGACAAGTAGAGGAGTCATTTAGGACTTTGCAGCTGAAATCAGATAGACACTAATCCTGGAACTCGGGATCCACTTCTTGAAATAAACCATTTACTGAAGCAATTCACAGAAGAAATCTAAAACGACACAAACTCTGTCAACTGCAGTTGGCAGCCAGCTTTGCAAGAACAGATGCGTGACTGTTAATGATAACCCAAAAAGCTTAGTTTCTAATGCAGAAAAATTGAAATAGAACGTTAACATTATAAAACTCTACAGAGAACTAGAAGCATCTCCAGAGTGCGCCTGACAAAATACTTTGCTCTAGCAGAATTAACTTTACCCAAAAACCATCTCCTGCAAAAATACCTCCCAAGTATTGAAATGCATTTCCATCTCTTAAATTTCTCTGCTGCCAATAGTGTTTACTCTACCTTGAGTCAAATACATGAATCTTTGACTTAATGAGATTAATGTAATAACTTGGTTTAGGCTGCTAATGCATTCAAAAAGCCTTCAGACACACAGGAAACTAAGATGGCATCAAAAGTATATGGATGCATTTGAAGGTGATATTATTTGTGTGAAATGAACTAGAAATTCCTTGATATATGTCTGCACCAGGGACTACGCTGAAATAAAAGCTTACTAGGGTGTCTTAGGACTGCAAGAGATGGATTCCGAGCCTATTTATGGTTTCTAAGCACTATCAAATAATAATACCAAAGAAAACCCCTAAAACACTGACAACAAGTGACACCACAAGCATTCTAGGAAAGCAGCATTCACCTCTCGAAAGTGGCATCCAGCCACTACAAAACAATAATAAAATATATACATTATATGCAGATAACAGTATAGAAACACGCTGCATTTCTCAGCGGAAGGGTGCGGTGCAGCTGATGCACCAAACTGCAGCTCCAGAGTCAATGGTTCCTTTAGTGCCTCAAGTTCAGAGAAATGTGAAAAATGGTTCCAGAGTGACCTATTCTATCAATAATGCTACTGAGTCACATCTGCTTTTTTAATGCTCACCAAAAGGAGCAGTATGGCTTCAGAAATAGGGCATTGTAGAAGCTGGCCTGTGCTCAGTTTCCTTTAATGCTTTCCACCCTCAAAAATGCTGTCAACGAAACATGGTATTTGCCACAAAAAGCCATATCAAACATTGTCGTCTACAAAGATCACTCCACACCCGCATCTAAAGACAGCAACATGCAATAAAGTGCCCCAAAATGCCATGTCTTCCATCAGACCTTCAGGAATGCGGCTCAGCAGCCGGCAGGAGCAGTTTGGACACTGCAGCCCCTCCACCCTGCGTTAAGTCCTCTGCCACGGAGGTCCCACGAGAGCAAAGCTGCCCCCACCCCACCAGCTCTTGCTTGCCCCTGGCTTCAACAGAAGCAGCTCCGACACCAGTTCAGCAGCCTTGTCACCCAGATGCAATCCATGAGGCCGGGCAATGACGTTGTCAGCCAGATTGTAGTCTTCATTGGGTTTTTTTAATCATGGATTACTGTGGTGCTCTCCCCACAAGTAACATCCACCCATTGGCAACTTAATTGTTCTACGAGTTCCTCTCTTTGCTTATGCTTTCGAGGGGAAGTTGGCACCTCAGCTGTGACAATCCCCTTCTGCATCTCCAATGTGCTTCCACAGAGAAGGTCCTGCTTTGCACAGCTGGAGCAGAGCTTCAACCAGACAGAGCCGACAAGGGAAGGCGCCCAGGGATCCGCTCTTTGGCCCTGATGAACAAACTCTTTCCAGCAGACAAAAATGGAACCTGCTATGTGAATAACTGAGCCAGTCCTGCCACTTTTATAGTGGTTACTTCACCAGTATGTGGAGAAATTAGGCATGCTAGAAAACCATTCATCCTAGGTGTGTAAGAGAAATTATAGCCTCACCACTGACCATTTCATTTAATTTACAACTTTCTTGCATGTTTAAATCCTGAAAAATGCCTTCAGAGTCCAAAACATTTATAATCAAAGTAAGTGACTTCAGAAGTTCAGAATAATCTAGAAACCCAGAAAATTTCACAGTTGTTCTCATTAAGTGAAAAAATAAATTATATGCTGATAATATACCTGAGTTTGTTTATTGCATGGCTCAGTGTCATAAATTAAACTTTAATAATAGCAAATCAGAATAAAACCTTACAATTATATGCTTTTTATTCCTTTACACGTGAAAACTTGACTTTGAAGTTATTCTTACTTTTTCTCCTAAAGGTTACTTGTACAGGGCTAAGCTACACCAGCAAAACTGACCTGGAACAGACAAAATGTATTCTGCAAAACGGAACATTTATAAATAACATATGTATTATTATTTCATTAATCTTTTCATACAGAAGCTTCTGACCAACCTGAAAACTGATTAAATGACTAAAGGCAGTAGTTTCACTGCAAACATTCATGCCATACACAGCAGACTCAAGGGGATGCTAGAGTGGTCTCAAATGTATCTCAAAGTTTGGTTAACATCCGTGTGCATCAGACCCTTGGGGCATGGACAGTACTTACTTTCTTGGAGTAACTCCCAACAGCAGATGTCAGAGCGCTTTTTAAAGGCGCTTTTCGTTTTGTGGATGACAAAATGACAGAGTACTGACATGCGTTACCTATACTACCATATGGCACAAAATGGTAGAAGTCCAAGAAAAATCTAGGTCTCCTAACTCACCATCCAGAATCCCATTACACAGGGACTGAAGGACTTTGAACAAAATTCAGATATGCATTGTACAAGACAGAAAGTCACTGGCAATCCCATTTCTAAATAAACAATCTAAGGCAGACGGCATTGAATTTCCCACAGTAACCATATTAAACGGGGCGAATTTCAGTCCTTCCATAAGCTCAAAAGACAGAGAAGGTAATTTTTCCAAGCTCTCCTAAGCTGCCGTCGCACTCCCCATCTCAGAGCCACGCCGGGTCCCCACTGCACAAGGGTGGCAGTGAGCCCCTGCCGGCGCCAAAGCTGGCAGGTGGCATTTTCGGGAGCAACGGTGCAAGACCTGCAGCTGGGAAGTGAAACCCTCTGTCTCCGAAACAACTCTCAGTTCAGAAACAGGAGCCCTTGTTATTATAATTGATTTCATACTAGCTGCTAAAACACTAATTTGCTCCATTTCTACTAGTTAAGGAGTGCTTTGTTCGCCTCTATTTTTGCCAAAGTATAGAAGAAAAAGGTGGGGGGAGAAGTCTGCGTCATGTACTCTGCCTGCAGTTAGTGAATGCCACGCTAGAGTACATTTTTCACCACAGATGAAAAATGAAGGTAGGGAGTCTTTCAAAACAGCTGCTCCTGAGGACTCAAAAGGAAAATAATTTGGAGAGCAGCCCTCACATCATTCACTCGGAGTGATGGATTTACGTCCTCCAACCTGCATGAGATCCACAGAGCAACTATGGCTCCATCCCAAATTGAAAACTGAGGTAGAAGACACATTTAAAATGTAAAAAGAACCAACAGCACTGCCACTGGGGGGGGGGGGGGGGGGGGGGAGAAAAGGGAAAAAAAGCACTAATCATTACCCTTCAGGAAATCACTCAATTTTCAGTCTTTCTGCTTCAAGTCCAGAAAATTAAATTTCCCTTTTCTAATGGTGTTGCCTTTGGGTACAGACCGAAAAATAAATGAGCGCAAGGCTTATGTGACTGTGGAGCAGAAAGAGGCTCTGCACCTGTCGATTTAGCATCTCTGGTAACAGGAGGAAAAAACCACCATTGCAGACCACGACCCAGGTCACCAGTCCGTTGCTAATTCCCACTGGCGAGCAATTAGCAGCCTCATCCCGCTCCCTGACACCGTTCACGCTCATTGGGGTCAGGAAAAACAGCTTCGCGCTGGGTACCAAGTGTTCCTTTTCCACTTTAGAGATGCATCCCCACCTATCTGTATTTACACTTTTCTTTGAAGCCTTTGGACCCCAAGGATGAATTGCATCGTTCTATCGGTGGATGCTGTTCCCTGATTTTAGAAGTGGTCCTTCCCCTCTCTACATGTACTTCCACTTGCTTTAGGTCCTGCTTGATTTTAAGATTCATCTCACTGCTTTTAACTTGGCTGAAGATGAATATATATTTAAGCCATGGGTGAAAGTGTCTTTAATGACAGTACAGTTCATAATAAAACTGTCCGTTCCATAAAGTGTGCTTTCATCCTTTGGAAAATTTAGTAAGCCTATTAATTATTTTCTTAAAGACTGAATTTCAAAATGTCACTGCTGACATTTAAGGCTCATAAAAAATGCAAGTCTATCTTATCTGTGAGAAACAAGTCTGTACAGTCTATTTTAAGACGAAAATATTTATCAAGGAAGACAGTTGCCAATTACAAATACAAACAGAAACAAAGCCACTTACAGCAAGTTGCTATTTTTTTTATCTTTTACATACCAAGGACATATTTCTCCCCAGCACAGTGGTGCACGAAGTAAGTGACATCTGGTGGCTATATGCTGTAATATAATGAGGCAACTCATTTCGATGCTGTTAACCAATTCAAATTTTAAGTTTACCGCTTCTCAGTAAAGCTTTTTAGATGTTTTATTTATTTATTTTGACAAGATACTTCTGAGACCTCTACGCATCACAGTCCCTATGCATGGTGACAACCACTGTTATCTAATTAAAATGGGATTGTCGTATTCACTTCAGGAAAAGCTTGACTCCAGAAAGGAATGAGCAGGGCATAGCAAAACAGCACTAAGATTTAGCTGGGCAGCACCATGAGAATCGTACAGAGCCAGGCTGTAAGAAAAGGCTGCACATAATTTTGCAAATTAAATCCTTCAACTCCTCAAAGTAATTAATATCAACTCAGGCTTCTCTGAATTGTTTTTTCATTTGATTTTAATTAAGCAAAAAAGAAATAGCTGTGATTTCCATTCTGAACTTAGCAGCATCCTTTTACAAACCCGAAACAGCCTTTCCACTTTTCATACCTTATTGATCCTCAGCGATGGTCACATCTAATCCATCCAAGCCTTCTGCACCTAAACCTGCACTCCAGACGTAAAGCAATTACAGCTCCCCTTCTAACTCCTACAGGCCACAAATAAAGTTCTCTTTTAGAAAGCTATAAGCCTCCCTTGGATAATTAATAAATATACTGTCAGTCAGCTACAGTTAAAATTACAAAATTGCTAGCATTGCAATTCCAAGGCTTGTAACACCAGTTTCTTCAGTAATAAGTATTTACAGAAAAAAAATCTGTAAGCACTATCTAACAGATATCAGATGAAATATAAACAGACTCTAAATATTTATCAGCAGAGGAAGTTCAAAAATATCCCAGCAAAAATAAAGCGGATGGAAGGCTAAATCCAGAGCCATTGGGTGTTCTTCAAAGGATGTGCTAGGAGGAACTTCATTTTCAGTTTGACATCGTTAATTCAAATTAATTCCTTCCTCCTATTCAATTGCTACATAAAAATCCTTGATGCCAAAAGGACAGAGCTAAAAATGTCCCTAAAACCATGCCTGAATGCTGCAGTTAATGCAAAAGACTGCCCAAACTCCTACCCACACAACGCAGTAATGTAATACTTTATTTAAAGAATTAGACTTTGGGGCTTTCCATCACTTAAGGCTTAAATATCCTTAACGGGAATGTCTACCTGCACGGTCAGCTTCCCCCAGCACTGAAATGGGCACCCGTCTGCAGTATCTCAATAAAAGGGGACCTCCAGGATAACACAGCTACTGATATATTATTTCAAAGAGAAATATTATTTCCCTTCCACTTACTCTCACCCCCACCAGGCATTATCTTCACCTTAAGACTTCCTGGCCGAACTAAAGACCATACGCACAGAAAAGTACAGCTGAATGACTTGAGCTCCAGCCACTCATCAAGCAGAAAACTTTTTAAGATCCCATTTCAGTTTATTTTATTTAAATCCTGGCATGCTGAAGTCAGCAGGAGGACCTTTCATTGACTTCAGTGAAGCCAGAGGTTCACCCTGAGAATTGCTGTTTATCTCATTTGAAACCCTCAAGTTTTTTGTTAAATGCAACTTAATGATATTTGCTACTTCAGAATTATTTGTTAGCTTTAAAAATACTCAGAGAAGGTTATTAAAATACCGCGGTGTAAAATTCTTAATGATTATGGCTGGAATATTTTTGTTTCAGTAACAGGCACACAAATAGACATAGTCATAAAGTTTCCGTTCATTTTCTAATACTGAAAAGCCTTAGAGAATCTAGGAATTGTGATAGTCCAACAAAAATCACTCATATTTACATGCTTACCTGTATTTTCACAGACATTTTTAGTGCCTTTTTTTGGTGTTTTTTTTTTTTGTCATTTATTATCCAATGTCCTAGTAAAGCAAGATAAAGAACCGGAAAACTGGATAGATTACTACACCCACTTAATGAGTACCATTAAAAGAAAAAGCTATCAAAACTCAGCAGAAGCTTTTTATGCATTCCCCTGTATTACACCAAAATGAGTTATTGCAACATTGTAAGTCTGATATCAAACAAGAATACTCATTTTTTAAAGCTGTATACAGAAATAAGCAGTAGGTGACTTCAAGCCATCTAAGGAGTATATTTTACCCAAAGAGTTTCTGAAATCTATTTTTTTAAAGAAAAAAGCTAAAAGCTGCTCACTGTCAAGTACTAGGGTGTTACAGCAGACCGCTGGTTAGGTTTACCAGCCTTACCACTAGAGCCACACACTTTATCGAGCGGAGGACTCTGAACTTCTCCAAAACAACCAGAAAGCATTTTCAGTGCCCACAGTTTGGAGGAGCCAGATTCTGGTCCCCCTTACACCAGTGAAAACCAACAGCTGAATTACTCTTGGCCTACCCTAATGCGAGAGAAATCCACGTGGGATTTCCATGGATACCAATATATTTTCCATTTTACTATGCTGTGTATTTTTAATTTTGCTGATCTCCTTATCAGTGTTCAAAAATCATCTCTGAAGAGTTAAAACACTTCAGTATTTAAAATAGCCTGATGTTAGACAAATGAATTTTTCCTCTTTCCTATAGCGAGAGGAATGAGCTTAGGTTCCACTGTTCCCTCTGTTCACCTCTCACATCTCATTTCTTGTTGAAATGGTTTTAAAGCTGGTATAAATAGCTTTGCAAAGTAATTCTAATACTAAATGTCAAAAGCGATAGTGGTTTCATTCTGATTTATCCTTATCTGTTCCTCAGGCAAGTGAATCCTCAACCTGAGATACTGTTTTCATAGCTCTATAATTTATGAAATTTTTCATCTAAATTATTTACCTTATGAAGGGCTCCGATGAGTTGCCCAGGGCATAAAGCTGTAATACTCAATGCTGAAGTGCTCAAGAACAGGTTTTTGTCTTTCTAAACGAAGAGACCACCACTGTAACTCATGTTGTAATTTCTGTTGGTACCCTTTAATGCACAGCAGTGTTTTTACCCAGCCTCTTTATCTGACCTCTGCACTTGTAATAGATGCAGGTACAACCCAGATATCACAGCGCTACCCCAGGCTAGAGCTCCAGGGAGCCACAAAACAAGCAACGAGTCCCTGATCCTGGAGCACAACCTCACAGTGTGGGCCCGTATTCCTTCAGGGAGCTGAACTGGCATCGGCTCTGCCTGGGCTCGAGACCTGATGTTACCCATGCAACCTGCTCCTCTTCCACTTCAGCAAAGCAGCATCCAAAATCCCTTCCAGAAATGGCCCCAGGACATTTTCTCAGGCTTCGGCAATCAAGCCAGAAGGATGAACTGTACAGCAGCAGTCCTACAAACGCACTAGCCGACGACTGAAGAGGAGCACAACCGCTAGCCTAACATGGTGAAACAGGTCTATGAAAAGCTGAGCTTTCAGAGAGTTCCTTGAAAATCCTGGAAATTTCAGATTCATTGTCCATTTATTTTACATTAACAATATTTATTTAACATTATCTATTTAACATTATCTACACAGCTCATCGGGAAGACAAATTTCTCAACTAACAAGTAGCCAAAATTGAAGAGGCTGGAGAGGAATATTAGATAAGGCATTTGATGGACTTGCAAAAAGCGTTGGTTTTAAGACCTGTTAAAGTATTTTCAGGAGATGAAGCTCCCCTGTGAAGAGCTGGCCCTGCAGGCAAACTCATCTCATTACGTGGCATACACTCCTAATAATCTATTAAACTATCCTCCTCCACTTCCTCCCATTTCTAGCTTTACACGGCCAAACCTCCTGGCTGCACCAGACAAACCGAATCCTTCTCCTTCTTTGGATTAATAAGTTCTAGCACCCATAGGCCATTATCTCCTAGCTTAGGCACAGCAAGGTTAACACTGGGCTCTCACATTCAGATCATGTGCAAAACCTTCCAGAATCCTGATTTCTATCACTTTTTTCCTGAGCTCTCTCCTATTTGTTGGCACCTCACTAATGATTTGGTGCCAGATCTGTAAGTACTTTAATTAAGTGCTTTTTTCCCCCATACTGCTCCAAGACCTGAACTTTAACTGGGCTTGTAGAGCAGATAAGGACATTATCATCATCAATCATCTGAAATCATCCAACATTGCAAACTCACATCTAAAATGCTGCTCACTTCCATAGCACTCTTTCAACATTACCATCTATCAGGCTTCTTCCACCCCTTAAATACATGTTGCAGCTAAATCTTTTCTTATTTTCCCTATGCATCTTACAGAGGTTTGCAGTTTTTCAGAGCAGTCTTATCGTGTTTCCTCTGTACATCTTTGAACCTTACATTTTATCTTCACTCTCTTTGTTTGATCTTGCTCTTCTTCCCAGTTAAAACTCACCTGTAACATGATGACTGCTGTTATTTGGAAGACACATCCTTCCCTATATTCCATTCAATCCTGAGAAGCTACCACGTCTAACAAACTTGGCAGACTTAAGGCATGCACCAATATAGGCAAAAAAATAATAATACAAAAGTCTTTTTCAATCTCATCAGTTTTTCTAATTTTACAGTAAGATAGCAGGGTACACTCACCCACACTGAACATCAAGGGTTTTTACAGGGAAAATATCTCCTTGTGAAACATATTTTTCCCTACTGGAAGGCGTGAGGCAAATGAAAATGTCAGTTTCAGTATTTTGCTATTTAGGTGCAGATCTGCACTTTGTACAGTGAGGAACGACCTGCCTCAGATACAGAGTTGGCATAAAAAAACCACACTTATTTATAAAATGGTGTGCATATTTGATGATCCAAAAGACGGCACATTATGTTTTAGAATACAAAGTGCGTATTTAGTAGTTCGGCATATATAAGAATAAAGGCCTGTGTCACTTCCCTACCTCTCCATCACCACATTTCTTTACATGACTGTTCATTTCAAAGGAAAACCATTACACAGAAGGCAGGCGCCTTGGCAGCCAAGTGCCTCTCGCCATCCCTGATGCTGCAGGGGCTTTAGCTTTCTGCAAAGCAAGGGAGGAAGGCTTGTTGCACCAGGAGCTCCAAAAATATTTCTGGAGCTGGGTTAGCTTATGTGTACTACCTCATTTCTGGCAAGTTCATAAGGAAACCAGCTGGCCTGCCACCTGAGAGATTTGGAAAATCACAAAATCACAGGTTGGAAGGGACCTCAGGGATCATCTAGTCCAACATACATTTCAGCCAGGTCAAGCTACTGTGGGAATTTTAAGGAGCTGGATCTGGGAATGGGAAGAGGCAGGGCAACGGGTTGGGGTTGGCGAGTCTGTGAGCTCTGGCGTGCTGCCACAGGGGGACAGAGCGCGTTGGGACAGAGCCTGCCATGGACCACTCACTCCTGTTCGCATTCATCGTCACATCTGGTCTCTCACCACCACCACAGCTGCCTTGTCACTGCCATCAGCCTCCAGTACCCAACTGGACATCATTTTCCTTTCTGTTTCTGCTTGCTAGGTATCAGGCGCATCACCTAGTTACCTCTTCTTCATAAGGATGCCACGCTCCTTAAAACTGGTGCTTACAAGCCACGCTCAACAGCTGCTGGAAACCAGGTGTAACATAAATTAATAAATATTCCATAGCAAAGCTACATTAACTGCTTGCCCCTAAAGTGCTGTTTAGTGGTATGTCAGGCACAGCTGTGTAATCAAAGGATTACAGTGCTCCCATTGCAACGCGCCTGCCGCGCTCCGGCTCCTCGGTAGCTTTCCTGTCTCCCTCGCATGTAAAAACCAAGTCGAGCAACCAGGACAGAATTGTAATCATGTCTTTCAGCCCGGGAAACACAAATGAAAAGGTCGTAGGGACAAACAGCCAGTGTGACGGTACAACACGCTTTCTGTTAGGTACATGGGCAGTCCTACATATTTTTAAGGGAATGGGTCAACAAAGCTATATGTAATTAGACAATTTTAGGGAAACTGCTGCATAAGTGGAGAGATCAACATAATTCAAGCTGCTTTGAGATAAGAACTTGTAGAAGCTTACAGATCCCTTCCCCTCGCGTGAATAGCTGTATTTAGACTCCAAATCTGGCACCACACTTCACCAGTGAGAAAAACAGTGCACTTCACTAAATAACATAAATAAACAAGAAATATTAATTTGTGGGGGGAAGCAGCGAAAAAAAATGCTCTCTTGTTGGGAATCTACCTTGTTTTTCCACAGCACTTTAGATTCTTCCAGCTGAGCAACATACCTCCAGCCAAGGAATATGGTGGGAATTCAGAGTTATCCCTCCCTATGCAAGGTATGGAGAAAAATAGGTGGGTTAAGGGAAGAACTGAAGCCTGAAGCCAGCGATTAAGGGGCAATTAATTGACAGGAATTAATTAATTACCCAGTTCAAACCAGGGTGAAGCTCCTGCAAACTCCATAGGATGTCGGAAACTGAGTGATTCACATCACCTGAGTATCCAGGGCAGCACTTAATGGTTTAATAGGACATTTCCTTGGAATGCCTGATTGTGGGACATATGGCCTTGAAGGATACAGTAAGGGTAAGTAAGGCTTGGGAGGGAGAGGGATATGTTGGCACCTGTTTAAGTCACAGCTTTCTTCACCCAAGTGGTGTATCTGTACCAAAAGAGGAACACAGTTGGATGGTTGACCTTCCTAAATCAATATGTCATTTAGGCAAGATCAGGCCGCTGCTGCTAGCTTGCTCCAGAGAAAGTATGTCAGAACAACGTTCAAAACACTGAACTTAATGGTTATACGATGCCGAGATACAACTTCTTAAAATTTTGCTCCTATGAACCTATGAGGAAGCACTCAGCATAGGAAAAGTAGTTATTAATAAGAAGGATTCCCTTCCCAGTCAGCAGAGGAATTTGATAAGAAATCTTTATTGGGGGTGTGGAGGGCTTGTAGCACCGTGGTTAGCAATTCCTCATGAACTTCACAAGAGTTTACCGTCGTCCACCTAACAACTTGATATTAAACAAATACTTTGAGAGGTACTTTTGGGACACAGTCTATCTTTAAAAACACGTGCAATATCACTGAAGTCACCTGGGCTACAAACATATTCTTTGCCCACTGAAACCCCTGGTTCTCATAGAGCTCCTGCCACAGGTTGCTTTAAAATAATGCTGAAATATAGGCAGTATCTTATCTGAATCTCTATGATTATGCCTACATAATCCCATCGTTGCTAATGCTGCTAGTGGAATACATAACTTCATCCTTCCACTTCAACCACATGAAATAATCCAAATATGAGAGTCTGCTTCAACCTTCTCATTTACAGTTTCCAGATATCAACCTTGAGTTTAGCAAAGAAGATAAAATCCATTACTGTCTGCCATTGCATTAGTGGAATTAAGTGTTTTGTCATGTAAATCTCCACCGTTTCATCCTGTTCCTGTTACAAACCACCAAATGTAACAGTCTGAATTTGAGATTAGTCCTTCTGTTACAAAATCTGAACCATAAAACTCTTCTGTTATTGATTTCAGAGCTACATGGTGGCCACACTTACAAACACAGGATCTAAGTGCCATTTAGGAAAAAAAAAAAAAAAAAGAAAATACGGTGGTTTCACTACTAAATCTTCATACAAGTAGTTTCCTCTTTTCTGCATTCAAATTGATTTTCTTTCTTTTGGCACGTGAAGAGCCAGAGGAACCCTTTGACTCAATGCCCAAGGGTGAAATGGCACCAGCAGCAGCAGAGAAGCTCTCAGGGCAAGAGACGTAGGACAACATTTTAATCACTGACAAAAAAAAAAGCTTCAAGACAACTATTCCATTAGTATTGTCTGTTTACAAGTGAGTGAGTGTGTGTGTATATATGTGCGTGTGTGTCTGTATATAACATACATATATCAATGTATATAAATAGCATAGGTATAAGTACATATGTACAGCTTATGTATATGTCGCAACCTGTTATTGATAGCTATTTCCCTTTTTGCCAGGGTTCAAGTAGACCCCTGTCAGTACCAAGTGCCACGCTGTTCCATTTTGTTTGCACAAATGAGTGTATATGATTTTCAGTTAAACCTTAAAAATATTTCGTCTTCATGAGCAGTTCCAGCAAACTTTGAGTTTTAATCTGTAATCAGCTCAGCTGACTACACTGCTTTTTTTAGTCACAAAATACAAAAGGCACGTGTTTGTTCTACAGGAGATAATAATGATTTTTTTTTCTCGTTAACAATTCAAGAAGTGAAACCATTCTTATGCCACATGCAAGCAAATCAATATGAAGAGAACTTTAGGCCATAGAACCATATAATAAAAAAATATTAATACCTTTCCATATCTGAAAGTTTGGAAGGTGTTTAGACACACCATCCTAGAAACGTTATCATTTATCCTGTCAACCTACAAATCGAGCTGTGCCTGAGAAAGTCAATTCACTGCAGAGTACGGCTGTAGTATTCTAATGAAGTAGCACAGAAAAAAAAAAACCCAACAACATATATGACACCACCAAAGTTCAGCTGATGAATTGTTGCTTAACAGACTCTAACCATAATAACCCGTCACTGAACCTTGACTGCATTCTCAGCAAAAGCATGTTAGGAAGCTATTTTTAACAGCCAACAGCTTGCATTTAAGAAATACCCCTCTTCAACTAAAAATATGCAACAGTGAATGGCAACATCCATCCACGGCTTCATTCTGGGTAGGATGCGCTGCCGGAATTCCACGAATCTTTCCGAGACCGCCGCGTTACAAGTGCCTTCTCTCCCAAAGCGCCGCAGGAGCGGCGGAACCGGAGCGGTCCCCCGGCGGCAGCGGGGATGCGCCGGCACGGGCAGCCCGCGGAGTGACAGCGACTTGCCTTGTCTTTGTGCTCTTCTCCTCCTCCCCGGAGCACGAACCTGCTCGGGGGCACGTTTGAAGAGAAGTGTGTCCCCCCCCACCCCGCCTCTCGGCTCGGCACCGGGGGATGCTGCACCCGGGGGGCGCCCCGAGGTGCCCCAACCGCACCCCCGGGACCCGCTCCCGGGATTGGGGGGGGGGGGGGGGAGGGGAACAGGGGACACACACACACACATGCTCCCGACCCCCCGTTTGCCGGGGCGGCACCGCCAGGCTGGAGTAAAGCGGGGGGCAGCCGGGGGTGGGGGGAATCTCGGCACCTCCGGAGCCGGCTGCCGCGACGGGAGCACCGCGCCCCCCGGGGCTCCGCTCCGCCGTACCCCGAGTCCTGCCGAGCCGAGCCCTACCGAGCCGAGCCCAACCGAGCCGCGCTGCCGGCTGGTCGCCCAACTTCCCGCAAAGTCCCGCCGCCTCCAAACTTGGGGATCCGCGACCCGGGGACACACACACACACACACCCCCCGCGCCAACCCCATCCCGGCGCACCTACCTCGGCCGGCTCTGCCCCGGCCCCGCCGGCTCGTCCTCCCATCCGCGCCCGCCGCCTCCGCCGGCTCTGCCCTGCGGGGGGGGGAGCGGAGGAGGAGGAGGAGGAGGAGGAGGAGGAGGAAGGAAGGAGGGGGAGGGAGCAGCCCCGCGCCGCTCCCCGCCGCGCTCCGCAGCCCGGGAGGAGGCGTGCTGCCGCCGGGCTCGCCTCGGCGGGGGCGGGGGGTTCCCAGCCGTGCCCCCGGGAGGGAGGGGGCAGAGCCGCCGCCGGGCTGCGGGGGTCCCGCCGGGCATCGCCCGCCGCCGCTCGCCGGGGCCGGCGGCACCGCCATGGGCAGCACCAGCCGCCGGCTGGGCTTGCTCGGAAGCTTTGGGAAGGAGCTGGGCCGCTCCTGAGAGCGATCCTACAGCAAACCCGAGCTGTCCCAGGCAAACGGCGTTCAGGTGGAACCAGTACCCAGGCTGCGGTGGGGCCGCCGGAGGTCAAGCCGAGGAGACGCACTGCTCCTACGCGGCCAGGTCTCCATCGCTCTGAGCAGGTCAGGCACCCGCGCTGCAGAGCTTGCGGGCAGCGCGCAGCACGTACCGTCCGATTTTGAAACGGCACAAACATCGGCCAAGAAGCCAAAATCCCCTACTCAGTAAGCTCAAGGTTCATTCTCAACCGAGAGGATCCTAGCACGTATACATAAATATACATGCACATGTAAATGTATAGTCTGCTTACAAAGTCATCCATGTGATATATGCGCATACCTTCGGTGACGCAGCACACGCAGTTTCACACGGAGGTTTATTGCAACACTCGCGAAGCTGATGGTGTCAGAAGTTGTGGTGCAGCTGTGACTGTCCGCGGCTGGCCAAGGTTTCTGTGAGCACACTAGAGGAGGAAAGCTCTTCCAGTTTCACTCCTAACACTAAGTGGACCCACTGTTGGGCTTAAATCCACGTGTTTAATATTCAGCAACATTATCTCTGAGAAGTTGAGGTGCCAAAGCACGAGGTAAATATGCAAGAACAGTGAATACTGTATTAATTTAGTATTTCCTTTCATGATCAAGTCCATCTTTGGTCATAATCTTCAGAAGCATCTAAAACTTACACAAATTTGTGGGAATCGGTTTTGAAGTGAAACCATATGTACCTTGGTAGTAAAATGCAGAACAGAAGCTTCCAAATTACACAGCTATGACTGGGAGCCAGGCAATTTAAGGATTTCAAATGAGTGATTATGCACCTGTAAGACCATACATGAATAACTCAGCGACTGGCTTAAAAATCACACACACACAAGTTTCCTACAGCACAGTGTGTGTATCTCTGTTCAGGTCACATCTGATTCTCACCTAATTCTTAGCTAAAAAAACCTCACAGAATAAAACACCTGACTAAGTGAAACCTGTGATTTATAGAATATTCATGCATATTCCATGTTTCTGGGCTGGGTTAAATATGCTGCCCTCCAAGGCCTGTTTAGGCCTCCTGGGACACTCTGAGTAGCAATTATGCTTAGCCAGATTTCTGCATAATTATACTCCCTTCCATTTTATGTTGGGTTTTTTTTGGTTTTGGTTTTTGGGTTTTTTTATAATTAAAGAGGTTGTCATGAAAACAAGATCTTCATTCCCTGGGAGAGTCTCCGTTCACACTATTCCTCACCAACCATCAGCTGGAGTAAACATCTTGGTGGTGGTACCTAAATGCGGTGGCTCAAACTTCCAGGCACTCCACAGAGGTTGTGGCTACCCATCTCACGGACACTGACAAACTATCTTCAACATCACCTGGTGAGATGGGGAGGCAAATACAAAATTTCATGGCATAATAAACCACTGTCCAGGAAATAATTGTGTTACCATGAACAACGATAGTCAGAAGAAGAACAGTGAGAAAAAAATAGTCTTTAAAAAATCTCAAAACTAAGACTGGGCTTTAATTCTCATTATTCAAGATGTTCAAAGGAGGAAATTAAGATATTTCAATATAGAAATCACATTAGAACTTTCTCTGACTAGATTGGTTTTCATAAAACAAAAGCTCCTGACCTCCACCTCTGTAAATATGATTTCTGCTGGTTGCCATGCTTACCTTGCAACATATAAAGAATCATCTCACTTTTAAAACAAGTTTGTACACATTTCTTAGCTCTGAGCAGGTTTAGCTGGTAAAAAAGGTGGGAGAGACCTCTAGTAGTGTTGAAAAGCAGGCACACAACTGGCAGTGCTAGTGTGTGAATCTTAAAGGTGATTCATTTTATGGAGGGGAGTCCTTCCTTGTTGCTGCTGACCATGGCTTGGGGCAGAAATCTGGCGAGGAGGTCCAGTGACTGGGTTTGACAGCAGCAGAACTGTGCATTTATCACCAGATTTAACTCTGGGATAAACAAATCCGATTGTGTCCTCAGAGCACCGCTGTAATGGGATGCTAATCCGGGGAAATGGACTGCTCTTCCTCCGCACGCCCATTACAGCATCAGCATCTTTAGGTGATTCTCACAAAGAAGGGTTAGAAACGCAGATGTTTCTGCTTTGTGCTTCCTCTCTCCAAAACACAAAAACCAGAGGGAGAAGTTCATTGCTTGCAGGCACCCGGGACACTTTTGCTTCCCACTCCTGCTGCTTTTGGGGAGTCGGTTTCCCATGACCTCCCATCACCGGGCACTGCTTCCCAAACCTTTTCTCAAGGGAGGTTGCTGCAGGGTACCAGCATAAACCAATACCCATGCGTCAGATTGTAATCTCACCAGAAACGGACGTGGGTCATGACAGGAAAAGACAAAAACTTCCCCAAAACATCTCTGTCCCTCTTCTGCATGAGCTGCAAGGAGCAAACGGATGTCCCGAGTTCTCAGAGAGCGCTGCCTGAGCGCGAAGGTTCAGGATTCCCCCTTTGCCCAGAAAAGCAAAGGGGTAGCTGGAAGCAAATAATTTACTGGGTGGGGAGCTCTAAATTCAGCTGGGGAGTTTCCATGCAGTAAGTCTGAAAAACCACAAGGTGATATATACGTTGTACTTAGCAGTTTTAGGACTTAACACTGCGATGCCGCTGAGCCGCTCTGCCGAGCAGAGGCACAGCAAAGCCCAAGCTCACACAGACATTCAATCCTATTGAACCCACGGCTGCTTTCTAACACAGGCTAGGGTTGGGACGTGCAGCCACGGCACCCCGACACCCGTGGAGGCTATTTTGGCTCTTCTTCCAACTCTGAGGCTAGGCTTAGAACTCTAAGTTGGTGCTATAAGAAAATTACAGAAAGAGTTATTCTTCTTAGTGGTCTGTTCTCCCATTAAAATATTGGTATAATTCTCACTGAAATTAATGGAATGTGTATGTTTTAAAGAAATGCATTATTACTTTTATTTTCCCTATGGTATCCTGGCAACAGACACATTCCTAAAATACACATCACTAATTTATTATCTTATACATCCTTTGGCTCTCAGTGAAGGGTATATCAACCTCCAAATACTCAGAATGCTTTTTTTGCCATTTTCCCAACTTGGATTGGGGTTTTTTGTTCTGGGCATGCACATCCCCACAGTGCATCTGGGAGTTCTTGCTCAGTCTTTAGTTGAAGACAATGCTTTTTTCCCTAGAATAGGCAAAAATTAATACTGAAACATGATTAGATAAATGTGTCAGAATCTGGTTTCCCAGAAATGGTCTGTTAGATTTTAATGATGTATGTCAAGAGCCAGTTTCCTTTTGCCTAACACCGTCCTTTTATCCCAAGTTGTATGTCCTTCAGCACCCTAAAGAACTCCTTTTTATTTGTGATATTTATGTCCTCCAAGTACTTGTTGAAGGGTATCGTTTCCCTCTTAGTCATCATTTAGCCAAGCGATACATATTAAGTTCCTTTATTCTCCACTCATAACTCAGTCTCTTCAGATCCTTAATCATTTTTATTGCTCTTCTCTGAATTTCTTCTGATTTGTCTGCATCTCTCTGGCAATGAAATACCCAGAATTTAATGCCTTATTTTAGGTGTGATCTCCCCGCAGCAATACAAAAGATGTTACCTCCTGCTACGTTTATCTACCGCTGATTTAACAATATGCTGGAATCATGAAGTAGCTGGGAAACAATTAAAATAGAATCTAAATGGATCAGCGCTCAGAATTACCATAACGCTTTTGTGGCACTGCGCGCAACACGAAGGCTTGAAGCCAGTTGAAGCCTGCTGCTTTTGGAAATACATGTGTGTGACTTCTAGGGCAGGCAAAGCTTTCAAACCTGCTGTATGCACAGCTCTGTGATTCTCTAAAGGAATATGAACACGGAGTTACGATTTAGAAGGCAAATGGGGCTGGGTTCAAATTGGCACCAGAAATAGCTCACCCGTGCTGATGGCCTGAGGGTTTCACACTGCTCCTCCTGTAACTCTGAGATATGTGATGCCAGCCAAGGGCTCATCACAACAGTGGTACAACTGGGTGAGCCAGCAGCCAAGGAGTTCGACATTAGGTTGGTTTGGGCTCTTATTGAAATTGTTTGCTTTAATTAAAAAAAAAAAAAAGTCTTTAGAATTGTGATCTTTGATTAAAGAAGAGCTTGAGATAGCTAAGAAGCAGACTAAATGGGGGAAAATGCTCTAAGTCCACTCAGATCTCTGCTAAAATGTTTAGGTGGCTTCTCTGCCACCATTGCATGTGGTTCCTGATTAAAGACATACATCGCTGCCACTGAAGCCAACGGGAGCTCTGCTCCTGGCCTCTCCTTTCCCGTATGAACAACCCCGTTGTTTCCTATTGCTCTTGTGAATAAGGAGGGAAAAGCGTTACTCTTGGGGGTGTTTAGTTTCTGTTACAGGATAATCTTCCCCTCTGTGTCATATACTTAAACTGTCACTCTCCAGATCTATTATGTATGTTAATATATTTCGTCTCTGAGCCACTGGTAGGGAATTGTTGGTCGCTGGGCCATTTTGTGTGCACTCTGCTGCCCGGAGTTTTTACTTTCATGTCATTTATTACTCCTCCTGTTTATTACAGCTCCTGAGTTCAAAATGAAGCATTTAAAAGTTGTTCAGGGATGTGTTTTAGCCAGCACTGGATTATATGGGTACCTTATTTCCTTAACTAATTTTGACCATTCTAGCCACCTCAAGAAAAACCAAATAGACTGTATTTTATAAGCACTTTTCCCTGCATGCTCCAGTCACTCCTCTTTCCCATCTGTGGCTTCTCATTCATGCCTAAACCTGAAGTTCCTTGAGAAACACAGCCTTCAGCAGGGGCTTCAGAGTTAAGAAAAAACGGATTGCAGCATGAAGTAAATATACATATAATACAAGTACATGGATCTGCATGCATGTATGAATCTTTCCTTAAGAATTATTTACATTCTGGATAAACACCTCATATTGCTTGGAAAAAAAATGACTCTATCTTTTAGCCACAAAGTATAAATATTTCAAGTACCAAGGCTGATTTGTTAATGCTGAGTACATGGGATGAGTGCTTACCGTATGGACTTGCCATTTGTTGCAACAGAAATTCACGTATGAAGAGCAAACCCGGCACCCCTACGCAGGGGGATGCAGAGGGGACACAGGCGTCCCTGACGCCTCATAAGAAGTTGCTACATGTCCAGTATTAGGGTTGGGAGGGTCAAAATCTGGAGCTCAGCCATGAGGTCCCACTCTGCCATGCTTTTGCACACTCCATTTTAGCCCAGAAGGTGTCTGGTTCAGGGAACAGCATGGTCAGTGCCTGTTCCCGTAGGTATGAAGTCACCAATGAGGTCAATGAATGAGGTCAGCCTGCTTTTAAAACAAGAGGGCTTGCTGGTGCAGAGATGGCCATGCCATGCTCCTTTCCCTCTGGAGCAGAGGATGGGCCCTGACCCTGTACTGCTGCAAAGAGATGAATTTCCAAGCATGCTTATGCTAGATCACCCTTCATTTTAGATATACAAATAAAGTCACGTAACTTGCTAGATGTTGTATGAAAAATATCAAGATAGATCAACTGTCTTTGCCTTCAAAGTTATGAAAACCATTATTACAAAGATAAATCACATACCTCCTTGCTGACATGATAAATGTTTTCTCCAAGTGTTATTCTTTCTGCTAATTTCAGGCAAAATGAATATTCCTTTTTTCTGCCTTTTTTCTTTTTTCTTTTTTTTTTTTTTGCTAACTCAGGCTTTGTTACAAAATCATTTCAATTTGCAATTCCAGTCCACCTGCAATGACTGAACCGATAAACACTTTCTTATATTATAGTTTTTAATGACTACCATAGTTGCAACAGAATTTTGGCTTTAGGAAGAATACCAGAGATGGCAGAAAACCGAGAGATAAAATTCAGTCTCCATCATACAAGCTGAAGAAATAGCATGGGAGGGATGAATTTCATACATATGAAATTTATCTATTTTCTATTTTTAATGTATCTATTACGTAACGTTATCTATTCTTAACGTATATTTTTTTCTGATAAGTTTCTACTCACATGGTTAAAACACTGCCATACTTGAATCTGTAAGAAATCTCATAGTTTCTCCTCGTGCTGGTTACTTCCTCTCTCCCGGTGCCTAAAAGCTGAAACGTAACAGCAGAGCTTCTGCACACTGGTAATATCTTGCTGAATCAGGCAGTTTGGTGCAAAGCCAATTCCTGTGACTCCTGTGGTCTCGCATGAGAAATTACTTTTGTTGAATAAGTGTTGACCATTTAATATACGGTGCTCATGACTCACCATATATTCCAAGAGCACTTTGAGATATTTCGATACTGTCTCTGTCCTTTTACAACCTAAACATATTCCCTGGAGATTTATTCAGCTTTGCATTCTTTTTCTCATACATATTTCCAGGGGTTTTATGGGGAAGCAAAGAAGGAGCCTAACCATTGCAGGCAGCTCAGTTAATTTAGCACAGTCCTGTCCTTTCCAGTTCACCCACCTGCAAAATGGGAGTAATAATAAGCACTTAAGGGAGAGTATTCACACGTCTAGCTTGAGACGTCTAATGTTAGGCTGTCCAGAGGCTCAGCAGAGAGAAATAGCTTCTAATTCTGATGCTTTGAATGGGCTTCTAATGGAGCCTGCTTCTCTGCTGGCAGTAAGGGAGACCAAGTTCTCAGCTCAAGCACCCCTACATCAGGCACTGCAGTGACAAGCCAAAAGCCAGACACCGCAAGCATCCTCTTTCATACCTCATCCTGAAACCCTTTCCATGCTCAGCTTTCTGCCGTGGAGCAATATCTGATTAACTCAGTGGGTTTCCACATATGCAAAGTGGAGTGGGTTGCAGGACGAAGACCATGCGTACCCTCAGTGATCAGCGTGGGTGAATGAGTTAGTGTTTCAACAGCACTTTACATGTATTAAGCTTGGTGAAAGTGCTACTAATTATCATATGGTCAGTCATTATTATTCATTAGTGGTTAGAGCAAACTGCCGAGACTCAAGATCTTTGCATTTCAGTCTCAGGACTGCAACTGTGTAATATTGAGCAAGTCCTTTCACTTTTCTTGGCCTCATTTTTTCTGTCATTAGGATATCTGCCTCATTCTAAAATGTGATGTGAGCCTTAATTAGGCTTGAAAAGAGCTTTGAGAACTTCTGGTGAAAAGTGAAATATTAATGTCAAGCATTACTATCCAGCAGATGAGACAGAGCAATAACCTTACCCCTCTTCAAAGAGCTTGGAGTGGTGCCATGGTGCACTTCAATGGCTTGTGAATTCTACCCAGAAATACTGAGGCCAGAGAAGCATGCTGAGCTCAAAGTGACAGCCAAGAAGCACCACCAGGGCATTCAGCTTTCGAAAACCCATGTCTCTACTGCTTTACGTCTAGTTGCACAGGCAAACTGCTTGTTGGTATACACAAATGGATATTTAGGCATCTAAATATCTGCTCCCGGATGCAAAAATACAATTTGTGAGTATGTTTCACATAGAAGGACTGGCACAGAAATCAATCTTTATTTCAGAAAATCTCCTCTTTGTTTTTTAGTCTTTGTGTTGATTATATGAATTAGATCCCTATTACAAATGAGCCTCATGTCCCAGAAACTAATGTGCTTTGCTCAAGAACCAAGACTTTCTGCATTTCATCATCATTCTGTTCGTTAATGGTTCGGCTTTCCTGGCAATGATGAGAAGCGTTTATTTCCCAGGAGTATTTCTGGATGGTAAAATTATCATGTTAGTTGTGGGCAACTGGCGCTGTATTAACTCACCAAGGCTATATTGCCATATTTAATCATGATGTTTGGAAACCTGGCCACCTTCCTTCACACCTCCGGTTGCCATGATACCCTTTGGCCATTACTAATTTATTCAATTCTCTTTTATGCCTAAGACAGTGGCTGCCAGCTTCTAACCGCTTGAAAGCATAACAGCCAGACAAAATGAAAAAATGACAGTGACATAAACACTACTGAGAGGTCTTAGTCTGCATTTTAAGGACTGTTGTAAATCAGTGGTGGAGGAAGACAGATTAGCAATGCCAATGTAGAGAGGTGAATGTGCATGCTGAAGTCGACAGATTCCTGTAAAGTGCATCTCCATTTCATTTATACCCAGGGCTAGTAACACTGTCGTAATGGTGTGGATAACGGGCTACGTTGATAGAGAGGTCAAGTTCTTGCACGGTTCCTTAAGCTCTCCAGGGGTCATTGATTGAGTTAGTACAGGTTCCTACAGTAATACAGCCACATTTTCTTATTTACATCTACTTTCCTCTTTACATCTCCCAGTCAGAAATAGAGAAACACATTATTCTAGGCTACCACGTGCAATAATCTTCGTCATTTCTAATGTCTTGTAACTTCTGTCTCCAGATGTTTGCTGATACTCTCCACCCCATTGTAAAAAGCAGCTACCTTCCCCAAATGGGAAAGCCAAGCCCAAATACCTGAGATGAGACGAGAGACATATCCACACTGAAATACTTTTTGTTGAGACGTTATTATCAGTGAATGTTTTGGATAATGTAGCAGCATCAGCTAATGCAGATTCTCTGTGAATTTGACCACAGGCTTCCTAAAAGATTGCACTCAAGGAAGTTACATTAATGCAGTGTTAGGCTTGAGATCTGCAGTCTGCTAAACCAGGAAACCTTAAGTTCACTCTCAGAACCAATGCTTGGCCACTCTGCAACTGCCGTCTACGGTTTCTTACATTAATGTTTTTTCTGCTAATTTTATGCCTTAGTGTGTAAAAATGTCTACAAACTACAGAAGCAAATGAGCAATGTGACAGGGTTCTGTGCAGCAAAGGAAACTTTAAAATTATGAGATTTTGCAGACTTAAAAATCTCAAAGCTTAACCTTATGTAAACCCTTCATTTTTAAAGTTAAAATCTCTGTGCTTAATATTCAAAATCTTGCAGTATCCTTATTCCCCCTGACTACCCTTTCAGCAAATTGGCGTACCTCTCATATTAGACTAATAAAGTATCATATGTTTGAGAGCTCTTTGTTCAGAATAGATTATCCTCTCTGTTGCAGAATGCACGACTACTGGTATCAGTTGCTCCTGTCGGAGTGTCTGGGCCAGCACAGTGCATGCTGTAGTAAAATCATGCAAAAAGCTTTGGTGATCAGTTTCATGCACCGCCAATCTCGAATTCAGCCCACAAAGAACAATGAAAAATGCTTGGGAAATATACAGAGGTGCAAAAATCCCTATATTTCATGATTTACTTAGTAGTGACTGTGTTTTTTTAAATGCAAAGTGATGCAATGTAAGAGGCAGCAAACTTTTGTGTGGTTGATTCATTTATTAAATGAATTCTACAGAGCATTTGCTTCCAGAAACTTTTCTTCTCAGGATTTTGTCCACTTATCCCTGATTTCCAGTGGTTCATACAACGCAGCAAGACCTCTGGAAATGTTTGATGTGTCTCCCACAGTAACAGATGTCAAATATGCAGATAGTTCACGGCCAGTCCTGTGTTTCTGGGCCGTGCCAGGCCAACTGCTCTTGCCTTGCACAGATGGGCTGGAGATGTGCAGGAGGCCCAATGTGCCTTGAACTGTGCGCTTGCAGATCACCCGCAGACAGGACGCCGGCACCTGCCTGGAAGGTCTCAGCTCCCCGGGCGCGGGACTCTCCTGGGACATGACCCTTGGCCTTGCCTCATTTTATGAAGCAGGAACAAAATCACGTGCTGGCATGGTCAGCCCTGTCAGATCAGTGGTGAAGCTGGTCTAGTAGGTCCTGGCTGCACCTAAGGCTGCTATAAGCTCAGGTGGCGTACAAACCATTGGGAGGAACGATGGAAAAGGAAAGCTGTTCAGATGAGAAAATGCAGAACTGCCTAGAAAGGCTGCTGTAGCACCATTGCTTTTTTTTTTTTTAATTTCTGGATCAAAAAAGAAATGTCAGTCTGACCCATGTGCTGGGATCCATGCAGAACCCCAAAAGACCTGTATACACGCTGGAAGACAAGTGCTCATATGGTGTCTGCATTCATTCATTGCAGTGCTGGTAGGCAGCAGGAATACCTCAGGGGAAAATTGGGGCTGAGAGGTTATTTTTAATAAAACAGACTGCAGTGATCTATGATAGGAAATAATCATTGAGCCTTTTTCACAAATATCTAAATTTCTACCTCATATACATTCCCTTCCAATGCTGGCAGAGAAAAAAACAGAAAAGAAAGCTTTCTTGTACTATAGAACACTTGAGAAAATTTCCCACTTACCAATGCTCTACTGTATCAAGGTTACTGCTAACTTTATTAATATTCATTTTCATTTATATTACTGCAAAGTCATTAATGTGATAAGAATGTTGTTATCTTTATAACAATAAGTATTTATTAAAAGCATGTACAGTGAAAATTGGTAATATGATGAAGCATTGCAAAGTAGAATGCAATGAATCCCTTAGGAAGAATAATAAAGATTTCTAGCTCTCTTTATTCTTCCCAACAACTTCACAGTATAAAAAAAGCAAGATAACAAAGCAGGCTTGAAGTCGCTTATCAGAATTTGCAAGTGCTCTGAGTGTTTATCCTCAGTGAGAGCTGGAGGGATCCATTTCTAGAAAATTATTATTGTCTGCCCTTTTAGCAAGAAACTTGTCTTGCTGTTTTTGTTTAATTAAACTGCTGCTGTCAATTACTACCTGCAAATAACATAAAATTATTGAATGGTGAACTTTGGAAGGCAGCCGGCGGTCACCAGGGCATTGCAAACTCCCTTCGCACTCCCTGCATATTTATTGAAGGGGAGAGACCTGTGGCGAGATAAAATTCCCCATTTCTGTCCATTTCCCACTTTCTTCAAGGAAATAAAAATGATCCATAACTGATGTGGCACCACTGATTGAAACGTCAGCGTTTCCATCCCAAGCTGCAATATTTGCTTTAGTCCCAAACGCTTCGTCTTTGTCGAGCCCTTCCTGTTGTCCTGGCGAGGGCTTCCTCCCGAGGGGCTGCAGCAGGATGCTGCCCCGCTCCCCTGCCGGCAGCCTGGCCGGTGGCTCCCACCCAGCCCTCTGGAGCACTGCCCCAGCCAAACTGGGTACTCCTCTTCCTCTTGCTACTGGCATGTCCCTCTATTTCCAGTGCTCTAATCAAGGTTTTATTCATGCTGGGTTTTTTCACCCAGGAGAAAAAGCGGTTAGCTTTACGCTCAGCTATTTACCCAGAATCTAGGACCAGCAGCTACACGAAGGTAAAGCAGTCCCAAAGCACAGGAAAACAAAGAGCCATCCTTTCCGCCCATACACTGTGTTCCCTGCAGCTCTGCTGGAGACTTCCTTAAGCAACAAGAAGTCTCACCGCCGGGCTGCAGCTGAGTCTGGCAAGTGTTGCTGCGTGAAGAATGACAATCTATTTTTCCTTTTAAACTGGTCACCAGCTGAGCAATGGCTCCTGGTGCTTTCTGCTATTGGAGAGCTGAAAAGATGACCTCTGATAAACTTTCTGGGCCAGCACCCTCTTACACACGCTGCAGCTGTGCACCGTGGCTGAGGACTGCAGCTTGGTTATTAGCTGCTCCAGAAGTCCTGTCCCTTTTTCCAAGTCCCCCCTTTTTCAGCCTAATGCTAGTGAAAAAAAAGTGTGAGGACAACTGTTAGTGACATGCATGGTCTTAACTGAATTGGATCCAATCTCTGACCAAAGTAGCTGAGTTCTCAGAATGATATAAGCAGAGAAGCTTCACGGCCTACTCTTTTTCTTTATTTGGAGTGTAATTTTTCAGTAGGGAACTCTTTTCTGTTGAGTTGAAGGCTTTGTGCTCTCTCCAATGGCCATCCATAAGAAGACTGTTCCCCATCAGCTTTGGATGTTGAGGATAATGGACTCTGGGGTAAGATTTTCCATTATGTATGTGGGCTGTACAGTCAAGACAGTGTGTGCCTGGACTCTGAGCTCTATTTTCAAGGTGTGCAGAGATATGAAATACGATTACATTAGAGCGTAATGCTAATTAGGTTCAGTTTTCCTCCTGTCTGTCTGGCCCAGCACAGGTCACTGATTTTATTAATAGATAGACTGGTCCAATGTTCAAGTATTTACTTTAATACCTGCACATCCCACATACCGTAAATCTTTATTTTCAGTAATTTTTGTAATGCTCTCATCACAGGAGCAAATCTAATGTCCCAACTTGCTTTTTTGCAGAGGTGTGTTATTGCCCAGAGCCATTCCCACATTTTCTCTGGTTTTGCTGCTGTCCCCCTGCTCCATCCACCCTGCCTGAGACACCTCCTGCACAGCTGCTTAAATTTCCCTTTATCTTTTTGGCAAATAAACCCTCCGTTCCAGCTCCTTCAAATCACAAAGGCCATTTTGGTGCCTGGGCTTGCAAAAACACTGAAGTGAGGAGTCGCAGGAGCTTCTGTGCTCAGAATGCTGATGGTCCCCACCGGAGATGGGCATCAGGTGCCACATTTCACACCCTCCTCCCCGGGTGCTGCCCTGCGCTTGCAGAAAAATATAACGCCCATGCTCATGCACGCTTTTGCTCTGGAAGATGAAGAGAGGGTCGGGTATCCTGGTATATGCAGTTTGGTTGGGGTATAGAGCTGGGAGGAGACGGGACTGCAAACGCTCCGCGGGCTGCACTTGAGATGGGACATGACGCGGGCGCAGTCAGATGCGGGGACGGAGTCAGCCCAGTGGGGGTGCCTCTGCCTGTTTAAATTATAAATTCCATCAGTTACGGCACCGCTGTCAATGCCATTCTTATATGTATCTTGAAAACACTGCTCCACTAAATATTTTCTAAAGTATACTGTCTTCACTTTTAAGGTTCTGGGGAGCTTTTTCCTATTTCAGGTACTATGCTTAATTTATATCAGAGATGTTACTTCAAATAATAAGATATGAACACAAGAAAACATAGAGGTGAAAGAACCACAGCTAAAGCCCAGATGCCTTCACTTTTTCCTTACTATTTGAATTCTGTCTTCCCTCCATATTACAGGCTTAGCATTGATCCATCCTGGCAGAAGCAACAATCATTTGTAAAAGTTCTTATCAGTCCAGGGCTTTTTTTGTGGTAACAACTAAAACAGTACTGAAAGAAGATTTGGATTATATTTACGTGTGACAAGACTATGGATCACACAGCCCAGGAAATTAAAAATAAGATGAAATGAGTGTGATTTTTAAATTTGACCAGGAGGATGGTGTCAGGATGAAGCCAAGCACATGTCAGTGTGCAGTGTGATTCTGCAGGGACTGCAACCACCTCAGAAAATCAAGTTGCAGTGTTTGCATGGCATAAACTCAGCTTCCTGAACTCACTGGGGACCTGGTTTTCTCCAGGGAACATTTTCAGCCTTTTTAATTTACCTTACTCCTGTTACCTACACGCTATGCAGAGGCGGCAGTGCGTTCTGGCTTGCAAGGCATGATTCCTGTCTTGAACACCTCCCTTCCTACCCCTCATTCACCAAAATCCAGCTTTGATCCCACTTATTTGACCAAGGGCTTTCCCCTGGGGAGGGTGGAGAGGGACTCGCAGCAGGTTCTTCTCTGAACTTCAGTTTTTCTTCACCGCAGAAAAAGTGCCTATTTCTGGCACAAGGTCCTCGTATCTCACCGCCAGCTGCTCAGACCTCTTCTCATCTCAACTAGGACTTGGCTCATCGCAGCAATCATGAGGCAGATTGGTCTGAAGGGAAACGGCGATGGCTGTCTGACACTGCTGGGGATTTTTTCTCCCTTTTTTTACTGTAAAGCATTCTTCGTTCCCTGGCCTGCCCTTAAGAATCTAATTAGTGGCCTAATCACCACCCCCATACTATGCCCTGGCTGACCTTTGCTGGCTCGTGTTCTCCGTCTGCCTTCCCCTGTCAATATAATTTTGTGTCATAGGTCTGCAAGGTCTGTGCTACTTCCTCCGTGCGTCGCAACGTCGCCGCGCTCTACTCAATGGTTATTGTTATTCTGTACTCCGACAGAACTGAACTGTGAAAGGACTGTAAATTTTCAATCTCAAGAGGCTCTTCATTAAGCAACAAATAATTCTCTGCACCTACTTGATATTACCCTCCTGTTAGCTGTTTGTCACGCCTTCCTCCCCACTCAGCCTGCTGTGTCAGTTCCACTCAGCTGGCAGAGCTGCTGCTTGCCAAATAACGGCACTTTATATTATGTTTTCTGATCCTCTGACTTCAATATAAAAGCAACAGCACTGTTTTTATCCTCTCTGAATTTGGTTCAAAGGCTCTTGCTATCTCACCGTTGCTATCAGATGTCAGCAAGCAGTATTTCACAGGACCAGATCCCAGTACTATCCTACACAGAAAGCTTTTTATGGCTTCAACACCACTGCTGTTGCTAATGGCTTTTCCACACAAAGAGGTGCTGTCCAAAATAATGAGCTGCATTTAATGCATCGATGCTCTGTTCCTGACACTGTCCGACCAGGATGCCTGGCAGACGAGGTGCTTCTACAACCCAGCTGCCCCATGTCTTGGGAACAGTTTGAGCTCCAACTCCTTTGCAAATCCTACCTGCCCTTGGGGCAAGTGGTATCACAGTTCTCTGATAGGTGCATTATTAATTTTCAAGACATAGTGCATCTAAAAGCCAAGCACCAGCCTGGGAAGTATGTCATAAAACAAATATTCCTTTCCTGCTGAAATGCATTATTAAAGCCTCTACCCTATAAATCCCAAGTAGATAACACTCTCCATGGCATCTTGTAAAATAAGCAATTTTCTGCTACCAAGGAAACAAATTCTTTTTCTCAATCGTATCTAAACTCTACCAACATGGTGACAGACACAACATTGCATCTGAGTTTGTTTTTGACAGCCTCATACATTTCTAACTCTGTCAGCAAGGATAAGTATATGAAGCTTTTTACTATAAAGAGCTCTGGAGCAAAATGGACTTTCAGGGACCTGTTTCATCCTTTTCGATACCACACCTTATGCCCAAACATTTCCCACCATTTCCACCACTGCTTCATTGCAAAGGTGAAGTAGAATTCAAGCACCAAGATCAAATCCAGACCAAGTTGCATTTTGAACAGAGGAAATGATGCTGGGATTAGAAAGATAGACACCGCAGATTCCTAAAAATACGATTTTTCACCCCCAGACCATGTCAGGATAAAGCTGACTGTGTATCACACCCACCCAGGCGCTGCTGGGGCAGAAACAAGAAACATCTGCCTGCTGTATCAAGCAGCCTGGTCTTGCATGGGGTATCGTGACACAAGGGCTTCAGGTACCAGCACGTTCAACAGTATGCTTGGAGAATCCTCTGAAAATGCTGTTAATGCATGAGAAGAGCAAGCTGCAGGACACAGTCACGACCAGGCACACTGTCACAGCCCTTGCTAGGACAGACATGGAGCAGGACCTGAAGAAGTACAGTTTTGCAGCAGCAGTGTTTGAAGTGACATATCAATTTTGACTACTTTTTCTAGTTTCCTAATGAAACTGTCAAGATTTTGTTTCAGTAAGATGTTAGTGTCATTTTTGCTTTGTTTTTTTTGGTGGTGGGTTTTTTTTTTTTTACTATAGCACTACAGTATTGTTTCTTGATGGTTGTTGTATCAGCAAATGTTAACATTTTATTCCAGTTTGAAATGAGAAGAAATGAAGATATTCCAACATTTGCCTACAAAATGAAACCGCTATTTTCTAAATAGCTCTAATCAGCTACCAAGACATCTGAAAATAATATCCTATTTTCGCCTATTATGAGCCTATGCAGGTATACAAATTTGTTTCTCGGACTGAGAGGTCTATGGGATTATCTATTTCAGAAAGCTATGTAATGTCTCAATCTTGTGTTCATTTCTAGAGCAATCAGGAGAGTTAACTTAGTAGTTAATTGTTATTTTTCTGTTCTTTGGTGCATAGAGTGTATCTCCTGTGTATTGAGCAGCTGCTAGCAAAGTGTTCAACATCAACAGACCTTACCAGTGTCCATAAGTGACCGCAGAATTTAGAGACATTTTCTTTTTCTTTTAAAGATGAAATTAAATTCAAGAAATCTTTATCTACATTATCATGTATTCAAGGATCAGCCTGAAGCCAAAATAAATCTGTTTCATATATTGGGTGAAAAAATGGCTTGCTCTCTAGCTCAGCAAAGCCAGATCACTCGGCATAAATCCCTCCCGTTGAAGTCCCTGCTTCTCGCTACCAATACAGAATTCCCAATAAGAAGAAAACGTACTTCTCTTTTCCTCCTCGTTCTCACAGTTCACACGAGGTGTAGCCTATGCATTTACAAGCATTTCTATTTCAGTACTCAAAAAGCAAAGGTTGTGTGGGTAGATATTGCAGCAGGCTCCTGTAGTGGTGAAAAGGGCTGGACTGAAAAAGCTCTACATAATTATATTGGGATATTGGGGCAAATTCACAGTCACCTCCAAGTCCATCCTGCCCATGAGACAGCTGCATTAATATTTGAGTAAGATCTTCAGGGAGCTGATGTACCCATTGAAAAGGGTGATACCAAGCAGCTTATTATACATCTGTCCAAGAAGTATCTTCAGTTATGGGTCTGAAAAAATGTATGAGGGACTGCACTAACCTGGAGATGGCAAGGGTACAGCTTAACTGGTTAGAGCAACACAGTAAAGTATGCCAGGTGTCAGAATTTACCTCTATTTAGTGTTGCTTTTTCTTCTGATAAAACTTGTAACAAGCTACTTTCCTTGTGTCTGAGGAAGAAACCCAGGACCCATGTCCATGAGAAAGGACCCACAGCGTCACTCAGTCCTGCCATGAAAACTAATTAAGATTATTTCATAGGGAACCCAGCTTTGGGTTTTGGGCTTGGGTTGTTGGGTTTTTTTCAGACTGCTATTGTAAATAATAGCAAGGAAAAACAAAGTTTTTAATTTGTGCAAATGCTTTGACAAAGTTGTTCTTCATCCTTGTATAAATATTGCTCCTGTAACACTGCCAAGGAATGGCCTTGAACGTCTGCAGCCAAAAAGCCCAGACCTGCTCCCACCTACATAGTTCATGAGACCTACATAATTCGTGTTTGTGGCTGGTATTCCAGCTCTTCAAAAATTGTCTATGAGCACCTCCTGACTGGGAATCCAGACTGCCGTCCCTGACTTCTGTGTAGCATTTCAGGGGGTGGCCATGGCAAGTTTTGCAAGGAAAAATACTTTTATTAGATAAACTGACAAAGCTGGAGAGAAAGGGAAAGCTTTCAAGTAAGCAATTCCTTTCTGAACATTTGGACTTGTGTGCCTGGGTGCTTATCTGTTCCTTTACAGTAATCCAATAAAAGATAAACTCTCTCCCCCTAAAAGCCATTACCTCACTTAAAACCTAGACCATCATGGCTAACTACAAAGATGACGACGGAGACAAGAAGAAGGGAGTCTGTTTAACTGAAGAGGGATAACTTTATACAGAATGAACAGAAATGCAATAGCTCCATTGCATAATCTGGCTGTATTCCTCATTTCAGCTTCTCCAGTTGGTTGCAGCCTGCACTCAAGTGGGGAAGGGAGAGAAAGTCTAGGCAAAATCCCATCGCATCTGTAGGATGTGCCTCAGCTCTGAAGTTTCCATTGAATGTCTAGCTCCTCTATCTCATTTGATACCAAACCCTGTTAGGTGTGTGGCTTTTCCCAGTGCCTTTGGAAGCTTTTCAAGTGAGGGTTCAATTAACCTGCACCAAAAGTGATGTGAGGATAAACAGAAATTACAAGCGTTTGGAAAACACATGCTGAAGCTTGAAAACCTGCAGGCATTTTATGAGTCTGCCATTTCATAACCCGTGAGCTTGCAGATTTGGAGATAACATTACAGATGGGGTTGAATTTAGAAATCCCATAGGACTAGCTCCTTGATTTTGATGAGGTATTGACCCAGACTAGACTCTTCATTCCAAGATAGTGCTTAGCTACAGGCCGATATAAAACTCAGAAACCCACACATATGGTGAACTGCTGAAGGACTGGGTAGGAGAATCACGTCCTGTTATGCATAAGCAGGCTAAAGAGAAACCTCCAATAAAGCATAAAAATCTTCTAAATTGTCCTGAGTCTGCACTGAAAGCATGACGTAGACCATTCTCCAGCTCATCACTGCTTTAAAAAAGATGCCTTTGTACAGCAGATACATACAAGTGGTTCATTACTCTTATAAATATCTGCAGATGATTTTGCGATCATAAAATCTTGAACATAGACAGTTTCTGAACATGCCTTCTGGTGTCAAGGAAGGTAAATGCTGGGGAACACTGTCTGCCAAGGAATTTTGAGTTGCTCTGTTATAGCCAATGCTTTTAGTATATCTGTTAAATAAATCAACAGACATTTTAATGAGCAGACCTGGCATTACAGCATCTTCCTGCATAGAAAAGATATATAATGATGTAGGATTTTTTTTTCCAAATCTCTGTTGTTATCCAAGTACAGGAAAAAATCTAGTTATGGTTCACTGTAACACTAAATTTAAAGCTCCTGAGTTATTTACAAATTCTGGTAGTCAGAACTACAACAGAGAGAGAAAGAGAGACAGAGGAAGGGGGAGATCTATTTATAATGGAAAACCACAGGAAATCTGAACTTAAATGAAAAATCTGAGTCATCTGTCTAATCTAAGCATTTCTGTGCCCCATCAGTGGCTTCATTATTTAGATGTACCCGTCACCATCCTCTGCAGACACCTCCTCCATCATTGACCAGTTCAAGATTAACACTCATTGTGGACTGAGGGGACACAAAATACAGACATGTTACACTAAGAAGTCTATTCTGGCACTGGAGACAACCCGATCTAGTGAAAGACGTGGCCCCTCTGATTATGCATTACTTTTAGGGCCCTTTTCAAAACTTCATTCATGAGTGTGCCTTCCTCTGCAAAATCCCCAACACTGAGATCGTAGTTCTGTTCACCCAAATGGCTCAATGTTCTGCTATATGTTCTACATGTCTCTTTGCCATTGAAAACATTTGCTAGGAAAACCTAGTATAATTTTAGTGAGAAAGCTATGCTGGCAAGCTTTAAGGGTGGGCAAGGCCTTAGCTCTGAGTTATCAGTAGACGTCACTATGGCCAACCAATGGAAATAGTTAAATTGTTCTGGTTTTTAAGGTCAGGAAATGGTGAAACAGTGAAACTGTTGCAGGAAAGCATATTTTACATAATGCTGCTCTCAGCCCTGAACCAAAACCACTGAGAATAGCCTGGAGGAGATCAGTGCCTTTCATCCAGTGCCAGGATGGTCTGGAAACACTCACATTTAAATTTCTTATCCATCCTTTAACCTTTTCTCCCATTTCTTCCCATCTACTGTGGTCTCTCCACATCTGCCTCCTTCCTATTTATTAGTTTACTTTCATTTTTATAAAAGAAGGGGAGACCACTGTGATAACTTCCACCAGCCTCAGTCTCTTTATGATGGGTTTGCTACAGGCAGAAGCACATCGCTGTGAGCTGCCACGATTGCACCTCTTGTTGACATGGTGACCCGCTAGAAGATTTCTCAATAGGTATGAAACACTTTCGTGTCATGCTTATTGCCTGTACCTGCTGCCCTGTGAGCAGGATGCTGAGTTTGCCTCCTCTTCGCTAGTGCAGCCTGGCTAACCAGTCCTCAGACAGGGTTTTTATTGCCTCAGAAAAAATAAAAACACAAAACCCCACAAAAGCGTGGCTCCTGTATGCTGTCACTTCAGACGCGCACCTCTGCGCCTCCAGCTGTGCAGCCAACACCTTCTTTAATCTGCCTGCTTCGGTTTGCCCATCTCTGAAATCCACTGAAATGTTTTTCCTCCCTCTTGCTTTGTAGCATCACAACAATGGGGGGTTGTACAATTTTTGCAGTCTAAAAGATTCTCTCCCTGCAGGGCTGCTCAGTTAAGAGGGAAATCAATGGTAAGGTCAAAAATGGTACCCGGGTGTGGGACTCTTTCTCTGCAAAATAAAGAGGCATCTGCCACATCTGTGTGTCACACGGCTACCATGGGAGAGGGGAAAGTTATCATTTCAGAGTGCTTTCTAAGTGAAAAAATATTTTAATATAAGCAATACATTCTTGATGCTTGTATGGTATTTGCTGCCTCCAAATATTTAATTTTAATAAAAATGTGCTTAATCCTCTTAATGAACTTGTCACGTGCTGAATCCCTTGGTTTACAATCAGAAAACTAGAAGAAAATGAAGAGTGAAATTCAGTCTTGTCCTTTCTTGTGCTCCTGGTGAATGAGGAGGGAACAGCAGCCATGGAGAAATGGCTGGGCTGGTACAGCGGCTCTCTCCCATCTCCATCCCCTGGCACCACCTGACTCGGTAGCTGGTCTGAGTACAGGAGACAAGATGCAAAATTATACAGAAAATTGAAAAAAAACCCAAAACATTTTCATTATCAGCTAAGTGAGCTTTGCCAGGCTGACAGAAGTAAAAATTCATTAAAAAGTGGCACGGTATTTGAGAGCTGAGGTGTAACTGGATGTACAAGAGGCACATCACTTTTGAGGAGAAGATGCCATTGCTTACATAGCCCCTGCTCTTAGTTAACCAGCTTTTTAAGCATGCTGGTGTTGTTGCTCTTGTTAATGCATTTTAATTCCACTCTTCATTTTATTGCATGCTCATGCATAGCCGGGGACATTGCCCTGAAGAATTATTCACTGGGAAAGGGTGCAAGAAGCCGAGCGATGACAGGAGGGGGAGCGCATGTTTCCTTGTAGAATCAAGTAAACAATAGTAATGTCACATACCGTGTAATTACCACCACTCCCTCTTTGCGCTCGTCGTCTCTGTGGGCTAGATTCCTTCAGCAGGTAGAAAATCAAAAGAAGAGAAGGGAGGAAGGAAAAACCAATACCTGCTCTGAAAATTGCCAATTTTCCCCATCGTCAGGAAGCCCATGAGCTAACTGCATCTGACAAGATGGCAAAAATTAGGGGGCAGCAGATTCAGAGAGCTGTGGGGCTGGGCTTGGAGTGGGATGGGAAAATTCAGCCGTATTTTGTTCCTTCTCCCTGTGGGAGCAGTCTGGGGTGAGTGGCTGCTGGGGCCCCGGAGCAAGTGCTTGGCCATGCAGTGAGAAGCACCGAGAGCCAAATGTGTCCCCATCCTGCCAGAGTGACATTCCCAGCAGGGGATCAGCTCTTGCACAGAAAGCCGGAGGTTTACTATTGCACTGGAGCAAGGAAGTGCTTTTAAAGAGGGTCATTGCCATTGCGGCTGATTTCAGGTCGTAGAAGGAAAGCAGCTCGCGTCTTTCCAAACAGGCTTTCGAAGGTCGCTCCCAGGTCAGCACAGGCTCTTTTGCAGCGGAGAAGAGTGCACCATATGCAGGCCTACCTATAATTAAAGGCCTGCAGTTTCCTACATATGTATTCTTAAAACATCTGTAAGCATAATTACAGTCCACCACTTAAACAGCTTAATATGAGGCAGGCGTTCTTTTTTACCGGGCGATTGCTTTTAACGACACAGTGTACAGTAAGTTTGCAGATAGGCCAGAAGTGCACCTAATTATCTCTCTGCTGGCAGCTACTGTACTTAAACTTACCTTTTCTAGCGGTACACCAGGCTTTTAGTTTTGCTTGACGATGACTCCCATTCCTCTTAATGCTTAATTCTCCATGCACTGCTTTAAAAATTAAGGGTATGTCCCCAAGCCTGGGCGCCGGCTACCCAATTAACCACGAAGAATGCTATAGAGGTCAGTGCCATTTCCTTACATCTTCCTTCTTCATTGCTTTGACGTGTGCTGATAGCACTCTTTTGATGGCTGAGAAGTGTATTTAGTATCTGTTTTGCAGGGATTATTCTATTTTTGCCAAAACACATACTGTTTGCACGGGCTGTGGTGTCTGTAGTGTGGCAAAGGGTATTCAGAAGGAGATGGAATGTAATTTCTGGATGCACTACAGCTCCCGTTTCCGCAGTGTTCAGCTTTCTCCGAGACATTCAGTAAGGCAGAGTTGAGGGGAACTATTTGATGTCTGAGACACTCTTCTCACTTGGGGGATTTTTCAGCCTGGAAAAAGAGAGTAAGGAATCGAATTAAGGATGTCTAAAAATCTGAGCTGTTTTCCAGGGACTTTTTATTTTTAACTGGTTTTCTGTTCTCTTCCATGTTTCCCTGAAGTGTCACTCTATCTCATTTGGGTGCTTGCAGCCTCGTGAGGAAATCATGGCTTCATAGCATTGCCCTGAGGTGCTTTTACAATACAGGACCCAAAGCTGGGGACCCACCTGGGGATCGTTTTTGTGGGAAAGAAATCAAAGTTTCTTAAGGTAGGAGTCCAATTATGACCCCAAATAAAAAGACTGGAAAGTTCTATTGGATAAAATGGGTGATCCCATGGGAGTGGGAAGCTCTGTAGTTCCCTGTAGTTTCTCCCTTTGCTGGAGAAGGCACTGCTAAGCTTGAAAGTAAAAAGCAGAACGGTGAAGGTTTCTGCCATCACACACATTGTGAGACTTTTTTTTTTTCTTTTGGCATAGGAAACAGCCAGACAGAGAAAAGCAGCTGCCTAAATAAGGAACTGGCTTAGGAAGAAAACATTTTATGAACAAACTGTTGTCTTGCAGGAAGAGGTCAAATCTGGGTTGGGGAAGAAAATACCTAGAGACTTAAAAGTCAGAGAAGCTGGATGTTAATATGATTGAGAGTGGAGAAGGAGAAATCAAGAAATCGGTACTTGCAAAAAGCCAAAAGGAAATACCCAGAGAGGTCAGAAGGAGCGACACAGATGGGCAGAGGAGCAAGGCTGCTCGTATTTTGTGAGGTTCCTTCTCTCCTGCTTGCCTGCTAGGTGCTGAGTGCCAGAGGAACGAAATGTTGGTACTGCTGCTTTCCAAACAGATGAGCACATCACAGTCCCCAGCAGCTCCCCCTCCCCAGGCAGCACAGGAGTTTTGGTTCAGATTTGTGGATTTTTTTGTCTCTTGTTATAACAACACTCAGTGGCAGATGATGCCCGCTAAGCTTCTTGGGATGAGCCCTCTCTTGCGTGTGCCTTCCTGTGTCACAGCCGAATTCTCATCCTCATGGACACCAGTTGCACAATCCAGCCCATAATTTCCAGCCCACGGAAAAGCAGTCTGTGTCCAGCTGGCTCACTGCTGTCGCAAATGTGACCTGTGGGAGCTCACAGATCACGCAACTTCCACTGCCCCACTGACTCACGTCCCTCCTCCCCTGTCTCCGATGAGCAGTCCAAGGACTGGCTGTGTTTGGAGCAAGGGTTGTGCTAGCACCTTCTCCATCAAGTGAAGACGTGCTGGAGGTGGGGTGTGGGAAACCTCCCAAAGACCTCTCTGCAGCTCTCTAACTGCATCTGCACAGAGCCCGTGGAGGACGGCACAATGGACCATGAGGCTAAAAGCACTGCTGCTCTTCTGGCTTGCAATCCGCACAGTGCCCCAGCGGGCCAGATTGTGTCCTTAGTGAATCCCTACGGTCACATCCAGGCCACCTGCTACAGCACAGTGACTATCCCACAGCGTTGAAGGTTGGGAGAGTGAAAAATGGGCCAAACGGTCCGGGTGCCAGCTCTCCAACATCTCTTGATGCTCAGGAGAGAGGAGCTGCCACGGCACTTACACCTCTGTCCCAGCAAAGGGGATGAATTTCCCAATGTCAGGGGATGAGCATTCATCCAAGACTTTAGGTTTAGGATTTTTTTAAAGTCAGTGGGGAAAAAAGGGTGGCAGAAATGGCCACGGGGAAGTTTCTCTCTGTGGGCTCTATGGAGAGCTTAGAAAGTGAGCTTAAATACAGATAAATAAATTTTAGATGCTTGAAGTTAAATAAGGTGCATGTTGCTCTCACAGTATGTGCTTTGAGTGTGGCCCGTTGTGTTTGCCTTGTCCCCACTCACCAAAGCCTCAGAGTACATACTGAGGATTAATTTCTCCCCCGGAGTTTTGAATATCAGAATTGCATCCTCGTAGTCATACTGATAACATTTCTACACAGCCTCGCAAAAAGTAAATAAAAATATATTTTATTTCACTAAAAGATTTGGACTATCAGAAATGACACTCTGATGGTGAGCCATATTTAAGTGTGTTCCTCTGAATTACAGAATCTAAATAGACTATATATTCATACTAATCAAATTGGGAGGCATTTTCACCCAATTTTCTTTTTCCTGTAAGACCAGTGAAAGCTAGAAAGCACATACATTTGTCTAAATAACTGTAGTTGCATTTTGTGTGGATTCTGTTTGGAAGCAGATGGTTGTGAAGACAAGTCTTAACAAGTATTTTAAAATAATATAATAAATACTGTGTAAATAAGACATGCCTACTCTCTTGCTGTATTCCTGCAGGATCTGAATTCTGTTGTGGTTCAAACTAAGGGAAAACAGGATTTTGCAGAAGAAGCTAATGTGTCTTCTTTCTCTCCTACTGTAATTGGAGGCAGAAGCTATTTTAAAAGCAGCTTTTCTTTTTAGTAATTCATTAAACAAGAATTTTCTCTGAAAATATGTCTCTATGTCAATCGGCCCATAGTAAAATAGGATATTCTACAGCTATGAGTCCAGTTCCTGCTCCCAGGAAAAAGGTTTAACAGCTTCAACACAGGTCTGGTGATCAAGTGGTCTGGATCTGCTTCTGTACCTACTCCTGTCATACTGTGTGACCTTAGATAAGTCAGTCTCTGAAACTCAGGTATCCTCCTAGAAAAATGAAGATAATCCTCTCCTACCTCACAGGGAAGTTAGGAGCTTTAACCAGGCAGGGTGAGTAGATACCAGTTTGAAGAACAACAGAGAAATACCAATAAAAGAACAAGTTCCATTCTTCAGACTCTTGCAAAATTCAATATTGACCTCACCACCTAAGAAATGCAGAAGAGAAACTTCTGTTGAAAAAGCAGAGAAGTGTGTGCACATCAGTAGACAATGTAGTTTCAGCAACATAAAATTCTGCCTTTTTTTGAAGGATCTAAAAAGAACATCCTCTGCAGGTGTTTTTGTTCCACGAATCAAATTTCTAAAGGCTTATTCACTAGCATTGAAAAGCAACTGGGTCTATTTGCATCGTTCCATTCAACTATATGTGAAGGAAAAATTAGCATCCATCCATCTTTCTCAGCTATCTTTGATCTGGGAGCTGCAGCGATCCAAGGACGTGCCACCTACATTCTGCTGTCACAGGAGCAGTGCTCAGTTTTGCTAGAGATCTGGGGTTTTCATCATTAGACAAGATAATATTAGCAAATTAATTTTAAAGGTATTTAAGGCTAAGGTTATTGCCCCTTCACCCATCCTCACTGGCGTCACCTAATAAAACACTGACCCTTTGGGTTGAGTGACGTGATGGCTTCACAGTGGCCAGCCAAATTACAGCAGCACCAGGACACTGGTACAAAATTTAAGAATGTTTGTCACTCGCTAAGCAGAAGAAACTGGTGGGCATTAGAGCAAAGGCAGGCCTCAGTGAATATGGGCATGGTGGGGAAGGCAAAGGCAAGCAGAGGGAATGAGGAGATGGAGTAGGCTGACACCTCTGCAGCCAACCAGGCAGGGAGGGAGGGAGCAAAATCTTCATTCTTCTAGCTCATCCAAGCACTGGGGGGCGATTCACTAATGGGGAGCCTCCGAGGCAAAGGTGAGACACTTGTGTCTGATGGACTGCGTCAGAGAAGAGGCATTGACTGTGATGAGGTTGAGCAGCACACTGAAATGCAACCGTAGGTGCTGTGAACAGTCATGAGAGGGACTGGCAGGAAGCCATGAGCAAAGGAGAAGAGAGGAACAAAAGGATGAAAGGAAGAGGCACAAGACAGCTTGACGCTGCAAACATATGTAAAAAGTCAAAGAGCACTACTGGACACCCAGGAGCAGCTAAAGTTAGATTTGGGTCAGTTTTGCTTAGGGAATGAGTTGACCTTCCGATGGACTTCGTTAGCATGTTCATAGAAATCTAGGTCTGCATGTTCTTCTGGAAGGGAAGCTGAGGAACATGAACAATTCGGGAATGATTTCTTGAGGACTCTGATCTATCCAAGTTAATTGTAGCTGCAAGAGATTTTTATGCTAATGTGCAACAGTTTATTACAAAAATCCTTCTAGGTGACTTCGACTGTATGTGGAAACTGCTCAGTACGATATTTTATCAGAAGAAGAATATTTCATATGAATTGTGTCTGAATTACAGAAGTTATTAGAAAGGAAATCATAGCACAATAGGTGATATTGCACTGAACCATTGGATTATGTTCCCCAGTCAATTATTCCAGCTGGGAAGTGATTAATACAGCTCGTAGACATGGAGATTAGCTACATCAGTGCCTGGCTGGCCAGAGGGTGAGCTCTGTTACCAGCTGCCACTGGGTAGGACATAACTAGCTCTCCCAGTAGTCAGGTAATATAATAAAGAAATTTATATTTTCTTTAATATAAATTGTAATGTTTATATATTATAATAGCATATGTTTATATTTTATATAATATGTTCTATCATATTGTTATACTATATTATATATAATATTATACTATAAACTTAAAGTATAAAATAATATTAATAAAAATATAAATTATAAGATATAATTCTGAACATGGTAACCTCTTTCCTTTTGGAAAACCTACAGTCATTCCTTTTCCTGACCTCTCCAGAGAGATTTTATTCATGACCACATGTCTCATATTAAGTATTGGAAGTTATTGGATTGCAGCACTACAGTATGAAAGGTCAGCCACAGAGTGGACTCCGAGCAGCTCTGGTTTTGTTGTATGTCCACATAAGGCTGGATAATAAAATAATTGCTGGTTTTCTGCTGATTTCTATTCTAGCAGTTCAAAAATATCTGTGTAGTTTACAGAAATATGCTAGTGCTCTTGAGAAAGCCCTTAAATAAGCCCTTTCTCTAAAATGCATCTAATATTTCCATGGAATTTTCCTTTGGGTCTGAAATGTTCTGTGGCTGCAGAGGTTTTCTTGGAAAGCTGAAGGGGAAAGTAATTTAATTTGACTGTTTCTTAGTTACCTGACCTTTCATATTCTGTGGCATTAGGTTTTTCCAATTGTCTAGAATCTTAATTAGCTTCTTCTCTCATAATTAGCTTTTTTCTTTCTTAATCCTCCTACAATCTCTTTGGTTGCTGCCCAAAAACTGGAGTTGAGTTCCACAAAAAAATATAAAATAGGGATAACATCTTCAGCTGGGGTAACTCATGGTGTCATTGCTGACTTCATTCTAGTCCAGGATTGAAATAAAATGAAAAATACTGACAACTCAGCTGAAAAACTGCAAGTATCATGATTTTTCCATATGATTTCTTTCAAATTCACTGATGGGCAGGGATGGCCTGTACACTTCTTTTGCTTCCCAAAATTATTCTTCATATAGAAACAGATCAAAAGGACAGGGTTTTTTTATTTTCCTTTCTGTGCAGTAATAGTTTATCATATGCTGCAATGGCCTTTCTGTTGTAGCCAGGACTTAAACTCTACAGAGGGTAAAACTCATTAATTTTTCACTTAACCGTGCCTTTTATCTTGCTCTTTTTCACAAGCTATTTGTTCCTTACTGAGATAGCTTCCTCCTATGAAGCAGATTTTTATTTTTTTTTACCTCAGAAATTAAACTGCAGCTCCAACTATGGACAGTTTTATTTCATATGCTAAATTGTCACAATGAAAGGCAGAATCTCTGCTGAACAGGTTTGGAAACATCTGGCTCTTTTCTTTCGACTTTTGAGTCTAATTATCTCAGCGCAGATTGTGATTGCTAAGTATGAAATTAAGCCACCCAGCCACAGCAGACTTGGAGAGTTTGGGGTTTGGGTTTTTCTCCCCCTTTGTAACTATTTTCCCCACAGCCTTAAATCATGCTGAAATGGAAACAGTAAAAATATGTACCCAGAGAGCAGTCCACATGTGCTGGCACTTTGAAACACCACCACAGGAATTTCTTGCTGTGTATTACAAGAACTGGCCGCTTTGTGCAGAAACCAGGGACCGTGGAGGGCTCGGGTATTGCGAACAGAGATGGAAAAGCTGTGCTCATGGGGAGACTCTGCCGTCGAGCCAGTCTGCACAGGCAAGGGAGAGATATTAACCCAGGGGTGTGAACCTCCTGGTGCTGCAGAAAACAGCAGCTCAGTGTTTATGCTGTAAAGGTCTGCCCCGTACTGGATGTTCTCCGTCATGGTTGGGGGGGGGGGACTTGGACAGCCCAGGTCTGATTCCCTGCTCACTGTCTTTAGTCACCCAAGTCCAGATCTGTAGAGCAGTGGACACGGATCTCACAAGAGAGATCTCAGTCTCTCTGTGATTCACCCCCGTCCATAAAATGAGGGCAAGGAGATACGTGACAAGAAGTATATTAAAAGCCTATGACACTGAGGTAGCACAGTTAGAACAACTATGGGTAGAAAGTGAAGTACAAAAGGAGGTAGAAACAAATTTATTAAAATGGGGGGAGGATGATATGGTTTCCTGTTTCATCTGCTGATGAAACCATTGCTCCTGTCATCATTTTTAGGAGAGCATTGCTTCATTTTGGCTGTCTGTTTTGAGGACAGATGCTCTGCTTGACAGCATTGCCCCAAGAAAATTCAAAGACAATATATTGAAAATGTGTCAGCTTTGGAGAGACCAGGCTTTTTTTCCCCAAAAGGAGCACAAGTGGTGAAGGGCGAGACCCAGGAACAGAGACTGTTCCTTTGTCATGTACAGAGTCCCACCCTGCTCCAGCTTCAGACCCACACCCCAACCTCTCCTCCTTCCCCCGTCTTTCTCTCTGCCAGGTAGTGCCTAAAACATAATCCCACGCTGAGGAAGGAAAAAATGAAAACAACAACAGTGAATCATGGCGAGCCAACCAATCTTTCCATACAGCTCGGAGAAGTCCAGGGAGAGACTGCTGTTATTTCTGTTTTCAAACAGGGGTGCAGATGTGAAGGTGAGGACTAGGCAAGAGTGACGGTTCCAAAGATGGGAAGGAAATCCTGAAGGAGGAAAGGATTTGCTCCATGTGGACAATCGAAATAATGTGGTAGGTGGAGGGTCAGGCAGGGCAGGGGTTTCCCAACTTCAGCAGGGCTTTCCAGAGGTGAGTGCATTTCTCAGGCGGGGGTACATGCCAATGATACTCATTATTCTAGTCAACAGGCATCTGACATTGTTCTGCACTACTTGATTTATATATCCCAAATTGTATCCTGGGAACCAGAAAAGGCTTTCTGCTATGGAAATAAAAATAATAAATTCTAATAAAGAATTAAATTAGTTGAAAAGCCAGCTTTTTTTGTAAATGACAGATGGTGCTTAGTTGTAAAGGGTGAGGAGAGTCATCCATTAGCACGCCTTCTTATGCTGCATTCTTTGTTTTAATTATGTAAATGCACTCAGACACCACGGCATAGATACAGCCTTATGGGAGAAAATATTTTATCTACACTGTTTTACTAGCATTCACCATCGCTTTTTAAGATATTAAAAGCCCGAGTCAGAAGAACTTTATAGGACTGCAGACATAAGCATAATGAAGGGACACAGCCCTGGTGGGACCTGGTGTATCAAGGCATCATGCTGCCTTCAGGTTGTACATGGAATCTGCATATGTGCTCTGCTGATGACAGATGACACTGGAGCACATACACATAAGCTTTTTTTAATCCCGTGTGCAGTTTAAGGAAGTCACTAGCAGCGTTATGTGATGTCATCCATACCTTCTGAGTGACTCTGGAGAGACTTTAGTGTTTTTACTAAACTCAGAGTATTTTGGGGGCCCCTCTAAGGCAAGGTCAGATTACTTCACCACAGCTCCACACATCAAGATGTGCAGTTCCCAGGCGCTGTGCATACAACCTGCGAGCAGGAGTCAAAGCTCCTTTATCCCTTCATCTCCCCAACATGCTCCCCAGCCTCCATATTCATCCTCCTGTTTGTACAGCACATCGTTGCAGGCTCAGATATGCTTCCCTTGGGCTTACATCAAAGCCCTGCGATCACACATACAACGTACATGGCTCTCCTGCTAGCCCTGCCTGTGAGCAACTGCCTGAAGAGCTAACCACAGATCTGGTTGTGGTTTTGGGAAAAGGAGATCCCATCTTCTAAGTGGCTTAACATTGCTATGTTTGGCATTTTCATTTAAGCTGTGCAATTATAGGAGGCCCCATGATACTTTGGGCAAGAGGTTTGGGATTTTCCTTTCAATGAACTTTTGGGTCATCCTTAAAGACAAGTTAATTAATCACATTTTAAAACAGAGGCTGTCTCAAGTGCAAAACAACTGTGTCCACATGTCATTTTGTGACCCTGCTTTGCAGATCAAATCCTGCTTTCTCCACGGTAGCCGTCTGTGGCTTCACCAGCAGATGCTGCAAGTGGAAGTCAGCTTGGAGGTCTGCTGGTAAAAGGTGAGGCATGAAGACTGTAGCTGCTTTTTCTTATTCTTTGACTACTCTCCCTCCTGCCAGCACAAGGAGGAATTGCACACTTCAGTAGCCCAGCTAAGTATTACTATCAGTTTGTAGGCGCTGCGCTCACTGGCTGGAAGCACACCCAACATACCCTAGGTCAGCAACTTGCTAAAGCTTGTGACCCTCTGGAGAGGCTGAATCCCAGTTCCCAGGAGCTGAAGTTGTGCACCAGGGAGAATCAAATGGGAGCTGAAGGGAATGACAGTGGTGTTACTAAAAAAGCAAGCCCCAGTGCAAATGCCCTTCTCCACTGATGTCACTTGGGTCATCTTTGTGGAAATTAACTTACTGCATATTTCCTCAGTGAAAAATTAATCAATTATTTTTCCTCTTTAAGGGCAAGTTGTGGAATGGTTGTGAAGAGGAATTAATACTAAATAGGATTAAAGTGACATATGCTAAATACAAGGGAAGCCACATTTTGTTTCTGGGGGGCTACAGGGATTTTGAAGTGTTGGATCCCTCAAAGACCCATGCCTCAGTAGAGTGGCTCACATCTTGCAGCCGAAGCCAGTGGCTTAACCAACTTGTCTTCTCAGGTATCAGAGAGAAAGCCAAAAGATTAAAGACCAAGAAGTAGATATGATAATTTTTGGTAAAAATCATCTGTGGATAGCCAGAAGAATTATCTGAGTGGAAGGGTAGTTCAAGATCAAATGGATATATATATACACACACAACATATATATATGCCTTGAATACATTTAAGTGTGGAATCAGAAGGTCTTTAATCACTGTGCTGAATTTTAGAAACCCTCCATCAAACACAGTGGTGGAAGAAGGAACCTAAATTGTTTTAAGACGGATCTTGGCAGCTTTCTGGGTGGGATTTGGTAACAGAACAGAAGGAATCCTCAAGTTAGAAACTAAAGGATTTAAAAGATGGTTTTCCCCACAAGGACTTGAGAAGAGATTTGTTGAGTAGTTGTTAAATTTTGATTGAACCATTTTTAGGCTATTAATTAATTCTGTTCTTCTGACCACTGGCTGCTTGAAAGACCACAAGGACTTTTTGACTTGGAGGGGCCTTGCTTGCCTTCTTCCAAACCAGCAAAGGCTGGTCGCACTTTGAGCTGGGCTACTTGGAGAGGTGTGATGCCAGCCCCACTTATATTCAGAAATATTTTCAGGTTGCAGGTAGTGCGGAAGGTCAAAGCTGCCCAGCCATCAGATCTCAGATCAAGAAGGAGCATCCCTTCAGCTCCACCTGGCAGGGACTGCGTGGGAGGGAGGGAGGTCCACACTGAATATCAAATGGGTATCTCACACCACAATTTCTTGGCTATTGCGGGCATCCTGGAACACTGCTATTGACCTTGTCCTCTTCCTTTGATATGTTGGCATTTTAGTGGCTTCAAGTCTTTTTGTACTGATCATGATGATTTTTTTCAGAGGGTCTTAAAAAGCTCATCGAAACTGTGATTTCCAGTTCCTCTACATTCCACTGTAGGTGAAATTGCTTGCAGCAGACTAGCCACTGAAAGACAAATGTTTTAATTATATCGATTTTATGATGCATTTTATTTTAAAAAGTCTTTCATTTTCATTTGGCATCCACAAATTTTACTATTACGTAGATCTTGCAAGAAATAAGCAGCATTTGCAGGACCTCAGAATTTTAATTATCTGTTGCTGTATAGTGAAGGCTATCTTAAGACAGAACAAATCCAGGGGGAAAAGATAGAAAGAAAGAGAAGAAACATTAGATTATTAAAAAAAAAGAAATCTACTTTAGCCATTATTTGCTCTTTTTCATTTGGAGCTATTAGTCTCTGCAGAGCTGTACTACCATGCTAATAAGTTTCTGGGAGAGGACCTGGCAAATCTGAAATTAATTCCAGGCCTCAGATAATGAAAAAGGCTGCAGGATCATTTGCTTACAAAAAAAAAAAACAACACAAAACCAAACAAAAAAAACCCACCAAAACCCCCACCTTTTTAAAAAAGCTGCTTAGAATAATTTGTTTTTTAAAAAGCCACAGAGAAGTCAGACCTGCCTTCAATGAGGTTAGACTGAAGACTACTTATAGAATTTCCATAAGACTTCGTACAGGTTGCTAAAAGTTCATGGCAGGTAGCAACTGCTCCTTTCAGCTTCCAGCCTTCTTAAGAATCTCAAGTTATTCAACTTAGGAAAGAACAGGCTTTCACTCACTTTTACAGTCTGCACTCTTCGAGGTTGACAAAGATGAAAACATAATGTAAATTACAACCTGCATATATAAAACTTACAGCTCACCAACATCACTAAACCAGTATATTTTTATGAGATAAAATATAATTAGAACATTATTGTTTTCTAGGATCTTAAATTGCATACAGTTTGTTTGTTTAAGATGCAACTAAATTAAATTGTACCTTGCCATGAGCAAAACAGTATTAGCATTTGAATGTGGGGCAGAAGAGGGTCAATGTTGGAAGATCAACATTTACCGGTAGAAGCATGGTTTATTGTATCCATATATGTATCTCCTGGCATTTAAAATCTGTTGAAGGTCTGTTTTCAAAACTCAGCATGGAAAGAATTGACCTCGAGGTGCACCAAAGAACTAAGGAAAATATGAAAATTGATAAAAGTTTGTCTCTCAACTTTGATGTGCATAATTGGCAATTTTGCATTCTCCTCTAATCTGTACGTACTCCATTTACGTTCAAGGGCTCCTTCATGTCCTCTGACTGCCAATTTCAATCTGTTAATGCAATTCATACAACTACTTTATTGCTTTTATTTCTGGGCCATATGAAGGCCAGTGATTTGAACCCTTTAGGATTTATACGTGTCTTCCTGGAAGACTTCAGAGATGCGCAATATTTGATAAAAGATCTTAGTTGTCATTTTTACTTCTAATAGAACAATTTGTGCTTTCAAAGTACATTTTAATTTTCACAACAGAGGCTTATTTTGGCTGTTGAGTTTTGAATACAACATGCCAAAAACCCTGTGTTTTCATAATACCGATTTAAAAAAACATACATTTTAAACATTTTTCAGCAACCTAGTGTGAAAAGTTGAAGGAATCTGTTAACATATTGATTGCTTTGAGCACTGTTTTAAATTAGCTTTCTGTTCCTCTCCATATGGCTTTCCATTAAATTTAAATAAATTAAAGTTCAATTATCTGGAAGAGAGGTACAGAGTCCTCCTCGAGCTGCTGGATGAATTACCACCCAACCTTCTCTGTCAGAAATTCATCAGGATGTCTGCCTTTGGGTATTGTGGATGCCACTGCAACCTACCACTTTCTCTTTTAGACAAGATTTCATCACAGGTGCCAAGCACAGTTTCAGAAATAGCCCTGCGATTGGAAATTACTTTCTCTCTGCACTATTATGTGAGTCATGCCTGTAAAAAAAAAATTGTTCATCAAGTGGAGAGGCTCTGCGTTGACACACACAACAGTTTTCAGTCTGCAGAGATGCAGCAGACATAAACAGGAGGATATGCCACAGATGGCGTCTTTCATTCTGAAAAAAAAAAAAAAATTAAAAATCTAGCTTTTATCTGCCTGTTGGATGCTCAGCATGCGGGGGGGGGGGGGGAAGGAGAAGGCGAACAGCACCCCCGCTATTCACAGAATTGGATCAAAACCAACCCATTCCCGTCCAGTGTGGGTTTGGGATATGTGCAGAGAAGGTGTTTTGCAAGAGCTTCAAAAGAACATCTGGAGGATACAGAGCGAGCCTGGGATGTCCTCTTTCAAACAGCAATCTGTCACCTATTTGCCCCGTGTCCTTGCACGTCCTTCCAGCTCCAGCCCATAGCGCAGCCGCCCTGGCACCAGCCAGCTCGCAGGAAGCATGAAGAGCTGTTTGATCTCATGAAGAAAGACGGAAACATCGTTTGAGATCTGTTGCTCTTTTTCTCTTTTTCTCTATTCCTTATGCAGGAGAGCATAAAACATATCCGTCTTACAACTTCTGTCAGTAGTAGAGATGATCCCCGTAGGCAAAACCTCCGCATTATAGTCACTGCCTCAAAAGTTTCATTTGTTTCAGAAAAAAAAAAAATGCAGCTGTGAAAAGCATTAACAGAAACAAGAGTAAATGAATGGGTGCATGACCTATGAGAAAAACACTGCCTCGAGGAGCCGTAAGGCAAGCCCCATTTGCAGGAGGTTGGGCGCTCGTGGCGGCAGCAAGCCCCGAGGCCAGGGTGATGGGCTGGCGAGGCAAGCTGGGCACATGGGCTCTACGCTGGGATGAAGCTGGGCCATGCTGCCTGCTGCAAGCAATGGGAAGGTGCATGCTAGAAGGGTTTGGCTGCCTTTTGAAATGATTAGAGCACCATAAAAATAGCAGTATAGCGAAACAGGGCCGGCAGTAATTTTCACACAGTGGTTATCTCTACAGTATAGCTCTGTGGCTAAATAAAAGAAGAAATCTGAATTAGGGAACACACACTGTGTTAGGAATGAAGCACACTCTCCTTATATAGAGATATTGTAGAGATAGATATATCTATATTGTGCTCATCTGACATATTACTTAACTTCTTACAAATCACAGTGTCTCAAGCCATTGCATAGTGAAATTTTTCAGGGTACGCAGAGGTGCAGACTGCTCAGCCCTGCACTGCTGTGAACTATCCATTTTCCTCTTCCCTCTGCCTAAAATGGGACTTTCAACTTTAAAAGTTTGTGCCCTACTATAAAACTTAACATACCTCCACCTCCTTGACACTCACCTCCAGTGGCCCCAGAGTGGTTGCTCCTTTCACTGAACATGTCATTTATCCCTACCAGTGACTGAACAGTTTTACTATGGGAAAATACATTAAATGACTGAATTACTTGTTTTCAAACAGCTCGCCGTGTGATCACTCATTTGACAAGAACCCTTGGTGCCTTGCAACGTGCTCTGCACACGTGGCACCTCTGAAGGAGCCCTTAGCAGATGGGGGTCATTGAACAAAACACCCCTTTTAGTGAGCTTTGGCATATTCTCCCCCAAACAAACCACGGAGGTTATTGTCTATTGTGTCTGGACCCTGTATTTGTATAAGAGGGAAATGATTCATAGTAATGGGTCTACCCGGTTGATAGTCTCAATTTTTAAAATTCCCAGAGTATGCATTTATTTGAAGAGATAAGACAATTAGAGTGGTTTTAAACTGGCTTTTATAGGACTATTAAATTTCCCAATAGCACCATAAAAATTAATAAAATCAACTATTGCTATTGTACTAAAAAATAAACAGACCTAGCATTAAGGGCTGGGGTTTTTTTCAATGTTTTTCTGCTGCTGCTGTTTCTGTACCAACAAGTACAAATGATTTTTGTTCCCTGGGATCAGCCTCACTCGCAGGAACAGGGCTGCTGCCCATACGCGCTTGGCTCCCTCCAAAGCCCAGCAGTGAGGATGGCCATGGGGTGTGGGGCAGGAGGAGACCCAAAGCCACAAGAATGACCCAAAGCTCGGTGCTGTGATGGGCATATGTGGCTCAGTTAGTCCATAAGTCACAACTAAATGACACTCAACTTGGCTTACGTACAGCATTGCCACTTCTGCCCATCACGGCTACATGGATTTAAGTTGTGAAGGTGATTTGTCCAGCTGGTATCCATGAGGTCTTAATGTTAAAGAATTTTTCCTCAGCTAGGTTCACTGCTGTTCCCAAATATCTGAGATCCCCAGATATTCCCAGATATCTGTATTCACTGCTTCTCCTGCACCGCGTAGCTTTATTTAAATTGGGTGGATGGCTGTGCGGAGATGGATGTTGGTCTTCTTGTGTACTCCTGAAAATGAAATTTTCCATTCCTGTAATATAGTGCTAAAAGTCCAACTCAGTCTTACAAAAGCAGATCAGAGGTAGAAGCTGTCTAAATCATGCATTGCAAATCCTCTACATTAGTGGGGGAAAAAATCCTTTCACGTTACCTCAGTCAAGCTGCTTTAATCAATAGTTATCAGTCATCTCATTTCCCTTGGTAAGTGCTTCTTCCCCTGAAACCTTACTGCTCTCTACTACTGAGATGTTTTCAACCTGTACTTGGAGCAGAACTTATTCCCTCCAGTATAATTTTCACTTTAACCTTTCCTCAATGGCCTAGAAGTAATAGATCGCTAAAATTACTTTAACAGATTGGAAATTTAAACCTCTTAGAGATAACCACCTAGATGATCTTACAACTCAATGATAAGGCAAAGAATAACAAGTCTTAAAGGTTACTGAACTAAGACTTACGTTTTAAGGCTGCTGAAATACTGGGCATTGTTACGACTCTGCAATTAAATAACATTACCTAGTGTTGTTGTTGTTCCACATGCTGTTCAAAACCCTCCAGTCTGAAATTGCTTTCTTTAATGGTAATTCTGATGGCAGTAATTACCTACGAAGGAAAACAAATATTTTTTATATTTCCCCATGGCCTTCTCAATGCTTAAAGCTCTCTGGTCCTCTCTCCATAACCTTCTGGGCACTGGAGAAGTCAGGCCTTTCAGTCAAAATCTTCAGGCTAATATGTGTCTTCATCATTTGGAGTTGTGAATGTAAACCATGACAACCTGTTTAAAAATTATCATAAAATCATAGAATGGTTTGGGTTGGAAGGGACCTTTAGAGGTCACCTAGTCCACCCCCCTGCAGTGAGCAGGGGCATCTTCAACTCACTCAGGTTGCTCAGAGCCCCGTCCAGCCTGGGTTGAATGTCTCCAGGGATGGGGCATCGACCACCTCTCTGGGCAACCTGGGCCAGTGCTTCACCACCCTCATAGTAAAAATTTTTTTTCCTTATATCCAGTATAATTCTACCCTCCTTTAGTTTAAAGCCATCACCCCTTGTCCTGTCACAACAGGCCTTGCTGAAGAGGTTGTCCCTAATTCTTGCAGCTTTGGTAACAACCAGGAAAATCTTTGCGAAATGGTGGAAATTATGGGGTTTTCCTTGCCTCTGTAGTACCCAAAGGACTGTTTCTTATAGAATATTTTCTAGAGAATTGCTGGTTTTAATCCCTAACACCTCATATGACCTGGTCCCGGCCACTGCTGTCTATAGTAGGATCCTAGCAAGCTGATAGATTTTGTCTGGCTGAGTTGAAATTTTAAAATTATTAGCCCACAATCTTATTTTTACAGTGATCTGTGCGTAACTATGTGCATATTTCATTACAAAAAGGTGGTGAATTTGGGCATTAGCCTTTAAATGACCAGCAAGGCTGTGAACGAGGAGAGGACAAGCCCAGAGGCAGAAAAGTGGCTGGCAGTGTGGATGGCAAAGTGGATGGCAGAACAGTGGGGGAGCAGCGATGCCCATGATGGGGAAGGCACTTCAGCCTCCTGCCCATTCACAGCTCTGTCCTTGCCCAGGACCCAACAAAGAAAAGCCTCCCTCTCTAAGTATGAAAACTATACAGGACTAGAGGTCAAGAGAGACAGTTTGGGGAGATATAAACCCATGTTTTTTAAACAGAGGTTTAACACAGATTTATGCATATACCCACTCCTGATATTTGGGGCTAACAAACTGGTTTTGACCACCTGCAGAGTCCCTTGCTCTGCTCCCCAGATGTATTGCCTGTCCCAAAAGGTCCAATTCTGGTTGAGTCCAAGATGTTAAACTTCAGTGTTTAATCCTGGCACACAGAAAAGCTTTGAAGGTCATTTCTACAGCTTTTATAGTTTCTTCCGACGCCCTTGCAGAGCTTCATGGGAAACAAGGCATATGGCTCCAGAAAGGTGACAAAAAGCATTCTCTATCAACATTTTTAGGCTTTTAAAATTGCTACAACCCATTTTGAAAATGGGATGCTCAGAGCTGTGTGCTGTGATAAAGGCTTACCTTTTACCCTGTGCCCAGGGCTGCACAAAGCACTCACAGCTGTGCAACTCCCCCGTACCGCAGCCATCCTCACGGCCCAAACTTCAACCAGGGTAGTGGGGTCCACCCTTTCCACTCCCCAGAAATAAGGTGAACCCTTGGATGCAAGCCTGATAAGAATAGGCTCAAGTCTGGTTCCTTTAACTGCCATTCCTGGCGTATTGCAAATGCCTGACTTCTAATGGGCTACTTGTGGTGCAAAATACCTTCTAAAAATACTTGGTAATTTCAGTACTTGGGATGAAACAGCACGGTGCTAAAACATTCCCTCTGCGTTGTGATTTTCACTGTTGCAACCAACAGCTACAAAGGCCCAGTAACAGCCTGCTGTACTTAGCATCTCTGTATTTATCTGCATACCATTTATTTTTAGCCTGCTTTTCTCAGATGCTAGTGGGGAGATACTGCATTGTGCTGCCCTGTGCTTTCCTTATTTATCAGTCCTAGAATTGTGGAAAATATCGCTTCATTCAGTCTATGTACTCCTCCCATGTAAATGCTTTAGCATAAATATCCTAAAGTTTTTTTCAGTTTCCATGTGATATTTATGAGGAACCATTTCCAAGATTTCTCATCTCCATCAGCAGTTTTCAAATGTTACTTTCCAACTCGGGGAAACAGAGTTGCTCTAAAGAGAATGGAAAAAGAAGTACACTTTGTTTTAAATCTATTTACTTCAAGTTTTTTAAGAACCTATGAATTTGAGGTCATTAGTGACTATTTCTTCCAAACTTCCATCCTGACACAAGATTAACAAAAGATATTGCACCAATTAACCTCATGGGAACTACCTGAGAAGGAGGACTAATGGTGCACAGCTTTTAAAGCAATCACTTACAGTCATGCCAGAACAATTGTTTATCAGGGTGGGTTCCCACGTTCCCATCACTCTTCTCCATACACGTCACATGTAGAAAAGGTCCTCAGGGCAATATCTATCTTGCACCCAAAAAGAAAGTCATGTCAGTTTTTTCCCTGACCCTAGAAGAGCCAGGAACTTGTGTAGGCTGACTGAGAGCTTGGGCTTCCCAGTCCTTTAGGGTCCCTGTGCTCCCTTTATGTTGCTGTGCAGCTGCAGAGCTCACCACATAGGTGGGGTTACGGCAGCTCCTCAGCAAATATTTAAGAATATTCAAATGAGCTTCAAAAAATGCTGCTGTGTCATGGGTTGACCTCAGTCAAAATAAACTGTGAGTGGATGTATTATGCATATACCTCATGGCATTAACTCATCACGGATGTGACAGGGAGATGGGAATTTTGCAGCGTCTTTTCCGCTCTCTGGACATCCTCAAGTTAATTAAAATGTCACGGAGACATTCATAGCATGAATCATGATTTTAAAGCGAGTTTCAATTTGGTGGGCCCAAATCCTTTCCAGGAGAAAGCTTAGCTGTTACCTGTGCTACTCCATCCTGTGTTTGGGATCAGCTGCTGACCAGAGCTCATCAGATGCTGCCGTGGTGCATCCAGGCATGGAGCCAACAACAGCTCTTTGAGCCAGCTCATCTTCTAGGCTGAAGAAGAGCTGCCAATGCTTCTGCATGGTGCAAGTCCTCCCCAGCTGTAAATCACACAATCCCAGCTATCTGAGCAAACACCAGTGGTATCTGATGGCATCTGCTTGACAAATCCAACATGCTGGGTATCTCATTCTTAACAACTTTACAAATGCTTTTGCAGCTTCTGCTAATGGAAGGCTGTCGGTCATAACTCTCCAACATCTTTCACTCACATCAAATACTTGACTTTATCGTAAATAATAGGGAGTTAATTACTGCTCTGATGTGATCTACTCCAAAGTTGCCTCAGAAATGTCACTGTTACTAAACTGATTGCCTGGGCATGCCTCTAGTCCTCATAATACTTATTATATACCATATATATATATATTAAAAATATATATACATAATATATTTCCCTTATATATATAAAATACCTTGTCCATAGTGCACAAAATTTACAAGAAGTGCAAGTATACTCTCCAGTAAGTAAATTCTAGTTCAAGTAAGAAAAAAAATGTCTTTGGATAGGATCCACCCACACTCAGAGTTATCTTGAAACATCATTCTCATCAAGTTTTGGCACATAATGCAAATCCCTGTACGATAGTTGCAGGATATCAGTCAGTAAGGTTAAACAAACATTGGCAAAATTTCTCTTTTTTCTTCCACTGCATTTACCTCAGACACAAAACCAAATGCCTGTTAGCCTGCAGTGGAATACTTGAAACATATAAAAGGTAGCAGAGCCTCCCATTGCACCATTCAACTGAAGAAGAATAGAGATGGAAGAGTTTCCACTCTCATCACCGCTCTCCTGTTTATTCCTCAGCTCCAGGACCGCTAACCCACTTGTGAGAAACTGAACTAAGGTATTGTTTATTAAGACTTATGTTAAGCTCGGTGTAAAGCATGCGAAGAATACCTCCCAGGCGTGCTTATGCAAGATAACCATCAGATGTCCAAACTTATCGACAGAGATAAGACAAGCAACCCCATATCACCAGGAAGCAGGAAACGACCCCCTAACAACAACTGAAGCATGCGAAAAGTACCTCCACTATCTCATTGAACATGGAAGTAAAGATGTATAAAGAGAGACTGTTTGAACTGCTCAGTACGGCAGTTGGCGGAGCGCAGACTCCCCTGCCGTCCAGCGCTGTATTTGCTCATATTCTACTTGCTACAATTAATAAAATTCTAATTGGATTATGATCCATTGTGGTCTCAATTTATGACAATTTGGTGCCGTGACTCGGATAAGGAACGGTGAGCTTCTGTCCTCCGGGGAGGCGCCCCGCGGCAATCCGCGGCCCCGCGACCGACAGCTTACCTCAACCTTACCGACGAACCTAAATTCTAGAATGATGAGCAAAGGAGAAACCGGTAAAATCCCATAAAAATTCTGTGCACGGGAGTCCGGACGAAGACGCAGGGCGCGTAAGTATATGGCGAATTTGTTCGCGGGTTTACCGTTCGGGCGGGATTGGGTTTCCTGGAATATAACGAGTGAGAGGTTCGCTATATTGAACCAGGCGAGTGCGGACCCTTAAGTACTGCGTTTCCCATCTCCCGCGAGGGACTGGGCCAGGAACAAGGGGAACGAGTGAGTGCGCGCTTGTGGATATTCCAGAAGATGGGGGCGAAGGGCAGCAAGCCTTCGACTCCCATGGGAAAGGTACCCACTGTACCTAAGAATACCCCTCTGGCATATATCCTAGACAATTGGAGATATTTCCCTGGAACCCTAGGGAAAGATAAACAGAAAATGATAAAATATTGTACTAGGATATGGGGAGGGAAGAAGATTTCTAAAGATGACGTTTGGCCAGTCTATGGGTCAGAAGAGGATTGAGTCAGACAACAATTAAACCTCTGGGTTAACAATAAAAAACCCCTTAACCCAGAAGAGAGTCAGTATGCGGAAGTGTGGCTAGAAAGACCGAGAGCTAGACTTTATCCACTGAATGAAGTAAAAACTGAACAAAAGAAAAAGAAGGAAGAGTGAGACGAAACCCTTCTAAGCCCCCCTCCCTATATTTCTCCTCCTGCTCCCGCAGCCCCTTCAGAGGTCCCCAGAGCACCCACTCCCCCACCAGAATCGGAACAAGGGTCTCCCCCTCCTCCTAGACGCGTAACTAGGAGTCAAAAAGGGGCAGCTCAGATGTATCCTTTAAGGGAAATGCCCATGGGGGGACCCCAACCTGTGATTGGATATATTTTTGTGCCCCTAAGTTCGGCTGACCTACGAGATTTTAAAAGAACCGAGATGGGAAACCTAATTGAAGACCCACTCGGAGTGGCAGAAAGATTAGATCAATTTTTTGGGACCAAATCTTTATACTTGGGATGAGATGCAATCTATCCTTGGTCAATTATTTACTACCGAGGAAAGAGATATGATCAGGCGAGCAGGAATGAGACTGTGGGATGCTCAGCATGCCCAGGGACCCCAAGCAGATATTAAATGGCCACTCCAAAGACCTAATTGGGATAATCAGGATCCGGTGCATAGAACCCATATGCAGGACCTGAGAACTATAGTAATTCAAGGGATTAGAGAAGCAGTACCCCGTGGCCAGAATATCAATAAAGCATTTAATGAAATACAAAAGAAAGATGAGAGCCCTACTGAGTGGCTGGAACGACTGAGGAAAGCCCTTCAGCTGTATTCTGGGGTAAATCCAGACGACCCTTTAGGGCAAGCGCTCCTCAAAACTCAGTTTGTGGCAAAATCATGGGAAGATATCAGAAAGAAGATTGAAAAGTTAGAGGACTGGCAGAATAGAGGGTTGGATGAATTATTGAGGGAAGCTCAGAAAGTCTACGTAAAGCGGGAAGAAGAGAGCAGCAAGCGACAAGTAAAAATGATGGTAGCAGCAGTCAGAGAGGATCGCAAAGGGCGGACTGGTGAACACAGATCTGCTGGAACGAAACAAGGGAACGTGGTAGTAAAGAAGGAACAGAGATGTTGTTTTTACTGTGGAAAGAAGGGACATATAAAGACGAATTGCAGAGAAAGGATCAGGGATGAGGAAATATTAAAAACGGAATAGGAGAGTCAGGGGCTCTATATCTTAGGGGACCGGAGTCATCATGAGCCCTTGATAAAATTAAAAATAGGTCCCCATAAACAAGAGTTCACCTTTTTTAGTAGACACTGGGGCTGAGAAATCGACTATTAGGCAAATACCTGAGGGATGTAAAGTTTCCCCTGAAAAAGTACAAGTAATTGGGGCAAAAGGAGAATTTAAGACAATAGAATCGGGCCCCCTGAGTGCCAGCTGGTCGGCTCAAGCCTGTGAGCTGTACGCATTGTGGAAAGCCTTAGTGTCACTGAAGGGAAAGGATGGAACTATATATACAGACTCACGCTATGCGTTCGGAGTAGTACATACCTTTGGGAAAATATGGGAGGAGAGAGGATTTGTTAACTCGCAGGGAAAAGAACTGATACACCCAGAATTAATTCGGCGAGTTCTGGGGGCATTGAAAATACCAAATAAAATAGCAGTTGTACATATAAAGGGACACCAGCGAGGCACGAGTTATCAAGTTAGAGGAAATAATGCAGCTGATACAGAAGCAAAACGAGTAGCAGGCAATTATAGTACGATTTTGACTATGCAACAAGTACCTGTTAGTAATAATTTGAGTTTTGAGTCTGCAGAAAAGGAAAAACTAGAACAAATGGGAGCTAAGGAACAAGATGAAACAGCTGTCCGGACTGCTGAGCGTGGATGGACTCATGCTAGTCGCATTAAAGGCCCAGTGACGAGACCCCACTGGAAAGTAATCAGTACTCCAGGTGACACCAAGATAACTCTGAAAAGATAACGTAATGATAAGAACTTTAGTTGATTATTTTGCCGCATTACCTTTTGGTATAAAGTGTATATTGCTGTTTATATTTGCTATAATTATCTTTTTTTAATCTATTATATATGGAAGCGTACAAAGTGTGTTGAAGGAAATTGCTAAACTTATGTAGTAACACAATATTGAATATAGAGGAAAAGCTAATAAGCACTTTAGATATACAAATTAGATGCAATCATTTGAACTGCGATTGTTATCCATTTGCTCGTTGCAAGTGTAAGGTATGCCAGGATAAATGGTGGACACACTGTGAATATGGATACCCTCCGATAGGAGTTTGCACACAGTGTTGGAAAATCCAAAGAACTCTCACTGAGTGGAAATTAAAAACAATTAGAGTCGGAACAAGAAATTATTCGAGGATCCCATGAATGGTGGAAAGTTTTGCCAAAGGAATAAACCCTTAGTATTATTGTTACCATTCCAACGAATCAATCCCCTTTGTGGTTGAAATTTTGGCTACAAAGTGCAGAAGGGAAGTACTAGCTGTGTCTTGCTTAGTCCCATTAGTTAAAGCTGCAAAGTGGGAGGCCTATATAAACAGGCAGAAAGCCCGAAACAGCTGTTCTCCTGAAGATTTCCCTTGCTGCCGAGAAGATGGTACACCCCGTGGCTCGAAGCAACCGAGTCGACGGGCGAGGCAGAGGAGGAACAAACTGTGGAGAAAAGAACCAGAACAATGAGGCGCAAGAGCAGCTATGGTCGAACTTCCCCAAGACTGGTAAAAGTGTACTTAAATTGGAAAAATTGACAGACACCCTTTTTCCTGGTATATCGTTAGTTTTATTATCGATAATAGCCCAAACAAATGGAAAAGGAAACCCTCATGAACCCATGAATTGGACAATAACAAACATACAATATCCAAATAAGCCAATCCAAGCACAAATTATGGAGGGGGGAACAGTTAGTTTCAATATAAGTTTGCGTTACTTAATCGATGGAGAAATGGATAAGAATTGCAAGCCAATTTATATATGCCCAGCATCGAACCCTGGTAAATCATACTGTAATCGTCCAGACCATTATTATTGTGCATACTGGGGATGCGAAACATGGGCCTCTGAATGGTCTGCATCTGGAGATCAAAATCTAGAAATCAAATGGTCACCACAAATATGTCAAAAGAGAAATTGGAGCTACACAGATAGTTACTATAATGGTACATGTAATCATAAAGATATTGGATGTACAGGCATTAATATAACCATAAAAGATCCTAGTCAGGACTTCTGGCTTGTAGGAAAATTTTGGGGAATTAGATATCACGAACAAGGTGTAGATAGAGGGGGTATTTTTCAAATTATGAAGAAACCGATGCCCCACGATCCTTTGCCAATAGGACCAAATCTGGTCCTGAATCCGCCCACTTCCTCTGAAGAAAGGATGGCCCCCGTAATTGTCATAACCCCTTCCTCAGGCTCTCCTTCGAAAACAACTAATGATGCTGTGACTGAATTCTCTTTATCCAGAGATCTAGAGTTGTCAGAACCCAAGGACCCCTTATGGAATCTAATGCAAGCCTCTTATCGTGCCCTTAATGAAAGCAAACCAAATTTAACTGAAGAATGCTGGTTATGTTATAATATTAGACCACCATATTTTGAGGCAGTTGGAAAACCAGGTATGATTCGATGGTCTAATGGTTTAAACCCACAAGAATGTCAATGGGATGACCAGAAGAATCATACGCAAGGAATTACTATTCAATTAGTAACGGGTCAGGGAAAATGTATAGGCACAGTGCCCGAAAAGTATCAGCCTTTGTGCAGCCGAACAGTCACTAACACCAATATAGAGAAACACAAAAATAAAAAGGACAAATGGGCTATCCCGACACCAGGAGCTAAATGGGTTTGTTCAGACATCGGAATAACGCCTTGCCTATCCTTGAACGTGTTTAATGAATCTCAGTTTTGCATACAGGTGATTATTGTTCCTCGCCTAATCTATCACACCTCTGAGGAGGTGCTACGCCACTTTGAAGGAAACCTGAATAGACAAAAACGAGAGCCAATTACGGCAGTAACCCTAGCTACACTGCTGATAGCGGGTGGAGTTGGAGCAAGTACAGGCATAGCCTCCCTGGTAAAAGGTCAGGAGTTGCAAAATTTGCAGATGGCTGTAGATGAGGATTTAGCAAAAATAGAGCAATCTATTCAAAATTTAGCCACTTCAGTAAAATCTTTATCAGAAGTGGTGCTGCAAAATAGGAGAGGATTAGACCTATTGTTCTTAAAGGAAGGAGGGTTATGCGTAGCTCTCAATGAAGAATGTTGTTCGTTTGCTGACCATACGGGAGTAGTCCAAGACACCATGTCTGAACTCCGGAAAAGGTTAGAACAACGTAAAAAAGATCGTGAAGCGGGCAAGTTATGGTATGAAAGCTGGTTTAATGTTTCACCTTGGCTAACCACTTTGTTGTCTGCTTTAGCAGGACCGCTTATTATGTTGATTCTGGGACTTATATTTGGACCTTGTATATTACGCTGTATTTTACATTTTATTAAAGAACGGTTTGACCCAGTTAAATTGCTTATTTTGACTACAAGGTCTGAAGCAAAATATAAGAGTGTATCTATTAATGAAGATGACGATTGTTGTGAATGCATTATGCCACATAAGAACTATGATTGTAATTGTGAGATATTACCTTGTGAGTGTTATGATAAATGTCGGAATTGTGGAAGAAGATTTGCCTGCAGTGCCGAAAATGAAAGTAGTGTCTAATAAACAATAATAGGATAAAAAGAAAAAGGGGGGATTGTGAGAAACTGAACTAAGGTATTGTTTATTAAGACTTATGTTAAGCTCGGTGTAAAGCATGCGAAGAATACCTCCCAGGCGTGCTTATGCAAGATAACCATCAGATGTCCAAACTTATCGACAGAGATAAGACAAGCAACCCCATATCACCAGGAAGCAGGAAACGACCCCCTAACAACAACTGAAGCATGCGAAAAGTACCTCCACTATCTCATTGAACATGGAAGTAAAGATGTATAAAGAGAGACTGTTTGAACTGCTCAGTACGGCAGTTGGCGGAGCGCAGACTCCCCTGCCGTCCAGCGCTGTATTTGCTCATATTCTACTTGCTACAATTAATAAAATTCTAATTGGATTATGATCCATTGTGGTCTCAATTTATGACACCACTGCAAAAGGTGAGTTTTAAGGCATCGTGCAGGTCTAACCACAGATTAATGTGTATCATCTAACAAGTCCAGCAGCAGCTGAATGTGTATCATCCAGAGAGAGCACGTCAGCCCTGGTGGGGATAAACTGTGCTTCCTCTAAACATGGCGTGCACCCAGACGGTGGAGGTGGAGATCACAGGGTCACAGGCTGTGGTTGGAGCTGTGAACTCGTGGACTCATTGGGAAACCTGGTGCTCACTTCCACATTGGATCCGCTGGCCTCTTTTGAAAAGCCCTGCTCTGTTGCTCAGCTTGGACTAACTCCACAAAGACACTGATGCCCAGAGGAATACTGCAATGCCGTGGGTGATTGCTACTCAACAGTCAATTGCCATGCCATCATTTTTCCAGAAGTGAGGTTTTTTCATTGAGAAAAGACCCGTAGCAGCCCGGTCTGCACTGGAGGGAGCTGGCAGTGATGGAGCTATTGACCTTGCTTCCCTAAATACGTTGTTCTTGCAAGTTAAATGAAATACGTGAACTGCATTTGAAATATTTCTCTACTTCTCCCGCAGTGTGTAAAAGCTTGCCCTCGTACATCAGTAAATATTAAATCACCATATTCTCATTTATATGTACACTACAAGATGCTGATGGAGTCAAGTACTGTTATGTGTATGTATATGAGGATCTAATTTTACTCTGTATGTAATTTTCTAGTTGATGGGCTAGGTTCTGCTGACTTCATTCTACTGCTATTAAAAGAGAGGGGTGGAAGAGTAATGGATTTTGCAGTTCTTTGATGGGTGGAATGAAAATGCTCAGGCCAAACCAAAACTGCATATGGACTTCAACCATTTGTAAACATTTGTCTTGTTTACTTCCCATAACAATGCAGCCTTTTTTTTTAAAGGACATTCTTCCATAACAAAACCCACCAAGTATTTTTGCTAAAATGTTAACTTAATTCTGTTGGTTTTGAAATCAGCTGAGCTTTGTTTCCAGACAAGCAAATTTGTAGGTAATTTGACTTAAAATTAGCAAACAATGAACCTGTTTTTTTGACCAGAAATATTTTTGCGTGGGCAAGCAAGCCATACACACAAACAGTGAATTTGTTCTCAAGTCTGCTCTCGTATAGGGAGTGAAAACCCAACGTACTCACAGGGGTGAGCCAAATCAGCTGAAGCCTTGTATACGCTGGTACTTAAAATGCAACCTTTTCTCACCTTTTGGTGGTTCAAGACAGCCTGGAAAGTTTTATTGCTCTTGTGGGTAGGGAGCTCTCTCCAGGGGCACAAAGCAGAGCACGGTGGGCTCTCACATATGCTGCAAGGCAGGGTGTCACTGGGGGGAACCTGCACAGCTCGATTTGCTTCTGGGTATACACTAAATATTAGGCACATCCCTGACCAGGACACTCTGTACCCACAAAAAGCAGCAGAAGGAAAATGAAAACCTTCGGCTGAGGTCTGGAGTTTTGCTCAGATTCAGATAGATTCCTCTCTTTACCCCACTGTACCAGATGCCTAGATGTTTTCCATGTTTTATATTGCAGAGCTACAGATTTTCTGCTGACATTTATTTCTGTCAGTCTCTTTTTGCTGGAATTAGTGCCTGAATCACGGGGTGGGGAACTTGGAGATTAAAGCTGCTGGGTATCTTCGCAGACCAAATCCCAAAAGCTTTTGGTATTTTGGTTTAAGGCGCTACAAAACTGGTTATTATTTGGGGAAGACTGTGATTGCAGAGTTAACAACTCTTGTAATTCATTTGTGAAAGGGGCAGAGTCCCCACTTTGATGCAGTTTCACCATTGGTACTTCAGTGCTTGATATTGTAACTTATACGATAAGGATCAGTGACTTATGTTGTTAGGACTGCCTTAAGCAATAAGATTTGGAAGGCTCCCAGCGCCCGTGTGGGTGAAGAGTCAGTGATTGAGGAGGTTCTTCCTCTGCCTGAAAGGGAGCCTGCACTGATTTAAAGATAGAAGGCTAATTTTGTGATACCTTCCACATTCTGGTGGTGGATTTTTATATAATCTCATTTTTCAACTGAGATGGAAAGCCTTCCTTTTCAGATAAATCCACTTCAGTTAAGTAAAGTTGGAAGCCTTTCTATCCTGCCCAATTTTAATACCTCTAATTTATCAGTTGTGTACTTAAATCTAAGTCACACTGCAGGTCCTCTATGGTTTAGAGAAAATTTAAATGCTGAAAGGTTCCTACATGCTGTCTTGGAAAAGAACAGATTTTAGGTCCTGGTTATAATATTTCTTTTTCAGATGTATAAAGAAATTACATAAACCATGGTTCTTTGTTAATTTGCAAGACAACACGCCCTTGGCTCGTCTGGCTTGCAGAGACTCCCACCTCTTTCTGGGTTGCTTGCTTTGGGGCAGCTGGAGGATGTGAGCAACTGCCATGCAAAGTGCGTGTGAAAAACATGCACAACCCTTTTGTCTTCTTTGTGAGTCATTCCAGCCTTCTTGCCTTTCCCTTCCTGCATCCCAGAAAAATGGGAGAAGTCTGGGTACCAACCAGACAAGCACCAGCACCGGCCGGTGCTGACAGCTGCAGGAGCAGGTAGGCGAGCCCATCATGCCCACAGGCATATGTGTGGTGGGTTAGGGGATGGGACCTGCTGAAATACAGCACAGGGAAGAGGGAAAAGATGTAGAGAGCTCAGAGCAAGGGCTGGGATTCCCTGTCCAGAAGTGGTTAGCAAAAAACAAAAAACTGTAATTGCAAGCTGAAACCCTCTTCTTGGTTATGCTGCCATTTATAGCAGCCTTAGTTATGGATGTTTGTTTTAAGATGCTGTCCCTGTGGCAAGGGAGGATTAATCCATTCCATTTGCTGTGGAAGAGGAGCTGTTTCCAAAGCCAGCAATGCTATGCAATCAACACGGGCTCTCCAGGGTTGCTGGAGAAGCATCCCCAGCACCAGCCAAGCCAGCTATCATATTATGGACCCTTATTCAAGCTGCCCCTCCTCGTAGCCTTGAACACTGCAGTGCACTTTCATATAGTGTAACAGATGGAGAAAGCTGCTTTGCTGTTCCTGTTTTGGAGAACTAAACATCGCACAGGCACCACTGGTGTTTGTCTGTTTTCCTTGATGGGTTCTCAGGATCTCCAGCTGCATAAATGTTATATCTCAGCCTCCACAGCCTTGCACGCTCCTTCCACACTCCCCACCACAGCTGGCTGCAGTTTTCCTCCTGCCAGCACATCAGCAGAAGCCCTGTGTGATTTGTCTCCCTGCGCAGGATTGTGCCCTCTGCAATTCTTGCAAATGTTGAGGAGGCAACTCTAAAACTCCCTGTAAAACTTTAATTACAGAAAAATGATGTCTCTTAAACACAGCCTGTCCCAGAGGAAAACAGAGCTGACAAGTTATTTTGCTTGTCTAGTGGTCTAGAACCGTTTGTCATAAACAGATCTGTACAGCAGGCATTACAGCAACACTTAAATATTAACTTGCATTAGGACTTCAGGCTTAAACACGTGCCTTGTTGCACAGGAAACTCGAGCATGGGCTGACTTTTTGAGCTGGTCGCTGTCACAATTTTTCATCATCTTGAGCTCGGCCGTGTCAATGCCGTGCCTTTGGTTGGCTTTGCGGTGGTGCAGGTGGCTCCCAGTGGTGCCGCAGGGACTCACAAGTGCTGGAACTGGCACGGGGCAGGGGTAGGAGCACCTGGGTGTGAGCAGTCCTGCCTGCACCTAGGAAGGGGAGTATCAATGTTTTCTCACCCTCCAGACAGCCTGCAGGTAATTCCAGCATGGCACATCAGTGCTCTCGCACAGCACTGGGATGTCCCACACTTGCCGGCAAGGGGACATTTCCAGGCTATGGAGGGCAATAAGAAACACATGCAACAAAGCATCACCTTATCCCATTTACAAGCTTGTCCATTCCTTTCCACTTTGGGAGTCAGAGAGCAACTGACCAGTGCGTTAGTGATTGATGGCCCAAGAAAAGTGGGTTTGTTGTGCCGACTCTTTCCTTGCAGATCAATGTCCTTCTGGCAGAGGGCACCCCCTCTTTAACATGTACAACTGGCATCACCAAGAGGAGACAAACTGGTATCAGGACTTATCCTGGGATTTTGCTGGGAGCCTGGCATGTCTCAGACTCATCCTGCATGTGGTGGCATGATAAAGAGGACCTGGACCAGCACAGCTGACAAACCAGTCTCCTTGTGCAGCTGCTAAATTGAAATCCAAACATAAGAAAGAGGGAATAAAAGAAGTCACAGTACTGCATCTGTGAACACTACTTAGTACAGTGATTATAATTATGTCCAGAAAAGAAATTAGAAAAGGAGATTTTTTTTCTACTCAACCCATTTTATTCCTATGTGTGCTCAGAGCAAAATCTGCCTGCTTTAGCATCTCACAGGCCTGCTTTGCAGACTACAATTCTCCTTCAGAAAAGTCTGAGGTGTTGAAGAGAGCCAGATGCTTGTTGTCTCTCACTGAGCGTGTTACAGAAGCCTTTTATCTGAAATTTAAAAACAAAACAAAACAGAACAAAACAATTCTTCATATTTTCAGAGCAGCAATAAGAAATCTTAAAAAAAGTAAGTGCCTTTGGAACTGGTGTGTGAGCCTCAGCCCAGCGACAGCTTGCATCTGCAAGGCTGAGCCAGAAGCTTAAGAGGGCGCATTTGGAGGTTTTAATACCATCAGCTTCCAAATGCACCCGAAAGCAGCTGGGCCTTTCCCTGCTGGTCCTGCAGGTGCCTTTCAATTATCTGGAAAACAGCTGGATTCAAACAGAAGAACTTTTAATTGAAGAATAATTTTACGGGTCTCTTCACTGAGAGAATGCTGAGATAGATCGACAACTTTCAGCTGCATCACACAAGAGGAGGCTGGGTGTAGGAAGTGATCTTGGTGATTACAGCAGCTTCACAGACCAGAGACTGCTCCATAGCTCGACTGAGCCAGGCAGGAATCCATACAATCCATGGCTTTTTCCTCCTTTCAGCTACAAAATAAGGTTTTCTCTTTCATGTCGAGAGCATTTCTTATATTCAACTACTTTTCTCAGCTTTCCATGAGTCTCACCTTCCTCGAGTGAGTTCACCCTGCTGCACAGCTATGCCATTATTTATTGAAAGAGATTGAGAGCAGTTTACAGGGGCTTAAGCATGCTCTCTTGCGCTGTTTGTATCAGATTAAATAATTTTTCTCCTTCCATTCTCCTTATATGCAGACTTTTCATAACTCACCACACTGAATGATATCCTGAATGTCTCGGGAAAGCAGCTGTTTTGTTCATGCTGTCTTCTGTGGTTTTGTGCTAAATAGCAATTTCTGCCATTCCTTAACGATTTTTTGTACAGCACATTGTGTTTAGCCATAGCCTATCTTGGGCAATCTCAGCTCACTCTACCCCTCACCTTAATTCTTCTCACTTGTCACAAAGCCCAAGTGTCAGATCTTACCTGACTTTTTCTAAGTCTCTCTTTTTCAGTCTCTATGAATCCCCCAGCAAGTTCAGCAGGTCTAATTTTAAATATGGCCATTATGCGTTTGTACTTCCTCTTAGAAATGCTGCTTTCTGGTGTTTAGTATTATGCTTTTAAACTTGCCTCCCAAGACCAGGCTCCCTCAGCTGAACACCCCCAGATCTCTTCTACAGCGTGACTCCACATGCTGAAGCTCTCTTCTAAAGGCTGATCAATTTTCTGGTTGACACCTAATAGAATTTCATCCTTTGAAAATGAAATTATTTTACTCAGTCTACTTGGGACACAGTAATCCCAGGCGGGAAAAAAAAAAAAAAGTAAGCAAACAAAAAGAATTAAACACTGTGAAGTCTGTGTGAGAATAATGTAATTCTGAAGCAAATCCACCTCCTCAGGCCTCTCCATTGGCTTTGGTATAGCTTTATGTGCATACGGATGGCTTAACACAGGTGGTACATCTCTTTACTGATGTGCATGACTGCTTCTCCATGCAGCTTCAAACAGAAATCACACTTTTCCCTCATATAACTCAAAGCACCCTGCAAAGTAGCAGATCCATACCTTACAAGTCAAGAAAATGAGATGCTGAGAGCTTGCTGAGGGATTGGATCAATGGCAGGAGTGGAAATAAAACACTCTTCTCTGGTCCCTAGTTCCCTATCCAGTCATATTGGCCATAGTCTCATTGAGCCTACCAAAAAGTTACCTTTTTTCTGTACATACCCTCTAACTAACTGTTGTTAGCAAAGGCTACCTGCACTGGGAGGCAGAAAATCTCATCTGTGGCAAAAAATGAATGATTTGCGAGACAATAATGACAAGGAAGATCACGTCTCCTGTTAGGTACGTCAGGATGATCTCACCCCAACTAAGCTGATGCTGCAAAGAGCTGAGGTTTTTTATCTGGCTTCAGCACTGGAGGAGGCCATGAAATTCTGTGCCTCTAGTCCCACAGGGATCCCGTGAATCAGAAGTCCCCTGTTTTTACGTGTCTTATGAGTTCCTTTCCTAGCTCCCTCTGGAGACATGCTTCTGTGTTTACTTCTGTGTCCAAATTCTGAGGCTCATCTAGCAGTGGTAGATCAGGAGTGTCATTAAAATTCATGGAGGTCATGCTGATTCACACTGTATATGGACCTCCAGTTTTACACAAGAAAAGCCCTGTTCTTGTGTCCAAGGAAAGATCTTGACACACAGGGTGGGGCTTGGTCAACAATTCTCCAGGGACCAGGACCTTGCATGAATCTAACACAAAACCACACCATGGCTGGCATCGGTCCTCCAGCCTCTCCCCGCGAGGCCACCTCCATTCTCCCACCCTTTAACCTTAACCCTCCACGCGGGATATGGGCATCAGCGCGCACCATACACCAGCACACGCTTGCTTAAAAGGGAAAGTCCCAGAAATCTCGCTGAGGCCCTGTGTGGTCTGCATACACGTATACTGGCTTGGCAGTGACTATAATTTGCTCTGCAAGCTTTCGAGAGGCTGAGAGCCGTGCTCACCCCCAGCTGCAGTACCGAGCAGGGTTCCACAATTCTGAGTCCATCTATAATACTTGAACTTTCTCACAAGGGACTTCAAAACCTTCCTCTTTCCATTCATTAGCTATTCTTCTGCAGAAGTAATTAGCTGACTACAAATTGAATTAAAAAAAATTAAGTCACTTTCAGGTTATTCATATAAAGAAATAAAACTGAGAAGTGGCAAGTTACTTGAGGGAATATGTCAAATACAAAGCTTTTTCCCATTTTCTCAGCTCTTTGACATCACCGGGAACCAGGAGCTTGCATCCTTAATTGGCCATAACATTTTCTTCTTGGAGAAAATGGGGTATTTAACACAACACTCATTTTTTCTGAAAATCTTCTTTGGGATGTAGAAATGAATGTTAATGTATGCAAGCCCATTACTGAGAATGGTAATGAAGAAGTCGTGGCCAACGGTTAAGCTTAAATTAAGCACGCTTCAGAAAACAAACACAACTCTTCCAGAAATCCTATTCAACATTTGTAATGGAATAAAAGTCCCAATAAAATGTTTTCCCTGAGAAGTAATAAATTCTGAAAACATGACTGTATTTACTTAGACCTTTTGTAATGAAAAACTTTTTCTCAGACAGGAAAACTGCTCTTTACAAGAAAACTCAATAAATACAACTATGCAACTGTTTTCGTGAGACTTGTGCAAACATGTGCTGTTACAAATGCTCAACAGGCCAGTGCATTAAAGTCCCAGACCCACATATACACGCGTGTTGAACTCAGAAATAATATTGCTCAAGCACCAAAAACACACATGTAGGTTTTTCTTTCTGTATCTCATTTATATAATTAAAAACTCTTCCAAGCCCTCAGTAGAGACCTGAAAAGAATTGATCCATTTTTCACTGGAAGCAAGTTAGTTCATGCCATAAATCTTCTGAAATGAAATGTAAGAAATTACCACTTGCAACTTCTTGAGAAATGCTATATGCTATATTTTTTTTTTATTTATTTGGGGGTGGAAAAATATTGATTCATATTTATCATTTAATCTGGAAAAAATGCATCAAGTATCATTATGATTGATTTTTTTAAGTGGATGCTGACCATCTAAATGCTCTTATTGCCTCCTGAATTAATATCCAATACACAGTTCACATGCACCTCTGAGCCAACATGAGTTGTTCTAACAATGAACACTGGAGTCATACTTTGAGTACTATGCTTGTGACTAAATTTAAGTGAGTTTTCACTGCTTGACCCCTGCCACAGAGCATCCACCTCCTCAGACTGCTGCCTCCTGTCCTGTGTGGTGTTTCAGAAAGCTCAGAAGGTACAAAACCATCCCGATCTGCCTCCACAGGGTCGCCTGGGCACCTTTGCTGAGTCTTGAAGCAGGGTCCCTGAACAGCACTGAATTTTGCTCAGGGTAATGAAAAACTTTTACGTGGTTTTGGCAATGCTTCATCTGGAAACAGAAAGGCAGCGATAACAAGAGCTCTCCCAGTGCTCCACAGCGCCAGATTCATTGGTATGTTCTGGCTGGTGATGCAAAGCAGCTCACAAACCTAACGTCTCTGCGCTAAACCAAGTTTATTGCTGCTTTGCATTGCCAGCACAGTGCAAAGCAGCTGGAAAGCACCAGTGACTTTGATCCCAAACTATAGAAGAAATCCTGATTATTGCGCTGATGTGATCCCAGGCATTCAGATGTTCCTTTAAACACAGAAGAAAGCACCTTGCAAGGAGTCTTTGTCCTGCCTCATTGAAAACAGACTGTGTTTCAGGGGAATCAAAGCTCAACAGTTGCATTTAAACAGAATCATAGAATCATTAAGATTGGAAGAGACCTCTAGGATCATCAAGTCCAACCGTTAATCCAACACCCCCAGGCCTCCTAAACCATGTCCCCAAGTTCCGCGACTACATATTTTTTGAATGCCTGCAGGGATGGTGACTCCACCACCTCTCTGGGCAGTGAAAATAAAACTATCAGCCCCCTTGGTACACTGCTGTCCTCTCAGCTCCGAAGGCTTTGCAGGATTCCTTGCTACATCACTGAGCTCCGTACCACAACAAGCAAGAGATCAAAGCTCAGGCAATATGAGAAGACATCGCATCAGCCCAGAGATGCCCCAGCTAGCAGGACTCACAGGATGGCAGGTGGTGGATTTTGGAGGACCTCTGAGGCTGTGACAGTCAAGGCGTGATGCTGGAACCTCCCTACAAGCATCACTAGGATGAAAAGTCACCCATCCCTCTGGGCTCTCCGGGTGCAGCTGCTGTTGCAGACGATGACCTGTTGCATGGTTTCAATCAATTCAATCTCCAAAGCACATTTTGAAGGAGGATAAATAATGTAGCAAAGATGTTGTTTGACGCCTCCATAGGGAATGTAATTTGTATTTCTTCTGGTAATTTTTTACTTCACCACATTATAAAAACGAAGGGAAAGAATTATTTGGGTTTTGTGGCATTTAGATAGGTAAGTTTTAAGATATTACACAAACGTGAAATCATTTTGTTTGGGTTTTCTAGTTCAAAACTGAAGCCAAAAGAAGATAATTCAAGAGAAAATGCTCTCTGGGACAATGAGGGTCTGGAATGAACTGTGCAATTTTGGTTAAAACTTTGGCTCGCAACATGATTTTCATGTATATTTCATACCTCTACTTGCATCTTTGAGATTTAATTAGTTTCCTAACAATATTCAGAGAGGAAGTTTCAGCTCCTGAGGCAATTTGGAACAAGTTTGGCAAAAAGTATCTGCATTACTTAAGGATGATGTTTTTACCCTGAAACTAAAATACCTTTATTTCTCTCCCAGACACCTAACTATCCAGGTAATCATAGTGCCAGACTAGAAAATTATCTCTATAAATGCTGGAAAATCTGCCAGCTGAGGTAGTGTAATGGAAAGATTTTATAAATTGTACTCTAGATCATGTGCATTCGCAAAGACAAGAGATTCATTCCCATTTCTTCTAACTCTGTAAATTCTCACGTTTCATTAAGCTTTAATCAGAAGACTTAAGTCTTAATCTATCTGAAATTAGCTTTAAGCAGAATATGAAGTGGAAGTACTGCTAATTTGTAGTAGCTTATATACCCTTATATCTGCTGAAGAATGGACTGAAAGAATTATTGTATTGACTTCTCGCCTAGTCCAAATAGAGCAAAGGCCAAAACTTCAAATTTATAAAGTATACTCAGCTATAAATACATGTGACATCTACCTAGGCCCTCTAAAAGCTGTAATGCTACAGCAAGACTTTGAAATTTATGTAATGTATAGTATAACTTGTAACAAAAGCAAGCTGCAAACTCCAAGTGAGCTGGTTTTTTCCCATGTCAGCCTTCTGACAAAAGGTGATATGACTTGTAAACATTTATTTTGAAGAGCCCTTAAAAGGTATAAAGCTTAGAGGGAAAGAAAACTAGCTCCTTGCTTCATGTTGTGAGCAGAGCTTTTGCTGAGTTCACTTCTTTTCTCTCTCAGCAACAAAAAGACCAACTCTCAAATAGTAACACAGCCAAAATATGAACAGCCAACACGCAGGCACGCACACAGATTGAAAGCCCCATAATCAGCACCCACTGGGGAGGGTATCTGGTTTATTATTTGTTTGCGGCTGATGGTGTGGACACGGTGTGTTTTGTTTAAGAGCCTGTGACTGGCTGCAGGAAGGGAACCGGCGCCGGTTCACCCGACAGCTGCCCTGGAGGGAAGGCGAGATGGCAGCAGCCAAGCAGTCTTGGCCAGAAGAAACAGGGCACAAGGGGCCGAAGAGATGGAGAAGGAGCCAGGCAGGCTGGCAGGCTCCCAGCACCAAACACCCACCCAAGCCACAAAGGCATCAGAAAATCAGATTTCTCCTGGGGGCGCAGAGGGAGGTGACTGCATAGGGCTGGTGGAAACCAGGAGCCACCAAAACCTGCTGGACTGAAAGAACAAGATTGGAGGGGAAAACAAATGGCCTACCAAGTAGGGGGGAGATTTGTTAGCAGATTACTTTATTTCAGTCCATCCCATCCAGCAGATCTCAGATGTTCTGGTTTCGTGCCCTAACAAAACACAACTTCAGAGCCCTAAAACCCCCATGGTGATCTTCTTGTGCTCCTTTTGAGGACTAGCCCTACCGCAAAATGAGCCCCCTACAAAACATATCAAGAGCCTCCCTGCAGCCCATAGAGGGCTATTTTCATCTTTTAAGCTTACAGAGGACCCCAAGATAGACAGATTCCATAAAGCATATCTATGAGCACAGCTTTGATGGATCATCATCACCTTATTTGTACCAGCTCATTATAACATCTTCCACAAATGCGGTGGAGCCCTATTGCCTTCCCAGCTGCAACAACTGATATTACCATAATTGCTTCATTGTGCTGATGAACAACAGGCTTTGGGACTCTTGGCAGGCAAAATCTGCAGACGCTCCTGCAGGATTGCTCCGAGCAGCGTGTAGCATAATGCGTCCTTATGCTGCTCCCACGCTGGTCTTGGGGGAAGCAGAAGCTGGGGCCTCCACCTCCAGATATACAGACCCTCACACGTGAGCTAATGTAAACAGCTGTAAGCCTCTAATTTGTCCTGAGGGCCCGGGCTCTGATGTGTTTGCTGGCAGAGCCTGCAAAGGAGCCCAGCCATGAACTAGGCACTTAGGCAAGAGGGACCCCAGGAAAGGAAAATCCTCAGAAAACATTTAGATTCATTTAAACAAGAGAAATGTTCTCTTCCTGGACTGACACTCTTTGTCTCTCTGGCATCGGGTTAGTAATTCCTCCAAGGAATATGTTATAGAGTAGTTCTGCCATGAAAACAGACTCGCTCAGGCTTCTCCCGTGTTTATTATATTGCAGTGATTTGCACATCATGATGCTCCGGTTATCTCCACCCAGATCTGCATATAAACTTGTTTTATTTTCTTGCCATAACCAGACCCTAGAAACCAGGTGAGAGGTGTCCTTCCAGCCATCACCACGACCTCCATGTCATCTTGTTGTGACTGAGCTGCTTTCCTTGGTGGAAACTTGCTGAACAATTCTAACAATGCATAAAACAAGAGGAACCTGATTACAGCCTGGGCTGGGCTGTCTCCGGAGAGCTGAAAGACATGAAAAACCTCCTTGTCATCCCACCCAACCAGGGATGAACACACACCACTTGGAAATGGGAACGGGGCCTTCCTGTACTGGACTTTTCCATGGCAGAGCCTCAGGCTGGATTCGCCTGAGTGCAAAGCAGACAGGGCAACTTTCGTCATCAAACTACAGATTTGTTATTTCTCTAAAACGTGACTATGCAGATAATCACAAAAACATTCACTAATTTTGTAAGATTATCATAAATCTTATTTTAAATTTTAATATTTTTAATGGCTACTCTGAGGAAGGGAGGGAATTTAACGGGCACTGTATCAGCACAAGGGAGAAAAAGTGCACACTGCTGAAATATGAAATGTAAGAAGCAGTGAAGCAGGAAAACAATAAAAAATTGTCCCAGATGAGAAGAAATGGAGGAAGGAAAGATCTTTCTCCATCAGACATGACAAGGCTGTTAGGAGGCCGATAGGGAAAGGCATGTTAACTCTGGAAGAGAGAGACAAAGGGAGCCAGAGCAGCCCAGTCCCAGTCTCGCACCCATGTAAATGGGGACTGTCCCACCTCCTGCAGTGCTTCCTGCCAGACGTTTAGTCTGAGTTAAATCTGCCTGTAAGAAGAATACTGCAGGACTGCTGGGCCACCACAGCCCGACGTCAGGAGACAAAGACAGAGCACCAAGGTGGAGGGGCACAGACATTCAAGTAGACTGTAGATGCTGTGCTCCCCATGCCACGCTGCTGCTCACACCAGCTGCACCAGGCCACTGTCTAGTGGGGAGGCTGGAGGAACTTCACGATGCATTTTAAAACCAATATTTGAACCTTGAATTTTCTGAGGAGAAACTAAAGATGTTGTGAATAGAGGTTCATGAGGTGCCCCTTTGAATCTAGCGAAGTCTGTGGACACGATCACTGATCTCTGGGATGAAGCTCACAGACTAGCAGCACAAGAAGTGATTGCTGTCATCCCCTCTTCTTGCTGCATCCAGACAACACGACCTCCGCTGGCCATTTCCACAGCTGGGTGATGCATCCACCTTCAGAAAGACCGCCCTGGTCTGTGGCAGGCGGTACTTCCAGCATCGCTCCCTCAAATTCCCTGGGTGCTGCAAAGCTGGAAATCATGGTCAGGCCATATAGCTTGGCCAAGAGGGGAATATGCTTCAGCAGAAGAGAGAAGCAACCTTTCAGGCTCAAAATCTGCACTTGAACTGGTTTATTAATCCCAAAGAGCAAATCAGGAGAAGAGAGGGGAGGAGGGGAAGATGTGAAGAATTCAGAGAGTTGGGACAAAAATAGCACTATTAAACACTTCATTTCTTTTTTGGACATTTTCCCAATTACTTTTAAATCTCCCTAGGATTATAGAGAAAAAAAAAATTATATCTTTTACTGCTCCTTTATGTATGGTTATTTAGAAGACAACCTTATATAGTGCAGTTGTGTAGGGGAGCCACAGCTGCAGCGCTCCCATCCTCAGGCCTGGGACCCCAGCACCAGTCCCAGCCAGCACATCCTGTCTGCAGCCCCCCCGAAACAGGAGCACAAGTGAGGCTCCAGTTAGTCCTGCAAAATAAAGGAAGAGAGAAATCCCACTCAGAAATAATCCTAAAGGGAGTGGGTATGGGTGGGGATTATGGGAGCTTTAAACAAAAGTTAAAATGAAACAAAAGAGTATGCGGTCTTTTGTTCATCATGGGGGAAAATGCTTATACAGCACTTTTCCCCAAACTTTGCCAGCTCTAGCAAGTATACGGTGTGTATGAGAAATATGTGCAATTTTTCTTCCATTAAAAAAACTCCGACATTAAACGTTCATTACCTGACAACCTAAAATTCAGTACCTTATTTTCACAGTCCTGTTTTATCTCTGTGCTTGCCAAGTGTAAATTAACTTCTATTTGTCTCTTTTACTGAAATACAACTAGACCTGCATGTTCATGTGTTATAAAATATAGTTATTCCTTCGCATATGGAAGCAGATGCTCTTTTCAATGTTGAAAAACATACATAAAACAGCAGTAAAGGAATAAAGTGACTGGGATGTATGTTGATAGCTGGGTGAAGTGAAAGCACAACTTTTGCAGAAGCAGCTCTGCTGGAAGGATTAATAATTCTTGTGAATCAGTTTCAGATTGAGATGGTTAATAGCTTCAGCAAGACAGGTTTTCTTGGACATCCTGGCAAAGCCCCTTTAATCTAGTTTCCATAACCTGAAAGAGATCGAACGGGTGGCTGAAATATGGTAGGATGATAACAGGAATGGGAGCTAGCACCCAAATCAGATTTGTGCAAAATCAGCTCAGGCAATTCAAGCCTCTGAAAGCTTTTAAAGGCTCACGTGATCCTAAATAGTTGACATGAAAGTGTAAGTGTATATGTTCATAAAATATAGAGTTTATTTAAATAGCTACTTTGTAAATACAGTTAGGCTGGCAGGCTTGGATTGCAGATGACTGGTAATGGACTGGAGTGTCTTTTATTTATAGATCTGCTCCAGTTCAAATCCAGTTCAAGCCATCGGGAGCTAAAAGCTGGGTCTTTTTTCCTGTGGCCTGCATGAACTTGGTCCAAGGCTGCCAAGCTGTGAGCGAGCAGGAGTTCCCAGCCCATAAAGTCCCACCACAGACAGGAGCTTGCAGGGACAGAGTGTGGGATTTTGCAGCTGAAAGCCTGGAAGAGGCAAACCCAGCCAGTGGGACGGGGCACAACCTCCCCCAGAAATCATATACGTGGAGAGGGGATGGTTTTTAACCCTGCCTGTCCTCCCTGGATGCGATACCTTCAGGGTGCCCAAATCCAGCTGTAGCTGCCCCTGCAGACAGTGCAAAATAGTGATCATACCTAAGAGATTCGAGGTTTTAGCTCAAGGTGCTGTTTGCACAGTTTAAATAAACACAGCCCTGAGGATGTGGTTTAACACAGGACCAGGTCAGCGGCGGCTCCATCCTCTGGCCCGTGTGACATCGCCACTGCCTGGCGTGCAAAGCCGGCAGCCATTCTGGTACAAGTGCTGGTCCACGCTTCCGAGCCAAAGCACCGTGAAGACCACAATCCTCCAGAGGTCACAGCTGTCTAAAATCAGTGTTTCAGCAAACTGCAGGCAAAGACAAAAGAGCAAGCTAGATGTGTACTTGGCAAAAAAAAAAAAAAAACCACCAAAGAAAAAAGAGAGTTTAGCCCTTGCTAGCCATGAGCAAATATAACATCGTGACAAGGCTAAGCAATGCAGAAATACACAAGCAAATGCCAGTGAGGGGGAAGAATATTAAGCTTTACATGAGATGGGTTTAGACACTGGGGCCAGCATCTGTGGGAGTGCAGTATAATTTACCTTCAAAATACTCAGGAAGAGAGACGGAAGAATTAGCATCTAAGGTAAGACCTCTCTGCCGGAGAAGGTGACTAGAGGACTGAGCAGACAGCCCCTTTCCAAACACCAGCTCTGGGGGTTGGAGCAGCAAGAGCCAACTTAACCCATCCAGGGCAAGTCCAGGACAGAAAAGTAGGATTGTACCACCTATTTGGCCATCAAATATTTAACAGGGTGAGGAGGACTGGGATTCAGAGTGGAGAAACAGAAAAAAGCTGGAGCATGTGAGAGTAGGTTCTACACACCCCCACATAGCCAGGGCTGCCACCCAGCCATGCTGACGTCCCACGATCTGCAGATACCCCTGCAGATTACGGCAGCATTTCTGCTGGGCCAAGGAGGGCTACAGTAAAAATACTATTGCAGTTTTGCAAAGTGAGTAAATCGTCTTCCTTTCCATCCCCACGCTCAGCTCTCTTCTACTTTCAAGGTGCCAGGTCTCTGCCAACCACAGGGAAAGGATGAGAAAGGAGGCTGGGGTGTAGGAAGGAGGCAGGGAAGGGACACAGCGGGGGCAGAGAGAGGTGACCAGACACCCAGACAGCTATGGTTCACTCAAGACAAATCCCTGTTTTGGATAGAGCTGACCAGACTGTCTGGTCACTGTATATATAGGATGGAGCAGAAGCTTGCAATTACATTCCATTTATGCGGTTTACATATAGCAGTGCTTTATAAGCTAGCACACATCAAGGCTGAGCATTTCAGTGGGCTTTTTCCAGGGAGTGGGGTTCTTATCTCCTCTTAGGAAATTAAAACATGGGCAAATTTGCTTTTCCAGGTTGAAGAAACCACAGAAATGTGAAAGTCATTTTTATAAATAACATCATGCACCGAATTCCACCATTCCTTTTTACTTTTCCTTATGGCTTCAGCTGCATGAAGTGAGGTGTTTCTTATTGGAACAAATGCATCTTTATTTAAAAAAAAAAAAGCCCCACAGCAGATTTACAGCAATTCTTCCTATCAATAAACAAACTAGTTGGAGCTCCTGATTCCCAGTTTTGTCATAACCAGGCATGATGGTCATCTTGCTTGTGGCCAGATGGTTTGAATTAGAGCTGATCTATTAGAGGAGCTGAGCTGAGCTCTAGCTCACTCCTGCATGTGTGACTGGCCCGTGCCCATGTGTGCCACCCCCTGCTCCTACTCTGAGGGCACGAAGGTTACTGCAGAAAAACGGAATGGTGCATTAATAAAGGCTCTCTCAGTCCATGCCAATTGCAGCTTGAATGTTCCTATTTTCAAAGGATATAAGATGTTTCCTAGCAGGACTGGAAAACCAAACTAGTAGTAACCCTTCAAAGTGGAAAAGACTTGCAGATTGAATCAACAAAAAAGGCGAGAATATTGCCTTCCCTCCAGTAACGCCGCAGACTCCAGCTGCATCCATCTCCCAGTGAAAGAATGTAGCTTTCACATAATAAAAAAGAAAAAATACAAATTACAAATAGGAGCAACAAGTGAATATAAGCATTTCAGTACTAAACACATTGCACTCTGGCATTGCAGGCCCAGCTACATAACGCACCATTAATTATTTGCACGGCTTTAAGTACCAATTTTTCAAAGCGAGCACATGAAATCTGCAATGCGTTACAGAGCAAGAGCTCCTGCACACTACAGCTTTTCCATGAAAACAGTTCAATTAATTTCAGCAGGGAAATGAAAGGTAACTTCCAGCTGACTCAAAATTGAAAATCTAGTGAGAAAAATGCTCTTTCTTAAATTAAATATATGGAGAACTTTCTTTGTAAGATGTGAAATGAAACACAAGTTAAAACACAGAAAAATTGGTGACAAGACTCAGCCACTCAAGCAGATAACAGATTAAGCCTTGCGATACACCCAGGCAGCTTGGCCTGGCTTTTCAGCCACAAGCAGCAATTTAAGCAGAAAGCTTTGACTGCCTGGTTTGAGACCCAGCAGGATGTATGAGTTTAGGCTCTTGGAACACTACAGGCTAATCCTAACCCAGCATTTGTCAGCCTATTGACAGTCTATTGACCCTGACAGTTTATTGTTGTCTTTCTTAAAATGTAGCGCCATTTCCTAGTTCAGGAAGACACCATGAGGGCAGAATTCAGCCAGACCCCACCAAACCCCCTAGGAGATGACAAGGCTTTTAATTCACCCCAGAGGCTATGGGGAGTAGGACTTGTCCTGTACATTCTTGAAAATCAGAGTCAGTGTTGAGCAACGGGCTGGCTGAAGCTACAGTGCTTTGCCTGAAAGGTCGTAGATGAAATAAAATTCCCCAGCAAACAAAAGCTGTGCTTAGATGTAATTTATGCTCTTCCCGAGATGCAAGAAACCTGGAAAGCTAAGACGTGAGTGAGTCATTTTTCCAGGCACAAAACCTTACTATTAAACACTTAAAATAGTTACAAGTGGGGTTTCCCATTCTGTGGCTTCCTTCATGCTCCTCCGTGCTTTCGATGTGTGAAGGGCGCTTGGTGTTGATGGTAAGGTTGCTTAACACGGGGGGCATCTTCCCTCCCCTCTCACTGCAGGCTGAACAGCAAACATATACTTCTAACTTCAGAGGCTTCATGATGGTCTATTTTGAGGTTATTTAGGCAAAAGCTGAAACAAGCATCTCTCAGTGTGCATGATGGTAGGAGCAGGTTAGATCAGATTGGTGTAGGCACTTTGGCAGAGTCCAAAACAAATTCCACAGAGATTGCTGCAAGTGACAGAGGAAAAAAACTGCAATCACTGCAAGTAACGCAACCATTTTTCCAAACACTTGCAGCCAAATCAGCAGAAGTGAAAGAGAATGTCGACAAAGGCAAAGCAAAGTGATAGGGAAGGGAATTGTACACAGAGAGCATGTCCACAGCAGCTGATAGAGGGGAATGAACTTTTTAATTAGAGATCAGTGCAACTTGGGTGTGCCCTAAACTGTGGGTTGGTACTCAGGCAAGCGTCATACTGGAAAATATTCTTAAAAATTGACTAGAAAAGAAAGACCAGTAAAGCAGAAATATTATACTGGGAATCAATGCTACCAAAGGGTTCTGTAGTCTAAGACTTAAAGCTAAAATTACATCTGTGAATTTTGTTAGGTTTCGGAAAAAAAGGAGGTAGCAGTGGGTTTAAAAATATGGTAAGTTCTCAAGATCTATGTGATTGTTGCACAGGAATAGAAAAGCATAAATGAAGGACCGGGGTAAACTGTACTCATCATGAGATGAATATGGAAATAGACAATAACAGTGAAATGCATGAAATTTGCTAAAGGATTCAGGCTAGGAAAGAGCCACATTGATGGATCTAGACATAACAGAGCTGCAGAGGAGCTGCCTCCCCACTACAGGCAAAGGCTACATTTTAATACTTCCTTAATAATGATGCTCCCTGCAATTGTATTTTTGACAACCCCACCTTAAACAGGCCAAGCACAGCCTGCTTCTCCCAGGCACAAAAGCCTGGAAACAACTGTCCACTGCTGGTCATCGCTTCTCCAGACAGGACCTTGCATGTTTCAGATTTCAGCGCAAAAGGCTGATGCCAGATATTCTCATACAAAGAGCTTGGGCGAAAATGGAGCTGAGGGAGTTTAAATACTTTTCAAATAACACCTAACAATAGACTTCATCTTAGCTTCTTGAGAGAAGCTTTTCAAAGCTTTTCAAACGTCATCAACTTAAATTTTGTATAACAAAAGCTGAGAACTAAGCTGCCTAATTCAGGCAGAATTATATCACAGGGCAGAAAAGTTCTGATCTTATGTGAAACACCATGAACGATGCACCAGAGTCATATTATAACAGGTGCACGGGAGTTTTCAAGCCTCTGGCAGGAGAAAATGCATTTTGCATACATGATAGCTGTGGGGAGCTCAAGGCTGGAGTGACTGGAGAAATTGTGGCTCAGCCTTTTGAGATACAGACTCTTAGAAGAAACCGGAGCAATTACAGCTCATCCTTCCTGGAAGGGGAACCAGTGCATGCAACCTGCAGTGACTGAACTGAAAATAAAATGGAAGGAGCCCCCAGTAGCAGCTGTGGGGATGGAGATGACATGCCTTTTCAGAGAACTATAAGAATATGCACAGCTCCTGGAAGGGACCTGAAGATGTGCTACGTACTGGTCTGCCCTGCTGGGAGTCATTGTGCACAGCAAAGACACCCCAGGGCTGTGAGGAGTCTGCGGATGGGCTCAGCTCCGCTCACCCGGCAGCCTGAGCAACCCAAAGCCCAAACATTCAGGCTGGTTCTGAACCCCACCCCTAAACTCCACCACCTAGTTCTCCCCCGGCATGCTCTGTCTCTCAGGGAGAAGTTGGCACAGTGCTCCTATCTTTGTAGTGAACCACAGCAAAGCCTTAAGCTTCAGCACACCTAGGCTGAGGAATCATCAAAATCTAGATCTGAATGTGTCCATACGTGACGCATTAAAGCTCTAGGTCATCCTGAAGCAACAGTGGAGTTTTTGGCCATAAGCCTGATGTAATAGGCTGTTTCAAAAAAGCCAGTCTCAGAGAGGAGAGAAATTATAACCAAAGCAGTAAATCCTTGAGCAGCCCGACTGCTGGGGAGAGAAGGGGTTTGGGCACGCGTGGCCATGGACATCCAGGGAGGCTGGAGAGGGGCAAGGAAGGAAAAGTAAGAGAGAGCAAGCATGTGAGTGAGCCAGAGAGAAAGTGGGGGTATGTGGATGAGTGGGAACAGGCAGGGGACCACGCTGTGCCAGGGAGCCCACAAAAGCAGCTGAGGACATGAAAGCACAAGATCCAGGACAGGTCTTGCTGCTCTTGCAATGAGACGTTTTCTTGCCCAAACACATCAAAGGTGCCGTGGAGGGAGAGATATCGCTTACATTAGTTCTGGCCAGCTGGGGAGCTCCACTACCCAAAATCTGAAGTCCAAAAAGGACAGAAGGCTGTACCCAACAAACTTCAAATGAACTAGCGGCACTAATGCCTCAGTCTCTACAGCTGTTACTCCCCCACTGTCACCCTATCAGGGTCAGGGCTGCCTCTGTCCCCAGGGGCACCAGTTCCAGGGAGAGCCTCTGAATAAGGTCTGATGCTGAGCATCCCTTGCCAAGCGTTAGCACAAGCGTCACAGGTTTAGGATCCCGAAATTGAAGTTTAACAGCTGCAGGTTCACTTCACCTTGAGATCTACAATGATTTGTGATAAATCACTTCTTTCGATGGCACTGGTTCTGCTCTCAGGCCACTTTAATATTGCGGAGCTATTCCTAGGTTGTGCCAGATTATGGGGAGACTTCAGCATGTAAAAATACACAATAATTTTTCATCTGAATTACCCCAAGCTGCCAGCAAACAGAAATACTGCCTGAGAGAGACTAGTTGTGAGAATTGTTTTAACACAGTGTTGGGTGTTTTGTATGTGGTGCCAAATCCTTTTGCAATAAATCAGAGTTCCCCAGCATATGCCTCTTGGGAGGTATAAAATCACCTGAGAAAGAAATGTTCTGGCCATATGCCTACGCTATAATTCTTTCCAAGGGCACATCACCACCCACATGTAAGCCATGCGGGATGAGATGCTGCTCCCCATCAGCTGCTGGGCTTGGCCACCGCTGACCCTGGAGCGGGGCCTCAGCAGAAATGGTTAACAACAACGCTTTACAGTGCTCATAAAAACAATGAGCTAAACCTGTTAAGTAGCATGGAATGACTCCCAGTGATTTTAATGGGTTTCATGCTAGTCCACTGGAGGCATTTTGTACCTAGAAGACCCACTTTGTTCCTGGGAGATGAGTTGTCTGTCCTATAGCAGCACACGGAGAATGCAGAAGGAGCAGCCCAGGGAACGTAGGCTTAATTAACCATTTAATTTTAGTATTGGAATTTACACAGTTCATTGATTATCTGGCTGCACAGACTCCTCCTACTACTTGAAAGTATAAAATTATCCTAATCTGAGATATACTTTGTCAAGGCCAGCCCTATGATAGCTATACTGCTGGACTGAAGTGGGCAAACAGGCCACTCCAGCAAGACCACCCCTCCACAGCTCATAGGATCAAGAGCTGGACAGAGACCCTGATCCTGCATGCTACTCTCACTCTTGCAAATGATACTTCTTTAACTGTTCACTGGGACTATTCGCATTACAATTTACTCACAGGAATAAAAATACCCTACCAGCTGCCTTTCCTCACCACATCTTTATCTTGTGACTATATTGTCTGTAAGGTCAGTTCTTGTGAAATAGTGCTCAACTGAATGTTACCTTCTGTGGCCCAGCAGGTGATTTAAAACTGAAAGAGTTGTGATTTAGCAAGATCTGGCCTTTGGTTTTTGTGGGAACATGTGTCTTGAGTCATAAATCTCCTTTTGTTGAGGAGAAAAATTATTTTTAAAACTATGCATTCTTAAATCCAGATCCAATGTCACATCACCTTATGTCATCTAAAAGCCTGGTTTTAGCAGGATGGTTCATATTGTAGTCAGACTACCCTGTTATGAAAGTAAAGTTTCAAAGAGTTTGATTTTCCTTTTGGTGCTTTTCTGCTGGCTAAGAGAAGAAACATCCATCGAGTCCCAGCCTTCCTTATAAACCCTCCAGGATTATAAGTGTCATTGCAAAAGGTTTTACAATTGATTGTTTCCTTATTCCCTTCCAGATTTCATGTTACAAGCCATAAATGAGTTAAGAGGAGAAAGTAATTCTTTCGACATCCTCCTTTACAACTGAAGAAACTAAAATAATACTTGAAGTTTCCTTTCCGTCTCTGACCATACCAAAGTAAAGCGTAAAATTTAAATTAGCAGGGAAAAAACGATCCTCTGTTAGAAAGACTTAATTGAGACTAAAAAGTAGCCTCCAGTGACTGCACGGTAAAAAGGCAGAAATCATTTGTTGGTGGGTTTTTTGAATATTGCACCTTCCAGAACTCGCACCACACCTCAGGGAACTTGCCATTCCTCTAACTACTCCATCTCATGATTTTCGCTGCTGCAGCAGCACTGAGCACATGCAGGACATACACAGCATGGCTGATAATAAGCTAGAGATGCATTGCAAGTCATTTCAGCGCACGTGAACACCCAGCTGAGCAGCCTTTGTAGTGCACCACAGCGTGAAATGGCCAATTTGTCCTCCTTGCCTATGTTGCAGCAAGGTGTGAAAGCCTAAAGAGGAAAGGTGGCTTTCTCTTTTGCCTTTGGGATTTGGTGGTGAGCCAGAAGAGCAGCAGAGTGCTCTAAAGTCTTTATTTGGGAAGCGTGAGATGAAGCAAGATGCAGCTCAGGAAAAATTATGACTATCAGCCATGAAGCTCTGTATGACCGTGCAAAGTACAGCAGTTCCCCTGCTTCATGAGGTCTTTTCCTGGTCCCAGAAATCTGACACTGATCCTGCCCCCCATAGATTTCTTCCTTCCATCTAAGCTAATTTTCTTAGCCTTAGCCCATAAAGGGTTCTTTTTTGTGTGGATTTGTGGAAGATAAGGACTTGCAGGGTGGCCAACCACCACGTTGCTGTGGTGGGGAGTCCTGGGGAATTAGGAAGAATGTGAGAGCAGCACAGAGAAGCTACTTCTCCTTTCTTCACCCCCATGTTGGTCTCTGAAAGGCAGCACAAGGGAAAAATATGGCATGATTTTCAGGCCAAGCATGCATATGAGAGAATCATGGTCTAGCCATATATCAGATTCAGACATTAAAGCAAACGGAAGTGGCATTTTGTAAGATTTAAGGCTCCAATTCATAAGTGGGTATGTAACTTATTGTGGGTGTTTCAAGGGATGTTTGCAGAAATTTTTATGGGAAAATCTTGCATGTGGTTGGAATTACCCAGGGAACGGGTTTCTACTTTAAAAATAAAATCAGTCATGGGTGTGGTGGAAAAAAATGCTTTGTTGCAATAGCCATGACCAGGGCTCAGAATTTGCTGCCTTTTCACAACTTCAGTTGCCCGAAGTTGACACAAAAAGTCGTCTCCTTTTATAGGGAGGTTACAAACAAAGAGTGAGCATGACCTTTCTCAGCAGCTTCCATGGAAGGTGGCACTGGGGAGAGTTAGGGAGAGTTTATTCTTCGATTACTGTGGCTTTGTGCTGCTATAGCATGTGTTTCAGTGGAATTATTCAGAGCTACACTTGTAACACAATCACACCCATTTTGAGGGGATAAATGCACACTGCATTTTAGGTAACAAGAAATGGGCTGGAGTGCCTTAAATAACTCCTTGCCTGTAATTACGAGCTAAGAATTGCTGCATACCAGGTAAAGAAAGCACGCTGATGACAGGAATGGGAAACATGCTTTTTAACTGAGGCAGAGATGCTCATACATTTCATCAAGCATATGCCCTCTCAGTCACAACCCTTGCACGCCATGTATGCATTTGCATTGCTGCTTGAGCACAGGGTAATGTGCTTTTCTGATCAGATATGAAGCTTGAATCCATTATATGTTCCGTGCCAGACTGCCAGATTGCAAGGGAAGCCTGATCACAGTATTTCTTGGCTCATGGTCCATAAAAGCTGAAGTAGAGGGATGAAGCTGGCAAATGGAAGATGCCAAGTGAGAGTGGGCCTGGCTTTGCCTGACCTTCCCTGCCTGAGCAGCACCAGCGTGGCTCTGCTGGGCATCCCCATCGTGCCAGGGAAGGCTCGCCCAGGTGGTCACTGGTCCACCACCCACCCCAACTCAGAGATGGAAGAGAAAGAAGACATCAAAGAAAACCCAAATGCAAAAGCAGAAAAGAGTGAGCTAGATTAGACCCAGCAGAACAACATAACAGGATATTAATGAAAAAAGGATTTCAGCCATTTATTTGATCACCCACCAGTCTACCTGAAGAACTGCAGAACAGTTATTAATACACTAATCAAAAAAATGTGGAAAAATGCAATAATTTAGGCGAAAAACTGTTTGAGGGTCTAGTTGCAAATGGCATTTGATGGCTTCTGTTATACAAATTGCGCTCCAGTGATAAGGATAGGGCATCAAACTTCAGCTAGGTATTCAATGACAGCATCTGTTTTTGAAGCAGCTGCTATAGTGTATTCACAACAGCCTGATTCTCCTCTCCCTGAAGTCCCAAGGCAGGCCTAGGGCTCACTAAATGTTTATTATTTATTGTTTTATGTTTCATTAACTGAAACAGCCTGAACATTGTACAGGGTTGGCAAACATACCAGGGACTGGAATGTAGGAAAACCAGCATTAGTTTCTGATTCTGCCACTGACCCGGTAATGGACTTTGCATAAATTATTTAAACTTTCTGGCTTGTTTCTCTACACTGAAAGTAAAAATAACTTTTTTTTTAATAAAGTATTTTCATGTCTAATACGAAACACACTACAACAAAAGTGAATAGTGTATTATCATATTAACATATCAGATAGTCTGTCCCATTTACATGTTACAAATATTATATGGAGAAGTAATTACAACCCATATAAAACCATGAAAAGTTGGTCCATAAGTAAACTGAGCATTAAAAGAACAAACTTCCCTGGAATAGCTGAGCTTTGTACTAGTACAGTTTTTTTTAAAAAAAAGAGCTTTAGCCTTAAATCTTATAAAACAGTAATTGTACAGAGAGAGCAAATCAGGCCTTCCATGTCGTATGACTGAGGGTTTTAGCAGTTAACTGTAACTGTATGTTGAATGTATGTGTTTTTCATTATTGGCTAATATATTGTTAAACATAAGCAGACCCAAATGTACACGTGCATTACATTACATCTGTACAAGGAAACTCTTCCCACAGCAAGAACCACTTTCCAAATCTCCAGTAATGACTATTCTGAAGAGCAATTGCTTGGAGCGCTCCTCGCCTGTGTTACGGGACATGCATTAAAGTCTGGGATCAGACATTGCTGGTTTTTCGCTTGTGATTTCAAAACTCCTCAGAGCATTAGCAAGCACAGCCAAGCAGAACCTGTGGCACTGCAATCCTATAAACCATTTGATGTAAATTAGACAGCCCTAAGGATAAATGCCTGTCCTGACTGGTCAAAAGAAAGATAAAAGTGATTTTTAAATAGTACAATAGGAATTAGCAAGGCTAACAAGGGTTTCCATGTGGGGTATTGCTAAGCTCAGGAAAGCACTCCATGGGTTGGAAAACAAGGGCAGTGGGGCTCTGCAAAATCAGGACGGTATAAACATCTGTGGTGGCAGTGGGGGCAGAGCAGCAGAGTTTCAAGAGTTAATAACACAGAATTAAGGCAAAGAAACAAGCTCTCCTCTGTCCTTTGAAAATTTAGATTTTGCTGCTTCTAATGCTGATGCTCAGACCAGTTGATGTTGCCCAGAGAGGTGGTCAATGCCCCATCCCTGGAAATGTTCGAGGCCAGGTAGGACCGGGCTCTGAGCAACCTGATCTAGTTGAAGGTGTCCCTGCTCGAGGCCAGGGGAGGGATTGGACCTTTAAAGGTCCCTTCCAACCCAAACCGTTCTATGATTCTATGAACCAAGCCATTGAGGAGAGTGTGAATTTTCCATTAGCTTCTCTGCTCCTCCTCTTTTCCACATATTCTCGGCTATTTCAAGGTCAGGCAGACCTGGAATGCAAGCATAACTTGTGCCACCAGAACATCTGCTATGGGGTATTTCTAGCCCATCCTGGAACAAGAAATATCTGAATCATGCGAGAAAAGTGATTCTCACACAATCTCCAGGCAAAATTTGCAGATAAGCTTAGATAAGCATGATAGCTACAGCTCAGATAAAAGAGCCAGGTCCTCTGCTGTGTCACCTGGCATCCTTCTACTGAAGTAAATGGAGTTCTGCTGATCTGGCTCCGTATATGGGGAGGGCTGCCAACAGCCAAGCTGCTGTGAAATATTGTTGTTAGAAAGGATGGGGAAAAAATTCTGTTCAGTTGTATAAAAAATTTTGTGTTTGGGATTTCTCAACCTTGTACATTTCATAGGGTAATTCAAAGGGAATCACTGCTTATGTGTCTGTGACACAGGGAAGGTGAGTGACCATCCAGGTCCTCTCCTGGCCAAAGTCCTCAGCCAGAGGCACTGAACACCAGGGCATCTCACCTGGATGGGCTGCAGGTGTCCTCCAGCCAGCTCTCCCAGTCCACCCTGCCTTGCAACCACTCTCACCCTCCAAAGGCATGAGTGAAAGACAGAGCTTGCACACATGCATGAGAAAGACGAGCATTTTTGCTTATTTAAAGAACTACTTTAGCAGAGTGAAATAAACAGCATTAGCAAGCTTGCAAAGAATGGATAGCATTAGCATAGAATCTCTTGCATTTTAAAGTCAGCATGTTCAGCCCAGTTTGCGGTGTGGGGGTGTGCGGGGGTGTGTGTGTAAGGAGCTCTTAGTACCTCCCTGGTTTCTACAGGGAAAAGATGGGGCTTTCTGCTCTGTGTCACCAAAATTCCCAGGCAACAAGGTAGAGTCCAGACCGGCGCAGGCTGCTGGATTTTACTCCCTTCTTAGACCTTTCTGAAAAATCTATCACAATGGGCACTGGGAGGTGAAATGCAGCAGAAAAAGGACTCAAAATCTTGTGACCTAAAATTTTCCCACATCCCTCCTGTGTTTTCTGCTGGGATTAGGTTTCAAAGGGGAATGAGCCACAGGTAAATTCCAGGTAAAGGGACTAGAGGTCATCTGCAGCTGGGCATGAGCGCTCACTCCAGACAGCTGTGGTTGGTTAGCTCTCTACAGATCAGGAGTCAAAGGCCTGCACATTATCAGCACTGGGAAGACACACAGCAAAGACATTTTGGCAGAATGATGGTATCAGAACTTTTGGTAAATACAGTGGACACTAAGCCCAATTTGAGACTGAGGAGTTTGATACTGTCCTTGCAAATGGGACTAAAAATTATTCCACAGGTAATTCTTAGTTTTGGGCTGCAGCACCTTCTCCAGCATAGGCATTGGTGGGAAAAGGTAAATTTCTTAAGCAAAATACTTGTTTATGCATTTCTGGATGAAATCCTCATTGTTATAAAGCCAGAAAGGGTTATCCCAATGGCTTTCAGGTTTGCCATGCTTCTGAGCTTCAAGTACTTTGCTGTCTGAGAGTCAGAGCTGGATTCAGGGCGAATGAAGAAAAATTACCTGTATTTGTCAAAAATCCTTCCCGACATGTCTTCTTAATCCCAGATAGTGTATCATATTTCAACAATTATTTATATTGGACAGCAACTATCATCACAGATGCCTATGCCTACATTACAATTATATATACACCTCACTCTCTGACATGATTGCTGTTTCTGGCAGAGTCTGCAGCAAATCAGACCTGGTCCTGAACAGCTCATGCTGTTAGCCTGATGAAATCAAGAAAAAAATGTATCTCTTGTTTATTGAGGAAACAAAGCTGCTTCCATAAATAAGCAGGAGGCACAAAAGAGAAGCAAAGATGAAATAGCACTCTGAGGGAGGCATTTCAATCTTTTTAGAAGGATTTTGGTGCAAAAAAGCAACAGGGAAAGAGCTTCCTTCTCTAAAAAGAACAATCTTACTTTTTAATATACTCAAAAAACTTCAGAAATATTAGAGGCAGTCTCAGCTTTAAACTATGGTAAGGAGCCAGCCTCCTTTCCATGGGTATGGATTTGTTTCCAACGGAATTATATTTTAAAATAGGAAAAAAGGACACAAAAATTGCTGGGGCAAAAACTCATGTCTGAAACCACTCACAGCTCTCTGTTGCTGCACACTAATTCTCGGCAATCGCTGAGCAACAGAGACGCAGGACCATGTTCACCGTCATTGCCAGGTGACATGAGATTCTCCAGCTGGATCAGGTTAGATCAGGAGTAAAGAGAGATGGGGCAATCAGCTGCCATCTGGGGTGGAATGTTCCTCTGCACTAACACGTGCGGCCAAGACTGCACGTGCTGTGCTGTAGCTGCTCTTACAGGGCTCTCAGGGCACATTCAAATGATTTGTTAGACTTCTCCTTTCTCCTCTGGCAATGATTAGAAAGAAAAAACACCCCAAAACCAAAACACAACTGCAACACAATAAAACAGAAAAATAAAGGCTAAAAATATTTCAGAATGGTCCTCAGGAGTTCTGGACTTGGCTGCTGTCTCTGACGTTGGCCTCCTACACAGCCCTGGGAGATCGCTCAGCCGACATGTCCCTCTTTCCTTTTCTTTAACTAGCCAAGATACAATTTCCCTAATTCTGGGATGAGCACTTGGCAGAACTGATGGAAAGTAAAGCTGGCATGAGATGATGGAGATGCAAGTAACCTTCCCCTGCTGATCTATGGCCCCTGCTTTTTTTCCCCTGCTCTCATTACCATCTCACACACCTTACCATCAGAAGCAACATCCTGACAATAAACACACCACAGTCACTCATTCTAGTCACATCCTTGCTGCATTTTGATCAATGAAACACAGGAATGCTTTCATGTTTGCCCAAGCTGACTGGTGGAAAAAAAACAACGAAGGGCTGCATTTTCAGTACCCAGAGCAATGTGTCCAGAGACATTTACAAGCAAAATCACATCAACAGAACAGTACACAAGAAAATTCTCCATTCCTGTGACTAGAACCCATAGGCATAGCCACATTGGTATACATCAGGGACTCAAGCACCTATTCAGGTTATAGAAATCAGCTTCCAGGCATCCAGTAGATTTTTGTGATGAACTGCATCACAGTTCTGTAGTTAAGAAAGATTAAATTTCATTAAGAGTATTGTTATAGGTCTCACTTTAATATCATTTGCAAATGATCCAATAAAATCCTCAGCCTTTCGGCAAGCCTTGTTCATAATCCCATATCATTGATTAGTTTAAGCAAGCTACAAATGGCAAGCTGTCCAACTCTGCTTGTTAATGCAGGCATCTTCTCTCATCTGCTGTCTCTTTAGAATAACAATGAATGCAGCATCTTTACAATTGCCAAATGCACTTTAAGTTTAAGAAATACTAGCTTTATGTCAAAAATAGGGGGTTTTTTAGGAGCAGAACTCAGTAATCTAATAAAAAAAGAGACAGTTGCAGTGTATCTAGAAAAGATTCGGCTTAGCCCCAAAATTCAGACCTAACCTCTCTTTTCAAAGGTTTTAGCATGAGAATTTTTGGCCAAGCCATGGCACAGCGAGAGAACCAATCATGAATCTGGCTCCCAAAAGTCAGGGCTTCAGCATCCAGACCCATTGCTGGCATTTCCCAGCCTTCAAGAAGAAAGGCTCCCTAATGAGTCTCCAAGGCCTAGGCAAGGAGCCTGGGCTGTGTATGCAGTTGGTCTCCATTTCCTTTGGAGGGTACATCATCCCCAAAGACATCCAAATCAGCCCCAAAGGCAAAGGGAAGTGAGGGGAAATACCAAGTCCTCAGGCAGCTGCTAGGGAAGGCCACTGCATTTACTGTCATTAGCCAGATGCATCACGGCTGGCCCCATCTCTGCCGGGCTCCCAAGTGACAGAGGGTTTATTACTCTTCCAGGCTCCATCCACTGCCGTTATTGCAACAAAATAAAATGTAATCACATTTACATAGGATTTTCAACCATCAGTAAGAAATGTTCAGTCTGCAATTGCAGACACCAGCTCCCTCCCAGTCTCCCATCCCACTCTCCAGCCCACAGCTGACTGGCATATCCTGCCCTTTGTCTACAGCCATTCACAGAAAACTTCAAAGAAATCCTCCTTAAAAGCTCCTCCTGACTATCCTGCCCTGCTGCTCTCCCAGGGGGGCACAGGATAACAGCAATTGAAGGTTTGCTTCCTTTGTACTGTATTGCCGATCACCACGACACCATTAATCACCAGCCTAGGTACTGTGAGGTACCGGACTAGCGCAACAGTAAAGACAGAGGACTTGTGGCTTCAGTCGGTGGTACAAATATAGCAGAAGGAATTGTGGCAGCTCCCAAGTAATCACAGGTCTTTCTTCAGATGCTGAAAGCATTTATAGGTTTCTTCCCTCAAAACTGTGTTACGAATGACTGTACATAGTTAGGCTAATGATGGGGAAAAAATCCAATACCTGCTAAAGTCCTGAGTTAAGGATGGGGGGAAAAGGTCTTGTCTACAAGCTTCGTGTTGTCAGGTATGACTTGAATTGCACACATGCATTGCTTTTAGTCTTTCCTTTCCCTCCTTGTGTATAACTTGTCATCAGGAGGACCAAAGCAAGAGTATTTATTTAAACCCTAATGCTTAAGAAACACTGTACTGCAACTAATCAGATTTGAGGCACTTTAGCATGTTTAACCATTTTTAATATATGATCTGTGGGGTAAGAAATGCTTTGCTTACCCTTCCTGTTACCTGTCCCCCCATCCCCAGGCTCTCTGCAAGGTGCTGCTGTGGGTAGTCACTGCCCCACATCACATTCATCCCCATTAGAAAGGCTAATGCTGGGATTACAGATAGAGGTACCTCTGCTTCGCAGTTTGTTTTCTCAAGTGGTGAAAGTGCTCTTTCATAAACAGCCTTGTAGATTTGCTGACCTTTTTATGTACTACGCTAATAGATCTCACATCCACTAACTCCCTCAGAAGATCAAGCAATAAAATCTTATTTTCTCAGGAAATTGTATCGCTTGGTATCTTAATGAACACGCTGTGGTTTGTTGTTTTACACTGCACTGGAAGTACCAAGATCAAAGAATTAACACAAGATTCAAGATTAGATCAAGCTTTGTAAGCAAGTGATGCAGTTTTTGTCTTTGATATGCAAACAAAGAATCATTAAATACATTTGATAATATCAAGCTAGTAAGAGGCTTCAAATACAAGCAACCAGTAGATATCTGGAGACAAGCATTTTGATAAAGCAACATTAAAAGGATAAATAAATCCCAACTTAAAACTTCGGAATTAGTTCAATCCGCAATCCTGTGTGTCAGTATTTTCTCTCTGGACACATTACTTTAGGAAAATGTGGAAGTAGTGTTGAACCTGGTGAGATTATTTTTCATATCAGCAACAAGATTTATAGTTGCAGAGCTATTAATATATGTGGATGGACAGTGCTTAACTCCATTGGCTTCGTCCTAAACAGAGGAAATTTTTCAGACAAGCTTTTGAGGTCATCTAGGCAACATGTATCAGCTTTGCTTTTTTTAACCTTTTAGCCTTTTGGAAGACATCTATAGAATACCATGAGCTCAGCTGATCTAGATACTTAGAAAATATGATTTATTGTACAAAAAATAAAAATGTAAGTACCGATCAGTGGCTGCATTGTATAAGGAGAAAAAGGAAATCTCTGCCTCAGTTTCTCCATCAGCGAGTGAACGAAAGCTTCTTTGAGCTCTGAGTAAAATCTGCTTTTTCATTTTTTAATATTAACATTGGCCATGGACCAAAGCAAGGTTGTCTGAAGTACTCATACAGGTAACTAACTGCAGCCTGCGGGTGCCAGGGATGCCCTTTGCTAAAGCCTCCCACCTGAAGCACTGCCATGGCACAGCTGCAGCAGAGTCACGGTCGCCCTCAGAGCCGCTTCCCAAGGGCAAAGCCACTGCACATCTAGTGGTGGAGTTTGCACCCCAAAGGTGGGAACCCTTCCACACTGCACATCACCCAGACAGCAAAGTGAGCTTCTGGAAGAGCTCCAGAAAGGGAAGTCATCAAGTTAAAAACCCTCTTCTGCTCCTGATGTTACTAATGACTTTACAACCCCCTCCAGGCAGAGCAGCTTCCCAAAACAACTGCCAGCTCTCCAGCCTTAGGACCTTCTCTGTGCGTTCACCCTGGAGGCAGAGGCCAGCTTCCCCACTCAGGCTGGTCCTCAGCCTCGGGCATGCCAGGATTTGTTGCATTTATTTAGCATCCCAGGGGCTTTGCCCGGGCAGCTGCAGGTACAAGGCTTAGCGGTTTAAAGAGGCAATAGGGGCACCTTATACCCACTCAAAGGGGGCTTTTTTTCAGGGCTGTCACAACAAATCACAAGGGGTTTAGATTAAGTCGTTGGAATAAAAGAAGTGTTCAGACTATTGCAGCCGCACAAGCTGGCATGCAGATGAGGCTGTAATCTATGGAGGTTTTTTATTTTTAAAGACACAAATGAGCTTTTATTGTTTCAAAAGGGAGACGTGGAGAAGTGGGAGACTGTCACCATGGTATGGCAACCCATTCTGCTCCTAGCTTTTTTTATGCAAAAGCCACCAGAGCTTGGCTGATAATTTGCATTAAATCTGTACCTGCCTCTGCGGCTGGACCCTGCACAAAGCAGAGCAGAAAGGCTGAGTTCACCCCAGGCCAGCCATGACAGAACACACCACTATTCCCCCAGTTCAACGCAGAAAGAGGCTGGGATGTCACAAACTTCAAGGACAAAGAGAAGCAAAGTGTAAATACAGAAAAAGTATGCCTGGTCTAACACCGCCCCCCCCCCCCCCCCCCCAATACCAAGCACTGCAGGAACCATCGAGTGCTGTTTTTTCTGGGAAGACTGAGGCAGCAGTATTTCTTGCCTTTTTAACACAGCTCTTTATTGCATGCAGTACTTAGGAGCCTCAATTTCTCCTACTGCACAGCTGGAGAAAAAACACATATTGGCCCACAAAGATGTGTTGTGAGTGGCCTATGAGCAGCAGTCAAAACCCTGCACACCACACCAGTGTCTTTGCCACCACTTTGTGTTTAATGAGCTTTAGAAAAATACCAGTAGCAGAACCACGGCAGATAATTTATCAACATCAACTACAGCCAAATATACATACACACACTCAGTGCAACACATTATGGGAAAGGCTACATCCTCCTTTTAATGTCCATATCATCACTGGTCCAGAATTAATGTTCATGCCAACAGCATTAATTACCCTGACTTTGATTTCTTACAGAGAAAAGGCAGGCATGCTTCAGAACCACCGAAGCCCTGCAGTCCCTTATTACAGCACACTTCTCTTAAGCCCAGGAAAAACTGTGATAATCAATATTGATTGATCTCTGCGCTTAGCCCCACTGCTCCTTCTAAATCACAAAAAGCACTTCATCAGATAATGCATCTATTTAAATTTACCAAAGAAGAGGTAGTTACGCATAGGCTTCGGTTGCAAGAGTGCACTCTTGCACTGACAACAGAGTGCACTGACAACTCCTAAAATAGATGGGAATAATTAAATGCCTAAAAACACAATGCAAACAGGATTGCTGGCACAGATTTGACTTCGCTGGCTAAACTGCAGGCTGAGGAGCATGGATTAAACACCCTTCAAACAGCTGGACTTCTGCCTGCCCCACCATCCATAGCTGCGAACCAGCTCCCAGGTTTGGGTACAGAAGCATGGTTGGGCTTCTGGAAGAAGAGTCAGCAGATTTGTCTCCTTGACCTGTTAATTAGCACAGGGGTGATGCAGGTTTAAAAGTTCTTTCTACCTGAGACATGGCATAAAGCCCTCATTTCCCACCTCCCACAAACGGTCCCTAAACAAATAAGCCATGGGGATGCTCTAAAGCTGATGTGTCTGGATGAACTCTTCAGGTGGAAAAAGTGGGAGCACATGAGCTCTCTGAATCCCACCAGGAATTCAGCCTCCCACATATGTGTTCAGCAGTGCTACAGCTTAGCAACAGAAACTTAGGTACAAGGTAGAGCTTTGCCACAGAAATGAAGGCAACCACAGGTGAGGGGGACAGAAATCAAGGCCAGCAGGACCCACTGTCATTTCTTTGTAGGTATCTGACCCCAGATGTTAGTGACACCTCAAAAACAAAATCTAAGATCCCTATCCCCAATGTGTATTGCACTTACAGTAGCAGAATTATTTCGATTGATTTCCATTGAAAATCAGCCCCAGAAACCTACCCAACTTTCAAAAATTATGAGAAAGCTTGATCTGTATAGTTTGTAAAGACTGTCAGGTTATCTTGTCAGGCTATTTAGGGAAAAAGAGAGAAAAAAAATCATCTATGGACACCTTTATTCAGCAAAGTTATCCCAAATTCTGTGATTCTGTTTAATCAGGGTGGTGGTCAAATGTGATGAAAAGAGGACCTCAAATTTATAGTACCCATGTGCAATTTGAGATCATGAAAAAGTATTAAATCATTTCTCAGAAAAATAAACAGACTTCCTAACAGCTATGCAAGACCATACTTAAACTGTATTTTATTAGCAAAATCTAAGATGGGCTGAAAAAAAAAAATGAAGCCTGCTTATTGTCCCTTGGCAGTTGCCTCTATATTTGAATGTAACTTGAGAAAGACAAATAGCACTTACTTCATCAGGGGAGTGAGCATTTTCTCTGGTAGCCAATGAAGCTGCTTATTCTCAGTTGGTCTGCATCAATATATCTTCACTGAAGTCTGTGGAGCCCACCAGTCCACAGCGCTGGGATCTGCACTTTCAAGGGCATAAACTTGACACCATATAAATATTATATGCTTTTCTTTCACTTTGTAGCTCAGAATTGATTCATTCTACAGTACAGTTTCAGAGCTGAGTATAGCATAACTCATCTCCAATTGGCATTTGTCTCTGTGAATAACACAACAAGCATCCCTACATCCCTATGCCTGGCAATGAAGCCTCTAAGAAAGTTATAACTTGTCTTTTTCAGGCTCATGTCACCATAATCCTCCTCTTGATTTACCCTCAGGCCTTGTCTATTCCAACAAAATAGCTTTACCAATTCCTTGCCCTCTTCTCTCACCACAGGCTTTGTTTTGTTTCACCAGAAACTGAACTGAAAGCTAGTGTAGTCAAAACACTGAAGCACATAAATACCTCCCTGGGTAACACTGAACCTGGGTAGGAGAGAACACAAAACCCACAGCTCGCAGCAGGAAAGCCAAATACCCAGCTGCATGTTGGCTGTGAAAGCTGGCTGTAGATATGGATCCAGCATCAAGAGAGGAAATGAGATTTGATGGCTGAGCCTGAGATAAAGGTACCCTTTTTCCATCATTCAGGGGCAGTGATTTCAGTCTCCAACTTTGCTCAAGGGCAGAGGAGGATCTGCAGCGAGGTGGCTGAGCTATAAGCCACAGGAGAGGTGGGAAGCCTGCTGTGGAAAGAGGGCAGAGCAGCTGTGGTGCTGCCATGGAGCAGATGGAGCCACCCTAACACTGCTGCACATTTTACATGCTTGTTTTACACTTTCATGCAGCACAGAAGAATTTGAGCCCAATTACTGACTGCTTTTTAAGCTGCCTAGTGAAGAATCCCTTGCCAGCCTGTTTCACAGTACCGGCCCCTCAGCCCAACATGGCCATCAGAGATGGACACAGCATCCGAGACCTCTGTCAGGCAGGGCATCATAAGCAGGCCCTGACCTTTCCATGCTACAAAGAGTCCTGCTCACTTCAGAATTGATGTGAACTTCAGCACCAATAAATTTATGCATAATCTGGGCTTGGCTGAAGATCTAGGCTTAACAAGAATACAGTTTTAGATACTCCAAAACAAAGGTCGTCATCTACAAGCTTCTGAAAGAACAGGAACGTCCTTAGAGATTTCTAAATAACTGGTTCTATATTTAAAACCTGAAACTTGAAATCTATTGATTGGCCTATCTGGCTAAGAAAAAACAATAAATCATGATTTAAAACATAAAGCTGAAGTTAGCTTACCCTACAAGAAGGCAAGTTCCATAAACACCAGCAAGATGCCAGTGGAATGATACAACACTGCAAGCGAACTTGAATTATTCCTTTAATAGCTATCAAATCAAATTCATGGATTCCAATTGCATTCTTCAAAAGTAACCCTACACAGAGGGTTTGCTACACCTCATTGATCTTCCCCTTAACTGGCATTAACTTCCCACTTAACTGACATTAGACATTAGATTTTGTTGTTGATAATGTTGTTGATAATGTCAGACATAACTGACATTAGATTTTAGCTTTATAAAAACTGTATCACCTGTTTGGGGAATACACCTTCTGTAAGAAGCTCAGGTTGTATCCTTAAGGGTGCTGGAAGGTGTTCTTGGCTAAGTAAGTCTTTCAATTTCTCCACTAAGTGTCCTTATTTCAGTCTAAACCAGCTTTTGAGAACTCCTTTTCTTGTTTTTAACATCTTGATTTATTCTGAAAGTGATGTTCATCAAAGCATTTAACTTCTATGTTTCTTTCTCTTACCATATTCCTAAAGCATCATTCTATGTGGACACAACCCATAGAACCTCTTCCCTCCAATTCTTGTCTTATTTTCTCATCTGATTTCTTGCAAATCCCCACAAACCCCCTACTCCAATGTGCCATGGTGGGATTCTAACAAGTGGGCTAGCACATACGGCAGAATGGATTTAGTGCAGGTTGTGCAAACCTTCGCCACATGCCATTTACAGAATGTGTTACTGCATTGTGTTAGCAGTTTGTCTCATTGTGACAAAGCTACCTTCAGAGAGATATAGAAATCACTAGATGTAAAAGCAGAATCTTGTTCTAATAACTTCTTAGAAATGTTACACTTCACTTTTGCATCACTTACGGTCTTGATGAGAAAGACATCTTGAGCAAGAGATCTTTCACAAGGGAGTCTGGTCCAGAGCTTCCTCCTAGAGGCAGTGGAATAACTGTTTGGAAGAGGGACCATCTAAGAAGTCATCTGCATCTTCTCTTCCCACCCTTTTCACTCTTACAGCTTCCCTTTTCTCTGAAATAGTTCCCTCTTTTCCCTGGGAATTTTTCCCTATTTTCATAGGTTGCTGGTTTCTGGCATCTGCTCTGGTCATCTTCCCCTGCTTGGACAGAAAACCTCCCTCCCAGGGGAGCCCTGGGCCTGCAGAGACGCACCTCCCTCCCTGCTTCTCGAGGGGCTGGCTCTCCTCAGACACATCCCAGGAGAGGACCCAGTGACACCAAGCATCATAAGGCACTCCTTCCCCAGTGCGCTCTTTCAGATGTCTCTTCTTCCTCTATCACGGAAGAAGCGGGAGAGTGCCAACTGATCCTACTGCTGAAATGAGGGTTTCCTCTTCCAGCTTCAGGGATGATGGAAACTACACATGCTGCCAAACAGAAAAGGTCAGCCTGTTTTTAAAAATCCTAAAGAGTTAGTGATTATTTTTAATGCGTTTAATGAGGTGTGAATTGTAGAAGTTCATCTACAGATGCACATTCAAGTCCCTGTTCTATTGCTGCATATATTATAGAGGTCATAGCCTGCAGACTGTTTTTTTCCAGAGTTTGGCTTTACCTCCTCCTAAGGGATCAATAAAATACTCAGATTTCCTTTCTATTTTAACTGTGTTGTTGAAGGTATCTTATCCTAGATAGTGAACTGCTGGCACTACATATTATACTGCCTATGACCTTTAAAAGAATAGGTACTTCATATAGACCCTAGAAAACCAGTGCTAATTAAAATGCAATACCAGAAAAACAGCACAACTAACTTTCAGCAGATTGCCACAAAACTCTAAGCTGGCTCTCATTTTTCAAAACTCCCCTCAAAATTGTTTTCACTCTCCATCCCAGTACGGTCAGAACAAGAACATGCTACATCAGGCCACATTTTTGGGGTCACTACTAAAGGACTTCAAGCTAAGCTCTCAGTGACATCAGCTCAGTGCACAGAACTAGGGAGGATTTGCAGAAGTCAAGACAGTCTTGTTGAAGTTGCCCGATTTGCCAACAGACCCATCTTGCAATGGAGGTCTCACATCCTTTATTACAGCAGAGAGGCTTCTGCAGGAATGCCTTCATAGTATTAGTTTACTCCCCTTTGTAGCTCGCCTCAGCATACACATCAGGCAGCCAGAGAACAGGGAAAGAGGAGTGCCACAAAGTAAGCCTACTACAGAAGCAGAAATTTACTTTAATCCCATTCCCAAAGATGACTCATGTTCTTTAATGGAACTTGAAAGTCAAAGTTCTACCCTTTAAAGTCTTCATCTTCTTGCAGCATTAGTCTCATAGCAATTTTCCATGTAAACAGGAAAGTTTTAATTACATAATGAGTATGTCTGCTGTTTTCATAAGAACTCTTTGAATCAGATGCAATGCTTAAAGAAAGCTGCTCTTTATTCAAAGATTGGATAATTGAACACTAAGGCTTATTGTTCAGAAAAGTGAAGTGATATTGCAGCACGTGCTAATTTAGTATCATAATCCACAACTCCAGGTAATGCTCGCCACACTTTATTGACCCTGGCCAGATTCAGACAACATGAGCAAGCTTAGTGCTCCCTTTGTAACATACCCACCTGTGCAAGCCTGCAGCACGAACTCTACTTACAAGGGAGTCCAAGATAGTGATGTCTTGCTAGCAACAACAACCATACCACTAACCTACCTACAGCTAGAAAAAGTAAAAAACATATACCATCATGACTCCTTTCCTGGCTTATATATAGCTATGAGGTTAAAGCATGGTGGGAAATGAGGGTGGAGACTTTCTTATAAAAGCTCCCACCACATGCCTGTGCTTTGTAGGTGAAGTTATGGCTTTAAGATACAGGGTCTTTTCCCCTTTCCTCTCCTCCTCCCCATCCCCCCCCTTTTTTTGTTTTCATTTATAATTCTGTTTCTTATGCTAGGATGAGTGGAAATAAAATAGGTTATATTAGAAAACAAGCATCTGCAATTGTGTTGGCGACTCTGTCTTGCCATTCCTTACTGTGGCTGTAACAGTGCAAAGGACAGAGAAGATTCTAGATAGTCTGTAGCTGCTTATTTCTTTTGGTGTTTGTCTCTTCTATGTATATATTTTTCTTCAGAAAATGGAAGAGCTGTTGAATGCTTTTTTCCATGTTACTTAGCTATACTAAATAATGATAGAATTCCTTTTCCAATTTCAATCAGATACAAGCTTCCCAATTCCTCCAGAATTTTATTCCCTATAATACTTATCTCAGGGAAAAGGACCCTTTGGGAGATTTTGTGCAAAGCTGCTAGGTCACCCCCTGTAGCTGCGTTTTAGTTAAAGCTAATCAATGTTTGCCTATATCTGTTACTTTATTTCTTTGTGTGTTAGCTAAGTATCCATGAAATGAGACCAGGTGGTGCTTGTTGGGGTCCTTAAGAAGCCATTGACAAACCCACATATTAAAAGCTTTTGAAAAAAAGAGTAGGCACAGGATGCAGGTTAATGGGCTGTAATGACCTAAAGAATACCTAAGGAACATCATAAGAAAGGCAATTACATCTTTTCCTGAAAGTTGACAGAGTGGCCCCAGCATGCCAAGCCTACACGTGGATGCTGTGTGCCATCCCAAAAGGAAGAAGGCCTCAACATTTGTGGTGGACGCTGAGTGAGGTAGGCTACCTTTAGAGAAGATAGGGGGAGTGAGTAGACAACTGACAAAATGAAATTCATTGAAGAGTTCAAGGTAATCCTCCTTTATAATGCAAATATTTGGTGCATGTTATTGGCTGTTGTGTTGTACAAAGAAAAATGTATGCTGGCATTGCTGTAGGCAGCTTAACGAAGCTCTTCAGTGCCTGGCAACATTAATAATAGAAACAAAAGGGTGTCATACCTTAAAATGAAATCTAATCTAGCCTGACATGGTATATTGTTTACCTCCAACCTTCCCACCTCCAAAATCCTGTTAAAGACATGAAGCGGCTTTGACTCATTAAGATGAGCAGCAGCAGACCAGCTTAAGCTGTTTTGCTTGAGAAAGTTGATAAATGACTGTTGTCATGAAAGGTGGAGGAGAGAGAAACTGGGCAGCAGTGGCAGGTTACTGGGGAAGGAGAGCCTCACCTTTCAAGAGAAGGGCGTCTCCCTTATTTTACAGTACTGTGAGCTAGGATCTCCGAGAGGAACAGATGGGCTTTACCGCTGCTGGTGGTGTCCATGGTAGGAGATGGCATCACTTCCTACTGTCTGAGGTGGGATGGGGATGGGGGTTGCCCAGTCTTCCCAGCCCAGGGCTTTGACAGGCGGTGGTGTGCCCGTGCCCTGACACAGGAACAGCAGAAAGACCTTGGGTACAGTGAATCAAAGTGAGCTGAGACCATACCTGGGTGTTCTTGTTGGATATGAAGTCCTTCCTTGTCTCTGGAAAAGCCCAGATAGGTTTCAGGCACTCCTGGTTTGGGTGCTGTGACTGGTCCTGCACTGCCCTTGCACCGCAGGATGTCCAGGTGAGAGGCGTGGGAATGATCACACAGCTAGAAAAAATAACCCTCTGGAAATAGTGGAAGGGTCTTTGGTCTTTTAGTCAAGGAAAGACTGAGAGGACACATACTGGCAAATAGGTAAATGCCAGTGGTAAAGAGGAAATGAATAAACACTTATGACTACAGGAGAAAGAATAATAAACCTAAAGGATACAATAGAAGAACCAAGCTAAGTATCAAGAAGAGTTGTCCAATAGAAAGGATAATTACTAGAATGAGTTTATCCTTAAAGAGCCGATGAGTGAGCATCGGCTGAAATGCGAGGCTGTTCCTGACTGTGCACAAGGGTGGCCTGGGTTCATGGGGCCTCCCTGCAGAAGGAAGACCTCTCCAGGTCCCTTCTAGCTCTGTTTGCTGTACTTCCTCATCCATGATTTATCAGTTGTCTCTTGTGCTCCCAGGGTGGTTGGCAGGGAAAGCACATTGCCTGCTAGCTGCCTGCCCCACCAGCTACTGCTGGTGGGCAAGAGACGCCTGCAGCGTGTCTAGCAGCTCGCCTCGCGCTGCCACTGGCATGCTCCCAGGCACAGCACGCTTCACATGCTGACGGAGCCAGCTTGTTTGTGCTTTTGGCTGGGAGAGTGAAATAACTTCTGCCATCTCCTCTTCCACAAACAAAAGTGCATACAGTGGGGTGGCTTGAGGTTCCTGGTGCAGGCTGGTGGGACTGCGCTTTAATGTTCATGCCTCTGTTAATGAACTGATATTTAAGTAACCTGTGTGCAGTAGAGGGTGATGCTATGGTGTGCCCCAACCCTTTGTTGCAGAGGAATCTACCAGCTCCTTCCAGTGATGCTCACATGTGTCCTCTGAGCGGCCCAGCATTGCTTAATGGAGTCAAGCCCATTCCTGCAAGGAAAAGGGCATCCAAAACAAACAGAATCCAAGAGTTTCCCTGAAGGATCTTGAACTCTGGCTTTGCTAACAGAGCCCTTTGCTCAGCCCCTTTCATTGTGCATGAGCAAAGCCCAAGGCATGTGCAAACTTTTCACATCTCACAGCCAGTACTGGATTTTGCCATGTCGCATGCCCAGCTATAGCATGCATGTCCCTCCTTCCTCACCCCACAGACATTGCCCCATCAGCTAAGGGCTCACCATTAGTTAAAGCTTTTACCCTGGACACATGGAGATGCTCGGGTAGTGCAGTGCAGCTAAATTGCAAAGCCCTTACTGAAAAGGATGCATTTCAGGTAGCAGAGTTAAGAAATACCAGGATTTAATGCTGTTCATTGTGGGCAGCTACTAATTACAGGATCAGAGGTTAGTTTTTTCCACCAGGTCTCTGTTTAATTCATTCAACACAAACCAGGTTGTTACAGTGAGAAGCATTAGGCTGCTCCAGTAAGTTGCTACCTGTGCAGTCTATAAGAAAGCATTCTCTTGGCTTTCAAAGACACTTAGTTGTAAAACTCCAGGAGAGAGCAGGTTTTAAAGTGTAGTGTGGGGATTGAGAGAGGACTCTTGACACTTTTTGCTCCATGAAAACTCGTGCTATAATAAGAAAATTGACACCTCTTTAATGCAGTGGCTCACTTTTGAAAACTTCAAAACTCTGGCTTTAGGCCAACCTTTTTGCTAGTATAGCCTGTGACTTGTAGTTTCAATCATAACTAAAACTCTAAAAAGCCTCCTAGGTGTCATATTGTAGAGTCAACACTGTATGATTTTGATGGCTTTGTAAGTGCCTCGAGTGCATCAGAACGCTAAATTATTGCTGATTTGGACTGTGTATGCAGATCACTTTACTCCTCTCAACAGCCACCAAATACAGATTAAATAGCTGATGATTTCAGTGTTGTATATATTCAGAACTTCAGTACTCAAGATGAAAAAAGAGGTTTATTCACTAAAGACAGACAAAAGGTGCAGAACCCCTTTGGAGATCAGAATCACAGAAAACACCTGCTCCAAAAATGCCCACTCAAAGGAAATGGAGATATTCGTAGCAGCTTTCTACAACACTCGTGGCTCTGTCCCTACGGCTGTTGTGCATCATTTATTTTACTAACTTCATTACCACATTATCCCACACTCTGCAAACGAAGAGTTTATTTATGTTAATTAACAATACAAAGTCATAAAGGTAAATATCAGCAGAACTGTCTTCATGCTACTGGTAGCTAAAGAATGCTGCAGCCTGCAGACTAGCACGCCATAAATAAAAGCAGTCTTTCAGTGCTGTTCATAGCTATAGCCTTAGCTTCAATGTAAGCATGCTCAGAATATGAGGCAGTGTATAAATCTCTCCATTCCATTGCTGCACTGGAGCAATCTGTAAAACATTTAATTTTAAAAGCAAGTGTCCATATGCTTATACACAACATTTATTGCTTCAGAAAAAAACTGGTCTGTGTTGTGTGATGTCGTTAGTTTGAGTAAATTCTCCTATTACTTAACAAAACATTCAAGAATACTGTTCAAAGATGGCAGCTTTGAGAGACATGTATTTAATGTTTTTCTGATGGTTATGTTTGCACTGAATCAATGGCTGACTTCTAAGGAGCAATCTGGCACAGGTATGATAACACCTTTGCTAATTTAATATAGAGTGCTTATGAAGCTTTGAAAAACTTAGAATAATGACATAATTGAGGACTTTGTGCTGTCTGGGTGATTTGTTGCTAGATGGCACCACCTCTCCATATCACGGGTGGCTTTTGCTTCCCATAGGTGTCACATGGCAAATGAGGCAGAGGAGGGGTGCAGCTGTCCCACCTGGCCTCAGGTGCTGCTGCAACCCCATGTAGGATATCACATTCGTTCGGGTGCTTTAGTGAGCTGCCAGTTCCCAGAAACCTCAGTTATGCACCACCAATGATAATGTTTAGCCACTTATTCATGCTCAGTATAATTGTGAGATTTTCTGTTCTCATATGGCAGTGCTTTAATTAGGGTGTGTAACACATGGCCTCTATAAGATGTACCAATAACTTCTCTACGCATGCTATTTCTTCTTGTCGTCTTCATCATGTGCTGAAATTAGTCATTAATTTTATCTTGCAGCTGCCTCAACAAGTTAACGTCATACATATCATGAACAGCAAATTTCTTTTCAATAGCCAATCTCTGAATACCAATTTTTCATCAGTACAACTGATAACATTCTACTGTACTTGTAGGCAGCGAAATATATAAAATACTTACGTAGAAGTGAGCGTACTCTTTAATTAATTTGCATTCTAGTGTGAAAGGTTTCAAATGATAGATGCATTAAATATCTCTATTTGCACCAAATAAAAGGTAAAAATACAGTGACGAAGTATAGTGCCCAAATCAGTGAGGGACCCGATCTGAGCTGTGGCCATTGCAATGGCCCTTTATGTAACAGAAAACCCTTTTTCCTACTAATTCCTGGAAGATACAAACTTTTTTCCTGCTACAGCTTGTAAAATACAACATCATATTTTCAGGCTTGGCTACAGCTTGCCTTGACGTGGATTTCCTTGCTCCAAGGAAATCATGCAGTTTAGTCTCATCTAGATGATAGCTTTTATTTGCAGATTTTTCAGTACCAGACTCTAAAGCCAGCTCAGTTCACAATTATTACATTGTTCATTTTCCGACAGAGGTCCAACTGTATGTGTTCTACTACTGCACAGGGCAGCTCCTCCAGAGTCATTAGCTTTCCAATCTTTTTCCATCTGCCAGAAAACTGACTTTGCTTTTTGCTTCGATTTGCTTTGATTATTTGTATTATTCAAATGAACATTTCAATGTTGTTCTCAGATATTTTTTTTTAGCATAAAAAAATATCAGTGGAAATCCTTTTGCATATATGTGGCTGGTTTCCCAGCACAAGCCTCCTGGCATTCTCTTCTTGCCTTTCCCCCAAAGGAGGTGTTTCTTTTCCACCAACAGCCATAAACACCAGTAGGATGAGGAGTCCTGACTCTTTCCATTTATTACAATAAACCTTTTTAACATCAGTGTGATAGCTTTGCTGGATCTGTTCCATTATCCCAAAGGATAATGGGGAATGTGAAATTCAGGAGAACTAATATTAGTAGACAACTCTGCAAAGTTTTCTCTGTAACATGAGTTCTCTGATGCTGTTCCAATTTTTCAATATATTCCAAAGGGAGAATATATGATCTACCAAAACATGAGCAACAAGTGAATCACTTCTGGTACAAATCAGGAAAACTTAGATCCACACAGCTCTGCAAGCATTTGCATGTGGCTACATCCTACTGATTTTGATGTCAAATAATGATCTCAGAAAATAGCCTACGGAGTGAACTTGGAGAGTAGACTGGGATCTTGAGTGAACTAAGGAGAAAGTATTTAACAGCCACAGAATTCTTTGTGTGAAAATTAAAAAAAAAAAAAGTGAGTCCTGCTTTTATTTAGCTAATAAAGCTTTTAAGGTCCGTTCTGGAGTTAGCTTCTTTTCCCGAATATTTTTTATATGTTGGGTGTCTTTTCTTGGGCTGGTCTTGCATTACCTCCAGGCTAAAATCTATGTGAAAGTTTTTATTCTTTCAAAACTTAAAACTCTGGTGCAGTCTCTCAAATGTTTTGTTGGGAATAAGGAAACTAAAGTGTTTTGAGATCGTTTGATAAATTCATAGACAAGAAATTATAGGGTAAGAGTAATCTTGGAGTTTAACGCTTGTTGCGGTGATAAATCCATGTGTGTCTGAGCTGTTGATAAATGCCTCATATATTCGTTGATAATGAGTGTTTGTATCACACTTACATCGTACTAATCTCCTGCTTCAGGGCCTTTCTTTGTTACTCATAGGAGGCAAGATAAACTTTCCTCCACTTGACTGGTTTTTTTAGAAGGTGATGGAAGAGGGAGAAGCTTTCTTTCCTCTGAGACTCTGCAGAAGGGCCAGAAGAGACATGAGATATGCTGATGCTCCTCTTTATGGCTGAGTCTCCAGGCTGCTGGTTGATGTTTTGCTGGGGATTGAATTGCTCATCAGATTGCACTTCAGAAACTCAGCACCCCTTTCTCACTCTGAGCTTTGCACGGTCACTGCGTTCAACTGCAGGGAAGCTGTGCATCCGACAGCCCTTGAAGGTTTAATAAATGCTTGGTCTGCTTTGTGTTAGCATTCCCTGTGTGCATGTATTATAATTGTTGGGTTTTACAAGTTCTTGGCACTCTCCTGAGAGCAAAGTCTTTGTTGGTAATTCTTCAGCGAAACATAAAAATGTCTGTTTAAAGACCTATTATAAACCAGACTGCGTGTATGTCCATTTTCACTTTACTGGCCAACAGTGTGTAATAATACTTCAGGATGAAAGATGTTAACCTTACTGATACAAACAAATTGGAGCAATAAATGCATTAGTCAAGCACTTGAGGTGCATAAGGTATTTTTTTGATGCAAAAACTACAACAAGAGAGGGGTTCTCCACTTAATTTGGAGCTACTGAGAGCAAACTATTTCAGTGGAGACTAGAACTCTTCAGCAGAAGTACTTTGCTCCATACTGTTGGAAGTATAAATGAAAAAATTTAAGTGTTTGCATTGAAGCAGAGGAAATGCAGTGAAATTCTCTTGAATTCAAGAACAGCAAAAGGGATGACCCTAGTAACCAAAGGCCCATCAGTCTCACTTCTGTGCCTGGTAAAATTATGGAGAAAACTATTCCAGGAGTTATTGAAAAACACCTGAAAGACAATGCACTCATTGGTCCCAGCCAGCATGGGTTCATGAGGGGAAAGTCCTGCCTAACAAATTTTATTTCCTTCTGTGACCCTCCTAGTTGGCTAAAGGAAGCCAGTCAATGTGATCTTTTTGGATGCCAGTAAAGTTTTCAATACTGTCTATCACAGTATCCTCCTGGTCAAAATGTCTAGCCCACAGCTGGATAAACACGTAATGCGGTGGGTGAGCAATGGGCTGATGGGTTGGGCTCAAACGGTTATAGTAAACGGGGTTACATTGGGCTGGTGGCCAGTCACTAGCAGGGTTCTGCAGAGATGTGTCTTGGGGCCAGTACCCTTTAATGTCTTCGTTAATGATTTGGATGCAGGCCTGGAAGGAATACTAATTATATTTGGTGATGACACAAAATGGGGAGGAGCTGTTGACACTCTCGAGGGCAGAGAGGCCCTGCAGAGGGATCTGGACCGACTGGAGGGCTGGGCAATCGCCAACTGTATGAAGTTTAACAAGAGTAAGTGCCAGATTTTGCACCTGGGGCCCTGGCTGTACAGACAGCCTGGGGAACGAGAGGCTGGAGAGCAGCTCCCCAGAGAGGGACCTGGAGGTTCTGGTCGATGGCAAGTTGCACATGAGCCAACATTGTGCCCTGGCAGCCAAGGGGGCCAACCGTGCCCTGGGGTGCATCGAGCCCTGCCCTGCAGCCGGGTGAGGGAGGCGATTGTCCCACTCTGCTCCCACTGGGGCGGCCTCACCCAGTGCTGTGGGCAGCGTTGGGCGCCGCAGGACATGAAGGGTATAAAGCTACTGGAGAGTGTCCAGAGAAGGGCCACGGAGTTGGTGAAGGGTTTAGAGGGCAAATGGTACGAGGAGCAGCTGAAGTCACTGGGTTTGCCCATCCTGGAGCAGAGGAGGCCGAGGGCAGCCCTCATGGCCTCTGCAGCTCCCTCCCAAGGGCAGGAGGAGGGGCAGGGCTGGTCTCTGCTCTCTGGTGACCAACGCCAGGCCCCGAGGGAACGGCAGGGAGATGTGCCAGGGGAGGGTGAGGCTGGGCATTAGGGAAAGGCTCTTCCCCCAGAGGGTGGTGGAGCCCTGGCACAGCCTCCCCAGGGAGGCATCACGGCACCAGCCTGGCGATATTCAAGCAGCACTTGGCCAAGGCCCTCAGAGACACGGTGTGAATTTGGGGTGTCCTGTGCAGGGCCAGGGGTTGGTCCCTTCCAGCTCAGGACATTCTATGATTCTATGAATAAAGAGATAGTAATGGCAGAGGGTAGGAAAGCCACAGCTTCAAAGCCAATTTCTAGTAGGCTCAGAGACTGTGGATGTCATTAAATATAAACTAGCAGCATAAAAAAGAAAATATGGGTGTGCAACAACAATGAGGTGCGAAAACAATGAGGTACAAAAAGTAAAAAGGAGCAATAAAGAGGTAGATAACAAAGGGCTGGAATGGTTGGTGAATGCAATTAAGAACTCCAAAGAAATTACAAGGAAAGTAATGATACAGAATAAAATACAGTTTCACCAGACAATGAGCAAGAGGAATTGTTTCCAATATGAGAAGAGTAAAGCATCAGTGAAGGAGACTGTGGGCTTTCTAAGGCAAAGACAATAATTTCTAGACAATAGATTCAGCCTCTGCGAGGAAAAAAAAAATTAAATAAATTCCTTGCTTCAATGTTCATAAAGGATATGGAACAGATGCCAAGAGCAGATGTACAGTTTCCAAAAGAAGAAAGAGAAACATTGCAGAAAATCATTGCTGTAACAGCTGATCAAGAAATAAAACAATCTCAGCCATGGGGAAAAAAGCCAAAATTAAACAAAGATCCATCTCACTCTTAAGAAGAAATCCAAAGAGGAAATATGAGCCTGGGTCGCAAATGTTTAAACAGGGAAGCAGGGGCAGAATAAAGGGAAATTAAATAGGATATTAAACTAAATGCCCCTGAGCCTCATCTTTCAAATCAGAAAGAATGCAACAGTATGGAGCTTGATTTTGTGTTTTTCTTATAAAGGGTTTGAGGTGTTACGATAATGCAAGCATCAGTTTAAAAAAAGAGAAAAATAAGAATTTGGGTTTATTTCCTCTGAAATGTCCATTTTGTGGCTCATAACCTCCTGGATAGCGTCTTCCCTGTACTGCACTAGATGTGGATCAGATACATCATAAAATAATTGTTTTTTCCATTTTGGCACATTCCAGCCATTCAGCATTACGTTTTCAAGATGAAGAACAACATTTTTCCCTTGTGTTCTTGTGCTTCACAGGATTTATATCAATAAATATGAGCTGGGAGCTGAGGGGAATTCTGATTTGTAAAGTGACCATTACAAAAGTAAAGCATCATGAACTAAAATTAAGCTTGAAGTTTGGGCTTGTTTCCAGTGGCAGGATCCTATTACTAATGATGAAAAGAAGGAAGCAGAGTAAATCAGAAGAAAGTTATCCACGGAGCTAGAAAGCCAGAGCTGTACAAAACCTTATAGATTAGGTGGGGACAGTGTTAACATTTTGATTTGGAGAACCAGTGAGTTAAAAAGAGTACTGATGTAAAGTTTGTGGGGAAAACGCTTTCCTGTCAAAACCGCTCAAACTAACGAGGCTCTGTGCTTCAGCAGTACTTTGCTTAACTCGGATGGATTGTTTTGAATTTCTTTGGAAAGCAGCCAAAATACTTCAAGAAGTTAAATTCATAAACTTATCAAGAGAAAAATAAGTTGCATCGTGATATTTACAGAAAAAAAAGTCGCCTGTAAAATGACTTCTGAAATAATTTAATAGATTAAATTTATCTTTAAAAAAAATGTTGAAGGTGAGAATAGAGTATGGAGAAAATATCATGGCCTTGCTGCCAAGTGACATCTCTGAAGGCAATGGGTTACACAGGTGTGAGAATAGCCTTTGGCTGGTGGAGGATTTTGAATATGTGTTTATCAGTGTTCTTTCCCCAATGATAACTGAAAAACACTGGGGCCATACTCTGCAGCTATGCACCCTTCCTATCTGCTATGACCCAAATTACTGTCTGTTCTATTTATATATCTACAAGGCACAGGTTAAACTTTCCATATTAATAAGATACTTGGGAAGAAAGGAGCCTCAGGAGGATTCAGAAGGACTGGGACACTTGCACTGGGTACTGACGTTTTGGGTCATGTTCCCAAGAAGCAGGTATGTCCAAGAAACAAAGTGTGGAGATTGTTTTTTCAAACCTTGGCCTGTTTCAAGGGCTGAGAAGTAGAACCCATTTCTTGTAAGGGAGTATCCGCTCAGAGAAAGGATAAAATCATGGCCACTTTGGTAAACAAGTTTTGAAAGAATGTTGAGAGGGAATAAAAATAAGATTTAAGAGGGAGGGAGTGTATCTTCAAAGTAAGTATTCTGTGGGAGGAAGTCGTGTTGGTCTTTTTGCTCAAAGTGCAATAACTCCCTACCATTTCCTGCACTTTATTAATAACTACTCTTCTGTTTAAAAATATTTTAATCCTTTTCGTAGCTGGAATGACTCATCAGCTCCTTTTTCATTGTTAAAGATGATGTCTTCCAGTCTCACAGCCACCAGAAGAGTGTCCCCAGGGAGTAGCATGGTGCTAAACCAACAGTATGTCCTATTTTGTGCCCCCAGATCCACCAGTCTAATTATTCTTATTAATTTTAACAGACAGCTAAACATCTATGGTTACAGGGAAAAAAAAAGTCAGAAAGCAATGCCATAGTCAGAGCTGATAAAAGAGACAATCTATCATAAGTAAGAGGATTGCTGCTGCATGACTTGGAGATGTGGTCCTGTTTCATAGCCCAGGAATTACAGATTTGCCTGTTGTTGCTCTCAGCATTCATGAATAAATAATCCTGGGGAGACTTCATGCTTTCTCCAGCAGGCCAGTGAGCAGGCTGTGCAGAAAGCCCCACGTCTAAGGAAGAGGTACCATACAAGGGGGCGGGGGTAGCCTTGTTACCTGGAAGCCAGATGAAGGGTTTAGCAAAGGCATGGCCCGATTCTGTCTGCAAGCCCAAATACCAGGGCAAAGCACTGTGTCCTGCCTGGGGTCAGGAGAATGATGTGGGACCAATACAAGAAGAGGGCACTGTGACCAGAGCAGGTAGCACTAGGAGCATGCTTGGGGTAGATGGAACCCAGCATGTTTGATTAGAGAAGAGCCATGTTCACAATGCGTTTGTTCACCCTTGGTGATTCAGTGTTCACCACTGTTTTTACCTCCTTTGAGGGGCAGAAAACTAAGAGACAGGTTTCACTGCTGCATCCTCTCCCTGACAGGGGAAGGAGAGCACTTAATCCTCCTACCCTAAGCCAAAAGTCTATAGTTGGGAGGGGAATCTCGTTACAAATAGCTTTTCTGAATGATGGAAAATGTTGCCTTCCCGCAACCTTTAATTCCTTTATTTCTGTTCTCTTCTTTATCCCATGTCCCACTGCAGAAAGTGATGCAAAGTTGTTTTGTCACATGCTGTTCCCACAGACGATGGTATAAATCTGCCAGATTTTCTCCTACTGTGAGGTCTTTCAGCCAAGCCCAATGAAAACCAGAAATGTCATCAAGTCAAAAAAGGTGGTGTAAGGACACTCTTCTGACTGCTGGGTTTCAGGCAGAGAGGACGGTTAAGTGTTAAAGGGTCAGTTTATCATACTACATCAGAGCGTCATATTTTAATTTAAAAGTAATCCTGACATTTTTTCCCCACTTGTTTCCTATGCCGGTACCAGTGCTGCAAGTAGAGAAAATTGAGCTTAGGGGATGATGGCTCACCAGTTTTATTATCTGAAGTCTATGAGAAAAGAAAATGTGGTGGAGTCTCCATTTTTTTAGGTCTGTTTTTCAATGCATCAAGACAATAACGCCCTGAGAGATAGGCTATACTTCAAGTTTTATGAGCTGAAGACAGAATTATTGACTTAATCTCTTAGACTGTGTTGTGGCGGAGATCAAAGAAGGTGTTCATAATTGTCTTCTAGGAACCTGACCAATGCCAATGTCACAAATTCAACATTAGCAACCATTGTTTACCACCCAAGAAGGCACAAAGATGGTAAAAAAGTGACATACAGACAAAAGGGAAATATTAGGGGGCAAAATGACTGCTTTCCAAGTCCAAATTTATTTAAGAGTAATTATGAGGAATACTATGCATAGTTTAATCCATGCCAGCTCTCCTAGTGAGCATATAAACATATTCATGCTATTAATGTTTCCACTCAGAAGCAAACTGCCATTGCACTATGTGGAAACTTTTTGATATAGAGATGGAAATGACACCTCATTCCTTATGATGATGAGACCTGAGGTCCTACTGCAGTAAAGACACAGTCTCACTACAAGCAACGTGGGCCAAGCTTATGCACAACCCTGCAGATGTTTGAAGAAGTTAATAGCTTGCTTTCCTCAAATTAATTATTTGATTGTGCATAGCTCCCAGGAAGAAGAAACTGAAGCTACCTGTTGTCTTCTCACCCACAAACACAGCAGTGGGTAAGCTTCTTTAGGGTATCAAACAATGGCTTTTTTATTTCAAATTTGAACATTCCTTCTATTCAAATCTAAGTACAATGGACTTTATCTTTGATGGGCTCATGGGGCCCTCGAATGTCAGATCTGTAACCCCGTGGAACAGATCCTCATCACTCCCTATTGTTTTCCACCAGATGAAGATCTTCCACAGAAGCTACATAAATAGCCCATTCATAAAAGTATAAAAATATGTTGTACCAAGACAATAGCCCTGCAAGGCCAGCAACATCCCTGGTGAAGTTAGCAGAACATGCAAAGAATTTGCCTCTCTCCTCAGGCTACAGTGCAGAATCCCAATAGCCATCATGTCTGTCTCATCTCCATTTCCATCACCATTTCATAAAGACTGGGAAATAAAGATGAAAAGCAAAACCTTTTGCTACCTGGAGAGCTCCTGTGTTCATGGTGCAAAATGTGCTATGATAACGCACAATAAAATAGTCTCTATTATCTAGTCCTCTTTAAGGGGACTTCTTTAATGTTTCAGCTTTGGACAAGTTATTGATTTCACTATTCATGTTCCCATTTCATATTTTTTTCCTTAATCAGGGTTGGCTACTTTCCCTCTATACTGTACATGTACAGAAGGGAAGCAAATGGAGCAGTGATATTAACGGGTACTGAGACCTTGACGCAGGATCTGCTATGGGCAGTTCCTTGGTCTTGTCTATGGCAGTACTAGAGCACCAGGACAGTACTGAGGGATTAATGAATTTAAGCCAAGAGTCAGTTTCCTCATAGTACCGCATGCATGGGAGCTAACATTCATGTAAGCTTAGCCTTCCCTCTTCCGTATGTGCTACTTGTATTCCACTCTGCTTAAAAATTGAGTAGACATTGAATTGTTCATCACAAGATGTGTTTTCAGCCAACATTTGGTCACAACAGGAGTCTCCTTGGTCCTTACTTGAAAAGAATTAGATGTGGAAAAGGTAATGAGGATGTGGATCTAGTTCACTCTTATATTTACATATTTCCAGGTCCTTTGCCTCTTTTGAGGACATATAATGTAGCATTTATTATGGCACAATGCATTTGTGCCGTGTTACTGATTGCAGTGTTGCAGGCCACTTCTTAAGGTCAACATCAGTCTTGCCTTTACACAAAGCAGAAATGCTCCTTCTACCTGATTAGGCATCACTGCAAGTGAGCAGTGGGAGGCCAAGGATTCGCTAGTTAAAAGGCTGATTAGCCCGTCTTAAAATAAACTTAAATTGAACCAAGGGTGAGTGATCCAGAAAATAATAGAGTGCATCTAATTAGAGTGGAAATGGAACAAACTGTACTCTGTCTTTTTGGCTTCATTTTATATGTTAATGAAAAGTGATAAGCACTATGCCTGATATTGTTAAAGAGCTTGAGTGGATAAGCCTCTTGTCTTCGGCCAAATGCTGCTATCATTTACACCAACATAAACAAGAAGAGTCTCCTTGGTATGGATCCAAAGAGTTGAAGCCTGTGTTACATCACATCAGCCCTAGTACGAACCTTGAAAAGCCCAAGTTTTTTTTCAGTCCTTCACATTACAACCAGAACATTTTGACCTCTCCACTTAACCTTAAATTAAATTTGACTGGCTTTTCTGGGCTGGAGGGTCAGTTTACAAAATATTTGGAGTTACTCGGTCCCCACCACTATAAAGTTCAGAGAATGTCAGCTCACAGCAGTACCATAGGTCCCAGCTTCATACATCTGCCCATCATTGTACGTATATGCTGTACATTGGCTGTGTGAAGTACCTTACTTGCATGGTTTTACTTGTGGCAGCTTCTGATACTCAAATTACGCTAAGGCTGGAAAAGAATGCATAGGAAGTTTTAAAGAAGTCTCTGGGGAGGACCTGGAGTTGAAAAGCATCACCAGATGAAAAAAGGAGTCATTGAAATGTGCTGCCGTAATAGGAATGTAAAGAAAACTGTAATATCGGCACAGGGTGCTGGTGAAATTATCCAGTTATTTCAATATCATGTTGTAGATTTCTCTGGTGTCCCGTAGCCCTGCATTCTGGGTGGAATAGCTTAAAAGAAATGAAGGTACTGCACCAGCAGTGCTTGTGCTTCAATAAACATCAGCCTCTCCTACAGCAATATCCTTTAACTATGCAGCTAGGAACAATACATTAATCTCTAAGTATAAACTGAAACAGGGTAGAAAGTTCTTTCCTGCTTTTAATGCTAAAATAATTTCCTGTAGATGCTGTATACCGTACTTTCTGCCCTCGAGGGCTTGGTGTTTTGGTAAGAACATACTTGACCGTAGCTCTGAGGCTCACCTCAGAGGTACACCTGGGCTGTCCCCTCACCAAGTGCACAGCTGTATAACATCCTACACAGGGCAAGAGCTAGGATCTGACTCCTGATTTGAATGGCTTGTTGGTCCAAAGAGGAGTTGCCCTGAGCCACCTCCCTTGCCTTGATGTATCTTATGAAGCTGAACGGTACTTTAGGGAACTAAGCCAAGACTTTGTCCCTCCTGATCTGCCCACTTGGGGTGAGAAGTAGCAATGCCAGGTATGGGGTCTAGCAAAGGGCTGGACAACCCTCAGAAAGGTGCCACTGGTGTTCTGCAATGCAGTAAGATTTTCAAGCTGAAGGCTTTGGAGATAGGCCAATTATTAGTCCTTAATTTTATTTTTTTCCTGAGGTGATTTGACCTCTGACTACGGGGGTTTGCGGGCTGTGCAGCTGTACATGGCTGGGATGTCAACACTGGCATATACAGCTGCCAGCTTTGCTCTGAGGTCAAGATCCCGAAATTATGGGAGAGTCCAAGAGGAGAAGGAAAAAAGATAAAGCATGAAAAAAGGAAGGGGGAGAAAAAAAAGTCTGAAGCTTAAATATTTGTGGCAGATCCTAAATTAGAGTGAGAGGTGCTAGTCTCTCCATAGCTGAGATCAAAGCCAGAGTTTGACCATGGACCGGGCGTCATTCCCAACTCCACCCTCAGCTTCAGCAAGGCCAGACCGATTCTCCTAACACTTGACAAAGCAGACCTATCCCAGGGTAGAGTTTTTCCAACATGCAGGGAAAAAAATCTGGCAACGCCTCTGGACAGTTTCAGCAATCAAAACACTCAGAGGCCTCTCATATATTTGTAAGATTTTCCTATGATTCCTTGTTTGGTTTTCTTTTTTTAGATTTTGTCTTGCCTTTAAAATGACAAACCTTAAATGTGTTTGCTTTATTCCTCTCTTTTTAAAACAGTTCTTAACCGGGGTGGCAAAGAGATGCAGAAGGATGGAGGAGGCTGTGTGGAGGTCAAGCTGCGCAGCTGTGCCGGGTGCCTGATGGCCATGTACCAGCCTGTAGCTCACGTTTGGCTCCGTCATTCCTGGCACAGATGAAAAGTTTTTGGAGGCTGAGGGATATTGGCCTGCCCCCTCCCTTCTCCCTCCATCCCAGTTTATGTTATCCAAGCTCCAATTAACAGCTGAAAGCAGGAATGCCCTTCTCCTGCAGGGTCAGGAGAGCCTCCCAGGACACCACTTAGCAATCCAGCTCCAAAAAGCATGTAAAGGCTTTGAACAATTTGTCAGCGAGTGGTATTTTTATCTATATGGAAATGTTCAGACCTTGAAATACAGACTGTATTTCTGCATTAGCTCAAAGTGAATAATATCATACCCTTGAATTAAATCACTGGGGACGATGATGGTAAATCTGGCTTTATATTGATAGTGTCATCTTATTGTCCCTGCTCTATATCTCCTTCACCATGACAGCGTGGCAGTGAAACTCCAGCCGCCAATGTTCCAGTATCCATGTCATTTAATGCAACCGTCTCCAGTCTTACAGAATAGATGGCTCAATTCTAAACAGATTAACTCCCTCTGAGTAGCTATACAAAGGTGATTTATTATCCCCTGGATATGCACGCAAATACACAGCCGCACAAAGAGGTGACTTACATGCCCCTCAAGGAGAATATACATCCAAAGACCTGCCCAGAGGAACAGCAGGAGTAACACCGGGAAACTGATCCCAGCCCATGGGGAATTCATTAGGCTAAATAATATTTATCTACATTCATTTATCTAGAGCCCAATTCCAGGTTCATATGGACTAAGACACAGGTGACTCAATGGGATTTGTTTGTCTCTGCAACACTACTAAACTTCTGGAAAGTTCACAGAATTCAACTCTTATTGATGTTTCTTTTCTATATGTACAAATTTAGAATATAAACAGCAAACAGCAAGTTATTGAAGACAGTCTAGATGCCTGTTCCTAGAATATAGGATCATATCACATGAATTTGTTTCAGCTGTATTTAATATCAACCTATTTTTCTAAGTCAAGACAACATAGTTTTCCTAAACCACTAGCAAGTTTATTGTGTCCTAATAAAAATCGAGATGTCCTGATCAAGGGTTTGATGTAAAACTGAAGGAAACCTATGATAATCGTTCCACTGACCTCAGTAAGTTTGGATAAAGACACCAAAATAAAAGTTAATGTGCATCAGGAGAAATAGTGGGCTGGAAGTGAAGGATCATAGATAAGTCTATTGCCTAAAATTGCTGCGGGAATAGTATTTGTCTGATGTTTCAGTATGGTTACATTTTAAAATGCATTCTTTGCGTGGTTAGATCAAGCATTTTCCTTAAATGAAAAAAAATTGAGCTGGTTAGGCTTCTCTGTTTGAATGCTGATGGCATTTTTCATTTTTATGCCCTTCTCAAGAGCTTGTCCAGAAAAACATGAGATTTTGCTGAAGCGATAAGGGAATTTATACATTCAGAACAGATCTGTACCATTATGACTTCAATGTGTAATGCTGAGGCAATAAAATTTATGACTCTCTTCTTCAGTGCTTTAATGAGGCATTGCCAGTCTCGCTGTATATTTGCAAATGTCTTAACAGATAATGATTTTAAAAAGTACTAGAGTACAGCTGCCAGCACAAATGGCCATAACACCAATTATCTTTGCAGAATTTAGTCATTATGTTGAATCAAAGGCAAAACAGAATCATCGGCCAGTATTCTCCTCCAGTTTGTGAGGGAAGTCAAGGGAACACGTTTCTTCTGGACACATCTCCTGTTCGCTTTCCTCCACTTATGCCTCCATTGCTGGCATAATCCCAGCAATTAAACTGAGCCTCCTAATGAGACTTATTATTTTTAATCCAGCTTGTTAAAGGGCATAAGTGTTTTCACTAATCTGTCTGTGGCATGCTTGCTTTTCCAAGCACAGCCCTTCTTCTGAAGGGAGCAGGGATGCCTTGATAGTGCCCCGGGGCAGGGCTCCCCGACGGTCGCATGGCTGATTGACACCTCGCTTGTTCAGGTCACCCACAAATTCACTAATCAGGCTCAGGTCATGTGGGACCAGGTGGGGATGCTGAGGGGGAGCGGACTGACAAAATCAGTCATGGAAATGTTTACTTGCACTCCGTTTTCCTGCATATCCTCCATACCCAAACACCTGTTGGGCCAGAAAGTGCAAGAGAAATGGGTGGGATCACCTCTGTTGCCTGTCTGCAAGCTCTCCATATTCTTCCATGTTGTTCAGCCTTTGTGGAGTGAGTGTGTCTGTTTGTGGGAGAAATGGTAAACCACTGAAACCTTCTATCCCTTCTATTTCACTGCCAAGAGACGTGCCAAACCCAGTAGCTAGCTTGTTTAAGGTTAGGCCAGCTACCTATATGGGGTTTTGAAGAGTTCCAGAAAGGTGCAATGACTGATGCTAATTTTATTTTCCCTAAATTCTAAATCAAATAATAGGAAGTAGCAACTTCTCGATTTCCCTTGAGAAGAAGGGAAATTGTGGCCCATTGACCTTTTCATCTTCCCCCATCTCTTGTCCAGAGCAAAGGGAGAACCACTTGAGTGTGATTTTTCCCACAGATACTTGACTGGCCGAGGCAGCTTTGGCTCCTATGAAGAGGCAGGAAGAGGAAGGTACCACACAAGCACACAAAGGCTTCCCCGTGCACTGCCTTAGCACCATGCATCTCCAGCCCTAAGGGCCTCTAGCAGTAGCTTTTGGCAGAGGATTGAATCAGTAGGTGAAAGCTGCTTCTGGTTTTCAAAGTCTGGGATCTTAGGCATAGCCTGCCAGCATCTGGGAGGTCTCTATTTTAGCAGCTATGCTTTTGTAAGATACGAAGGGCTGGTCTGCTAACCATTGACTCAGTTCCCCCACCAGGAAGGTCAGAAGCTTATTCATAGGTCATAGTGAAGTCATTAGTTCTGAATTTCCATCACACTGGACTGCAGTTAACCCAGCTCCTGTGACCTCACTATTTGTCTGAGCAATTCCCCTTGGCTAATACCGAGCTGAGGCCACAGAGCAACATCAGGGCTCTGCTGCCACTCTGCCCTCTCCAAATGCATCACTTGAGCAGTCACAATTTGCTGACCGTATCTCGAGGACCAACCTTCAGCACACTTTCTTGGCTGCTTCTCCCTCACCTGACCTGCCAGCAAAGGCAGGAAACTGCTTATTTATTTAGTTTCTAGGTCAAGTATGAAAGGAAAGGGTGTGATGAGCTCACTGGCTTAATATCCTTAGCTGCATGGGCTGGTTTAAGGTATGTGTTTTGGTAAGGACCAGAGACCAATTTTTCCTGTCTAAATAAAGCAGATAAATGAAATGGAAACATTTGCCTTAAAATCTGTTATGGAAACGTCCATGTTTTTTCCCTCTGAAGTAGATGAGTTTTTTACTTTATCCTCATTCTCTGGGATGCATTTAAGACAAAGACTTTGTCAGCTATACCTTCCTGTGGAGTGCATAAGCACAACATCCTTAGGCTGCTTGATTCCTTTGCTGTCAAGGTATAGCAGCTACATGTGAGGCTCTAAACAGTCGGACTTTGCTGATTTACTTTAGCTGGGAGATCCTGAAGGGAAAAAATTGATACTGTGGGTTACACTCAGTAGTTTCTCTCCAGTATCATACCTTACAATTTCTTCTTAATCTTAATCCTTCATGAACACATTCATTTCAGTATATGGTGCCACTGCAGGATGAAGGTTGCCTTGAAATAGGTGCTGTAAAAAACACGGAAGGCAGAGGAATTTCCAATCCAACCATAAAACACAAGACAAAATGGGCACAAAAATAGTCTGGCAACTGCCTGCCCAAGCTTGAGACCCAACAACACTTCTGGAGGAGAAGGTCCCTCTGAAATGCACATTTTGGAGCAGCAGCCCACAGACAGGTAGAATGTGAGCATTAATTTGTGGATTACAACATTGACTGAGGTTAGAGTGAAGAGTCAGCTCTCTTATGCACTCATGTTGCTAACAGCAAGTGTTGCTTTTATTTGCAAACCCACAAATCCCATGTGAAGTATTATTTCCCTGTTTTTCAGTGCTAAGAAATGTGTCTATATAAAAGCTCTCAGAAATATTGCTCTAAGGATTCTGTAATTCATTGTAACCCCCAGCCCTAATAACTACAAGGTGATTTGTCATAGATTTCTAAAATTGGCAAGCTAGTATTTCTTGAATCAGTCAGAAAAGAGATACTGATCTATCTTTTGCTTATCCTTTCTTCATCAACAAGTGCAATTACAAAAACATATTTCCCCAGCCCAGGATTTTAGGATTCCCTGTCAGAGTCATTTTCCCATCCTCCAGAAGTAAATCTGAATCCTGTTACACTAGGGAAACATCAACTGATTCATCTTGCACCCCTCATGGCCATAGCTTCCATTTCTACCTATCAAATACATGTCACAGCTGGAATGGATGAAAAGCAAATGTATTCTTACAAGCTTAAAACTGAAAGACATTCATACTGAAGAGAAAAAACAGTGACACAGCGGTTTCCACTCTCTCCAGGGAACAGAGCATCAGCTTCAGAAATGAACAACCTTATGCTTACCGGGGGTCCATCTGGGTACCATTTACTGCTGTTATTTAATCAACTCAGAAGCTTACCTGCGCTGGGAAACAGCCACGTGTGAGTGGAGACCATATGTATAGAAGTCATGAACGTGTTGTGGAAGAAAAATGGTGTTCTTAAGCCAAAGAGTAAGCCCTTTCCACACAAAGGTTATGGATGCTTTTAATTCCAAAGCCCCATGTGCCAGGGCTGCAATAACTGATGCTATAGCTTGACAAGCCGGATCAATAATTAATGGTGAGTTTGCTAGTTTTGAACGAAACAACCGCAGCAGAAGTTAAATCTATTTGTACCCTGTCATAGGACTGGTGTGCTTTTAAAAAGATGAGCAGAAATTGACAGGATGCTTTACAAGAAGTCTGGTAGAGAGCTGGATATTTTGAAGAGTTTAATAAGAGCTTAATTTCATTTAAGGCACACCACATAATCAGGTATAGGGTGGCTCACCTGACGAGTGATTTTTTTTATCCCTGTGCTGTTGGGGAGTTCAGTTGCACCATGCACTTTGTCAGAACTAGAACAAAAATCCAGGCAGGCAGTACCGAGTGAAATTGTAACGCAGGCAGCGTAGAGTAAGAATGTCATCCCTGTTTGGTGGGAATTAAAGGGTGGTACAATGCTAACCTTTTAAAAGATCTTCACCAACATATGGACCGTGCCCTTGCCTGAGTGGCCCTCACTGCCCCAGTGATCTATTATTTCCAACCCTGCTCTCCTAGTAAAAAAAGCTTGTAGGGTCTGAAACCAGTATCCGGCTTGTAATGTTGTTAATCCCAGGCACAAAGTAACCAACAGTTAATCCTCAAGTTCTCACTCAGGGAAATTATCTTGTACCAGCAGTGGGCTGCTGCCTTGTGTAAGCAGGCCAGGATTTGACTAATTTATTATCATTTTTAATTAGAGATGCAGCAGTGACAAGTTAATGTGGCAAATGCATTATTAACAGTAGCACAATTAATGCATCATATTGCAGTACTGCTGACAGCATATTCTGCTCAGGGCTGGCTTTGTCAGGAGCACCGTCCACCCTCCTTGCAGTGCAGGACAGAGTCTGTTGTGCCATCGCTTTGTGACAGATGTGCTTTAAAGCGACCACACAGACTGTCCCATCAGACAAGAGGCGACTGTCAGGCATTCGCATTTTTGCCGTATGAATCCAAGGCTCGAGTAACAAGAACGCGGTGCAGACTTTTTATAGTCTGTGCAGGAATGTATGCCTGTTGCTGAAATATTTTTGAACGTAGCCAAAGGTTAATGTATGCATTGCCATGCATGTAATTAACACTTCTTTTGCAGCACCTCACCTTTTAATACTTACATAGCTCTTGTCCATTTGTCACAGTAACTGGCATTTCTCCTATTTTTTTATGTTTTCCCAAATTTACAGCACTGCTTTTCTGTCCACCACATGTGTATCTGCAAACCCGTGTCCCAGTCTCATTTCTGAGACTGAGCTGATTTCTGAGTCTCTGCTTCAGCGCACCTTGCAGTGCTCAGCGCCGAGAGTGCTCCTGCCAACCTGCAGGCAGGGAAGGATGCTCTGCACATGTCCCCTCTGTATTCATTCCTCCCAGGATCTCCCTTCAAGCTTCCCCCCAGTACGTGCCTGCAATCTCAGATCCAGGGGCTCCTCTCTGCCAGTTCAGTACCTTGCCAAAGGCCTGCTTCATTCCTGTGTGCTTTAACCCACCCTGCCCCTCCACTGCAACTACCATTTCAGCTCATCACTAGATTTCCTTTTGACATTTTGACATTTTTGGTCAATCTGCTGAGGGTTCTTCTGACCATGGCATAGGTCAGTGCTCCCAAGGGGTGTCAGTCAACTGCTTCACTGCAGTTTCAGCTTCTTCTGTAATGATCAAGGCTTTACTAGTCCCTGACCAGGAACTGAATCAATTCTGAGCTTGATTGAAACATTCAGTCCATTTAATATTTTAATGCTCAGTATTGGAAGTGAACTCAGTTTTCTTGAATCCACACACTCCGTAAGAATTAAGAATAAGATCATGTTTTCTGTATTATGTCTTTATCTTCTGACAGATTTTTGAGAGGGATTTCAGGTGTCGCCATGCTGAATGGCAGCATGTTACCCCTCCAGCATGGGCTGCAGGAAGGAGAGCTGCCGTTTGCTCACCCACTTCCACCCTCCCTTGGCTACTCTTTAAAGAAATTATGAGAGTATGCTGTCACTGGCAAACAAAAAAGATGGGGTGTTGCTAAATACTACCTCAGAGTACATACCCAAGGTGTGTGATAATAAGAGGGATTTCTTTAATCAATCTTTAATAATTTCCTGACCAGCTGTCAAAGTCATCCTTTTCCCCTTCCACACTTTGCGCTAATGCCGAGTTGAGTGTTTTTCGTTAATTTACTGTGCCAAAAAGGCACTGCGCTGGGATGCTTGTCGGTCACCTTGCAGGGATCACGCATCTGCCAGCAGGACCAGTCGCTGGTGCTGCACAACGCTGCAGGAGAGGGAGGTCGGTGGCATTAATCTAACTGGAGGGGCAAATAATCTACATTTCAGACACCCAAGTGAGGTGGGGGCTTGGCTGGTGGGATCACCCTCGCGATGGAAGGGCGGCTGAGGGGGTTCAGGATGGGGCGAGGACAGCCTGTTACCAGCAGCGCTGTGTTTGCAGCCAGGACCGGAGAGGGGAAGGAAGCAAGTGAAATACTTGGAGGCTGTTTTATCCCATCCCACTGTTTGTTTCCCCTCTTCCTCTGGCCCTGCTCCTACCATGAAAACACTCCAGGCTGGGAGGTTCAACTGCCTTCCCATGGCTTGGTGGTAGAGGTACAAATGAAACTTGAAATGCCCTCAGGACAAGGAGGACACCATAAAACCACACCTCCTGCTGCTATTCCCATTACTGCATTATCTTTCATAACGGGGGCAATGAGTGCTTTGCTACGTGAGAGCTTTCGCTGCAGACTGTCGCATGCTGCACCACTCCCTTCGAAGGCAGTGAGGAGTTTCAAAGTCAAAATACTGGGATAAAGAGAGTAAAAGGGTCCTTTTCTATTGTGGTTTTCTAAATTATTCTTTCACCATCATAAAAATAAAATATAAGGGAAGAGAAGGCTTTTAAAAAGCTAAAGGAAATAAACATCGACTGAACTCACTTGACTCCAGTTGCCAGATTTGGAATTTTTAGTGATATTAACATATCAGAAATGCTTGTAATTCTCTGAAAACCCAAAGGTCGTCTTGTTTTTGTCTTTCATTTTAGCCTGATGATAGATGAACGAAAGCCCATATTTTTCCTTTTTATGGCCTAAGATAAAACTTCTGTAAACAAGGAGGAATATCCAGGTCAACAAAGCAAGGACAGGCTGTACCATGGAAAAAAAAAGTCAGCTCAGTTTCCAGAGAGGTGAAGAATCAAAGGGCTTTTTCCCTGCCAGGAATTCCTGTCTCCCAGAGAACCCTGACCAATTTGAAAAGACCAGGAGAAAACTCCCTAAAAATGAGGGGAAGGGAGTTCTCCCCATGGGAAAAGGGGCTGCTACATTCTTACAAAACCCCTACATTTTCTTAACTGAAAGATGGACATATTTTTGGTGTGTTTTCAATGCCTTACAAATCATTTTGTGTTTTAGTCTCTCTTCTTGTTCCCCAGCCACTGGAAGGGCTGAGTTTTTTATTTATATTTCATAGGGGTAGGTGATGATAATTTACTCATCTTGGAAAGTCGTTAGCACAAGGAGTCCCGCTGGAACATAATCATCTGCAAAACTGCCTGCTCATGAAAGGTATTTGTAGCCTGGCTCCCATAGACAGGGCTGGGCCAAATCGTAGTCAGTCATAAAATATGATTTCTTGCCCTGTTGTTTTCCTAAACTGACTATCTTAAGACAAAAATCCTTCAGCAGGTATTTTAGCCACGCACTAATGATATTGTATCCCATTGAAATAATCCCACTCCCAGTCATAAAAGTCCAAGAGATCTGAAAAGCAGCTCCTTGGATTTAACTGCCCTTAGTCAGCCAAGTCCAGCCCATTTATTTTTGTTCTTCTCCTGAAAGCATTCAATATATTCAAACACATTACGACAATTGCACCGAACCGAAAAAGTAAAATAAAATCATAATAACAAAGGGTATGTGAGAGGGTTCCAAGAATTCCTTAGGAAAATTGTTTCATATTCATGTGCATAAAAAAAGAGCTTTTTGATTCTAGGCATGACTGACAAAAAAAATGTTAGGAGCTAGAGCTGGGAAAAATATTTTGGATTTTATAAATGGTGGCAGCTTTTTCATTATTTTTTCTTGGACCAGCTCAGTGAAGACCAGCTTGTATAAACCATCATCAAATCCAGAAGAACCCTGACTAAATTACAGCAACAAAAAACAGGTAAAACAGAACCCTCCTCAGGAACTTGCAGTGGCAATAATGTTAGGCTGGTTCAGTGAACCCATTTATTTAAGATCCCCATATTTTTCTAAACCTTAGCAGTGGGCAAGGTGAGCATATTTATTTGAGGAGCTGACTCTGCCACCCTTCCTTGGCCGTCATTGCACATAATTACTGGAAAGATACAAGACACTCCGACATCTCATCAAAACCAACATTTTTTAAAATTTCTTTTTACCTAGTCTATGCTGCAAATGCTGGTTCCTATCCTCATGCTGTTTGCCACACAGGGAGTTTATCACTTAGCTCATGACATGTCCTTCTCCCATTAAAGTCAACCAGACTCATCTTGCATTTCGGCTCCTGAAGGGTCAGGTTCTAGAAACTCTGGCAGGTGATTTGTGCTGGAGTAAATGGCCAGGCCATGAGGTTCGGCAAGAAGGGGTGCAGCCCCCTCGCACCCACCAGCCCCTGGTACTGGCCGCCGTTTCGCAGGGAGGCAGATGCAAAAAACATTGGGTTGCAAGGAGCAAATTGAAACCACAAATAATGCTACAGGGTTCCAATAGTGATCACTGGGAAGGAGTCCATGTAAACAAGTGGCTTGAATAAAATTATTTTCTCCCTTTTTTGCTCCATTTTGGCTGCCCATGTCCTTCAGCAGCTTTAAGCCCTGATGCAACTCTCCGTAGCTGTTACGGCCCAATTGTTTTTTCCTGCTGCATCTTATTTTAGCTTTTCTATTACACTGGCAGCTGTAATAAAATATGCAAAGTCATGGAAGTCTTGGGGCCACCCGAGTTCAAGCAGCTTTGGCATAAGGGCCAGCAAAGGACAGAACCTCCTCCATGATAGGGAAAGTGCAGAAACCCCTCCTTCCTGAAGCAGGACAGCTGCAAAGTCCTGTGGCAAATCCCGCCAGGCATTACGGAGGACGAGCGGGTGAGGGCATCCCCTCTTGTGGATTAAGGACAGTTCAGAGCAGAAGGATTGTAAAGGACAGAAACTTGAAGGAGATGGGAAAGGTCCAGCCTCTTTTAGGTGGTCTTTAAAAATAAATTCATAAATAAAAAATTGACTCAGGATCACTTCTGTGGCCAGGCTTTTTCCCCCAGACACTGCAAATTAGGAATAAGGAGAGACTCTGATAAATTGGAGCATTCACTGAAATGGAAAGAAGAGGGAAACTGTTTTTAAGTGGAACATTGTTATTTTTGTCAAGTGTTTACTAAAATACAAGTTGGAAGCTTATTTTGGAAATTCAGCCAACTCTAATATTACTCAAGGCTCAGTGAGGGTAAGTGGGATACAGAATAATTTTTGTGTAGATGTGGTTTACTCTGTATTAAAAATGGATGTAGACTGTCCGACTTCATTGGGCTAATTAATTACATGCTAGCCCGAGTCAGATTAGATAACTGCATTTTCAGCATTCTTACTGGAAGGTGGATGTCAGCCAGATATTTTAAAATATCCTCACCATTCCATTTGCTTCCAAATAGATGTTTTAGCTTTGATTTTGAAGTAGGAGTAGCTCAAAACAAAGCAGCAGACCAGTTTCTCAGCACGGTGATGCCTTCTGGGCCATTTGAAGTACAGATGCGTCATCACTGGTGGAAGATATTTTACATTAGCAGCCAAAGAGGGTCATCACTCTGGGGTAGTTATAGATATAAGCCCTGGATATCAGGTACTTGCCATCACTGATTCACATTTGAGAATGTTCTTTTTAATAACGTGCCACTTGGAGCAACATCTCCCATTGCAGTAAGGAAAGGAGCTGGCATGCTAACATCGCCTTGTACCTTGAAGGATCTGCAGTGCCATTGGAGCAGCTTGGCTAACACTGGCATGTCCTACTTATGGATATGGGTTAACCAACACTATATTTGTTCTGATCCTCTCTCACCTACTCTCTGTTTTTGCTGTTCCTAAAAGAGAACAGCCCTAGGTCATGAGCTTCTACCTTATAATTGTAACATATGGGCTCAAACACTGCCTGGCATCTGATGTGGGAAATTCAAGGAACAAGATGTAGTGACACTGCTTGCTAAATGCTGCAGGAAGATCACTGGAATTCATTGCTATTTTCATAGCACTATGACAGGAGAAACTAATTCAAGATACCTTGAAAATCTAGCTGATGTGTTGTGAAGGCTGAAACAATATGGGCTGAGAGCAAAGGCCAAGAGCAAATTCTTTCCGAGGAAGCTGAGCATGTGTTAGATACGCAAGGCCTTTCTAAATCAGTGGGTAACATAACGTTGTAGCAAATGCCCCTTGCACAGATTCTTGCTTTTCTAGGGTTCAGAAGTTATTGCAGCCATCTTTTGCCAACCTTTCAGTCCTCCTCCGCTCTGTGTCTCAGCTGCTCAAGCCAGCAAGAAAAATGAAAGGATTAAATCTTTTGCAAACAAACACTGGCAGAAACCAAGGAGATTATCAACTCAGATAGAGAGCAATCCCCTTTAAAAGTATCTGTCTTTGATATGTATCCTCCAAGATATATTTAGGGCAGCTCCTGTTGAAATTGGTGACAATCAGGCATTTAGATACCTCTGTAGATACCTTCCCACTCCCCCCCAGCAGTCCTAACAAAAGCTTTTGAGTGCAATCCCCTGCAGGAAGAATTAGTTTGGAAAAGGGAAATGGGTTTACAAGTTGTGAACTCAGACAAGGACATTCAAACAACAAAAACCTGGCTGACTCCTTTGTTCAGCCACAAAAGCCAACCACCATTTGGCTGAAACCTTCCCTTTTCCACAGCATCTTCTTAAAGTAAGGTCCATTTGTAAGAAGCAGATAAAACCAGCTGCCAGTAAGGAAATGTCATCTCATACTAGATAAAGTACGTGCTGGGAATTGGGTGCAGACACTGTGGCTTAGCAGGGGTCAAAAAATACTAGCACCAGCAAGTAAAAGCTGAGGCCATGAGGCTCCTGCAGCAACTGTTCTGCCCGTGCTAGGGTGTCACAAGAGCATTACAGCACCAAGCCCTTTCCGACACCAGAAACTTTTATTAGAAAAATAGCACGGACTAGTTCTTGCTGGTTGCCTTCCTCTGCTTCTCGCCCTTTCCCCAAATAGATATGCTGTCTGTACTCTCTTTTTACCGCACAGCTTCTCCCCCAGACTTCCCTCCTCCCCTGAAACCCTGCTAAAGACCAAAGGAGATGGGGCTTGCAGAGACAGAGGCTTTTGAAGGTAGTTTAAAGGAAACTCCTGCATAGCCTGGCCAGGTGAATGCTGAGAGGAATGTGAATATCTGTCTGCCTATGTTGGAAAATAGAAAGGATGGCAAAGAATTATTCGAAGTGTTTCAAGAGGTTATAAATAAAAATAATGCGATGAGATCTCAGAGAGAAATATAAGGCTGAATACCAAGGGGCATTTCCTGACAGTGAGTGCTTTGGGTCTTTCCTAGTGGTTTCTTAAGAGAAGCGATGGAAAAGATATCACGAAAGATGTAACATGGAGAAGACACTGGGAAATGCGCATCAGGCAACACTACAGCACTGGGCAGAGGTGGGCAGAATCAGTCCCCCTCCATCTTCCCTAAGTCCATTGCTTATTAACAGTAATGTTACCCTAATGCATGTCCCCAACTAGCCCAGAGCAACGTGACCACCAAATTTTTGTCACAGAAGTGCAGAGGCTTGTGGGAGTTCCATTGAAGTGTGTTATCCATGGTCTGTAAGGTTTCTGCTAAATTCAGTTTAATAAAGTTCCTGAATTAAGCTAAAGGGTAACTCCTTTACAGATTTTATTTCTATCAGCATTTTTAGCCTCCAGTTAGCAATTACTATGTTACTCAGAACTGATCTTTTTTGCATAGGCCCAGCAATAAAATCACAGGCCAGTTTAGATATTATTTTTCTCGAGGGATGCGTAAGCACTGAAAGAAGAAGGGAATGGTTTTAACTAGATGAGTGACTTTTACTAGTCTTAATGAGAATTTCTTTTAAGTGTAGCCCAAAGTAGAAGAAAAAAACCCAGGAAAATTAAAGTTTCTACATTTGTCACGCGCTTTGCACATCAGATTTGGAAAGCATGCCATCTGTGTGGCCACCACTGTGGCCCAATGTCTGCATACACATGAGCCCCAAGCACAGGAGAGCTAAGCCTCCCCAAAACCCTGTTCCTGGCCTAGCAGGTGACCTTAAAAATTGTCACTCTGTCCATTCAAATCAATATAATAAATTGGTTTCCTTTTTAAAGGACTCAGGTGTCTGTTCCTCAAAGCTGTGATACAGAAGCTGGATATTAAGAAAATAAATAAATAAAATTGATAGTAGATTTGATTCAGCATAAAACAAGTCCCATGTTAAATCCAAGGCCGGGTTCCTGGATTAAGCATAGGCCTATCATGGACATTTAGAATTGGGACCTTTTTCCTATGAAACTGAAATCAGGTTTTGACTCTGTGAGACTCTTTGCACGATGTCCTGCCTTTCTCCCTGTTATCAGGAGGGTGGCCAGAGAGATGCAGCTGGACCTTTAGCCTCTGGCGCTATAGCTGGGACCTCATATTTAGCACACATTGTGCGATAGGATTAGACGAGAAAGATGTTGTTAAACTTTTCTGTCCCAGGAAGAAGATAGGCTGGCAGATCTGCGTACAAGCATCCCTGTTACTTATCTGAATGTTGAAATAGGAGTGCAGGGAAAACATCAGTTTCCAAATCAATAACATTCGATTTGTACAGAGAAAAATGGGTGCAGAGGCAGGGTTGTGTGATAAAGATGTGTCATATTGGCTCTGAAAAACCCAATGGCTTTTTCTTCAAAGCCTGTTGTAATTGTTCCAGGTGTTGGATCTAATTCTGAAAGATCCCAGTGATGAAATGTATGAATTTTAAAGCAGGGGTTACATTTACTGTAACTTCAGAGTCTTTTTCCTGCTCCCTTCAGGTGGATTTATAAAGGCTTGTTTAGTTTTCTTTCACTGTCGGGTTTAATCTCACCGTACAATAGGAGCATGCTACACAGGAATTACTGAGATGGTGAAAATATTTCTCCTCCACCCTCATCACCAGTGAAATTCCTGATATAAAAAAAAACCCAAAGAGGTAAGAGGGCATTTAAGTAACTTTACAGCAACAAAATACAGCTCTAATAAACCATATACTATCCTTTTCTCTGACTACTTCTAAAAGACTATATAAAAATTGCACTGCTGCACGAGAGAGAGCTGGGTATTGTAATATGCTGGAACAGCTCGGCGGTACACAGAGTGCTTAATGACTTGTCTAATGTCAAAGATCAAATCAAAATTACTCTCAGTAAAGGATGTGGGTATTCAAATGTGTAATCATGTGCCCTACCCAGGGAGAGCGGTAGGTGACGATGAAAAAGCAAACTCCTACGCAGCGTACTACTTTTTTCTAAAAGTATCCTGAAAATGCAATGCATCACTGGTTAACACTTGTTTTATTAGTAAACATGAATGTCAATGAAATGTTAATGTGACATTTTACTACAATCAGGACATTAATTTAATTATGTAAAGATCCTCATTAATTAGATTCTCTAATTGCTACGTTATTTGCTTCCTAAACCCAAAATTATTAGTAAGATCTTTCTGCAATGGTTTCCACTCCAGTATCTGTATAAAGCCCCTGGACCAACAACATTCTCCATGAGCCATTTACGAAACTGTATTACTTTCACAGACATTAGCAACAGAAATGTTTGGTGTTTGTCACTATTGTACCTCCTGCTTTTGCTAAAAAAACAGAATCACAGAATCCCAGAGTGGTAGGGGCTGGAAGGGACCCCTGGAGATCACCCCGTCCCACCCCCTGCTTGAGCAGGCACAGCCAGAGCAGGGGGCACAGGGCCGCGTCCAGGCGGGGGGTGAATGTCTCCAGGGAAGGAATATTTCCAGAGAAAAACACCTCTTACAGAACTAAGGCTTTTCCTTGATTTTGCAGAACATCTTCGTAAAGAGGAAATAATCTGACAAGGGCATATGTGATTCTGTGGTTTGGTTATGTTTTATGGTTCAGTTTAGGTTACAGCTCATGACCTCTGTCAAACACAATGTGAAAGCTCCTCCAAACATGCCTGGAATCAAAATCAAAGACAAAGCAGTCACTATCATTTGTGCGAGCATATATCAAAAATCTGCAATGACTCTGCTTCTAATTAGTCCTACTTTGTGACCTGTAGCACTAAGCCTAGTTCCAGGGTTTCTTTGCAGATAGTCATGATAGTCTCTATTCCACCATCACCCTGGAAAGCCAGATACATGCTCCTGGATTCAAAATGCTATTTTTCTTCTAATCACTTTCACTGATTCTTTTGAAGCCAACCAAATCACTTGTAAATCAAATGGCAAAATCCACTATGCTTTCTTTTGTGACCATACTGTATTTTTATTGGACAACCCTGCCAACAGGGAAAGCTTGCATGAATGAGCCAAAAACTGAAACTCTGCTCAGTTTTCAAGGTCATCCTCTGGCCACTGTGCTTGGGGCTGACCACTCCTTCCACGTGTTGCCAGCCATCTGATAGTGCAGGCTGCTTGATTTATATATTTGACAACCAGTGTTTTTATCTCCATCTTGCCCCAAACCTACCTGCCCTATCTGCCCTGAAATTGGAGCAGAAGACTTTGCCAGCTGGTTTATGGTAAACATGTTAAAAACAAGTAGATGGGGAAAAGATTTTCAAGCTTGATGGAGGATCATGTATTTTTACGCTGTCCCCAGCTTCAAATTCAGTAGTGTGGGGCTGTGTTTCTATGTATTAAACACTAGTCTGTTAGTAGTCTTCCACACCTAAAGTTTAGCATGAGAAGTTCCCATTGCCATCAGTGACACATACTGGTTTTTGCCTTTTCTCATAAATTCCAAGTTCTTTTTACAATGGCCAGGCTCTGAGGTCAAGAGCACTATCCCAAGAATAAAATATTATGTTTCTTTCACTTTAGCAAATAGATATTCAGGAGCATGGAGATATTCCAAGGTTGTCAGAACAATTTCTTTCCAGCTGGTGACGACGGAAGACAGAGAACTATGCAGCGATGAACCACCAATTTTCCTTACTTTGGAGGAGCTCAGCACCATGACGAGCTGAGGACAATTCAGTAGCAATTGAGGTTTTGAGTTGTGTGGGGAGTCGCGTGCCCATGGGTTAGTTAGCCACACAAGTCCTTTCATCCACAGCTCCTTCTCAGTTGTATGCTCCAATATGTAGGTTAGCATGCATAGAGGGAACCTCAGTCAGAAAAAGCTGTTTCTGCCCATCTGTCCTGCAGGACCTGAGGAGGTTTGGCAGCGTGAAGGAGCTCCTTGCAGGCAGCACTGGGATGTAACGGGGACACCAGGAGGGCTGTCCCATCCACCTCATTGAGTTGTAGGAGGTGGGCATGGCTCAGAAGAGACCACACAGTCCCACAGGCAACCGGCTCTGGCCCCACAACTTCATTTTCATTTGTTTTCCTGTTTTGATCTTGTTCTTTCAAGTGGAAATGACTAATTTGTTCCGAAGGACGCTGGTGGAGAACAACTTATTTATGTCCCTTCCACAGCTGGCCAGAGTCTGTGCAGTAAATGCAGGTGATTTATCTGAGGCCATTTACAAGCACAGAAGATGTGCTTCCTGCACAGCACAGGGGCGTGCGTGGCTTTTTCCTTCTTTTATTTCCTCTTCTTTTCCTTTTTATGAGGGTTTCCAAATTCATCTCAAAGGGCAATGATGTTTCTGTAAAATTACTGATTCCTCTGATACCTAACAAAGTGCTGTGCCCCTTTCAATGCAAAAATGTTTTCTGGATGTCTGTGTTTTCTTACAACATCTTTCCTGGTTAACAGTCTGCATACTTGATCAGTCACGACCGCAGCTTCTGAGCTAAATGTAGTAGAAAACCACATTAATGTAATCTTTGTAGTGATGAAATGAATTCAGTACCCTCCATAAATCTTAAAAGTAGTCCTAAAAGCATGAACTCATTACATATTGCACGCATTCATTGTTACCAGGATCTCATCATCATGAACTTAAAGGTTTTCTTCTTGTATGAGAAACAGAGCAAATATATTGTATCAGGTCTGATGTATTTGCAGTGGCACATAGGCAGCCCCAGGGCTAAGCGGAGGACATCCTGGTGTGACCTGCGGCTGGTTTCTCACAGCCCTCACGCAGTAGCACAAACCAGGGAACAAATGAGACAGCTCACGTGCAGCAGCTATTGCATTCCTTAGCAAACCTCACCTTTCCCTTGCAACAAGCCTTTATCCTCTCCGTCCTTTCTCCTTTCACGCTTTTCCTTCTCAGCAGCACCTTATGCTTTCTGAGACAAGCTTCTGCCCGCCGTCGTTTTGGCATACCTTTGAATTGCTAAGAGACGTGCTTCAAAAGTCTAGTTTTTTCATGTCTCCAGAGATTGTCCAATTCCCAGCGCAGGTTAACATTTCCAAGCACTAGGTGTTGTCATAGAATCATAGAACAATTCAGGTTGGAAAAGTCCTTTAGGTCATCGAGTCCAACTGTAAACCCAGCACTGTCAAGTCCACCACTACACCACGTCCCTAAGCACCACATCTACACATCTTTTAAATACCTCCAGGGACAGACTCCACCACTTCCCGGGGCAGCCTGGAGCATGCTTGATAACCCTTTTGGTGAAGAAATTTTAATGCTTGTTTGCAAATAGCTAACTGTTGCGGTACATATTTGTACAACACAGGTGGTCCTATCTGCTATTAACATGCTTCCAGGCATCCTAATAAGAAGGATGTTTCAGTGAGACTACTCGTGTCGGAATAATTCCCACACGGTCTGTACAGGCTACGGCTGTTCTGGAAGCATCGGGACACTGGTGGTCAGGAGAAAAGTGTCACACAATTTCAGGAGCACATGGAGTGCAAGCACAATTTGAAATCTTTATTTTATTAATATATGATGTTTGTTTTCTTTCATCCACGCTGGAGAAATCAGAGGAGTTAAAAGAAGCAACATGATTTAAACCCTCACTTTTCTGTCCTGAGGGACTACAAACACCATTTTTCTTCCTTGATATACCAAGTGAAGCCATTGACAGGTACTGCATTAGGGAGCAGAAACGGTCTGTGCTTTTCAGTCTGTTATAAAAAAAGGAAATGCAAACCCAGTCGGAGTTTGCAGCTGGATCATTGCTCCCGTGTCCCGGGGGCGCCAGCTCGCGTGCGAGCAAGGAAGCAGCTGCACAGGAACACATTGGTGACATTTGTCAGGCTGCTGGTGAACTTAATCTTCATGTCCACCTGCCCTGTTATTCAGCTCCAGTTTGTCTTTTATACTCTTCCTTCTAGAGGCATTAGTTGTTTATTTCCAGCCTCCGGCTGAGTAGATCTGTGTGTAACTCTACCGATGACACAACCACCTTCTCCTTCTCTCCTCCAGGCCCCTGCAGTTCTCCTGCTGTGATTCCACATCGGAAAGGATCTGGTGACAAACCTGGGGTCCTCCTGGCCCTTTAGATCCAGCTTCATGCCCTTCTACACCCAGCAAGCAAGCTACTTACTTACACCAGGCATCTTGCTGCTGCTGGACTAATGGGTTTCCAGGAGGGCATCAGTGGAAACGCATGTCCTATTTGCATTGACATTTACAGAGGTCATCTTTCCCTCCTTTGAAGACCTGCTTGGAAAACAGGCTACACATATGTCAAGCTGCTGCATGTTTGAAATTGTGAGGAGCGAAACGAATTCTTAATGGGCCTGTCACTGTAAATTTTGAGGTTTCATTGCACTGTATAAGTCTTTCAGCTTGTCTTGACACTAGTTTAGTCACAAGGAAGATATCTGTGTCAAGTAGTGCAGGCTTAAGTACTTTGAAATGATCATAAAAGTCTCCAATGACTAGCAATTTACAGAACACTACGTTATTCTTAGGAAAAAGGAAACTTCGTGCAAAATCATCAATGTTTTGAATCTCAGATTAATATATATTTACCGCTAGAAGGTGGGAGAGAAACGCTACAGAGATGTGTTGCTACTGCTGCTCTTCTTGCTTGACATCACCTTTGTAGCTCTCTTTCTGGCAGGGAATTGCAGAGCAGATGAGCTGAGGTCCGGAGCCTGTGAGCTGCTCCAGGCCACAGGCACCTCCCAGGCAGAGACCCAGGAAGGAGCCCCAGGCTTGTAGAGCTGCTGACTGCCTCAGCGCTCCTCGTGGGAGCCTGCCTTTCCAGCACCAACCCAATACTAAATTAGGTGAAATATTGATTAGTGCAGCTAATGAAAGCACTGTGCTGGAAACCACCATGAAAGGTCGCAAGGCTTACTGGTTAATGGTTTCAATGGGATTGCAGGGACTGACATCAGGACCCAGTGAGAAGCACAGAATACAAGTTTCCTTTCTAGCAGCAACTCTGTTAATCCAGGTAAATATTTCATAGAATGAATGAGAGAGAATGGTATTTTCCTAAATGCATTTATACTGATCCCCTTATACAGGGACAAAAAAAAAAAGGAGGGACATTAAAGGGCCATGTACCTAATGCTAATTTTTTAGTACATGTTTTAGTTTGCCTGTGCCAAAAACAGTCTTTCAGGGTGGGAAAGCACAGCAAAAGGCAGGAAATATCCAGTGCAAACAAGACGGCAAACATCTCCAATTTACATCCCCAGATGGTTTCCGCTTATTTTTGTGGACATAGATCAACTGTGGAAAAATTATATCAATAAGAGAACCGTCTCACTAATTTCTTCCTTTTTCCTACCTACAGCAAATGCTGTCAAGTTTTACAGCTGAATAAACCCAGGATCCCCATCAATGAATCAACTTTCCCTGGGCTCAGAGGATCCCCGTGATCCCAGAGCATTTCCCATCCCAGTGGTTCCCATCTTCCTTCTCCCTCTCCAACTGGAGGTAGAAACTCCAAGGATCCATCTCTCTTCTAGCCACAAAAAAAAACCCCAGCATGCTTTGATCACCAAAACCTGGCTGAAAGTCATCAAGGGACGAGGCCCCAGGCTGGGAAGATTCATAGGCTGTTTGATTACATTGGACACATCTTCCTTTTTCTGCCTTTGGTTTGTATTTGTTCATGGGTAAGAAGCGTGTGATCTTTTTGTAGTATTTAGATAGCCAGCCCTATGGTGCTGGTGTGTCGCAAAGCTGGAGGCAGTAGGCAATCCACGCTGGATTCAATCCCAGGCCACGGCAGGTGCTTTGCACATATTGTCCTACTACAGTTTTCCCGGTAGGAATGGGGCACTTGCCAGTATAAAGTCTCCTTGCCAGGCTTTTTTTCCCTTTAGGGACTGAAAGAACAGATTTAGCCATTTTTGCATTAATGCAAGCTAGCAATTAAAAGATGTGTGACCCAATTGTGATTATAAAAACAATGAGAACAGTGCTAAGGTTTTACAATTTATGACAGCAAAATCCTCCACTGAATCACGGGAGTGCCTATCCTACTGCAAAGCTATGATTTCACTGGGGAAGTCTTTAAATTCAGACACAATGAGCTAGCAGGATTTTTTTCAGATGAGTCGTCTCTCGGTCCTTCTCCTGGACCTGGCTCTCTGAATGATGTTCCTCATGGTCACTGCCCGTAGGGTTCCATCCGCACACAGAGCTCAGGTGCTGCTGCCAGACAGACACAGATTGTCCCCCCCACTGGGCTCAGCTGTGCACTGGGAGCCTCCCAGGCTTTTACCCACAGAAGTATCAGAATCACTGCAAATCTCCATCTTTCGCTTTTGAGAAGCACAAGTTCAAATGAGTTTTCCTTTTGCACAGGAAAAGCCATTAAAGTTTTGGGTTGGATTGCTCTTTTATTTAAAATATGCAAGCAGACAGAAGAACATGTGAGTGCATAAAAAAAGCTTTCCTGCATCTTCAGAAAATAGACTCTTCCAAACCTCAGACCACCCTTTCTTTGGGAATATATACTTTTTTAAAAGAGCTAACTATACTCTTATCTCAGAAAACAAGGGACTCATGCTTGACCTTCTCATGGCAGCTAGAGTACACATGTGAATCTCTCTGCAGATTAAGAAAAAGAGTTAGTTTACACAGGCGTAGCCCAATTTGCTGTTTAAACTCTGCTGAGCTTTTATCGGCAGAGCTTTCCTGTCTGATATCCCCAGCCTCCCCCTGCAAAAGCAAGCCCTGGGTGTCTGCAAGGGCACAGAACAGAAAAGTGGGACTCTTCTAGGAAATGCTGTGTTTTCGTTCCTCGAAAAAAAAAACAACAATTGCCTTCAGCTGGTCTTTGTTCCCCCTCTCTTGCCTCCTGGGTGACCACCGGTCATGGCACCTTGTTATACATCACTGCACACTGTGTGTGTCAAACCTTGCACTGGGGCTGCTACTGAAGCACCCAGACACATCACCCTGCCTAGGAATTACATGAACAAACATTTGAATGTCATTTCCCCTGCACAAAAGCTCCTCTGCCTTTTTCCTTTGGCACGCTCCTTTCTAAAAAAGAGTGGTCGTGCCTGTTTTTTAAGCCCAACTCTCTTCATGTGCAATTGCCTTCTGGATCCTGCAGTGCTACTTCCCACATGCGAATTTTTTCCATTGTCCTTGGCAATTATAGGAGTCAAATGCCAAGTGGTGGAAGATATTTTCTATTGCCACAGCATCTGGCTTCCTGGCTGGTTGCTCTGTCAGATGTGCTGCTGACTGTGGAGCTACCTCTGTTCCTGTCATATGTTTAAATTCATGGAGTTACTTCGTTCCCATACGCTGTTTTCCTTTCTCACCTATCAGCTGCTTTGAACATTTTTCCAGGAATTAATACTTCCTCGCGTAATTTCCACAAGTTCAACATGCAAAATTTCCCTGAAACGGCTTTTCTCCTTAAGTTAGGAGGGTTCTGGATAAGTTCTCCAAGTTCATCCACGGACACATTTATAACATAGCTGAGTGTTTCCCCATGGCTTTATGGCATATAGTATTTGCTCTGAAAGCAACTATATTTTCTGGTAGCTCAGTGATGCTCTGTACTGGTGACTGTCTCCTTTGGAAAAAGATGTGCTTTCCACCCCAAATCACATTTTTCTCTAAAACATTTTGGAGTGTTGTCTCATAGGAAATGTATTAATTAGGCTTGTTCTAATTACCAGGGGATACAATAGACTGGTCCTCGGTGACAGATAATTTAAAGGCAGAGTTGTTCCCAAAATTGTGCAACACATCTTAGACAGGGGAGACAACATAAAGCTATTGGCAAAAAAACACTGTCTTGGTTCACTGAAACAATTAAGGATTAGTAGGATCAGACTCAGCAATTTTGTTTGCTTTTATGTTTTTAATAAATTTTGTATAAAAACAGATTCTCAGCTGCTGTAAATCAACATATCTTTATTGAGTCAACTGTGACAGCTCAGCCAGTTGAGAATCCAGTCCCTTGCTTTCATATGTATTTGGGAAAGAGTTGTAAACAATGCTGAAAGGAAAAAAAAGTCTTTCAATAACATTAAAGTTCTGCCACCTGCCAAACAGTTCAAAGGTTGGCATTTTTTACCCATGAAGGAAACTCTACTGCTGCTGCTGAGCTCAGCACTGCAAAGTGCACCCAGGAAAAGTAATTCCCCACTCACTTGTGATTAAAATGGGCATTTCTGTTCCTCAGCTACCAGCAGCTAAAAGGTGGCTGTACTCATGACACCAGCAGCATGGGAGTGCAGTGTAGAGCTGCCAAGCCGAAATACACAGTCAATAGGGGAAAAATCCCTTTGCTGGGTATTTACATTTACATTTACAACAGACCCATTTCTCAGGTGATGCATTGACGGTCCTGCCAGCATTGCAGCAAGATGGAGAGTTACAAAATGATGGAGGAACTCCTGCTCCTTACGGGAGGGTGCACAGATGGAGAAGAACAGGTAATACACCCAACAAGGAAGGAGACTTTCAAAAAACATGCACTGGTCTTGAGCTGAGTTGCTAAATACTCTGATTCCCACCTCCAGCTTAAAGCCCTACGGCTGCATAACTGCAATTCTAGCAATAGCAGATAAAACAGTGATTCACACAGTAACTCTTGCAGAATACATCTAACAAAGCATACAATACTGGGCCAGGAAAGTCAGACTAGCCCCACAGCAGGCAGAGAACAGTCCCTGGATGCTCATATTCCTCCCCAGTCACATCACCTCAGAGTGCCACACCAGCCTGGAAGGCCCTTGCTCACATAGGGGTGACTCCTGAGCCCTTTCTGATGGCTGTTGGGTGATGGGATGTGCCTGCTTGTCCCCTCTGAGGCTTCATGACCTGAAAGGAATGAGCAGCTGTTAGACATCACAGTTCTACAGAAGCCAGGATTAAGCCAGAGCATGTGTGAACTGAGAACCTAAATTAATAAAAAACTCAGTATCTTGTTAATTATACCCTAAACCATGTATACTCCGTGAATCAGTAGTTTTACAAACCTGCACAACTGTTCAGCATTGCAATCTTTTCTGTTCTGTTACTACAAGAAGATGGAAAGGGTTTGGTTTTTGGGGGTTTTTTTATGTTACATGGCTACGGGTTACAACACCTTGGAAATTAAGGTTTATGCTACAATGTCAATGTTACTTCAACTACAAAGGAGAAGATTATACAATCTCAGAAGACAATCTGGCAAGAAATTGTTTTTGAAAGACATAAAAGCCAACAGATAGCACTGTTCATCAGCTTCACACCATCAGAAACGATCCATTTCATCTTTGTACAGAGACCGTCCGTGTCATCAGTCACATAATTTAGAGTGAGAAAAATATAAAGATTCTGTTCAGTGGCAATTACAGTTATAAAGGCCAATAGAGAAATCATTTGCAGTGCTGCCAGCTCAGGGATTACAGATTTGATATGTGGTTTCAGTGACCTCAGGGCATTAAAAGTGATATCCCTCTCAGCACGGTAGATTGAAAAGTATTGATGAGAGAGTCAAGATTAGAGAACAGAAGCTTGCTAAGACAGTCTTCTGCCTCTGCCCATTTACTGGTACATTAATCTTTCCTTGATCTATTAAATTCTGTTTTCTTGGACATTTATTCTGGGGACATGTAGGAAATGAGCTCAACCTATATCATCACACCCGCCAGCACCCTAAAAGGATTCCAAAACCATGAATCCGAAAGGATAGGATAGGAAATATGTCACTTGGCAATGCAAGATATGAGCTTTTCACCAAAATGTGAGCGAGGCTGTGACTTCCTTTTCCCCTCGTGGTATAGACATCAAGGATTTTTACTAAAACTGAAAGCATTTCCAATTTGCCAAGTTACAGAACAAGGCCATAGCCTATATAATCTTCCTACTAAAAATGATCCTGCACAGACTGACCTCATAAAAGTAGGTGAGTATATTGCTATTGACTCGTCCAGGTCAGAGTGCACCTGCTTGTATCTAACCTGTATCATGTTTACTCACATAAAAACCTGGGCAAGAAATTCAAAAGCATCTTTGCAAATGCATGTTTCTACCATTAAGGGTCTAAAGAAGGCTGGGCTTTCTAAAATCTGGCACTATGTACCCAGAGCTATTGCCTACTCTCTACTGTCTGGGAGTCTCTGCCACAAAGTCCTTCGGACAGATAGTAAAGGGTACCAAAAATGTAAAATAGGCTATCATCAGTACTTTACAAACACCAGCCCAAAGGAGCAGTGCCAACACTGTCACATTTAGAGCAACAGGCTTTCTGGAGAAGTCATTGCTATAAGGCAGAATGGCAAGGTTCAAGCAGAAATAGAGCATACAGTGTGGGTTTCCCTGCTCTTGCACAGTATCGCTAGTGGAAAATTAAGCTTTTATAATTTTAGAACTGCAGCTTCATCATTAGTTCTTAGGAGCCTTGAAGGGCTTCAGTCTGTTCAGTGCTCAGAAGCTTTAGCCCTTAATGTCCCTCATAATGTGCTCCTCAAAGCAGCAAGTTATCCACTTTGCTGAGATGGTGACCTGTGACCATGTGTGGTCCCAGCAGGGCTCAGAGATGTTCCCTTCTGTACAGCCTAGGGGAAGGCTTTACCGTATCCCTATCTGGAGGAACAGAAAGTCTTCTTCCATCCCTCAC